>NC_056624.2:113461131-114075714 GCF_002870075.4 Lactuca sativa
ATAACAAGTTACAAATTCTATTTTGTTTTTTCCTTCCTTTCTTCTTTTTCGTTTCGGATTGAAAGAGGAAGAGTTGAGTAAATGAAAAATCCAAAGGAGGTTCATGGCCAAGGGTAAAGATGTGCGAATACCGGTTCTTTTGGAATGTACCGCTTGTGTTCGAAACGGTGTTAATGTTAATAAGGCATCAACGGGCATTTCCAGATATATTACTCAAAAGAATTGGCACAATACGCCTAATCGATTGGAGTTGCAAAAATTATGTCCATATTGTTACAAACATATGATTCACGGGAAGGTAAAGAAATAGATCGAACCGAGCACCTGCGCCCTTATCTATCTTACAAGGAAAAGGGAAAAATGACATTATATATATAACATATTTAACATAGTTAAAGATAATTATAAACAAACCAAATCCTATTTTTTTATTCTAATTAGAGATACGGCTGAAATAGGATTTTAGGGATAAGAAATAAACTAACCAAACCATGGATCAATCCAAGCGATTTTTTCGTAGGCGTTTGCCCCCGATCCAATCAGGGGATCGAATTGATTATAAAAACATGAGTTTAATTAGTCGATTTATTAGTGAACAAGGAAAAATATTATCTAGACGAGTGAATAGATTGACCTTGAAACACCAACGATTAATTACTATTGCTATAAAACAAGCTCGTATTTTATCTTTGTTTGTTATCTTTGTTACCTTTTCTTAATAATGAGAAACAATTTGAAAGAACCGAGTCGACCACTAGAACTCCTAGTCTTAGAGCCAGAAAAAGATAGGTTTACTCTTTATTCACTTGAATTCGAATTCCCATCCGAACTCAAATGGGGATTGATATTTTGTTGGAAAAATCCAAGAATCCAGATTGAATTTTCGTGTCATAAGAAAACAAATAATAATCTGCGAAGAATAAATTCTTTTATTTAACTTGTTGATTCATATTTATTTTGACTACTTTCTCATACTTTATCCTATTCTATTCATTTTTATTCGACCTTCCCGGAGTTCATTCTCCGGGCAACTCCGTTTAACCGATGGATTCCTTCCAATCTACTTCTTTTATGATCTCATTGGAAATCATATAAAGACAATTCCTATTTGATATAGCTATTTGTGCAAGTATTTTACGATTAACAAGCAACTGTCTCTTGTACAGACCGTTTATTAATCTACTATAACTATAGCATACCCCCTTTCACGAATTGCTGCATTTATTCGAGTGATCCACAAACGACGAAAATTGATTTGTTGCTTATCCCTATCCCGATGAGCCGAAACCAAAGCTCTTATTTTTTGTTGAGTAATAGTTTGAGTAAGTCTTGAATGAGCCCCCCAAAAGCTTGATGCAAATGAACGAATTTTTGTTCTACGTCTCCGAGCGATATATCCCCGACTAATTCTGGTCATTGAATAAATGAAACTTTCACAAATAACTAATATATTTCCTTTCTTTCAGTTATTCTTTTGCCCCTTTCCTAGTATATTAATAACAAAACGGATTTTTCCAATGTATAAACTAAAAATTCCAACGGCTTTGGCTACTATAACCTTCCCAACCACGATTTTTTTCTTTTTTTATAGGCGTTTCGCCTCGAAATACGAAATTGTACTAGACTAGGTATTAAAAATAAATAAATAAAATAGCAATGATAAATAAATAGTGGATTCCATCGTTTCTACTGTTACTTCTTAAACGGTGAGGTCTTCTCTATACACCAGAGCCTTTACTTCATTTAATGAATGTTATTGCTAACTAGTATACTTCACATTCTTTGGCTCTACCTATGAATTATCCAGTAATAGGTCTTTCACAACGAGCTTTACCTATACAGTAACGATATTTAGTTATGAAGGTTGGCTGGGTAGCTGACCCTGTTAGTCCGTTCTTGCAAGAGGGGCTCATATTAACTAAGATTTCCTCCGCTTAATGGATAACCATTTGCTACTAATAGAGAATTGCTTCTCATCTTGAATTGAGGTGAGTGGATTTACACCAATACAAACCATAAATTTCATACACAATAAAAGGGATATGCACCATTTTCTTATTTTTAGATAGGAAATGTAGTTCGTTTTCCGTTCTATCCTATTTGATCATTGATATTCAAACATGGCTCTCTTTACTTTGTTCTAGTTCATTATCTGAATGATTCGCACATACACCCTAGTACATGTTCCTCAACGCTGAGGGCATCCCTGAAGCGCGGGGGATTTTGTGACATTTCTAATTGGATGTCATGTATTTCTAATAAGTTGTTTAATCATTGGCATGTTGAATAATATACATAATGGACTAGTTTAGATCGATCCTAACCGCATGATTATGAATTCCTTTTATTGAATAGGATAGTAAATAAAAGTCGTAATATATTAATATGAAACTCGGCAGGGGTAATTTCAAATCACGAACTGATGCGAAATCCAAGCTATGCTATTGTCATTCAACCGCTACAAGATCAATAATTCCATAAGCTTGGGCCTGTGGTGCTGACATTAAAACATCTATTTCCATGTCTTTGGAGACAACCCATAGGGGTTTGCCCGTTCTTTGTACATAAACCCTTGTCAGGGTTTCACGTAGTTTCAAAAGTTCTCCCACTTCTAGGATGAATTCTCCCATTTCTACTTCAGAAAAAGAACCAGCAAGTTGATGGATCATTACCCTGATGATATAAGAAAATAAAAGGTTTCTATATTTCGCATGATAAAAGGAAGATAAAACAAAGATAAAATAATAACAAGAAAAAAGATAGAATCGAACAACCGTATGGGCATTATGCATTGCATACGACTCTACAATAAAATTAACCCTTACCTTACATCAAATAAAGAAAAAATAGGATCGATCAGAACCCGACCAGTAAATGATCAACTTACCACCCTTCCTTTCGGAGGAATTCAAATATATATATATATATATATATATATATATATATATATATATATATATATATATATATATATATATATATATATATATATAGACACACACACACACAAAGAGAGAGAGAGAGAGAGAGAGAGAGAGAGAGAGAAAGAGAGAGAGAGAGAGAGAGAGAGAGGTAGGTTCCGTTGACCCCACCACTGTCAACTACGTTACATATACATAAATGGTTATATAGCACCACTACTACAGAAAGAGGAGAGAGTGAGAGAGAGAGAGAAAGAGAGAGGTTCCGCTCTAACCCTCTGGCGTACCGATGTGACAGGCCTGTTATAAACATCAAAGATTATATAGCGCCACCTGTTCCTTTCTCCTACACCACCATAATCGCCACCGCCGCCACCACTACTACTACCACCACCTCTAGAATCAGTTGACCCCACCACTGTCAACTCCATCACATATACCGCGGCCAACTCTTTCACCAACACCTCTTCTACCACCAACTGTCATAATCATTTATGATTACTCAGTCTATGAACAGACATATATGTATAATAATTTATGATTAGGCATATATGTATAAACATGCATAATCATATACAATATACCTTTCTGCCGGTACGTTGGAGCGTTACAGTGGCAAATGAGAAATATGTGGCTTAGGTTGAATATCGAGATCTCTATTTTTTTTAATCTCAAGTGAACCGTCATATATATATATATATATATATATATATATATATATATATATATATATAGGTGGGTTCAATTGAGAAAATAAAAAAGGTTGAGAATGGGGGAATCATTCTCAGCCACTCATTTTATTCAAGCATAAAAAGACACGGTGGCAAACTTGTAAATATGAGAACAACCTTCAATCTCAAATACGTATCTGTAGTTCAAACCCATTCATCGTTCATCATCCAAATTTCTTCTCCAACTTTCAACAATCATCCAGATTTCTTCAATTAAACCATCATCAACATCATCCAGTGCTAATCAATCATCGATCTTCGTCAATAATCAACACGATTCAACAGTTAACAACAAAAATTCGTTTTTGGTTCTTTTAATTCAACCTTCAATTGTACTTGAATACGATCAGATCTTCAACATCTATGATTAATTATACTCCAGTGTTATTAGATCAACATCATTGATAATCAACAAAAATCCACTTCATATCATTCATTCAACATCGATTATCAAATAAAACTTGAAAATTGAGGTTAAAAAAATATCAAATCGTTTTTTTTTTTTGAAAAATTTCATATAATACTCTATCAATCTACTCTTTTGTAGATTTAAATAGTCAAAATATCATGTTTCTAACATTTTTAAAAAAAGTTAAATTGTATGCACTCCAACTGTTTGATGAAATGCATGAACTAAATTAGCACGTTATATTCATATATGAATATGTTTTCTCAGTATATAATTATTAAAACAAAAAACCAAATATGCAAGTCTGTATGTTATTCATATGTGAATAACATATAAAAATTATATATATTTGTGAAAATACATTGTAATATTCATATGTGAATATACTGTGTAATATTCATATGTGAATATACTGTGTAATATTCATAAGTGAATATATCATCTAATATTCACTAATGAATATACTATGTAATATTCATATGTGATATACCATGTAATACTATGTAATATTCAGATATGAAAATATTATCTAATATTCATTAGTGAATATACCATCTAATATTCACAAGTGAATATACTATGTAATATTCATAAGTGAATGCATCGTCTAATATTTAAATATGAATGTACTATGTTTATTATATGTTATATTCATATATGAATGATACTTAAATTGTAAAAAAAAAAAAAAAAAAAAAATTAATCATAGTTTTTATTCATAACTAAATAACGATAGCTGAAAATATAAAAAAAAAATTATTTTTTCTTAAAACTATATCAATATGGATGTCTATTTGTAGAGAATAAAAAAATCATGAATTTTGGTATATTTAAAATCATTTTTCGATAAAAATAGCTTCTTAAAAATTAAAAAAATCGAAAAAAACTATGTTTTTGTATAGATTAAGGTAATGATTAGCATAGTTTAAGGAAACATGTTTTGTTCCAAAACACATGTCTATTCCTTTCCTATTTCTGCTGGTACGACGGAGGCTTTTACGACAAAAATAAATGAGTGGCTGAGAATGATTCCCCCATTCTTAATCTTTTTTTTCTCAATTGAACCCTTTTATATATGACAAAGGAAGTGAGGTGATAGTGGTATCGCTTTTTCACTTTCCGACTATACAAATTGCCGACATTCATACTCTCTTTTATATATATATATATATATATATATATATATATATATATATATATATATATATATATATATATATATATATATATATATATATATATATATATATATATATATATATATATATATATATATATATATATATATATATACCGAAAGTGAAAAAACAACACCACTGTCACCTCACTTCCCATGTATACCACCATCTCCAAACTTTCAATAATTCTCAATATTGCCTTTTTAAATTTTTAGTCCTTAAGGTATGAAGAACTTGCAAATTTAAAGGCGTATTTCCACATATATATTGATAAGATAAAATATAAATGATACAACTTCGTTATAGGATTCTCTGAGCCACAACGAAAATATACGAACACGCGTCTACCACCATCTCCAAACTTTCAATAATTCTCAATATTGCCTTTTTAAATTTTTAGTCCTTAAGGTATGAAGAACTTGCAAATTTAAAGGCATATTTCCACATATATATTGATAAGATAAAATATAAATGATACAAGTTCGTTATAGGATTCTCTAAGCCACAACGAAAATATACGAACACGCTTATCACCATTACAGAAAATGTTAGTGATTTTAATGTCATTATGTCATTTTGTGTAATTGAAACTAACATGTGAGCTAAGGGGATTCATAATTTATACTCTAATACATGTATAAATATGTGCGGAGTGCACAAATGTACAAGATCGAGTTAAAAACCGGTTCAACAATAAGTCGGGGGTCCGGGGTTTCCAAAGGGGCACCGCCCCTTTGACGGGGTCTAGGGGCAGCGGCCCTAGCGGGTTCCAAGGGACAAAGCCCTTGGCTGAGGTCCCGCTGAGAAGAGACACATAATGGAAAAGTCAAATTCTTGAGGGTGATTAGGTAAAACAGACGAAATCTGTCAGTTTTGGAAACCGTTGATTTCCTCGTTATATTATGGATTTCCCTGACTTGCTTCCAAAGCAACCCATGACGACCAACCCTAAAAGGCAAACCCTAA
The DNA here is from genome assembly GCF_002870075.4 of Lactuca sativa. Classification (NCBI taxonomy): domain Eukaryota; kingdom Viridiplantae; phylum Streptophyta; class Magnoliopsida; order Asterales; family Asteraceae; genus Lactuca; species Lactuca sativa. The sequence continues at coordinate 113,467,337 of NC_056624.2, forward strand.
ATCTCGTTTATTATATAAATGACTATTCTCTTTGAGAAAAGACATACAACCATTAGCTCTATTTTTTTCCAGAAGAACATAGAATCCTTCTAGCAATTTGGCTTACGATTTCTATGTCTAGATTCCTAAGCGTCATCTTAGATTATCCTAGGTTGAATTTCTTGCAACCCATGCATAAGGTAGAAATATCAGTTCAGAAAGTGTTCACACGATCCAAGGGGTATCCAGATCTCCAACATAAACCTTAATTCCTCCTCAATCTAATAGAAGACGATGTCTTCTTCCGAGGTAAACTTAGAAGAATGTCGAATTCCACTAGAGGAGATCATCCGGGCCACAAAATACTTTAGTTCAGAAACTCATGTGGGAGACGATGAATTTGGTATGGTCTCTAGATGATAACTCTCTGAATAGTGGAAACACCGTTTAGTAGCCATCAAGCTCTTTCATCCTAATAGTTGCCAAGGAGACACCGAGTTCAAAAATGAAGTCGAGATGGTTTTACATTTCAACCATCCAAACATCATCCTATTCATCAGTTACTATAATGATGCAAACGAGAAAATTGTAGTTTACGAGTATGCTACTAACGGAAGACTTGTTCATCACCTCCAAGACCCAAATAAGAGGTGTTGCGTAACATGGTCACAATGCATAAAGATTTTCATGCGGGCATCAAGAGGAATAGAGTACCTGCAGTTTTGGTGTTGGGGAGCACAAGAGAGTAATTCATAGAGATGTGAAGAGTGCAAAATATTCTTCTAGATGATAATATGGAAGCCAAAATATGTGATTTTGGTTTGTCAAGATTTTGTCCTAAAAATCAGCCCAATACACATGTTCTTACAAGGGCTTATGGTACAAGGTTTTACATTGATCCAATTTATAACGAAAGAGGTATATATATGCTCTCTAAAGAGTCCGACAAATATTCATTTGGAGTTGTAATGTTTGAAATGTCAAGTGGGATGATGGCTTATCATGCAAGGCGATTTGAAGAAACAAAGGATAAAAAGTATATGATCGACATAGTCCGAAGCTATTATGACGACGACGAACTAAAACATGTTTGTGAACTTGACAAGTTAATAGATATTGATATCAAATGGAATACTTGTATGAGTTCTTTTCATTAATTTAATGAAATTGCACATATGTGCATTAACTTTAACATAAAGAAAGGCCCGACGATGGATAGGATCATCGAGGCGATCGAGGAAGCAAAGAGTATTCAAGTAAGTCTTTTATTCGATATTTTTAAGGAAATATATTTTCATAGCAAGAATGAAAACTATCATGCATGGAATATATAATATGAATATATGATAAGCTATTCGATGTAAAGAATTTTTTAACAACTTCTACTAAAATTTGGCCTCATTAATATTCCATAAACTGAGCTTTCAAATCAACAAGCAGGAGAGCTGGAAAAACTATTATATGTTGGATAAACGGAACATTCAAATCGACAAGCTGGAGAGTGGGAATAAATTTTATATGTTAGGGCCACAGGATCTATCCATTACATGGCAAGAATGTGCTCGATACTGGCAAATGGGACATATATCGCAATCAAGGTTACTCTTTTCTCTCTTTATGGTCACATTGTATGTTTTTATGTCGCTTGCGTAGGTTTCCTGAGGTGTGGATACTTAGAGAAGCATGTTGGCTTGAGATCCATGGCAAAATAGCAGTTGTGAAGTTGTCAGAAAAGAGTACATATGTCGCATATCTTATCTTTCAAACTACCGAGAATTGCAGCGGACTTGATGTGCCAGCAAATTCAAGCATAACTTTTGGTGGGAAAAAATGGAGACTGAAATGTTTATCTTCAAAGACCAAAGGCTAGTAAAACATGGCAAGAAAACTATGTGGTTCCTCATAGGAGAAAGGATAAGTGGATGGAGATTAAGTTGGGAGAATTCGAGTACAAGGAAGGAGATGACGGGGAAATTGACATGGCGTTTGTGGAGGTTACCAATGGAAATTGAAAGAGTGGTCTTGTCGTGGAGGGCATCGAGATTCGGCTTAAATAACTTTGCAATTACCTTCTTTTAACCATTATCTTATAATATTTATTCAAATTATAAAATTAATAAACTACTTCGTTATTTGATTAATAAAATATATATTTTAGTAATAAAAGTATTTAGTATATAATTTCTAATTTTAGTTATTGTAAATTAAGCCCATCATTGTTAATGAATAATAATATAGTTTTATTTCTATTATTTATCTATTTGTGTTGTATTTTTAATGTATGATGTTATCTACCAGCACGAGCATTAGGTATAACGTAGAGTGTCGGTTTTTAATGTATTATATTTATATTGAGGGTTAGTTTGCCGCGTTTTGTTACGGATATAAATTTGAAATAAATTCATTGGGAAAATGGCTTTTTAGTTTGTAAAAACAAAATAAATGTTTAAAAACCATGCAAAATAGAAAAACGTAAAATTGATAAGAAACAAAATAATAATAATAAAAAGATCTAAAATAAGTTGTCTAATTAAAAGAATAAGTTTAAAGAACATAAAATCAAACATATTAAAAATAAAAATAATATATAATAAATAAAAGAAGCTAGGAAAAATGTACACTATTACTTGTTAAAAAAGATGTAACCTAAGTTGTAAAAAGATTTTTAACAAAAGTTGTAAAAATAAATTTTTTAGAAAAATTTGGAAAAGAACTAAAAGATTACTTTAAAAAAAGTTTATAAAAAATTTAAGAAAAACTTATGGAAAGGGTTTATATGAAATTTGTAAAAGATACGGAAATTATCAGAAAAAGTCCAAATATTTTTGGAGAAGTTTCATTTTACACTTAAAAAAAATTAATATAAAAGTCAAAAAAAAATTATGACTAAAGTCAAAAAAAAAATTATGACTAAAATATAATATTTTCGAAAATATTAATATTTTTCTAACAATTTCCCGTTACAAAAAACCAAAGTTTGAGAGAACTAGTTATAGAAAACCAAAGTTTGAAAGGGAAAAAAATTACACATCTTTATAACTGTGAAAAATAAAATGGATTTGAAGGGGGTGGAGATTCGAACTTTAGTCCTTCCTTTTTTTGAAACGTCTTAGGTCCTTCCTACTAAAAATAAGTACATGCTATAAAACCATTTATGACCATTGTTTTTTGAGATATATATATATATATATATATATATATATATATATATATATATATATATATATATATATATATATATATATATATATATATATATATATATATTTGAGACCATGAGTTTTTTGTGAAACATAGAGACTCAATCCTAGTCATTTATTTTACAGCTTAAAAAATAATAAAATAACTTAAAATTTAAAAATAATATGAGAATTCCGAAAATCTTTTTTTAATATTATTTTTGTCATTTATTTTTATCCAATTAATAAAAAATGAGCTTTGTTTGTGTGTGTGTGTGTGTGTGTATATATATATATATATATATATATATATATATATATATATATATATATATATATTCTAACAAAATTTTACGTATAATATTCTAGTAGAATATTCATATTTTCTAATAATTCTAGTAGAATATTAGAATGTTTTAACAATTTTTACAATTCTAATAGAATATTAGAGTATTCTAACAATTCTATTTGAATATTTATTATGTAGTACTTTGTAGAATATTAGGATATTCTAACAATTCTAAAAAATAATCATATAATGTAAAAAACAGTAATTTTAAAAAAAATCATTTTATTTTATTTCATTAAATAAAATGACAAAATCAATGTTAAAAAAAATTCAAAATTTTCAAATTGTTTTGTATTTTAGAATATTTTTCACTAAGAACATAAATAATTGGCTAGGAATGCGTCTCACCGTTTTAGCATCCGAAAATCATGACAAAAATTTTCATTTTTAAAACCAATCCAAAATCCATAAGTTACATCAAAACATAGTTTCTCAAAACCATGAACATAAATCAGAGTATCCGAAAATCATAAGTTATATAAAAATCCAGGATGATGTGTACAATCATACATTCGCCTTACCCTTATCCTCTGATGTACCTGAAACCGTAAAATCAAACTGTAAGCCAAAGCTTAGTGCATTCCCCCAACATACTTCGTATGGTAATAAAAAGTACAATACATGCAATAGGGTTTGTTGGCCCATGGCCTCAACACGACGGTCCAAGGTTTGGTGGCATGTTGCCTCAACCCATCCATGCAGAGTTTGTTGCCTTACATCCTTAAGTCAACCATCCTGAGTTTATTGGTCTACCGCATGAAGCAATGTCACCTCAACCCAACCATCCAGGGTTTTTTGGCCTCCCACCTCAACCCAACCACCAATATGTTGACATATACAATAGATAAACAATAATCAGCAAGTACAGGTAATCATATAGTTCTACCAATCTAACAGGATACTATAGCATAGAAACATCCTATATACCAGGATACATAACACAACCTAGTGGGCCGACATTAGTTGCTTCGGTCCATAGGTACAGTATGGAAAACTCACCTCACAAACTAGATGATAAATAAACCAATCACGGCTCTAATCACTGCCTCTACGGATTACCTATACAATAAACAGGGATCCAGTCTCAATCTACCATTCAAATTACCCCAAATGACCTAAAGTCAAATTATGTCAAAGTCAACGGTCAAAAGTCAAAGGTCTACATCAAACTGAGTACGCCCTGCGTACTCCAACTCTACGCCCTACGTAGAATGTTACTTGGCTCTTATGGGGAAGTTTTAAGGCTACACGTTACGTACCCATAAGTATTCCCTACATACTCATGCTAAATCCAAACTATCAAAACTATCAATTAAGCACTTATTTCCTTAATACCTCACCCAATACTCAGATCTAACCCTAAATAGCATTCTAAATCATAAAGTTTCTAACTTTATGTACTTGCCTTGCTAGAAAGTGTCCAAATCCAAAACCCTAACTCATCACAAAATTCCTAGCTCAAGTAACGAGACATCTGAACCTACTTCGAAGCAACATACTCGGGGCAGAAAAAGGCTTTATTTGTGAACATATGGGTGATCTTCGTCACTGACTCTGTCATCTTCCGTAATGACAAATACTCATGGGCTAACATGTCCCTCTCCATAAGTGGTACATACTCAGTATAGAACATCTCGATAAAATGCTCTCATGTCACTACGACTTTCTCCACAGGAGAATAATTACTGGTCATCAGCTTCCACCAGTCTTTCTCCCTCAAACAAAGAAGATTCAGGATGCACCTAACCTTTTAGTCCTCTGTACATTAGCAAGTGAAGAAAACAACCCTCTACATCGGATAACCACCTCATATGTAACATCTGTGACTTGAGGTAATGCTAATTATTTAATTTTGTAACTAAGTGTTAGACTATGCTATTAATGTTGGATTATTGAGTTTGGCCTTTATTGAGTTGGGGTGTTATTGAGTGGGTTGACTGATGACGTACGTTGGGCGTAAGCTTAGCGTACGCGGGGTGTAGTGTGGGCATTAGATACCGGGGGGGGGGGGGGGGGTATGTGTGTATGTGCAGCGTACCAAGGGGTAATCGCAGCGTATGCAAGCTGAATCAAAACCCTAATTTTTAGGGTTTAGGCCATATATATACATCATGATGTCCCAAACCCTATCCTCCTTACCAGCTTCCTTGACTCAGAAACCCTAGAAACCTAACCTTCCTCATCTTTGTGTGATCTTGATCTTGTGAAGTCTATTTTAGTGGTTTGGAGCTTGGAAGGAGAAAGTGGAAGTTGGTTAAGAAGAACTTGTGTAGCTTGAGCTTAAGGATCTGAGACATCATCATCATTTAGCACTCATTTGAGGTAAAAAGCTCAAAACTTGACTCATGTATGCTTTGATCTCTTGTAATGGGGTTTTGGACATTTTTAGTCCCAAGAATGGATTTTTATGGTTCCAAATCCGTTTCTAGCCTTAAGGTTGCCACACTTAGTGCTATTTGAGTCCAAAAGACAAAAATTACCATATTGAAGGTCTTAATGTGGCCATGCATGAGTATTAGTCATTTCTATGGAAGTAGATTGCTATATTTCATGTTTGGGTCCATTTGGGGGTTTGCAAGCCACCAAGTAATCGACTTTATGGGTTAAGACCCTTTATTGGACTCAGATCTGAGTTTGGAGCTTAATGTCTTAAGGGGTTGAGTCCTTTTGGAGATTATGGCTTAACAGGGTAGTACGTTGGGCATCCCGTATGCTTAGCGTATAGGCCATGCAACCTATACGGTTAGCGTACAGAGGAGTACGCCCCACGTACTCACTGGCTATAGGTTTTTCGTCATTTTGGCCTCGGTTTGGGCCATTGCATGGGTTTTGCTATTTTGGGACATAGTAGGCCTTTAGAAATCAGATTTTCGGCCAAAGTTATGTTTAGGTTTAAGGGAAGGCCCATTTTGAGGAGTTGGGCCCAATTTAGAAAACTGGGACATTGGTGGGCCACTAGTAGGCTTGGAAAGCCTATCTAGAATTGGGCCTTTCATGTTATGAATTTGGGCCTAAGTCATAGACTGGATTAGATCAGGGGTAAAATGGTCATTTTACCCTAAGAAGGATTATTGGGTTTTAACTAAGGGTTATTTTGTACTGATAGCTCGGGGAGTCATCAGAGCAACCGTTCGAGATTTTCTTACCTTGAGATTCTATATTCAGCTTTGCGAGGTGAGTTTTCCTCCTGTATGAATGGGTCGAAGGCACCAATGTTGGCCCGTATCTGTATGCTAGTATGTTTTGGACTAAGGTCCGATGCCGGTGTCACACCCCCAAACCAGACGGTGGAAACGTCCGGGGGCTTGTGCATGACTTCATCTTGAAATATCATTACAGTGAATATAATTGAAACATAACATCATCATCATCACACATGTAATATTACAACATTCATTGTTTACATCGAGTATTGTATTTGAATATTACATGCCAAAATAGTAAGAGTATGATGAAACAAAATATATCACAATATCCATTAGTTTGTTTTGTTCATCCCGCTTCAACGATTTCCTGAGAATACAAGTTATTTTGAAAACGGTCAACATAAAAATGTTGGTGAGTTCATAAACATGTTTGTGAAAATGATTTGTATAACTTTGAAAACCACCAAAAAATCCGATATTTTCTGAAAAACTGTTTAGTGTGTTCGTGTTAGATCTTGTATTAATGCATGTATGTTATTGATTATTTCACTAAAAAGGTAAAGGAAATGTAGAGAGAATGTAAGAGCATGTAAAGAGAATGTTCCCAGACAACCCGATGTTGCCTGTAAAAAAAAGGTCTTCCGTAAACTTCATAACGTTAATTCCTCTATGCGAGCCGTCATAACCATACTAAATAATGACAATTTCACCTATCTTCGCGTCGTTGGATGCCGGTTTTGACTTTGCTTATAAGGTTTTCGTCACCCTAGACTGAGTTAGTCTAACTGTAGCGAACAACTGAGGTGTAGGGTGTCATCCCCGTATAGATCTATACACAAATCCCTGTTCTCCCTCCAAGAGACTCTGGTTATAACTACAGGCTACGATCGTACACTTAATAGGTGCCAACCGACAAAAACTCGCTAGATCCTTAATCGAATTTACACGAAGAAAAAGGTATAAACTCCTTCCAGGACCAATGATTCATGTAAGTGAACCACTAAGGCATCGCTAAATGTCACACCCCAAAACCGGAACGGCGGAAACGTTCTGGGGTGGATGACATAATGTCAAGTATCACAACATATGAAGTATAGTAATCAAAGTACAACAACCATTGCATTAATAGTAATAGTTTTACATAGTTTACATTTATTCCGAGACATTAAAGTAATACAAGTAATAATATAGGTGCAACTTGGTACTAAACTGACTTCATCCAAAAGCTCCTGGAATGTACCTGTCTATTGCTGACCTGAGAATACAAGTTATTTTGAAAGCGAGTATCAACATTTTTATAAATGCTGGTGAGTTCATAAGTATTTAGTGTCATTTTATTCAAATAACTTTATAAAAGTAATAGTTTAGAATCAACGGTGTATTAGAGTTCCTTTCCAGAAAATTCTATATTTTCTAAATAAAAGTAGTCTTCTACCAAGACCCGACAGTATTATGTTTTAAAGAAGATTTCCCTAAAATGTTATCCTTATCAAAATACGGTATTTGACTTTAAAGAAAGTAGAAGGATATTACAAGTAAAAGTAGTAGGGAAAATAACATAGGCCTCAACAGGAAATACTGCTGACTAAGGCAAAAGAAATCATAGACTCCAGGAGAGTATCGAATCAACAACACGCCTGGCTCAGTCTAACGAAAGGAGACACAGACCCCAGACAGTATCAAATGAATGATACATCTAGCAAGGTCTAAAAACAGTGAATACAGACCCCAGACAGTATCAAATGAATGATACGTCTAGCAAGGTCTAAAAACAGTGAGTACAGTGTTAATACCCGTTACCTTAAGGCCATGAATTATAAGGTAACCCCGAGATACTCATAACCATACTGATAGACACTAGAGAACTTGACGCCCTGTAAGCGTCGGAAAGAATGTGACATTTGTCACCCCTTGTCTTGGTAGGCCGTGGACTATAGCTAGCAGTCAGGGTGTGGGGGTGTCAATCCTGTATAGATCTATACACACAATGCCCGCTCTCCCTACAGGAGACTCTGGTTACCAACTAGACAACGGCGAAGGCCATGTCCTGAAGATGCATCTCGTATAGTGAGATCTGATGTAAAATACTGGACTAGTGACAGAGACTCATAACTGAAATGACTGATGTAAACCTATATGTCTATGCTTGTATACATAATATATAACTAATGATCAAACGACCTTCGGACGGATATCCGATCCCACCAGACCACATCTCAACGAAGAAAAGGAAATAGGGCGAACTAGCCTTCTTAAGTCCTTTAAACATTATTTATATATATATCTATACAAGCACAGGCATACATTTAACCAATAGGAACATTTAACGAAGTTGAAGTGTTTAACAAGTAGGAGCGTATTGTGAAGTAGGAGCGTATCGTGAAGTAGGAGCATATCGTGAAGTAGAAGTGTTAATAAGTAGGAGCATATTACGAAGTAAAAGCGTATCACGAAGTAAAATCGTTACGAAGTATTAGCATTAACTAAGTGGAAGTATAACAAAGCAGTAGTATCTAACAAAGTAGGAGTATAAAAACATAGAAGAAAAACTTTGATGAAAAACTTTGGAAAACCTTTATACTTAAGAAAATCATGACTTGGTATTCTTTTGTAAAATAAGTTTGAAAACCTTTAGAAACCCTCGAAAATCATTCATAAACAAGTTTAGATTATAACTTTGATAAAACAATATAAATACAGAAAACCTTTGTTTAAAATGCTATTGTAACTGAGTTTGAATTTAAAACATACAGCGTGAGAGACAATTTGAGAAGAGCTTTCAACAAGTGAAAACATTTTGGAAAACCATTAATTTACAGTATCATACTTGGTAAAACAGTTGACAGTGTAATAAATCCTTGTGCATGCGGGTTATCAATCACATGTGATTGATGTGATAACTGGCATGTTGAACTTGTATCCCCCCCCCCCATAAAAGCATGTAAAAACATTTAAAAGGTTAATTCAGGGGTATGAACTCACCTGTTGTAAGTGGATCGGGTGAAGGTGTCGGTTGGGTGCTCGGTGTCAAATAAAGACTTGAGCACACTTAGTGACCTATTAACATATGATGACATATGTTTACATACAATTAGTAAATATAATACTAATTAAACATGTATACGCATCCTAAAGTGCGGAAAACACTTTGGTTAAGGGCTAGGAGTGCCCCGGGTAACATCTAAGGGTGTGTATGGCTTGGGTAGGGAGTTTATTCTTCAAGAGTAAACTCTTTATAGAGTTCACGGCCCTAAGACCATACCCCCCATGAGTTTACGGCCATAAACACATGGTAAGGGTGTTATAGGATGCTAAATGGTCTTATATCATTCATAGAATTAGGCTAGGTCCAAATATAAGGCATATGAAGGGGTTTATAGCTTTAAATGGACCATTTGAGGAGTTTACGGCCCTAAACAAGGAGTTTACGGCCGTAAGCTCCTATATGCATGTTCTTTTGGTGTTTTAAGGACTTAAATGGTAGGAAATAAAGTTCTATGCATTTTTCCAAGTCAAATGAAGGAGTTAGGGCATCATTTGGGCACTTAATGGGAGTTTACGGCCCATGGACCAATTCTATGGGGGTTTACGGCCGTAAACTCCTATTTCCTTGGTTTAATTGATGTTTAATGTCCTTACTACAATGCAGGTTGCTGCTAGACATTTTCCAAGGCCATAGGAGGTGTTTGAGGGCATTTCTAACACTTGAATTTGAGTTTACTCCCATGAAGAGGAGTTTACGGCCCAAGCATGTTCTTGGGCAGTAAACTCAAGTTTACTCCCAAAAAGTTAAGTTCAAGGTGTTCTAAGTCCGTTCCCATAAGTCATTTAGCCATATCTAAGCCTTAGGGGTAGTTTTGAGGGGTTTTGGGGCTTAAAACCCCCACTTAAGGGTGTTCACGGTCCAAGAGTGTTCTTGGGCTGTAAACACATAATCTTGCCCCTATTTGATGTCACGAATTTGCATGTTGACTAAGCTATACAACAAGTTAGGATAGATTACTTACTAGTTTGGGGCTCGAAACGGGTGTTTTTGGCTCGAAAACAAGTTGTAGAGAGAGAGGGTAGAGAGAGAGTGGAAAGAGTGTGAATGGAGTCCACTCCCCCTTATATAAGGGTTTGAGTTGGGGCTCAATGGAAATCTACCCGATACTGCCGTTAAACGAGGCTTTTTGGTCGCACCCGATTAAACGGTCGTATTTTGACTTGGTTGAAACTAAAAATTTTCAAGGGAATATTGTGGTGTTTCTAATTTATTTCTACCCTTATCAAGTCATCATAAAGATCCCACATTAATTAACCAGTCCAAAAGGTTAACGGACAGTTTAATAAAACTAGGCTTATTAACGGAAGGAGGGGTTAAAATGACGGAATAAATTCGGGTTGTCACACTAAACATGTAAATCATTTCAAGACCCAATTGGAATGAGATTATATATCATGGGCCCGAAATATATATGAAAGGAAAACTAAGGCCCATTTCACATGTAAAGTATTTACAGGCCCAAATAACACACAAATAGTATCCAAGGTCCGTCGCACATGTTAATGGGTCAATGAGGCCCAATAAACATATACAGGACCTCTCATACATAAAAATGGGCCACTAAGGCCTAATAACCTAGAAAATGATCAAATTAAATCCATTTGTTGGTTTATCATTGGTTTTGGCTCAAGTATTTACTAAAATATCATAAAAAGAAGAATGCATATAAAACCCATTCCCAGGCCTAATCAACATGTAAGTGAACCACTAAGGCCCACTATACGTGTCTATTATTTCCAGGCTCAAAAGGAATGTGAATGTCTATCCTAAGTCCAATATACATGTAAAATGACACTAAGGCCCACTAAACATGTATATTATTTCCAGGCCCAATAAGGATATGAATACCTATCTCGAGCCCAATATACATGTAAAAGGACACTAAGGCCCAATAAACATGTATATTATTTTCAGGCCCAATAAGGATATGAATGTCGTTTTTAACCCGTTTGTTATTGTTTTGTTTATTTTAGCTTGATTATTTACATAATTGATATCTAAAGCCCACTTTTTGTAAAAATGACATTCTTGGCCCAATAAGCCAAAAATTTACAATTAAGGCCCAATTTTTGTAAGAATAACACTTTAATCTCCAATTTTGTTAAAAACTTGTTTTGATGACTACTTTGTGGTAAAAATAACATTTTAAACCCATTTTTGTCAAAAATATCATTTTTGGCTTGGTATTTGTGAAAATACACATTTTTCTGGTTTTTGGCTTTTCCGACATAGTTTTTAGAAAATTTGTAGAAAATTCATCGTAAGTCGAATTTGGATCCGTAAATTCTGGAAGTTTGGAAATTCTGTCTACTTTGTTCACAATTTTTCTCATAATTTTTGATGGCCTCAAACTAGTGTGAAATTACTCATCTTCACAGGTTGGTCCGAAATTATTTCAAATATGATAGGCAGTTTTGTAGAATTCGCCAAAAATTGTAGAAAAATCGTATGAAAACGTGAGAGTAGTCATTTTAAAGGTATAAATCTGAAGTTTATCCATGTAAAACAGTTTTGAAAAATATTTCCATTAAGAGGGTCATAACAGTCCGAGATTGGACTAAAACTTTCCTGTTAAAAGCTGTTTTATGAGTTTAGTTTATAGATCTTTGAACATAACACTCATTTTTGCTATATCAATTGTATAAATCCCAGATATACTAGTTTACATGTATTATGTTTGATAAAACATACTTCTCTCAAGGTTCATATAAAGATCCAAGTGATAAACTTCAAGTTCTTGACATATTTTTATATTAATGAAGTAAGCAACATATAATCACCAAATGATTCAAGAAAGCACACATAATCATGCATATACACATAGATCTACACAAAGCAACTTGTATTCTCCCCCAAAATCATGTGAAAACTGAAAACAAGGGGTATGAACTCACCTTGCTTGTTGATTTCGGTTTTAGTGAAGAAAAGAATAAGCTTTCGGCTCTTGCAAGCTTCCCTTGAGTAGATCTTGACTCTATGGAGTTCTAGGGTATGGATCATGAAATGATGTAGGTTAAGAAGAGATTTTGATGGAATCTTGAAGTTAAAACATAGATCCAAGTAAGTACTTACCAAAGATGATGATTTAGATGAAGATCCTCTTGAGAGCACCCAAAATCTTGAAATTTTGATGGGTGAAAGATGAGTTTTTGAGAGGGTTTGAAAGTGGTGTGTGTGTGTGTGCTCCTTTGGCCGAGAGAATAAGAGGGGAGAGAGATATATAGAGTTTGATTAATGGTGGTGGGAGGGGTGCATGGATACATGCACTCTTGCATGAATATCCAATAAATAAAGATTAGGTGTCATGTGTTAGGCACATCCTCATTTTCCATATATTTTTTTTCTTGGGCCGAGAGTGGGCCTAATGGAGTGAAGGAAAATGATGTTGGGCTCACTCTCTTGGCTTTATTCGAATTTCCTAGGTCCAATAATGTTTTTCGGCCCATTATGGTATAAAGAATGGTTTTATGGTCCATTAGGGCTAAGTAATTTATTTATGGCCCAATAAGGCCCATTAGGGTTAGAATGAATCATTCTAGGCCCAAATGGCCCAAAATGTTATAGATTGATGAATTGATGATTTATTGGTCCCTTAGGCCCTAATAAGAGAATCCTAGTCCACAATGAACTTGAGCCGAGATTTCTAGGGTTTTCAACCCTTACTTGAACATATGAGATGAATTTGAACTAGAAGAGAGTTTAGTATTTACTTAGAGTATAGGCTTTTACAATGGATGATGTTTACATGGAAATAGAATTTCCTAGCAAAATGCCAGTTGTGACAGCCGGGCAGTGCCCAATGTGAGTTTATATGTTTTCGGATTTCGATCAGATGTCAGGCAGTGCCCGATGTAGGTTTATATGTTTCCGGATTTTGATCGGATGTCGGGCCGTGCCCGATGTAGGTTTATATGTATTCGGATTTTGATCTGATGTCGAGCCGTTCCAGATGTAGGTTTATATGTTTTCCGGATTTCGATCTGATGTTGGGCGGTGCCCGAGGAATGTTTGTATGCTTGATGTCTTCGTGATTCTTGCATGTGTCTGTATTGTCTGTTTCCGGATTACGGTCCGATGTCGGACAATACCCGAAGAATGCTTGTATGCTTCCGTATTTCGGTACGATGTCGGGCGGGGCCCGAGGAATGTTTATTTGTTTATGTTGTAGATTTGATGAAAGTTTGGAAATGTGTGGCGGTGAATGAAATTCTTAGAATGTTACAAAACGTTTGATTTTTGTTATTATTTGATTGTAGTTTGTATATTCTGGGTATTTTTGTTCTGATAGATATTTGTTTACATTGATTTTACTTTTCATGATGCAATCAAATTAGATGGTAACCTACATAGAAACTAATTGAAGAAGCTATGGAGTTTGCAAAATCTGACGGACTAAAGCATCTTAACCTGGTGTAAGAAGCGATGACAGTGAAATGAAGATTGTTGATCGATCTGATAAAATAGTTGCAATATAGTTAATGAATTCATATTCTTTTTCTCTTTGAATATTGGCTATATTTTCTATATTTTGATTAACATGTAATGTTTGGTAAATAATAGTTATGGTTTGAATGTTTGAAGATTGGTGACTATTTCATAAAACAATATTGTGGTTGAACAATAATTATGTTTTAAATGATAATACATGTACTTTTGTAGTTTATGTTGTGTAATGGTAGTAATATCTTTCACAGATTAGACGAGTTTAAAATTAATGTCTCAATGTAAGATATTCAAATACAACAATATCTAATTAAATTTTGGCTTTTTTAATACTCAGTGATATGATATTAATCTAGTTATTCAAAATATTCAATATTTTTATAATGTGTAGTTAATATATAATATTATGAAGTTATTTGTAATATTATGTAATTTAAGTGTAGTATTCTAAAATTATGTTGTAATGTGTACAATTAACTTACATTATGTAAGATTCTAATATTATATTAATATTATGTAATATTCTGAATTTACAATTTATAGTGTTATAGGAATATATAGAATAGTCTATAGAAAAATTTTGATTTATAAAAAATAAAAATTTATAATGTTAATGTGTAATATTCTAAAAGACTGTAATACAATTTAATATTATATTATAAGATGAGATATTCTAACTCAGACAACCATTCCCTTCAAGTGTGTACGTAACCAAATAATATGTAGGAACCTAGACTAATAAACTTTTTAAACAAGCAAGAAACATATAAGTTTATAAAATTAAATGAATACTTTTAGTATAAATATCAAACTTTTCTCTAGAAGTTGAAACATATTTTAAAAACCTCATAGATTAAAAACCAAATTTCAAGTTTGTATTATAAAAAATATATCACAAGGTTATAGTATTTAATAATATGTTGTTAATTGATATGTAATATTATGAAATTGTATGGGGTATTCTTATATTAAAGTGTAATATTCTAATTATGTTATAACATATAAAATGAACTTATATTACATAAGATTTTAATGTTATATTTAATATTATGAATATACATAACATTCTAACAGAATAATTTAATTAGGTTGTCTATATTCAAGTTACAACTTAGTATTCTTATAGAATAATGTTATAGGTTGTTTGTATATGTAGAACATTCTAAATAGAATGTAACACTAAATGATAATATGAACGTCATATGTCGAACTAGAATATAACAATATATATATGTAAGAAAATTAAAATAATGCACAATTTATTTTTAAATACCAATGTAAAAGTAAAAACTTAGAATATAGTGTTCTCATTTTTTTCAATTACCTCAAATACATCACTTGAAACCAAACAAGAAAAAAAAATACAAGCAAATTTACAACACCCCACTACATGGAATGAAACTTTCCAGGAAATTATTATCGAGCCACATTCTTTACAGTTCCATTCAAGACTTACCTAAAAAGTTGTAACGATAGAACATGAAAGTTTTAGCTAATTTCATAACTGTATGTACCACTTTACACCGTGAAAGGGGTTTGATGGGTATTAGGCTATATATATATATATATATATATATATATATATATATATATATATATATATATATATATATATATATATGCGACAATAACAATGTTTAAATTTGCACAAATGTAGATAACAATATCATCAAGAAAGAAACAAAGAGAGTGCAGGGAGTAAATTAAACCAACATCCTCATTACAAATTTCCATTCCAAAGATGAACCAAGTCCTCACTTTAACTCTTTATAGACCAAGCACCATTGAAACCAACATGTCAATATGCTTCTTGAAGTTCTCATCATTAGTTCATGGTGGCAAGATATGTATGATATGCTTCTTCCAACATATACATTGAGCATTTACATCGATGACAGTTGTATGTCCTTCAGTCACTGACAAAAAAGAAGAAGTACACTAGTCATCACTAAGTTAAGAAAAATCTTCTTGGAATTTGGGGTCAATATCATTAAATAGTAACAAAGTTTAAGGGTGGGAAGGAAGGAGTGACATATCAGACTCTACATTAGACTCTTTATTCATTCACGACTTTCATCAAACAGGTAGATTGCATGTATAATGTAAGAGAAATTGGCTCAAGAATAATAATAGTTATGTACATACCTCATTGATTTTATAGAAAGAGCACAAAACAACACGAAGATATGTTGTTTTTTCTTGCTTATCTTCATTTAATATGTGCCTGAATGCATAGAAAAAACCAAAAGGTTGAAATTGGTAATTGTCACACCCCCAAACCAGACGGTGGAAATGTCTGGGGGTGGATTACTGCATTTGTAGTATCACAACACATGCATTATAGTAATCAAAGTACAAACAACCATTGCACTAATAAGTATAAGTTTTTACATGTGTTCAATCAGTGTATATTGACACCAAAATAGTTATAGCAAAAGACAGAAGACATGAATCAAAACAGCTCTGTCTTCTCAAAAGCTCGAGGAGTACCTATCTACTGATTCCCTGAGAATAAAAGTAATTTGAAAAGAGAGTATCAACATAAAGTTGAGTGAGTGCATAAGCATTTATGTTTGAAAGTATGTTTTCTGTTCTTTGGATATGTAAATTGTTCTAGAAAATCCTATATTTTCTGTTGTACATGAAAAGTAACTTTAATCTCATAAAAGCGTTATGTTTCTAAACCAGTGTTCTGTATTTGATTCCTAAGTAAAACCTGTAAAAGTGAGTGTGTCTGGCTCCACCAGCTGTTATTGTAAACTGTAATGTAATAATGTAAATTGCATCTTTGTAAACTAGTACTTTGAAAATGTACTCATATTAGTTAATTATACATTATCCGTATTGTTAATATCTTTTTAATGAGTTATTATAACCATACTATGACTAGCTGGCCTAAAACAACGCTTTGAAGATGTCAAAATTGTTGATAACAATTGTCACTCATATGCGTGTATGCCCGACTATAGCTAGCAGTCTGAGTGCGGGGTTGTCAATCCCAATATAGATCTATACATACTTGTTTTGATCTCCGACTGGAGATTATGGTTATAATATTAGGACTTTGACTATGTTGTTTAAATGAATAAACAACCTACACCTATTGTCTCATATAATGCATATAGACTTTACGTGTATAATAGTAATGAAAACTCAATCATTCTGAAATAAACGATTATAGTATACTCCTTGTTTAGTATGCTTGAAATGTATTTGTAAGTTGTATACCCTTGTTTAGTTTTGAATCAAACCCTTGTTCTTGTAAAATAGTGTACTCTAGTATACTTGACTCGTGATTTAGTGTTCTTCAATCATAAATTATACCTATTATAATTTATATGCTCTTTCTGTATTGATACTAACTGTTCACGAATGCAACCCCTTGCTCGACATGTTACAAAGGGTATTGAACCCGAATGAAATAACCTTTTTATTTATATACATATACAAATATATATAACTAAAATTTAAACGAAATTCGGACAAATAACCAATAACCTAAGTCCACATCCAAACAAGGATGAGAAAGGATGAGTTTAGCATGTTTTTGAGGTGAGAGGTTGTTCTTGGATGATGATACTTGAGAGAAAAAGGTTGAATTTTCGTTTGAAAGTGTAGAAATGAATTAAAATCAGCCGATATATATATATATATATATATATATATATATATATATATATATATATATATATATATATATATATATATATATATATATATATATATATATGGAAAGGGTTTATGGTCTGAAGTGGTTCACGGTCTGAAAGGCGGTTCACTGTTCATGGCCCAAAGGCAGCAAACAGTTCACATCCATGCGCGGTTTGTGGTTATGCGAGCCTTGTTTGCGATCCGAAGAAAAAGAAAGAAGAAGGGATGCGAAGTTTCTGGATTTTCAAGTATTTTCCTTCTAATTTCTACCACAAATATTCTAAGGGTTTTAACATGCAAATGTTATTATTCTAACCTTCATAAAAATTCAAACAATAAAAAGGACTTCAGTTGACCCAAGTTTGACTTTGGTTGACTTGGATTGACTTTACAAATAGAAAATAATGGGATCTTACATTATCCCCCCGTTAAAGAGAATTTCGTCCCGAAATTAGGACTAAAGCATTACAGAAAGACTAGGGAAAAATATGTGGATACTTCTGTTGCATTTGATCCTCCCGCTCCCAAGTGAATTTAGGTCCTCGGTTTGCATTCCAGCGAACCTTCACTATCGGGATACGGCTTTGTTTGGTTCTCTTGATTTCCCTGTCTAGGACCTCTATGGGTTCTTCCACAAAGTTGAGGCTCTCATTTATCTCGATCTCATCAAGTGGGATAACATGGGTCTCATCGGATAAGCACCTTTTCAAGTTAGAGACGTAGAAGGTAGGGTGTATGTTACTCAGTTCTTGAGGTAGTCGGAGTTTGTAAGCTACTAGACCGATTCTAGCAAGACTATCGAATGGTCCTATGTACCTTGGGTTCAGTTTTCCACGCTTTCCAAAGTGTATCATGCCCTTCCAGGGTGAAACCTTCAACAAGACGCGGTCACCAACCTGGAATTCTAAGGGCTTTCTCCTTTTGTAAGTGTAGCTTTTCTGTCTATCTCTGTAAGCTTTGAGTCATTCCCGAATTTGTACGATTTTCTCTGTGGTTTTTATGAATGATTTCCAGACCAGTGAGAGTACTGTTTCGAACTTGACCTCTAGCTAGTTGCGTATCACCCACTTTACCCCAACACAGAGGTGATCTGCACTTACGACCATAGAGGGCTTCGAATGGAGCATCCTTTATGCTAATGTGATAAATGTTGTTGTAAGAGAACTCGACAAGGGGTAAATGAGTATCCCATTGCTTTCCAAATTCTATCACGCAGGCTCACAACATATCTACTAGAGTTTGAATCGTCCTCTCACTTTTTCCATCTGTTTGTGGATGGTAGGCTGTACTGATGTCCAACCTAATTCCCAGAGACTTTTGTAAAGACTGCCAGAAACGTGAGGTGAATCTACTATCTCGGTCAGAAGTAATAGATACTGGAACACCATGCAGTCTAACTATTTCTCTAATGTAAGTTCATGTTAGCTTCTCCATCTTTTCGATTTCCTTTATTGGCAAGAAGTGTGCGGATTTGGTCAATCTGTCGACAATTACCCAAATAGTATCATAACCACCCGTTATCTTAGGTAACTTAGTTATGAAATCCATTGTAATCCGCTCCCACTTCCATTTAGGGATTTTAGGTATTTGCAATAGACCTGAAGGCTTCTGGTACTCTACCTTGACTTTGGCACAAGTAATGCACTTTCCCACAAAGGTAGCAATCTTCACCTTCATGTTAGGCCAATGGTAAAGTTTCTTAAGGTCCAGATACATCTTGTATGAACCTGGATGAATGGAGTATCGGGTTTTGCGTGCTTCATTCATAACCACATCTCTATAACCACTGAACTTTGGTGTCCAGATTTGGCTCATGAAACAATAGACTCCATCACCTATGACTTCAAAGTTCTTATCCATTCCTCTCAGGGTTTCTCCTACCACATTTTCGGGTTTTAAGACCTCGAGTTGAGCCTCTTTGATCGGTGTGGATAGATGTGAATGGATCGTCATGGTCAACAAATTTACTCGGCGTCCCGAGTATTCTTTTCTACTAAGGGCGTTAGCTACTATATTGGCTTTACCAGGGTGATAACGAATCTCGCATTTGTAATCGTTCAGCAGCTCCACCCACCGTCGTTGTCTCATGTTCAACTCCTTCTGGTCAAAGATATGCTGAAGACTTTTATGGTCCGTGAATATCGTGCATTTTGTGCCATATAAGTAATGTCTCCATATCTTTAGAGCAAATACCACTGCTCCTAGTTCAAGGTCATGTGTTGTATAGTTAACCTCATGTGTCTTGAGCTATCTCGAGGCATAGGATATAACCTTTCCTCATTGCATAAGAGCACATCGAAGACGTTGGTTAGATGCATCACAGTACACTACAAATTCTTTTGTTCCTTTAAGGAAAGACAAGATCAGTGCACTACACATGGTTCGTTTCAGTGTTTGGAACACTATTGCTTGTTTCTCTCCCCAGCTAAAAGTTACACCCTTTTGTGTCAGGTTGGTAAGTGGTTTAGCAATTCAGGAGAAATTCTAGATGAATCTGCGATAGTATCCAGCAAGACCTAAGAATTGTCGGATTTCTGTAGGTGTTTTGGGTGTTGAGCAGTTCTCAATTGCCTTTATTTTGAAAGGGTCTAGGTGTATTCCCTCTTGACTGACCATGTGGCCCAGGAAATCTACCTTCCTGATCCAAAGTTCACATTTTGAGAACTTCGCATAAAGTTTCTCTGTTCTCAGAGTTTATAATACTTGACGAAGATGTTGGCCATGCTCCTCTTCGCATCTTGAGTAGAAAAGGATGTCAGTAATGAAGACTATGATGAATTTTTCCAGGTACGGACGACACACTCTGTTCATTAAGTTGATGAACAGAGCAGGTGCATTTGTTAATCCGAAAGGCATCACTAAAAGCTTGTAATGACCATAACAAGTTCTGAATGCTGTTTTGGGAACATCCTCCTCCAGAATTCGTAACTGGTGATACCCGTATCTTAAGTCTATTTTCGAGAAGTAGCTCGCACCTTGAAGTTGGTCGAACATATCGTCAGCGCGAGGTAGAGGATATATGTTCTTAACGGTAAGTTTATTCAGCTCGCAATAGTCTATGCACATATGGAATGATCCATCCTTTTTCTTCACGAACAAGACCGGTGCTCCCTATGGTGAGAAGCTTGGCCTTATGAAGCCTTTGTTAAGGAGTTCGTTCAGCTGGCTGGACATTTCCTACATTTCTGATGGTGCAAGAAGATATAGGGATTTGGCTACAGGGGTAGCCCCAGGGATTAAGTCGATTCTGAATTCGACTTGTCGTTCAGGTGGCACTCCTGGGAGATCGTCGGGAAATATGTCAAGAAAGTTGCAAACCTTAGGAATGCTCGCGATGTCATTCACTTCTTGCTTTTTGTCTGCCACATGAGCTAAGAAAGCACAATACTCATTGCGAAGATACTTTTGTGCCTTGATACAAGAAATGATCTGAAGGTTCGTTCTGGGTTTGTCACCATAGATGATAAGAGTTTCGTTATTCGGTAAGTTCAGGCGAATGGCTCTTTCGTACCATAGGATGTCGGCATGGTTAGAACATAACCAATCCATACCAATAATGACGTCGAACGTTTTGATAGAGACCGACATAAGGTCTATTGAAAAGTTATTCAAGGTAAGGGTGTTGGATTAATGTCTAAGTCCATAACTATATTTGGTATGTACTTGACCCGACCCGACATGGTCCATTTGGGTTGCACTTCACCGGCACAATTTATATGGATAGTCTTTTGAGAATAGTATATTTATGATTTATATTAATATATTATAAGTTCTAATATATTAATATATAATCATATTATTTAATTAGTATTGATCAAGAATTAATTTATAATTAATTAAGTGATCAAAATGAACTAATTAAATATGGACTCTTATATATATGGAATAGGCCAAGTTCATTTAGGTTGGGCTAAGCTTTCATGGATAGTCCATGGAGTGTTTAACCCATGGATCATATGAAATGAAAGGTCATGGGTTTAACCCTAGTCTCCATACTATATAAAGATGTCATTGGTTGGTGAAATTGGCACTAGTGTGGGTACACAAAAAAGGGCTAGCCGATTTCACTAGAGAGAACCAAAGTATTCTTATTCTCAAAGTCTTCCAAGGTGTTTTGGTGATTTGTGATTCCACTTGAGGCTTCCACACTATTAGGGCTAAGCTTTTAAAGCTTGAAGACATCAAGCTACACCAAAAGGTTTGTCATCTAACTAGTCTTTGTAGTATAGTTTCTTCATAATATGCTAGTTAGGATTTAAGCCTTGGAAAGTTCTTATTTGCATGTATAATAGAGAAAACATAGATCCACGGTTTATAGGGTTGCATGTACACCATAGGAGTATTAGAATGCTCAAAACCCAACGGTGGTATCAGAGCCTAGGCTTGTTTTCTTGTTACACTTGCAAAAACAGCTTAAAAATCGAAGTTTTTTGCTGTCTGGACAATGGACTCGGTGAGTCCATCAGGGGACTCGATGAGTCCATGCCTCAAAAATGTTCAAAACGGTCCAACTCGCCGAGTTGGTTCATGCACTCGACAAGTTGGACCCCCAGACAACATATATTCGATTGTTTTGGCTGGAATTGGACTAGGAACATTACCCTAAGACGTTTTTGGACTTATAAACTTATTTTTGATGTGGTAATGTTCATACTAATCCAATTTCAAAGATAATTATCAATAGATTCATGTTTTTTATTAGTTTAAGTGTTATGCTAATTACATGAAAAAGTTTGATTCCAATTATCTTGTTCATATGAGTTTCTTAGATTAATAGAAAAGGTTGATTGATTATGTGTCTTTGATCCATTTTAATCTAAGAATTGATTCATAAATGTGCTTGTGTAACTTGTCCTCAAGTTATATGAAAAGACATTAAAGTTTCTTAAAACTCATAAAAGTTGGCAAAGGTTACAAAATGAAGAGTCTTGTTCTCATTAAATGGTTTTATGACTCCATAACATGTCCTCAAGTTATGGAGGTTCAAGAGTCACTTCATTAAGTAATAAAATGTATAACCTTAATTAAATCCATAAGTTACATAATAAAGAAAAGTTACATTCTTTTATTAGTTTAAAGTCTACCATAACGTGTCCTCAAGTTATGGAACTTGAAGAGTTTTTTTAATTAAAACTACTTTAAACACATAAGTTATGAAATTAATTAGTTTTGAATATTTTCAAAACTTGCCCTCAAGTTTTGGAATTTGAAAAGTTTTCTCTTATGAATACTTTAATTCCAAGTTTAGCCCTTAGAATTTTAAAAGTTAAAATTCAACCCTTATACTTTATAATATTATAAGTTAATAATATATATATATATATATATATATATATATATATATATATATATGTGTGTGTGTGTGTGTGTGTATGTATAAGAGAAAGTCAGTCTTACCGTTAGTAGGCCTTATTCAAGAAGCCGGTCTATAAGGGGGGTATAAGGTTACTGCCTATAAAATGACAGTTTAATGGGTGTCCACTCTCACCAACTGCTTCCTTGACTGGTAGAGGGTCGTTAGCCGAACGGGTAGGACAAAGACTATAAATTCTCCCTTCACTAAAAGTATTAATGATAAACACTAGGTAAATAAACCTTTTATAAATACCCAATCTTAGTTACTTAGGAAAATATGAATAAGGTGCTAATCCATGAAATTACACTTTGCACTTTGTTTAAGTCGGTTAGTGGAGCGTGTGTGGTTAATCGGCACACTAACTCGTGTAACAAGGTAGGCAAAGGGTAACTTAATGTTTATCATAGTATCGATGAAGCGTGTGTGGTTAACCGTCACATCGATTGAGGGGTAAACACTTAAGGGTACCAAGTAATTTGCATGGTTACTTCACACCTTGTTTTGTGATCCTCGGCATCCCAGTCACAAAACCTGAAGGGCACACTCGAGATTGAAACATGCCATTAAAAATTTCAATGAATCTCAAAAGAACTAGGAGTTTCAAAACCAATTAAAACCTAATAATTTATTTCATTTTTCATGGTGGAAATTAGTGAATCGTCATTCACCTACCATCAAATATTCTATAGCTTGGATTATGGCATCCCTCTTCCAAGTTATAAAATAGTTTGTTGAGTCCTAGCCTTAATATTTCATATTGGGTGTTATATTAAGGACCTTAGATCAACTATCTTGAATATCTCCCAAAAGATGTCTGGTTCAGACATCTATGATCTTCCCAAATCTCTTGGAACTTCTCTTCCTCCACCCCTCCTCCAATTATTCTCCCTAACCCACAAGTTCAAGGTCACTCAAGCCCTATTGGTAAGTCAAGGTCTAGGTGTGATCACATCTTGGAGATGAAGTCACATATTGACAAGTCGGGAGAGTTGGGTGTCAAAGTCTTGAGAAAGTTGGTGGTTCAATCACTTTCTAAGTCACATAGTGAGTTCCTTTGGGACTCCTATGAAACAGACTATGACAAGACCCTTAATGATGTTATCTATTTGCTTGGTGCTGCTGAATCAGCAATGATTTGGAAGGCTAGTGAAGCAAATTTGATTAGAAGATCGACTTCCCAAAACTTTGTGGACATTGACAATGGTGACACTGGAAATCCAAAAAAAGCATTCTCTTCCCAATGGAAAGGGATCGGCCATAGTCAACTCTGTTGACCAAAAGGTAAAGAGAAAGGCTAAGTTTGAGATTATCTCATGTACCATTCCCAAAGGGCCCATATGGTTCTATTGCCAAAAGAAAAGGACATTGGTTGTAAAGCTGTCAATTTTACCTGAAAGATCATAAGGCTAGTAAAGTCAATGTAACATCCCGGAAATTCAGAAGTAGAGTTGAAGGGCTAAAAGTGTAAATAAGAAGGTCGACTCGGCGAGTCTATGGTTAGACTCGGCGAGTCGAGTCGCGTCTCAGGTCGTGTAATAAGTGACCAACTCGGCGAGTCGCATGGGTGGACTCGGCGAGTTGGTGTTGTGTGGAGAAAACCCTAATTCCGGGGATTGAGCCCTATATAAAGAACATAATACCCTCACCCCAGCCTCTTTATTCTCCTTTGAAGTCCAGAAACCCTAACTTTCGGTTGTGAGAGAGTTGGAGAGCATTTGGAGCCTTTGTGGAGGGAATCTTGGGGAGAAATCGAAGAACAAGAAGGTTAGAGCAAGGGGCTTTGCAGGGATTTAGCTTTTTCATCAGTTGGAGCTTTCATTTGAGGTAACAATCTGCTGTTTGAGCTTTTGTGCATCTAGATCTATCATTTGTGGGGGGTTTTGTGGCAAAAATGAGGTCCATCTGAAGTTTGGTGTAAGATCTGAGGTTGCTACCTCAGATCTAGGTTGTTAATAATCCAGAAAGCCATAAAGTCTATGCTCAAGAGTTGTTGGTGAAGTTCTTTTGTCCCAAACCCTAGCCCTAGAGTATATTATGCTTAGATATCTTTGGATTCACGTAAAGTTTACCACTTTACGTGATGGATGGCTTGTAAAAGAGTAGATCTATGGATTTGAGACCCTGCATGGCTTGGAAAGCCTCTGTATGGGTTAAGAGCTAGTGGTACTCGGCGAGTCACATGGGTGTACTCGGCGAGTTGTATGAAGATAGGCAGAAACTCGACGAGTTGGAAGAACAACTCGGCGAGTTGGTTGAAGATAGCCTTGGACTCGGCGTGTCTGTTCTTGGACTCGGCGAGTCTGGTCGTGAGGACCTAACCTTTCCTGGTTGAGCTGTGAATCGGTGAGTCAAGGGACAACTTGGTGAGTTGAGCAGGAAGTGACTCAGAGTTCGCGGGACTCAGCGAGTCTTGGGGAGACTTGGCGAGTTGAGTCGCGATATGGGAGTTTTCAGAGTTGAGGGACTCGACGAGTCAACAGGCTGACTCGGCGAGTATGGTCAGTCAGGAAGTTTGACTTTGACTGAGGACTTTGACTTTGACCAAGAGTTGACCAGTTGACTTCCAGGGGTAATTTGGTAATTACTGGTATTTATTGGTTTCGGTGATTTAGTGGTGGAGTTCGTGGTGGTGGTTGGAGCAGCGTGATCTTGTTCTTCAGTTGGCAGTAGCAGGTGAGTCTCCTCACTATATGTTACCTTGAGTGGTAGTTATGTGTGACCGGAGGGTCTTATGTGCTTACATTGAGTATTATGTTATATGTGATATGCTATGTATCATTTCTTTGTGATTTATGCTATGCGGAGTTTATAGACCGGACCGGAGGGTCCAATGATACAGACCAGACCGGAGGGTCCAACGATACGGAACTGGAGGGTTCCACTGAGAGACACCGAACGGAGGGTCATATTGTAGCCTTGAGTGACGTATGTGTTGAATGTGGTATTTTGGGGAACTCACTAAGCTTCGTGCTTACCGTGTTATGTGTTATGTGTTTCAGGTTCTTCAGAATCACGGGAAGGCGGCGGCTCGATTGTACACACACAAGAGAAAAGAGTGATGAATTCAGATCCTGGAATTCCATAATGTTCTGAAAACCTTGTTGATGATTTTTGAATAAACAATAAAATGTTTATATGGAATAACGTGCATTTTAATGAAATAAAAATGAATAAAATAAATTTAAAATTTTTCGGTGTTACAGTCAATAAGTTTGACTCTACTTCAGGTAAAGTCCACTATCTAACTCGGTTAAGTTTCTATTCTGAGTTTCTTATTACATGATGTGACTGGGTCACATGTTGATGTTTTAAGAATCAAAGGAAAAGTGAAGGAAACTTAAAGAAAGAGTAAGCTGAATCTGACTGCGAAGATGGATTTCTATCGCTTGATTGAAGATCGGATTCTTGAGCTACTTCTTAGGAGTTATGATAGATTGCTAGGAAACATGTAATAACATAGTTTTCATTTCAAGTTACATTGTAAGGAAAAAGTTTTTCCGCACTTTAAAATAAATAAAAGTTTGTGTTACTTTATTTTTATCTCCTTACAATGGCATTTATGAAAACTTGATGTTTGTATGTTTATAGCAATATTGGAAATATGAATTTGATTCTTTCATGTGTGGTAGTGTCTAAATTTACAAAGTAAGGAAAGATTCTCATCACCCAAGTTTTAATTGGACCGAAACTTGGAATCATACAAGGTGTTTAGTGTGATGTATGAGTAGTTTCAACTTTGGAAAATTAAGACTAGTTCCTTGTTCACATGTATATGTGAGTCAAGAGAAGGACTAAGGGATCAAGAACACTTTCTTGTGCACTTGTCAAAGTCCACCACAAAATATGGGTAAGACTATTCGTCATGATTTACTAAGGTTTAGTAAATATGATTATACTTACAAGCTTAAGTATAATTCTGAGACATTAAAAATTTTTCAATGTATGTCAGAACGAATAAGAAGAATCAAATTAGGCAGAAGGATAAAAGTTTCTCAAATCTGAAAAGATGGGAGAGTACTTTAGTATCATGTTTTAAGATCATCTTAATGATTTTGAGACCTTATCACAATTCATCCTCTAAGTGAATTATGATAGTTAATAAGAGGAGTTATGAATTGTTGAAGTGGTTAAATCAACAAGATGATTTGTACTTCGTTCCAAAAACAATTCATAAAGTTATACTCTAAGATTGTAACTTGAGTGACATGTCTTAAAGAAGGTTTAAAACATTTTTCAAATGTAAGAGTAAAAGTTTTCTACTCTTGTACATTTGAAATTGGTAAATTGTGATGTTTTGGATAAAACAAAGACCAACTAAGGCTAATTGTGTTAAGTGTCTGTCTTGATTAGAATCCACACTATCTCTTGAATATTTGGCAAGAAAGTCTTATAGGTCAAGGAGACAGTGGGAGTCTAAAAGATCCTGAAAGGGTTTCAAGAAGTAATCAAGAATAAAAACTTGTATTTCATCACTAGCACACAACTAGAGGTTTATAACCTATTGTGTTGACATTTCTGTGCCCATTCTAGTTAAGTTGGCTATACATTTGAGTTCTACATGTTCTCAATTGTTTTCATAGCTACTTGGAAGCAACGGTAGGTCCTTGAGCTGCCAGGTGGCAAGAAGTTAAGATTGCACAAGTTCAATCCATATGAGTTAGGATTTGTCACTAACCTAGTCTTGTGATTATGGTTTTGACAAATTCACATGGATAGGAACACTTACACCATATAATCTAAGTGTCATAAGGTTTCTCTTGGATTCATGAAAATGATGGTAAGGAAACTCTTTCACTAAGTAGATTTTGAGTAGATAGCAATTGTGGGAATGACAAAAGGTCTAAACATTATGATTACAACATCCCTCTTCATAATTGTTTAGACACACCTGTGAGCTATCTAAGAGAGGTGTATGATTTTGATAAAGTCTTATCAAGGCAATCTAGTATCAGAAATCTGAACTTTGGTAAGAAAGTCAGTAAAGTATTGATTTCTAGAAGTCCAGTTGATTTCTGGGTACATGTCAAAGCTAGTGGGAGCATAAGTGTTATGCTAATAATCATCATGTTAGTGGGAGCATGATAATTATGGTAAGTATTGCAAGTTAGCAATGTTAATTATAGAAAACAAAAGTTTCAATTCGTGAGGTTGTAGGGGTTGAAAAAGTTGTTTTGCTATCATTAAGGGAGAGAAAATTATACTTCATTTCAATTATGAGAAGGTTAGATTGAGTTTATAATCATTCTAAAGAGCTTATATTGAGATTTTAATCACCTTTAGTCAAGAATATATATATATATATATATATATATATATATATATATATATATATATATATATGAATTTCATGTTGGATTGGTTCAATTTAAGAAAATTCTATATATTGCGTTCTCAAAATTCGATTTTGATTACGGCATCCCTTTTTATAGTAAAATTTTGAGAATATGGCAAACAAAAAATTATTATGGCAAAAGATTGGTCTAGAACCATGTCTTTATGTGAAACATCATGAATCGTATCCCATTTACTTTGGGTACAAGATCAATTACATGTGCTATAATATTTACCTTTTCTAAATTTTCCAAATACCTTGGGGCATTAAGGAGGAAAATGTCGAGAATTGGATATGACTAAAGTGATTAAGCAATTGTCGAGGACAATCTAAGTTTTACCAAAGATTGGTTGCTCAAGGACAGTTGGAAGTATACTGTTAATATTGGAAGGACCATATTGACATAGTCTGAAAAGAGGCAACTCTTGTTCAGAAGTGGTAGTCAAAATGGGAATATAGAGTTGTCTCCATAGATAGAAGCAATCTGTGTAAGATTAGAAAAAACTTAGAGCAAGAAGCATGTTCAAAGCAATGCATACTTTGAACATAAGGCTTTGTGTCCATGGAGTAGGTCTTCATTGGAATACCCTGTAATGGTTGTTGACAAGTCTTTGTGACTTTGTACACATTCATTTCAAGAAGATAGTGCATTTAAGTTTAAAATCTAACAGATTTCGATTTGGGAGTGTGAAATTAGAATCATTGAAAGTTTGGTCAATTGGTTTATTTCAAAAAAAGTAAGGATCATAGAAAAACATAGAGTGCATACTTGGTGTATGGCAAAACTATTGTTTAGAAAAACATAGTGTACATGCATGGAGCATGGGATAACTAGTGTTTTAATTCAAGTATAAAGTTGATAAAACCGAAACAATGAATAATGAGTAATCAGTATGGTGATAAATAGAAAGTGTTTTATTTATATTCATAGGTTTTGATACCATATTAGATTCATTTATTCTTGTGTTTCACTTTGCATGTTTTGACTTCCATAATAACTAGGTTATTCTTCCGGAATGACTAAGTTATTCAAACCATCCACAGTCGGTCATATATTGGAAGTAGATATGAATCAAGACTGTCATGGGTTAGCTTGTAGAGGTCCAAGTTGGTGGACAAAGTTTTGCTACAACACTCATGAGTGCTCATAAGTTCTGAGTATTGGATTCAACCCGCGCTCATTTGAATCACTTCATGGATTTTATCACGAGTGATCATGAGATGATAATATCTTATATTCTTCAAACCTAGAGATAGGAGTTGTTACTATGAGTTGATAGTACATTGATTGCACGAAAACGCATTGGTAACTCGATGTTATAAAACGTGCCTTTGTGTATGATTCAACAAGTAGCAGAACAAGCCATATGACTCGAAGTTTATCTATTCCTTTTACCTTCGGGATAAAAGCGATATCTGTGGGCCCCTCGATGATTTAATGATGACACATGTGAGTGCTTTGCCAAGCCAGGACTGATTTGATTTGTTCAATCAGTCAGTCGTCATGAATCGGAAATCGGGAAACAACAAATGGACAGAAAGAATGATTATAATCCATGTCTCAATCCATATGATATCTAGAATGGAGGAATATATGATCCCTTATCTAATGGACAAGTCGTTGACAAATGTTAGAGTTCGTTGACAAGATCAGAGTTCGACAGCGGCTTTAAGAGCTACGATTGCCAGTTAGGTTTGGAAGACATACTCAATAATAGTTTTAAACTTATCCAAGTGGGATACTATTGGATTAATGTCTAAGTCCATAACTATATTTGGTATGTACTTGACCCGACCCGGTATGGTCTATTTGGGTTGCAACTTCACCGGCGCAATTTATATGGATAGTCTTTCGAGAATAATATATTTATGATTTATATTAATATATTATAAGTTCTAATATATTAATATATAATCATATTATTTAATTAGTATTGATCAAGAATTAATTTATAGTTAATTAAGTGATCAAAATGAACTAATTAAATATGGACTCTTATATATATGGAATGGGCCACGTTCATTTAGGTTGGGCTAAGCTTTAATGGATAGTCCATGGAGTGTTTAACCCATGGATCATATGAAATGAAAGGTCATGGGTTGAACCCTAGTCTCCATACTATATAAATATGTCATTGGTTGGTGAAATTGGCACTAGTGTGGGTACACAAAAAAGGGCTAGCCGATTTCACTAGAGAGAACCAAAGTATTCTTATTCTCAAAGTCTTCCAAGGTGTTTTTGTGATTTGTGATTCCACTTGAGGCTTCCGCACTATTGGGGTAAGCTCTTAAATCTTGAAGACATCAAGCTACACCAAAAGGTATGTCATCTAACTAGTCTTTGTAGTATAGTTGCTTCATAATATGCTAGTTAGGATTTAAGCCTTGGAAAGTTCTTATTTGCATGTATAATATAGAAAACATAGATCCAAGGTTTATAGGGTTGCATGTACACCATAGGAGTGTTAGAATGCTCAAAACCCAACAAAGGGTACATCCCATGTATATATCATTGGTGTATTCGGATTTCCTATTGGCCATTTCTATTGTGAAGGTTTCCTTTAATGGTTAGGAGTTTTGTTTTAGTAGGTGCTCTAATTTATGGCTCACGAAGCTCTTCTCAGCACCACAATCAAATAGAATGCATGCATAAGTACTGTTGAGAAGAAATGTACCCGTGACCACCGTAGGGTCTGCCACGGCTTCTTCCTGGCCAATTGCCAGTATCCTTCCAAATCCATTGGCATTTCTAGCTTTCGGACAATCTCTTTTGAAATTTACAACTTCGCCGCATTCATAACATGCTTGACCTACTCCAGTAGCAGGTACTTGGTTAAATGTTTGGGGTGGTGATTTACAAAATCAGGTAGTATGCCCTTTTCTGTTGCAGTTCCAACAGTGTATTTCTCGACAATTTTCGTTGTGGTGGAAATTACACTTGTTGCATTTATGGAGATTACCAGCATAATGCTTAGCTGGTGTGGGGTTAGCAGGAACAGCAGCAGGTACATTAGCAGCATGGAATGCCACTAACTGTTGCTTTTTCGAGGGTTCTTAAGAAAATTGGCCCTTCCTTTTATTCTAGGTTTTCTTGTTGTTGTTGTTGTTGTTATTGTTACTGTTGTTTCCTTTGGGTTTTTCTGGAGCAAGAACCAATAAGTTTTGACGGGCTCCATGGTCAATAAGTGACTGTGCCAGCTCTTTGGCATTGTCAAAGGTAACAGGCCTAGAAGTAATAATACTTCCCTGAATCTGAGGTGACAGCCCCCAAATGTATATTTCAATCTTTTTGCTCCCCAGAGCAACGATATCCGGACATAGGATCGCTATGTCGCTGAACCTATTAGTGTAGGTTGTTATGTCTGAACCAACCATAGTAAGACCCCAAAATCTTGTGGTCGAGCTTTTGTATTTCACCCCGCGGGCAGTACTCCCACATCAACATTGACTTCAGCTTCTCCCAACTTATCGAGTTAGCCATTACTAGATTCAGTGACTTAAAATGGTCATTCCACCATGTTAGGGCTCTATCAGAAAAGGTACAGGCAACGAATTTAACCTTGCTACCTTCAGGGAAGGAGCATATTTCAAAGACTGCCTCTATTTTCTCAATCCATTGTCTTAAAGCCATAACCCCTTAGTCCCGTTAAAGGTCCTAAGTTTGGCATTTTGTAAAGTACTTGTAGGTACACTCCCGATGGTGCCCGGGACTTTCACATTGATTGGAGGGGTGTGCGCCACTCC
Source organism: Lactuca sativa (assembly GCF_002870075.4). Lineage (NCBI taxonomy): Eukaryota > Viridiplantae > Streptophyta > Magnoliopsida > Asterales > Asteraceae > Lactuca > Lactuca sativa. Next base: position 113,499,562 of record NC_056624.2, read on the forward strand.
CTGATCCACTTGCAACAGTGGTGTTTATATGTGACATAGCAACTGCAACAGTTGCAGTGACCGCCGCCTGAAACATGACAGCGTCAAATTGAGGAGGTGGTGGCAGTGGTGGTGTTGGCGCTTCATTAACATTGACACGCCTTGCGTTTCTCCGTGGAGGCATCTTTCACTATAATAATTAACAGATGAAGTGACAGTCAGATATCAAAAATGAACATGAATTTGATATCTCTGAACCAAAACACTTTGTTCAATATGAATTTTGTAAAGAATCGACAATAGAAGTCTACTCCAAGTACAACTTCCAATATGATATTATGAATTTGAGTGGTTATTTTTCAAAGAGTATGAAAATGCTTGACGATTATATTGGCATATTAAGTATATAGAGTTTGGGAATTTTGACCTTAAAGCAGGTCTACAATATACCACAATACTAGGAAAAATCGACATCAAACTGACCTATCGAAAATGAAATTTTCGCGGTCGTACTTTAAAACATGAAAAATAACCCTTGAACATATCTGAAGACTTAGATTATAACCAAAAGAGTAAGTAGTGAATGAGTAGAGTACGATCTACTTCCTACTAGATCCAGCCCTGGATTTGGTTAACCGACGTTCTATTTCGTATATACGCCTTTCTTGTGTTATTTGTTGTTCTCGCAGTTCTGTAACTTCAGCTTGGGATGCCGCTAATTCTCTCAGCAAGAAATTAGTACGATCCCTTGTCACATAATGACTGTCTTCTAGGTTGCGGATGTGAACGTTGTTGATTCCAGTAGCAGCATCAACCTGCATGACTCGGTCAATAGCAGCTCTTCCTTATTTATCGTTACGTGCTGGGCGGGATCGAAATATGAGTTTGGGTGAAAATCCCATGTCAAAATCATGAAAAACGAGCTTAAAACATGAAAAGGATCGAAAACTGGGAAAAGAAGGCAATTTCAAAGTCTGAGGTGAGGGTTCGGTCCTCGGGTGCTTAGAACCGAAGGTATGTTCGGTCTATGGGTTGGGAACTGATAGCTGGCTAATCCGAGAAATTTCGCAGGCGAGAGTGCTGGGTGGGAAGCGAAGTCGAAGTCAGGCGAGAAGCGAAGGCGATGTGGGTTTCGGACCGAAGGGAAGGTTCGGTTCGCTGGGGCTTGTTTCGGTCTTCTAGAGTTTCGGTCCTAGTGGTTCTATTATTATTGTTGGCTTCGGCTCTTAGGGTTTCGCCTCTTACGGTTTCGCTTCTAAGAGGTTTGGTTCCTTGTCTGGTTGTGGACTCGGGGCAGGGTCACCCATCCGACTGTTTTACCAATCTTAATTACATACGACCGGTATGCACGAGGTAATGACAGATGGACCCGATATGAATCCTACCCGAACTACGAGACAAAGCTTCCCGGGACTGCACATGAACATTTTACCATTCGAAAGAACCTAGTCATATAAACCGAACCTATTCACTCCATACCCATCTAAGCAGCAAACGCAATGGTGAGGACCCGCTGGAGCTACAATCAAGGACCAACATTCACTTAGAGGGAGAAGTAAGGAACCACGTTCCGAAAACTAACACAGGCCCTGTATGAAGCCCTGATTTTATCTTTACCAAAAAGAACTAAAGACGTTGTAGCCTAAAGCGACACATCAAAACAGGGCATATGATACGTATTAATGCAACAAGGAAAGGTCATCGCTTACGCCTTGGGACAGCTAAGGACGTACGGGGTCGACTAGATCACTCATGACCTTGGATTAGGAGCAGTGGTAGTCACCCTAGAGACCTGGAGGCACTATCTCTACGACACGAAATGTACAATCTTCACCGATCATAAGGACATAGAAGGCAAGAGCAACAGGGCACGTTATTCCATGAACCGGATCTGGACGCCGAAGTTGGTAGATTCGGAGACGTCATCATAAACGAAGCATACAGGAACTCGCTACTCCGTTCATCTCGGCTCAGACAAGAGGAATCTGGACCTCAAAGGATGATATCGGTGGCCGAATGGAAAAGCTGGTGTCGCTACATATGTGGGCAAGCACCCGACTTATGCCAAGATTAAGGTAGAATGATAGAAGCCTTTGAGTTTCCTACAACAATCTGGGATACCCGAAAGGAAGTGTGAGCGGTTAACCATGGACTTCATACCTAAGTTACTGCGCATTTCCTACCAAACAAAGAAACCGAAAAGATAAAGAAATTGAATAGAACGTACATCAAAGAGATTGTACGACTGCATGGTGTGTCAATATCCAATATCTCTGACAGAGATATTAGATTCATTTTGCTAGTCTTGTAGTCCTTATGGGGACTAGGCTAGACAAGAGTGCGGCCTACCACCTACAAACCGACGGATGGAGGGAAAGAGCTATTCAAACATTTGAGATATGCCAAGAGCTTCTGTGATTGACTTCGGTAAAAGAGTGGGATACCCACTTACCGTTCATTAAATTTTATACAACGACAGCTATCACCCTAACATCGAGGTTGCTCCATTTGAAGCTCCCTATGGCCGCAAGTACAGATCCCCTCTGTGCTGGGACGAAGTAGGTGTCACATTGTGAGTTTAGGGACAAGTCATTAATAACACCCCCACTGGCCCAAAAACCATAAGAGAAGCTACATAGAAGATTGACCACATCCGATGGTAACTAAAGGCTCCCAGAGACAGACAATGAGCTATGCGGACAACCGACAAAAGCCTTTGAAATCCCAGGTCGGAGATCGAGTACTATTAGAAGTCTCGGCCTGGGAAGGCTTGATACGTTTCAGTAAACGTAGGAAATTAAATCTAAGGTATATCGGGCTGTTCGGGATCCTCGATAGGGTGGGCCCGATAGCATACAAACTTCGAATATCGCAAGAACTCAAAAATGTACACCCTACATTCCAGGTGTCAAACTAAAGAAGTAATTTTTCGACGAAAGTCTCCACTTCGTGGAAAAACCGATAGAAATCACGGATCGAAAGATCAAAAGAACGAAATCAAAGTCGCATCCCTATTGTGAAGGTCTTTTGGAACGAAAAACGAGGACCCGAGTTCACCTGGGAACGTGAAGACTAGATGAAAAAAAAATACCCACTTCTTTCCCTAACCCTCGAAGTCCCGGTCAAAGTGCTAATTTCGGGACGAAAGTCCTTCTAACGGGGGGATGATGTGACAACTGTCAATTTCTGGTCAAGTCAAAGTCAAATAAAGTCAACAAGTCAAATGGTCAACTCAATTAACCCTTGTATATTAGGGTTTACATCGTGTTTACTATTGTACAACACACTATCTTTATGCAAAGTATCACTTTAAGTCTTCACGTGTCAGAAGATCTAAACCCTAATCAGGGTAAGTGATGGAACTACTCGATAAAACGTTATTTCATACCCTACAGGGACGTATAACACTCATAACGAGGCTTAATGAGGTTTACAAACCTTGCATTTCGAAGCTAAACACTCGCAAAGGTCACAAACAAAGTCTCTCTCAATCTCTCAATCTCTCTCGCTCTATCTCTCTTTATTTCAAATCTCTCCCAAATCTCTCTCATAACCTCCCTCAACTTTAAATAATCATTCGGGGCATCCCGACCCTTAACTTAGTCAAAAAACGCGCAAAACGGGAAGTTTATTGGTAAATCAACCCTATAGGACTGAAACCCTAATGGAACCAAACCTCTTAGAAGCAAAGCCCTAAGAAGCGAAACCATAAGAGGCGAAACCCTAAGAGCCGAAGCCAACAATAATAACTGAACCACTAGGACCGAAACTCCAGAAGACCGAAACGAGCCCCAGCGAACCGAACCTTCCCTTCGGTCCGAAACCCACATCGCCTTCGCTTCTCGCCTAACTTCGTCTTCGCTTCCCACCCAGCACTCTCGCCTGCAAAATTTCTCGGATCAGCCAGCTTTTGGTTCCTAGCCCATAAACTGAACATGCATTCGGTTCTAAGCACCCGAGGATCGAACCCTCGCCTCAGACTTCAGAATTCGCCTTCTTTTCCCGGTTTTCGATCCTTTTCGTGTTTTAAGCTCGTGTTTCATGATTTTAACGTGGGATTTTCACCCAAACTCATATTTTGGATTATGAGACCCCAAATGTTCATAATTTAATCACATTTTGAGGGAAATCATTGTCCAAGAATAATATCTTTTGGGTAAGATATTGAGGTGGAGTGTTGACTTTGCCATAAAGCTATGACACAAGCTATCCTCCACACCTACTCTATGACCACCCTCAGTCACTATTCATCCCTATCTAGTCCACTAATTGTCCTCTCACACTCTTTTCCAGCAAGTTATCTTGATAAAAGATCTAGGAAAATCCTTATCTCTCCTCCCACATTTCTCACTCTTTCACCAAAAGGCAAACCCATTTCTCTCTCTTACTTTCTCTCTCTAAACTCAAAATTCAAGGTTGTTCTTGAGCATTCTCCTCTAAACTTGGTAAGTAACTTCATCCTACACTTGAATACTCAATACTTCTCCACTCAAATCATGAATCTCTTACACAATATATCGTCATATTTGTGCCTAGGATCTTTAAATCTTCAAGCACTTCCCAAGTGTTCTTGACTTGGAAACCTCTCTTCTTCCACATTCATCTTAGGGACTCACTCAAGGTGAGTTCATACCCCACATTTTCATGTTTTCTTCAAGTTTTAGGGGGATAATACAAGTTAAATTACCAAAAACTTAACTAAATTCAAACATCAGCTTTCCACAGTAAAGTTTAGTTCCATTCACGGACTGTTTTGGACACCTTAAACATTTTTTTTAAAACTGTACTAAGTGCAAATAGCTCAGGTTTATACCTTTAAAATGACTACTTACACATATTCACACGATGTTTCTACAATTTATGGTGATTTTTACAAAACTGCCTATCACTGTAACTTCGAATTCGGACCAGTCTGTGAATATGAACGTGTTCACACGAGTTAGAAACATCTAAAAATCATAATAAAATTTATGAAAAAACTAGAGACATTTTCTAAACTCTTGGAGTTTACGGATTCAGTTTTTGACTTCGTATGATTTTTCTGTGATTTTTCTAAAACAATGTAGAAATATTAAAAACGAGTTAACAGCTTACAACTTTGATAACACTTTATAACATGTTGAGCAAAGTGTCAATCTTTGACAACTTCTTATTTTGTATGTGTTTTCTGTTGTGATATAATTATATAACAGAAAATATTCACTGAATTGTAAGAGTCCTTTATCATTACAAACAGTACAAGATGAAACATAATAAATATAGTTATGTTTTGCGATACATTCTACTTACACAGAAAAGATTTACTATACGTTACAAACATTTTGATAAACTATAATAGGTATAGTTTATGTTTCACATACATTACAAACAATTATGATCAACTATAATTGGTATAGTTTATGTTTCATTTACATCACACCATAGGAGGGTTCATTTCTATAAAAAGGGGTTTTCAGTTCACTTTACGTAAATATGTTAATGAATAAATTTGTGAGACATTTGCTTCACGTTACTTTTAAAGTAGCGCATTAAAAGTCCTGTAATTGTAACCAGAGTCTCTTGTAGGGAGAGCGTGATAGTTGTGTATAGATCTATATTGGGTCTGACAAACCCACACCCAAGCTTCTTGCAACAGCTCGGCCGGCAGGCTAGGGGTGACAAGTGTCATTAACATTTCGACGCCTGAAGAACGTCGCGTACAAGGCCGACTGGGCCATAGCATGATTATAATAACTCACATGGGGTACTAAGAAAATGTAAGATTTATGTATTTTTCTTTCAATTAAACGAGTTGATGTCGAGTTAAACTTGTATGAATTACTTTAAGTATGGAAAATACTTGTACATTTTGGTCTTTGGGTTTTAAGATTACAACTCACGTTTAATTGATTATCGGTTAAAAGAAGATAAAACTAGAGATAGAAGATCGATATGATTGAATTCAAGAACAAGGAATGTTGATCCAACGAGTGTCTTGGTAGAAGAATCGAAGCAGATGAGATAATTTCATAATGATGTGATGATGATACTAACATTATATAAGATATGAATTTAACCTACTGACTAATCTACCCCTAATTAACGAATCAGTTAGATTAACTAGTGTTAATTCGTTTTTCTTATGAGCCACAAGATTAGTTTTGATCAAAGGCTAAGATTTGGTCTACATGTCTCACAAAATATAGGTGGTCTCAAATGAAGCTCTACCTATATATATATATATATATATATATATATATATATATATATATATATATATATATATATATATATATATATATATATATATATATATATATATATATATATATATATATATGAGAGCGTTCAATCGAGAATATTTTTTATCGTGAAAACATTTGAGAATAGATTTTGATCACAATTTTTTTTTTAATTAAAATTATAAAATAATATTCATATAAATCAAAAAATAGTTATAAACAACTAAAAATCCCACTAACTAACACCACTCACCACCCAACCAACACCACCCACCACCACTACCTACCACCCATCACCACCACCCATTACTAACCACCACCACTAGCCACCAACCACCACCCACCACCCCTCACCACCAACCACCACCAACCACCACCACCCGCCGCCACCACCACCCCACCACTTGCCACCACCACCACCAACCACCACCAGCCACCACCATCACCACCCAATATCACCACCCAACCACCACCACCCACCTACACCACCCATCACCACCACCCCCACCACCACCTATCACTACTCACCACCACCTAACACCCATCACTACCCACCACCCACCACCACTTGCCACCACCCACCTACTCACCACAACCACCACCCAACACCCACCATCACCATCACTACCAACCATCACCTGTCACTACCATCACCACCCAAGCACCACCACCTGCCACTACCATCCACCTCCATCACCCATCATCATCACCCAACCAAACCACCTACCACCACTACTTACCACCCATCACAACCATCCTCCACCACCACCCACCATCACCACCCATCACTACCCACCACCTGCCGCCACCACCCACCCACTACAACCACCACCCATCACCCACCACCACCACAACCACCCACCATCATCACCACCCAACCACCACCACCCGTCATCACCACCCACCTCCACCACCCATCACCACTACCACCCAAATGCACCCACCACCCACCAAAACCACCACCCACCAAAACCACCGCCATCCACAACCACCCACCCATCACTAACATCCATCACCACCACCCCACCTCGACCACCCATCATCACTACCCGCCGCTACAAGGCCTACCCCCACCTACAAAAACCACCACCCGTCACCACCAACCACCATTATCCCCCAATCACTACCACCCGTCACCACAACCTACCATCACCACCCGCCTCCACCACCCATTATTATTACTACCACCCATACCTAACACCACCACCACCACCATCACTACTCGCCACTTACCACCACCATCCATCACCACCTCTGCCAAAAATCACCACTCACCACCGCTATATGCCATTACCCATGCATCAACACCACTACCATCCACCACCCCACCTGTCACCCTCACCACCCTTCACCACCACTATCCACCACGTATACCAACCCATAACCATCACCACCGCCACCTACAACCACCACAAACCAACTTGTAACACCTGTTCCAGGTATTAGTTGATTTTGTTATTTTTAGGGTTTTTGGTGCATGAACTCGATGAGTTGAGAGTACATATCGTCGAGTAAGGGCATTTATTCTTGGATGCGGATCGGGACCAACTCGACGAGTCGGAAGGTCCGAATCGACGAGTTGGAGCTGTAGAGAAGTAACCCTAATTTTGGGTTCTTCCCCCTACATAAAGGTCATTAGATGCCCTTGTAACCTCCCCTAGCACCCTATCTCCCTTCAAAAAGCAGTCTGTGGCCGTGAACACTCTTGAGTAAGAGTAACGAGAGTTGTGTGTGATTTTGGGTGGTTTGTGAAGGATTTTAGAGCTTGACGAAGAAGGAGCAAGGAGAGGAGAAGTAGATCCGGCATCTACACTATTTTGGCCACCATCTTGAGGTATAAAGTCATTACCTTGAGCTTTAGTTACTTAGATCCTTCTTCTTGGAAGTAGATGGCCATTTTTGGTGCAAAATAGATTCATAGTCGATCTGGACTTATCACAAGTATATGGTTCTAGATCTAGACCTCTTTAGGTTCCTAATGGCTTAAAGTTGTCTCCTTTAGGCAGTTTAATCCTTTCCCATGCAGTAAAATCTTGTGTGAGGGCTAGTTTTGGTGTTATGGCCATGTGAAGCCTTGTATCCACGTAAAGTTTGCAACTTTACGTGACATCTACACTAAGGAAGGCTAGATCTGAAGTTTGGGACTCTAGATCCCACTGGAAAAGGTCGTGAACAAGAAGGACTAAAGGAACTCACCAAGTTCTTTAATCAACTCGACGAGTCAGCCAAGGAGTTTACAGCCAATGGGTTTTGAATGGATTGGTTTGCGGTCATAAGTTTGCGGTTGTGAGTTTACGACCGCAAACATTATGGAACGAAACGAGTCACTCGAGTGACTCGGCGAGTTGACGAGTTATGTAGGGACTCAACAAGTAGTTGGCTATACTCGACGAGTCGAAGTCAACATGGACTGTTAACCTTGGCTATGACAAGGTTTAAACTAAGAAGTATTTATAGGATGGTGTTAAGTAAATCACTTGATGATTGTAGGCAGTTAAGAAGGAGCAGCATGTGGGAAATATTTGACTTCAGCTTATTGGTGTGGTATTCAAGAGATTAGTCTTCTCACCATATCAATAGGTCTAAGGCACCAAGGTCGGCCCATTTTTCGATGTGGATTGTTGATTGACTATGTGTTATAATAAGTATGCTTTTTGTATGGAGGACCCCAGGGGGGTTCCCGTGGCAATTGGTACAAGACCTTGGAGGGTTTTCAAGGCAATCTAGTGTAATCGCATGATTAGCTTGTATGTTATTTGCTTGGTAGGAAAACCATGTGGGGTTTCCTATGGCAGGAAGACCATGTGGGGGTTCCCATGACACATGGTAAGACCACGTGAGGGTTCCAGTGGCACTAGGTGTAAGACCCGAGAGGGTTTCTAGGGCTTCCTAATATGTTGTATGCATGTCTTATGTGACATGTATAGTTGTTAGCTAGTACATTTTGTGATATGTGATTGTGTTGTTATGCTCTGGGGAACTCACTAAGCTTTCAAGCTTACCGTTTGTGGATTTGTTTCAAGTACATCTAAGCCCAGGGGCAAGGGCAAGGCGTGATGAAGTGGCGTGCACTCTACCTCTCTTTCATTGATATGTTTTGGGGACACTCTGATGATTTAAATAAAGTTGTAATGAATGTTGATTTGAAAACAATTATGTTGGGATTTCATGAATTATGCAGAAGTGTTTTACTAATTAAAAATGAAAAATATCTTTGTAAATATTTGGGTCGTTACACAACTATCACCCACCACATGTCACCACCACCCATCACCACCCTACCCTAATGCCACCACCGCCGCCACCCACCACGCACCACCATGCATCCCCACTGCACGACCAACACCTACTAGCTACAACCACCAACACTATATGTGATTAAATGCATATAATGACATAAATCATGTGTAATTATATGTAGTTAATCACATAAATCATACGTTATTAAATACATATAATCATATGTGATTATATGTATCTAATCACATGTGATTATATGTATCTAATCACATATGATTTGTATAAATAAGATTAGTTTTCATGTTTTTCATTCAATAATTTTTCTCGTGTATATAATCGTATCATATTTTATGTAGTTAATAACATATGATTAATGTCAACAAAGATTTGAATTGACGTTTATTATTCAATGGTTGATCTTGACTCCTGAAAGCTTAGTGCCTCAAATGTTGCACCTCTAATGGAGTCACAAACACCATGAGCAACAAGATGAACAAAGAGAGAGGGATGAGGCACCAAAAACGTCCAAGATACTCCATGGAATGCTTAGCCACGTTTTTGGGAGCCCTAGGTTTCCTTTTATACTTGTGTGGACTGCTAGGGTTTTAGGTGAAACCCTAATTCTTTGCTTAGGCCTTAAACAACCCATGGACTCCCTTTAGAAAGCCCTTGGACGTAATCCATATGGGCTTCCCATAGATTTCTTCTAATCCCCTTTCTATTAGGAATCCATAACCCACAATGTAATTATCTTATAATTACAATATTAGTCCCCCAAGTTTAATTAATCTCTTTTAGCCACAAAATTAATTCTTGACTAATATTAATTAAACAATATGATTTATCCTTTAATATATTATTCACATAATATATTAATAAATCATAATCGGGTAAAGTATATACCAAAATAATTATGGGCTTAGACACCTAATCCAACAATATCAACTCTTGTGCACATAAATCATATATGATTAAATATATATAATAAAATGTGATTAAATATATATAATCATATTTGATTAAATATATGAGAACAAGTATTAAGTTGAGAATGCGAAAACGAATATTGTCCATATGAATCACATATGGTTATATATATATATATATATATATATATATATATATATATATATATATATATATATATATATATATATATATAGTCACATGTGATTGAATAGACAAGAACAACTATTAAATCGAGAATGTGAAAATGAACATTGTCCACATAAATTGTATGTGATTAGATACCTATAATCACATGTGATTATATGCATTTAATCTCATATGATTTATGTATACCAGATTAATTTTTGTGTTCTCGATTCAATGATTATTTCTTGTGTATTTAAACACATGTGATTATACATATTTAATCACAAATGATTTATAATTTTTTCTTGTGTATTTAATCACATATGATTATATGTATTTAATCTCATATGATTTATGTGGATATATTTGTTTTCGCTTAATCGATTCAATAATTTTTATCGTATATTTAATCACATGTCATTATATATATTTAATCATATATGATTTATATAGATAATATTCGTTTTCTCTTACTCGATTCAATAACTTTTCTCATGTATTTAATCGCATAAAATTTTATGTATTTTATCATATAAGATTTATACGGACAATATTTGTTTCGTGTTATCGATTCAAGAGTTTTTTCGTGTATTTTATCACATTTGATTATATATGTTTAATCACATATGATTTATATCATAAATATTCGTTTTCATGTTTTCGATTCAATAATTATTTTTATGTATTTAATATTAGAATAATTGTTAAAAAATAATAATTATTAAAACATTTTAAATATTAAAAAAAATAAAAAAGTTATAAAATATACACCAAAAAAAAACGTTCGTAAAAATTCATGATACTACCTTTAAATAAATAATAAATAAATAATAAGTAATAGGTAGGTAATTCCAAAATAAATCATACATAGAAAAAACTAAACATTTGTATATTGTACGACATCAAACTTTTGCTGATACCTTTTTATTATTATAAAAGATAAAAGAATAGAATGTATTGTCTACGTGTATATATTTTCACCATTCAATTTACTTGATTTTAATATATTTTATTGAATACTAGGTTATAGCCCGTGGAAACCACGGTTGTTATTTTTATAAATATTATGTAGACAAAAAATAAAATAAATTATCAAAAAAAAAAAAAAACTAACATAACTTTGATTTTAAGAAAACATGAAATTATATGAAAATCAAATATACATAATAGTTTAACATAAATTATGAAATACTTCTTTGTAAACTATATGGAAGTTTTATAAATCAACAACTTGAATTATTCTTTGCTTTTTATTCTGGATAAATTAACATAAAATTGGTCTAATGTGAATACTTGTTCTTGCCAAAACAAACCAACCTTTAAACAATAGATTTTGTAGACATTTTATTTTTTTGGATTTTTTTATGACCCAAATATATTTTTCTAATATTTCTTCTATGTCTATGTTAGTATAGTACATGTCCTCATTTGGTTCTATAAAACAATAATAATATAGAGTTGTAGAGAGTTAAATGTTATAAGTAACCGCAATTATAAATTACAATAACCAATATAATTTTTTTAATTTATTTAAGTAAAAAAAAAAATTAAAAGTATCACCGTTAACATTCATATATGAAACATGTGTAGTATGTCAATTTAGAGATACCGATGTAGAATTTTTTTTTTGATTTTTTTTATTGAGATATAATTTTCTAATATTTACCATCTTTTTAGTGTCCATGACATTTTATAAATTTGCAAAACAATAGTATTTAACTAAAAAGATTAAAAAATGAATATGTTTGTGTTATGAAGATTTATATCATAATGAATCATTTTTATTATGATATATATGTAAGTATAATTAAGTATATGTACTATAAATATGATATCATTGTAATTAAATTTTGTTAATTTATATAAATTAGGTCATTGTTTGCATAATCATGTTTAAAAGTATAATGGATAACCTATTGATTCATGTTCAAATCCTGGCACCACTCAACCCTTGTGGCCATGGAGGTTCGCCTACAGTGACTCCAGGGCATGAGACAAAGCCTCATATTTGCAGCGTGAGATTAGTCGTTGAGCGAAAAGCTGGCTCAGAAACCCTTGTTAGGGAAGTTTCCTTTGCAAAAGAAAACATTTATATATCATCTGTAGAAGTTATGCGTAATGTTTTTGTAATTGGTTCGCATCTTAATTTCTTTAAGTTCTGCCACTAAAAGATACATGTATGATCGATTTTACAAATCGCATAAATTCTTATATTTAATTGTTTAAAAAATTAATTATATAATTTTATTCTGGTTATAGTATCTCTATATATGACATTTAAAAATTAAATATAAACAGTCAATATAAGTTACACCACCAATGCACCGATAACTATCAATTAAGTTATTATTAATTATAAGTAGTTATCTATTTAAATTTTTCTTTGTGTTTGTCTATATAACATATTAGTGATAAATCATACTAATTTTTTAAATAAATATTTAGAATGGTTTTTTGTTAAATAAATATTAAAAGCTTATTTGTGGTTCAAACTAAATGAATTATCATCTTGCATAATCACGTAAAGTAATTATAATAATATATTTATAAAATCAACCCAATTAAAGTTGTTAAATAAAAATTAAAAACATAATTATGGTTGAAATTAGAATAATTTAGTCTAAATTAGGGTGCAGAAAAAAGAATTGTGAAGGTGACTTTGTTTAAAAAGCAACTACATTGGCATAACATAAATATTCAATAAAACAGAGGGACTAAGATAAAATAATACTAAAATTACAGGGAGTAAAATGTATGTTAGATGTAGGAGTGATTGAAAGCGTGTTATTCAAAATCGTAAGCATTCGGGTTTCATTTTTATAGGGAAGAATCATACCGACAAGAAGATCGAACTCCTTTCAAAGGCTTACGAATAAAAATGGCCCGCGCGCCGGTGTCGTTTGTAATCTGATTTTGCTATATTAATTGGCGTTCCTATCAAATATTGAAACGATGCAGTGGCGACGACGATTAAGAACCCGTAAAGAATTAGGGTTTTTTTTGGAGAAGATGAACAGCTTATGGAGTACAAAAGTTTCGACATGTAGAATGTAAGTATTTATTCCTTGAATTTTCGGCGAAATTGAATCCTGAATTATCTATTGTATCTCTAAAAAAAATCAATTTCCTGTTCCTGTATTTCATTTTTTGGTGAAATTACCAGATTTTTTTAGTATGGGATAGAAATCAGTTCACATCAATTAAGTTATAATTAGGAAATTGTGATTAGTTTGGAAAATAAGAGGCTTCTATTTGTATTTAAGGGATTTGGTATATGATTTTGGGTAAAAACCCGGTTATACATTTGGTAAATGGGTGTTTGTTTAATTTTGGAATTAATGTTCTGATAAACACAATTATTGATGATAAAAAAAAGACTGTAACAGTTAAGTACATAACTTGTTTTTGTGGTGTGTTTAAAAGTCCAAATACTTGAGATAATGCCTTAATTTTCTTCTAGTAAAATGAGGTACTTACGCGAAACCCAAGGGTCATGTTTTTTTAGATAAACGTATTTGGATGTGCCTAATTTTGTGTTTATCAAATTGGAATTAGTTGGAGACTGAATTGAATTTTATAAAACTTAGTATGTTACTTGGAGATAAGCAACTTGGGTTTGGATTAAATGATGATATTTAGTAGTTCGGCCATTAAGAGTGAAGTTGCTCTTTCAAATGGTGAAACTCAACATAAAGGATGCATAAAGTGGTAAGTTTCGTTTCAAACATGACCTTTTTTTTAAATAACTTTGAAGAAATGTATATTAAAAAATAATAAAAAGAAATAAACTATTATAAGTTGTAGAATATACTTTCATTCAGAAAAATCATTTTAATGAAATAGAAATTGTTAGGATTGAACTTAGATGGCAGCGTACACAACTTTAATATTTTAACCTTGATGGTGAAATTAGGATTGACAGGATTAATATCTTTTATGAAAGTAATATTTGTAGTTGCCTTGTGTGGAATATGTTACCAATTTGTATTAGACATAAAATACATTGATATAAGAAATAAAATTGAATGAAAGGGGAAACTTTTCTTTTACTTAAAAAGAAAACATTTTTTTTAGAATTTGTAGCAATGTACTTCGAAAGTACATTGCTATAAGTTATAAAACTGTCTTTTTTAATAAATGACAGAAAATTTCAGAAATAGTTGTTGTTTTATTAAGAGTACCATATATGTTTGTAATGCAAGGATAAAAGTAATCAACATAAAAAAACCAAATACGAAGTACTAACCTGGTGTTTTTTTTTTTTTTTTTTTTTTTTTTTTTTTTTTTTTTGTTTTTCTTAGTGATTTCGTGGTGATGGAAGGTGAATAAGCAAAGCAGAATCACAAGATTACAATAATGAGGAAGGTTGTATAAAATTTTGACAGCGAATAGGCGTTTTAGAGGTATAAACAGAAAGCAGTGAAAAATTATTTGCTGTATATTAACCCGATGGATTGAAATGTGTGAATGCATATGGTAGTTTGAAGAGATGCAGAAGAATTATCGATTGAAAGCTTTGAAAACGCTGATGAAGAAAACAATTTTAGGGGATCGATATTTATATGTATAATGACAAGGTAAACAAAAATAATCCAAATCAAAATTAAAATTTTCATAATCTATGTAATTTAACTATCATTCCTATCGTGTTGGAGGATTATTTGGTATAAGATAAAGTAATTGGAATATCAATAGCTGATTTTTAGGGGATATCATATCTCTATTATTTTTGTATGTAAAAATAAAACGTAAATTTAATGATTTAAGTGCTGGTAAATTTGGAGTATTTAAACTGGTTTGCTGATTAGTAGGAACTGGTAATTTCGAGATTTGAGGCAAGGAGTGGGCGGGAAAAGAAGGCAGATCATAGCTGTGGTAGTGACACGTGGAATGAAGGAGGTTTAAGAGAGGGACACGTGGCTTCTAGGAGAGGTTTTTATTCATAATGGAGATTTGATCAAGGGAGTCAAGAGGGAATTAATTCCCAATATCTTTCTTTTTTTGTTTAGATAAAAGCAATTCAATTTTATATCAGCAAAAGCGTATGTTTACGATGTAAAGGGAAAACAAAGAAAAATAGATCTAAAAAATTTGATGAACCTGATTCCTGAACAAAACCTGTGCTTCTTCCGTTAATTCTTGTCAATTCTCTTCTTCCTCACCACCAATACATCGAACCACCTATGTGCCATGTACACCTTCACAGCTTAGATCCTCTTCTGCATGACTTCTTTCGAGGAACAAAGGCGGCGGCGGTGACCAACGAAACCATATCTGTGGCCGTTTCTCAAACCTGATAGTGGTTTTTTCCCCGGCGGCGCCTTCTACTCTTTCCTCCATGCACCAATTGCATCAACATTCCATTGAACTGTTTTCATTTTTCTCAACGGATATAATAGAAATCATTTCGCCTGAGGATCTATAGTCGGCCGTTAAGACATGTGTTGATAGTCTGAGGTCAAGTTCCTTTTCTTGAAGAGGTCGACGAAGTTGAGGTTGCTAGTAAAGAACATTAATTGGAAAAGTCCGGTGCCATTCCGACGTTGATTCCACTTATCTGGTGTACCGATCGTTGGACTTAATAGCACACTGTTACTGTACTACTTAATTGGTGAATGAAGATCGGAAAAACTATATTACAATGACGGTGACTTGTGAAACTAGATCAGGATGTGAAAGCGGATATGTAAAGAGTGGAGAGGCAATGATTCAGCGGTGGTATGGTCATTACGAGGGTAGTTCGGTCGATCCGATGGTCTGGTGGTCGGTGGTGGTTCGGTAGTCTTTTGGTGGAGCAGCTTTGTGATGTAATGGTATTGAGAATGCTTTTTTGTTGGAAAGAGAGCTAGGGGAACTTGGATCTAGGAGAGACGAGTCAGATAGAGGTTTTTTTTTCTGACAGTGGGAGGACTGTAGAGGAGGATGTAGTAGATCTGGAGAGTAAAAAGCGTCTTGGTTGCTGATGTTTCTAGCAGCAAAGTGGCGGCGAGCTGATGGAGGGCGGCGGTCCGGTGGTTCTGACAGTTGTCCCGTATACTTGGGGTGGGGTTTAGGGTAGGTAGGATATAATATTTTTTATGTGTTTATTTATTAAATTAACAAAAAAATAAATAATATTTTTTTAATATAGTCTTTCAAATTTCAACATTTGAATTATATGGTTGAAAATTGTTTTCATTTGTTCTCAAATATATATATATATATATATATATATATATATATATATATATATATATATATATATATATAGAGAGAGAGAGAGAGAGAGAGAGAGAGAGAGAGAGAGAGAGATGAGTTTTATGGAAAACCAATAATTAGGACAACATATGTTAATAATCAAATGACATTTGTCCATTTCTTTATTTAAAAGTAATATATTATGAAAGTTATTTGTATAGTTATCCTAAAGTGATGTGTTATTGTGTAGGGGTGAGCATTTGGACCGGTGGACCGGAACGAATTGGACCGGACCGGACCGGACCGTTTTTTTGGACCCCCGGGCCGGTTCTCGGTTCTAGGAATCCATCCCGGTCCGGTCCGGTTTTTACCGGGTTTAGAACCGGTTGGACCCGGTTTAAAAAAAATTGTAATTTGTGAATTTTTTTAAACAACCATAACACATTCGTTTTAAGTCGGATTGACACGCAGTTTTTTCCAATGTTTAATTTACAATTTGTAGATGAATTTAGACTATAATTTTGTTGATTTTGGTATTATATTCAATGAGTTACAGTCTTCCAAAGTTGAGCTATCAAAGCTGAAAAATTTCAGCTTTTCAGCAACATTTTTAAAACTTTGTAATCTATGAAAATTTTTAAACAACCATAACTCATTCATTTTAAGTCGGATTGACACGCGGTTTTTTTCAAAGTTTAATTTATAGTTTGTAGATGAATTTAGACTATAATTTTGTTGATTTTGGTATTATATTCAATGAGTTGCAATCCTTCAAAGTTAAGTTATCAAGATTGAAATATTTCAACTTTTTAACTATTATTTTAGACTATAATTATGAATTTTATGTATCTTTGAAAGATAAATCATATGAAAGGGATCATGGTGAACTTGATTTATATGTTAGTTGTTTTTATTTGGAAAATTAATTTTGCAAGTTATAATATTCTAACATCAAGGTAGATTAGTTATGCATGAAACGGAAACATAATCATTTTTACAAGTTATATCGTATCAAACCCAATAACATATTCGTTTTAACGAGTTCTATCAAACCCAAAAACATATTCTAACGAGTTGTACTCTATGCATGAAACGGAAACGTAATCATTTTTACAAGTTATATCGTATCAAACCCAATAACATATTCGTTTTAATGAGTTCTATCAAACCTAAAAACATATTTTAACGACTTGTACTCTATGCAATTAAAGTTGTACCGGTCCAAACGGGTCCAAGAATCGGAAAACCCGGACCTGGACCTGGACCCGGACACGGACAAGGACACGACTCATCCGGTCCGGTCCACGGTCCACAATATTATCCATAACCGGTCCGGTCCAAGAGCCGGTCCGGTCCGGTTCGGTCCAAATGCTCACCCCTATTATTGTGTTTTCATTGGTTTAAATATGTGTTACCCTAATCATTCATTTTTCATATAATATATATATATATATATATATATATATATATATATATATATATATATATATATATATATATATATATATATATATATAGGCTTAGGTTATTCTATTCAAACTAAGTATTGTATTATTTTATGTATAATTGTAGGCCGATCATTTTACTTACTTTTGGAAAGTGAATAATACATAAAATTAAATATAATTAAAAAAATACCAACTAATTTCATTCTAAGGGTATTTTAGTCAATTAACATAAATTTAAAACAGGAAAATTACATATTTTAAGGAATAGATTCTATTAATTTTAAAAATCTGATTGTATGGATTATAATTCTCCTAATTCGAAAATTATGACGGAATATGTTTATCAATATATTAAAAAATAACAAATATGATTGAACCATACAAGAATTACACATTCTGACATAATATATATTTTGATTTAATGAACTTCTTAAAGAATAACAAAATTTTGGATACAAGTTAAATTTTTTTTATTACATACTTAGAAAAGAAAAAAAAAATTATATACTATTCTATGCGAATGTTACACTTATTAATAACACAAAAAACACAATATATGAATAATTCTACCGGAATATACTATTATATATATATATATATATATATATATATATATATATATATATATATATATATATATCATTATATTGTATATTATTCTGGTAGAATAATCCATTCTTTTTGGAAGATTGGTGGTCATTGTTCATCTTCATCCCATACAATGTTCATCTTTAAGATTTTGTTCTCACATAATCAAAATTCAATATTCTATTCCAGTAGAATGTTGTAAGTTTCATATATACCATGTTTTGCTTTGATATCTCTCATTTCGTACCTACAAAAATAATGGTATTCAACACTTGATCATTATAACCGATAAAATTCAAGCATAAAGAAGCAAACCAAAATAAAGTAACGCAAAACCCATTAAAGAGAAATGGACTCGTGATTCCATTCCAATAGAATTAGAATTCATGATTTCATTCCAACAGAATTGGATTCGTGATTTCATACAATTCGTGAACAAATGCCAACAAAATAAGAAATAGAAAACGCACCAATTGTTGCTCAACAACAACATAAATCAAGTTCATGTAACACAATCACATGATTTCATTATTTCTAGGATCGGTTTGAGCAAAATATAAATTCAAAATTAAGTTACCTGATAGAAATCAAGTAACCGATCAGAGGCGTGTAAAAAAACATATGTTTGGAACCGCTCTTCTAGCTTATATGATCAGCACTTCCGGCCATCTAGTCTTGTTAGGAGCATGGGTTCCCATTACCCTTGGATTGGAAACAATTGGTCTTTCATACAAAAAAGAGCCACCTGTTGAATAGCAAAGAGAATCCCATGGATATGGATGTTCAAGTAAGAGCTTGGAGATGATCTCTTTTTTTCATAAATAACCTAAAAAATATTATGTAATGGTAGCAAAATCTCAAAGGTTGGTTCTAATTAAAACGCCATCATCTAAACCCAAATACCTGAATTTCTGCACGAATCTGGGAGAAATCAAAGAACTTCCTCCCTGGCAAGTGGCAAAACTTGCCAAATTCACCGGCTTCTTCATTACTCCGTACTAACTGCAAAAGCAGGGGACGACGAGTGCAAATATCGGAACCCCTGGGTAAGAAATCACGGCCGACAAGGGCTTCTAAAACACTCGACATCCCCCACCGACCTTTGCCAGTACTTCACAAAGCTTGTTCACTACTGGGATCACGGTGGAGCCGAGTGGCGGTTCTATTGGTGGGAAGGAGGTTGATTTTTCTACGTCGTGAGCTATGAACGATTTAGGGGAAATCGATGATTGTGATCAAATTAGAAGAAGCAATTGCGAATCTATTTGAGAAATTATGGCGCGGCTTGTTTGATTAAGAAATGGGTTTGCTCGGAGGTTGGGATGAATAATCCAACCGTGGACACCGTTGCTTGTTGTGTGATGACTGTTGCTGTTCACCGGTCCGGGTCCCGAAATTCTCATGTCCACCAATGGAAAGAGGGCTTTGTCTTAAAGCACTCGTGAGTTCATCTATCCGGCGTCAGTATGGACACAAGGCGGTTGCGAGTTGACAGAAGGGGGTAGCGACGTCGTGATCGGAGGAATAAATGGGTAATGGCGGCTGGAGGGACAAGGGCCAAAACATCCCTTTAAATCGTCATATTGGTTTAAAAAAAGGATGGAAAAAACCTAGGTAGCTAAGTCAATGGTTACCATAGTTATAGGCTATTATTTGTGGAACCTAATTATCAAATTACCTATTTACCCTTATTTATTTATTTTTATTTTAAATTTTGATTGGTCCACATTTATGTATATAATAATACAATACTTACTTTAAACACTTGAACCTATATATATATATATATATATATATATATATATATATATATATATATATATATATATATATATATATATATATATATCAAATGTGAATGATAAGTATTCTGTAAACGTGTGACCAAATTGAGGCCATTAGATTAGAAGAATGAATGGTTGTGATCTGAAGGTATATGTTATTATGGAATAGCATTTACTATAAAATTTGACTTAATTAATTATAATAGCAAACTTGACATTTTATTAAGAGAGAAAAATTTAATATTAACTATATATATTAGGAAACTAATTCATATTAATTAAAAAAAATAAATGAAATCTTTGATTTTATTCAACATATTAAAATTGCATCAGATTTTTTAGAATACAATTTCATTCAACACATTAAAATTTGTTTTCTAATTCATTTCATGCAATTTTTTTCGTTATGTAGATTTTTTTAAATCAACATTCTTAAAGAATACGAATGCATATTTTTAAGAATAACAGTTTGCATCAAAATAATAATAAATATTATAACAAATTACAAATGAAAGAATAGACATTCTTATAGAATAAATCGAAATTGCATTCATTTTCTCCTAAATTCCAACCATTTTTAAAAAAAGAAAAAACATCATAAATGGTTCCTGTGTTTTTCCAGATTCTGAAGTTTATTCCCTGTGGTTTAAAAATCTCAGAAATGGTCCCTCTGCTTTCAAAACTTTTGACAGATGGTCCTTATTGCTAACTCTGTTAACTTTTGTCCGTTAATTGAGGGGTATTTTCATCATTTCACACCACAAGGACCATTTATGATGTTTTCTTTTCTTTTATTTTTTTAAATTAAATTTAATCTCTCTCTCTCTCTCTCTCTCTCTCTCGATCGAAACATATAACCCTCCATCCTCAGAGTAGTTGCCGGCAACGGATGTAAGTAAAATCCTTTCTCTGCAATTGCCTTTTCTTCAGCCTCAACATCCAAATTTGGGGAACAATCATTCGTCGGAGACCTATTAAACGGATCGGAAAGAAGAGGCGTGACTGGACTAAGCACCAACCACGGAAAATCAAGAAGACTTGGGGACATAATCTCCGGCGCGTTGGGATTCCGTGGGGATCCAGAGAACCCTCCGTCGTTTGTGAATCCAGGAGCCAACCGATTGATTTTGAAGTTCTTCAGACTGCTCTGCCGCTCGTACAACTTCGATGGTTTTTTGTTCGGACCCATTTTCATGGCAGGGATAGGGTTTCTCGCAGCTAAGTCTGGCCTGGTGGTGGCTGTGGATTGTTTGACTATTTCAGATGATCCGGTTAGCATTGCTGTGTTTTCCCATTTTGGGTAAATTTTCATCTTTGGGTATCGGTCAGACAACACAGATAATCACTCTGTAACCATTGCTGTCAATTTAGACTTCTTGATATCGCCAATTTTAGGTAAATTTTCATCTTGTTCAATCACGTTAAGGATTTATTTAACACACTGCTGGAACCCTAATTTCCAAGAAAATTCAAGCTCAATTAGCATATAGATTGAAATGTAAAGATGTATTTAGTATGATAAATAAATGCTTTGTTTACCTTCCACATTTTTCGAAAAGGAATGCAGAATTTTCTGGCATATTTCGACTACCCTGCCCTGGTGACTGTGATTTTGATTCTACGCCTTCCATATCAAGAGATCAACTGCCCTGAAATACTTGAATGTCATAAAATTGATAGAGATCAGTTAGTAACTGACATTTTCTTTCTCTAAATTCAGGAAATCTTTAGATGATTACTCTGTATATTGACGCTGCCAAGTGGAACAAGACTTGTAGTATTAAAAAGGAAGAAGAAGAAGAAAGAAAGAAATAAACAGAGCGTTTGTTTTCTTATATTCTGTTTTATGTTGTTGATTCTTCTTGATTGACTGGATTGTTTTCAATGATTATTGATCATCACATTCTGATTTCATCCAAATTTTCAATTACGAATTTGACGATCGAAATCAGTACTAATCCAAATTTTCAATTACGAGTTTGTATCTGCAATCATCACTGATAGGGAAGATGAAAGCTCGTTCTGAACTTATGATTTAGAGAGAGAGAGAGAGAGAGAGAGA
Source organism: Lactuca sativa (assembly GCF_002870075.4). Taxonomy (NCBI): domain Eukaryota; kingdom Viridiplantae; phylum Streptophyta; class Magnoliopsida; order Asterales; family Asteraceae; genus Lactuca; species Lactuca sativa. Next base: position 113,522,156 of record NC_056624.2, read on the forward strand.
GATTTTATATATTAAATAATTATATTTAGTTTTTTCTTTTTTAAAAAAAAATAACTGAAAAGATCATAAATGATCCCTGTGGTGTGAAATGACAAAAATACCCCTCAATTAATGGACAAAAGTTAACGGAGTTAGCAATAAGGATCATCTGTCAAAAGTTTTGAAAGCACAGGGACCATTTATGAGATTTTTAAACCACGGGGACTAAACTTCAGAATCTGGGAAAACACAGGGACCATTTATGATGTTTTTTCTTAAAAAAATATAATAAGAGTGTGTTAAGAATGAATGAGAATAGATGAAAAATATTAAGAATGATATATAATTTCACAAATCACATGCATTCTTAAAGAATAAAACTAAACAATGAACATTTTTATAACATAAAACAACCATTTTGTAACATAAAACAAGAACATATAAAATATTTTGAGGTAACTACACAACCTTATATACTACATTCTTTAAGAATTTGTTTGAAATATATACTACATTATTTGTAACGTGCAATCTAAAAGAATATTGCATAAACAAGAAGAAAGAAACATGATAAAAGAATACAAATTCATAAAGAATATTGCATTGTGCATTCTAAAAGAATATCACATGCATTCTGAAAGAATATCGATAATACTTTCTTTCAATTAATGAATTGCACGTCTTCTTCTGGTTCAACTTCAAACATCTACAAAAACAAATTTGAAAATTTAATTTCATGACATAAAATTAATAAAAACTAGAATTTTAGATTATTGCTCATAATTATCTCACATATGAATTATCTCTATAGCTGAACCATGATAACAAGAATGTGGTGTCAGGGAAACCACCTCTGACTATAAACTAATATACACCAAACAAATTATTCTAAATTGAATCCACAGAAGAACGATCCCCACTCTTATTTAGTCTGAACACACATATGTATTACTAAGATTAACCACTTATTGATGAATTGAAAGCAAACACACCTAAATCTGGTTAGTAACGCTACAACAAATACAATAACCAAAGGAAATTGCACCTGTTAAGCCCACCCGAGAAGGAATACACCCAAAAAATAACCTACACAATGACTAACCTTTATGATAACAATAACCTCACGCTAATACCCCACCTTCATCCTGATTTGAAACAACTAAATATCATCATCGTTTTAATGAAGATGAATTATGCTCGATTTATGCTTGACTTTGAGAAGATGAATCAACACCAAAAGGACTTATGATCAATTTCAAAAGAAGACGATTCGTGACCGATGCATAAAAGGAGCAGAAAATATCACTATTTTTTCACAATCTCGGACTTGCATTGAAAAAAAGAATGGGAGGGAGTTGAACCTATGCATGATCCCGTTGATGTCTAGGTTTTCCAGTATAGTTTAGATGCCATATAATGGATATTCAGAAGAATAACCATTAAGAAGAAATGAGAACAACTCTTCATATTCCTTTATGATTTTGTATTTACGATGATGAAAAAGAGAGACATGGACGATGATTCGTGATGGTATGTAGATTAATAAGGATTACTACCTAAAATTATGGTATTTAAATCAAATCTATTAATTTAGTTTCCAAATTTAAAAGTATTTAATTTTTATAATAATTAATTTAATTAACCAGTTTATTATAATACATTTATCAAACGAGTGGACCACATTTGGTATACGTTGACACAATACTTATAGGTTATATATGATCTTAACACACACACACACACACACACACACACTCTCTCTCTCTCTCTCTCTCTCTATATATATATATATATATATATATATATATATAATATATATATATATATATATATATATTAAAATTAATTTAGACTATCTACTCATGCATTAAAAAAAACTGTTAAAAACCCAATACAAACCACATAATTTTGTATATTAATAAGAACAAATTACACGAATGGTCCTTAATGTTTTGTTTTTTTTCCCTAAAGTAGTCCTTACGAAATTTTTTTTTTTTCCTCAGATGGTACCTATAGAGCAAACATTGCACACAAATGATCCCTATGACTAATTTTCTTAACGGATTCTGTTAAGAGTGTGTCAAAAGACGAAAATGTCCTTTGTTTTTATTTTATTTTTAATATTTTGTTAATTAGAAATTAAAAAAAGTCTCTCTCTCTCTCTCATCCATTTACCCCTTTTATCCCATCTCATATTGAGGTTTGTTCTTGCTTGATTGTTAAAATCTAAACCTGAAAAATCAAAATTGAAAAGCAATCAATTTGTGTTTGTTCTTTCTTGATTTCTTTGTGGAAATCGAAACCTAGACTTCAGAACTTGCTCCACCAGCGATCATTGAAGTGGTGGGTGAAGATAGTGGCGCTGAATGTTGAACCACAAATCCATCTTCTCCGGCGGCGGTCCTGAACCACAAAATCGTTGTCTCTGCTGAATGCGGCTTGATTCGATTTTGTTGTTGAATGGTCAATGCTGCAGACGGTGGCTTGAAGAGAACAAATAAGATCAATGGTGGTGGCGTATCCCTTAGAGCAAAAGTGAATTGAGGGCTAGGGTTCAACTTTCCCTGACGTCATTTTCCCATATCAACTTCTGCTTCTTTCGATCTCCATCATCTTCTCTCCGATCTTCTTTTCATTTTAATAATTCCTCAAACTCCATTTTCTGTACTTGAACTCTTGTTTTTGTTAGGTTTTCTAGCGGTTAAAGATCAGAATCTCATGATTTTTTTTTATTAATTGGAACTTTTTCTAGTCATGATCATATTAGATTAGAGAAAAATTCTCTATTTTTACTTGTTACTTGTTGCTCAAGACTAGATATTCTGATTGCTTGATCTTGATTTTGTTTCTGTAAATGGAAGAGAGTGGGGGTGAGGGTTTTTTCATTTCATCTGCTCAATTTGATTTCCTTTTCTCAATTGCAGGTATGCTTTAGAGCATCTTGATTTCGTTAGATTCAGAAAAGAAGAAGAGAAAGGGAACCGGTAGGGTGGGGTGGATCGCAAACAATGATTTTGGTTGTAGGGAGTATTGTTTTTATTGTATGTATATGTGTTCTGAGAGAGAGAGAGAGAGAGAGAGAGAGTGAGAGAGAGAGAGAGAGAGAGAGAGAGAGAGAGAAGAGAGAGGAGAGAGAGAGAGAGAGAGAGAGAGAGAGAGAGAGAGAGAGAGAGAGAGAGAGAGAGGAGAGAGAGAGAGAGTGAGAGAGAGAGAGAGAGAGAGAGAGAAAAGACCATTTGTGTGCATAAAACAAAGGGTATTTTTTGTCATTAATAAAATTTAACAGAATCTGTTAGCAACGTTAGTTAGAGGGGCCTTTTGTGTGCAAGATTTGCTCCGTAGGTATCATATGAGGGAAAAAAGTTTTGTAGGGACTACTTTAGGGAAAAAACAAAACATTAAGGACCATTCGTGTAATTTGTTCTAATAATAATAATAATAATAATAATAATAATAATTAGAAAACAAGATATGGTGGATGCTAATAGAATAATCCTAAAGTAAAGCTAGACCACCGAAGAACAGCAAAGTTGAAAATCGCACAAAACTCAGTCTACCTTTTTGTTTCTTTATCCCCTAATTTTCGTATTTGGGAATTAAAGTCATCAACGAAGAAACAATCTTTCCTTCCTCAATTTCCAATGGCTGAAATCGTTGTTAGCGCCGTAATTACTGTTTTATGTGAGAAGCTAATCTCTGGTGACTTGATGAAGCTGGCTCGATCGAAGGAATCGATTCTCAGCTGAATAAATGGAAGAAAACCTTGCAGCTGATCCAAGCCGTGCTCGCTGATGCAGGCCGGAAGCAGATAACAGAGAGGTCTGTTCAATTATGGCTAAACGATCTCCAAGATTTGGCATACGACATAGACGATGTACTCGATGACATGGCCACCGAAGTTATCCGCCGGAAGTTGAATCAAGAATCCCATGCCAGCACTAGCATAAGTAAGGTATCGAAGTCATCCCAAGTTGTTGTACTAATCTCACTCCGCGTAACATTATGTATGGTCGCCAGATGAGTAATAAGCTAGATGAGATTACCACGAAATTGCATGATCTTGTTGACCAGAAAAATGATCTGGGTCTGATGTGAATGTTGAAAGGTCAAATAAAACAGAGAGACGATTAGAGCAAACTTCACTGGTTGACGAGTCCAAGATCATGGGTAGGGAAGATGATAAAGTCGCATTGCTCGAGAAGTTGTGGAACGAATCATCCGATCAAAATGTGAGCGTGGTTTCCATTGTTGGTATGGGTGGGATAGGCAAAACTACTCTTGCCAAAGTTTTGTACAATGAGGAGAAGTGAAGGATCACTTTGAACTCAGGGCATGGGTTTGTGTTTCAGAAGAGTTGGATGTCTTTAATATTAGTTATGCTATTTTTTCAAGCTGTTTGTGGGGAGGAGAGACGATTTTCTAATCTTGATCTGCTTCATGTGGCCCTGAAAGAAAAACCTTGTAAATAAAAGGTTCTTACTTGTTCTAGATGATGTGTGGAATGAAGATCAAAGTAAGTGGGAACTCCTCCAGAGTCCTCTTGTAGGGGCAACTGGAAGTAAAATATTGGTGACAACAAGGAATACGAGGGTTGCATCAGTGATGGACTCTGATGAAGCTTACCATCTTGAGGTTTTATCAGATAAAGATGCTTTGTCTTTATTCGCTCAACATGCGCTTGGTGAAAAAAGCTTTGAGAAACATCCAACACTCAAATCGCATGGAGAAGGTATCGTGAAGAAATGTGGTAGATTGCCTTTGGCTTTGAAAACGCTTGGAAAGGTGTTGAAGTCGAATAGAAATGATGATGAATGGGAGAGGTTGTTGAATAGTGAGATATGGGACATACATGATGGAAGTGAGATTCTTCCGGCTCTAAGACTAAGCTACTATCATCTCCCTCCACATTTGAAGTTGTTGTTTGCATACTGCTCTTTGTTTCCTAAAGACATCGTATTCGACAAGAAAGAACTTGTCCTATTGTGGATGGCAGAAGGATTTTTGTCACAAGAAAATGGTAACAAGTCAATGGAGAGTTCCGGATATCGATATTTTGAAGAGCTAAAGTCGAGGTCATTTTTTCAACATTCAACGAATGGCGAATTAGGATATATGATGCATGACCTGATAAATGACTTAGCCACAAGTGTTGTGGGAGAGTTTTTCTTTAGACTGGATGAAGAGATGGATGCATCCGAAAGGAACCAAACTTTTGAGAAATTTCGTCACTTTTCATTTATAGGTCCACGATGGGCAGCGTATAAAAAGTTAAACAAATTACAAAGAGCTAGACGTTTGCGAACTTTCTTACATATACAGGTTGGTTGGGGTAGTCATGGATTATTGGATAAGGATCTTGCTGATTTACTTCCTCTTTTAAAGTTCCTAAGGGTGCTAAGCCTAACAAACCGGATAATCACAGGGGTACCACAATCTATTGGTAGTCTCAAGCATCTACGGTATCTAAATTTTTCCAACACTGGAATCACAAGTTTACCCGATCAAGTAGGTGACCTTTATAATCTACAAAGCTTGTTGCTTCGTAGTTGTTATGAGTTACGTAGCTTGCCAAAAAGTTTTGTAAAGTTAATAAACCTTCAACATCTTGACATAACTGGTACTCCAAAGTTGAATAAGATGCCATTAGGGATTGGGGGGTTGACAAGTCTACGTACTCTAATCAAGGTGATTATTGAAGGGCCTAATGGGTTTGAAATATCCGATCTTAAGGGCCTTTCGGATCTTGAAGGTCGATTGTCCATCATGGGGCTGGAAAAAGTGATAAATCCAATGGAAGCCAAGGATGCCAACTTACATCAAAAGAAGGGTCTTGATGTTTTGGAAATGAAATGGAGTGATGTGTTTGATGATTCTCGAAATGAAAAGATTGAATATAAGGTACTTGAAGGGTTAAGGCCTCATCATAAGTTGAGAAACTTGAATATTTGGTTCTACATGGGAACAAGATTTCCAAATTGGGTAGGCGATCCCTCATTTGATCAGTTAACGGAGCTTACATTACGTGGTTGTAGAAGTAGACATTTACCAACACTTGGACATCTACGCTCACTTAGGAAATTGTTTGTTGAAAGGATGAATGAGGTGAAGACACTTGGTCTTGAGTTACTTGCACCTAGTAATTCTTTCATTGGCATTGCATTTCCTTCACTTGAAGTTTTGAAATTTGATAATATGCAAGGTTGGGAGAGATGGTCAACTAGTGGTGGCAACAATACTATAACTACTACATCGTTTCCTTGTCTTCATGAGATTTCTATTAAACGTTGTCCAAAACTTGCTCAAGTTTCGGTTGGATTGATACCATCGCTTTCGGTTTTACATATTGAAGAATGTTCCGAAGTGGTGTTGAAAAGCATGGTTAGTGTATCTTCATCACTCGTTGCATTGAAATTGTTGTGTATTAAAGGATTTACTCAATTACATGGAGAAGATTTAGTACATCTTGGGGCTGTTAAAGATTTATATATTGATAATTGTGATGAACTAAAACACTTGTGGGAACCAACATTGGAGGCATCCAAGATTCTTGGGAGTTTACAAAAGTTGGAGGTAAGTTATTGTGAAAAATTGGTATCATTAGAAGAGAAAGAAGACAAAGAAGTTAACTTGGGGATTAACATGGAATGTGTTAAAGAAGTGATACTCCGTAGTTGTGACACAATGGAGAGTTACAAGTGTCAAAATAGTGTAGAGAGATTGGTGATTGATAGTTGTCGTTCAATGACTTCATTGACCTTCTCAACAATACACAAACTCTCATCCTCTCTCACGGAATCACTAATCAGTGATTCAGATAACATAGAACCAATTCCAAAGAATAATTTTGATTTCCTTCCCATCTTTTGCCTTACATCTCTTCACATTGTTAATTGCAAGAATCTCAAGTCCTTTCCTCACGAACATTTTCAAAGTCTCACGTCATTGGAACAACTGTTGATACATGATTGTCCAAGTATGGACTACTCCTTTCCTTCTGGGTTGTGGCCTCCTAATTTACGTACACTACATATCGGATGTTTAAAGAAGCCCATGTCAGAGTGGGGCCCACAGAATTTTCCACCATCACTTGTTACGCTCCACTTATATGGCAAAAATTCAGGGGTGGTTTCGTTTCAAGTGGCAGAAGCAGAAGATATGAAGAATACCACTTCAGCATCTTTTCTTCTTCCACGATCTCTAGTTTCTCTAGCGCTCATTGGTTTTATGGAAGTGAAATCACTTTCAGAGGTCTTGCAACACCTCACGTGCCTTAAACGTCTTGATATTTGGGAATGCCCGAAGCTTAGAGGTGTACATGACACAACTTCCAAACCATCTTCTTTAACGATAAGGGCGTGGTAGTAGAAAAAGGTAATCTCGTCTGAAGTCTCGTTATTGATTATAGTTATATTATTATAAATAATGTTTGTTATTAAATTTGTTTCAAATACTTTGACTTTTTTTTTAATTAAATCGTAGAAAGTTGGTCATTAATATATCCTGGACAAATAAACACTTTATATAACATCGATATATTTCTTCACTCTTGTGTGTTGTGTGAACGAAATGAAGAGAGTTAATTTTTCCCTTTCATATGAGATTTTTACTACATGGTGCATTTCTATGTCTTTAACGAACAAAATAAATAAATAAATAAATAAACCTGAATTTTGTAGGTTACGATCGTTAATTTTCCATTTGATCCAAGGATTACTTTAATATCTAGTTCGAACTTTTTTCTTTTTATATGCATTCATGACAAATTTGGTATTGTTGAAGGCCTTATGACCACCATCACATGTTTGTTTATGCCCTTAACGACTCTTTTGACCAATTTTTAAAATTTCAAATCAACTTCATTAAAAATTAAGTGGTTGTTTCGTGTTTCTCGTAAATCATGAAAACATGAGTTTCTTAAAACTTTGATCATTGTTTTGCGGAAAACAATAGCAGGTTTCAAGGATATTTTGGGAAAACAATTGTGGGTTGTTGGATAAAGTGTTGGATTCAGGTACCGAAATCAAACTCATAATTTTCTCTCTGTCTCCAATTTAGCATTAATCTTTGGGGCCGGCCTTTGATAAACCCCAATTCCGACCATTGCTCCGATGATGTTTTTGTGTTGTTTGTTTAGGTTAAAGTAAATGTATCACGAAGTGTACGAGTATATGGAAATCGAGGAGGGAGTTGTTGACGGGTTAGTGAGAGAAAGGAGGGGGTTGGCGGCAAGAGTGATGCAAAGGCGGGGACATTGGAATCGCACGATGGGGATGGGGGTTGTATAGGGCCAAATCATATTAAATAAAACATATAAATAAAAATACCTAGAAAAACTTAATGGGGAATATGGTCGGTTCAATTTTAACGGGACCAAGTCCACAATAAAAGTTATAGCCCAAAAGGACCAAACTTGCAATTTTGAACTCATTGTACTGTTTAGCCAATGATATGTGTGTCAAGTACAATTCGGGTTTTTGTGTTAAGTTGTGTGTGCAATTATTCATTAGTATTTATATTCTTTGACTTCCTGTAACCTAAAGTATCAGACATTCATTCAAAAGTAAGCAATGAATTCTCTCTTCCACTTTCTCTTCCTCATTCTCGTGTTATTTTGTGGACATAGTCAATCATCTTGATCATGTGAATGATATTAAATATTGTGTTCCTATTTTCATTCGACATTATTGATTTGTTTATGAAGGTGTTTATCAAGATTGATTAAGTTCTTAAACAACTGGTATTAGAGTTATGGCGGAAGGCGAGAATGTTAAGATAAAAAATCTCAAGGTCAAAGAATATGGCTTACAATATTGACAATGCGAAGACTACATACGCCCTGATTAGAGCATTATCATATATATATATATATATATATATATATATATATATATATATATATATATATATATATATATATATATATATATATATATATATATATATAGGATAATGCTCTAATTAGAAATGTAGGGTAAATCGATTTCTTGGAATCCATTGAAAGTTGTGATATACTTTCAAGTTGAACTATTTCGATGGTACAATCAGTTATCGATATGCAATGGCAAATCTTGTATTTGACTAATGGGTTGAAGCCATGAACGCAAAGATGTAATCCATGAGAGAAAACAAAGTATGAGATTTGGTTGACACTACAAGAAAAATGACTTACAGTGACACCAAAAAAGTGTGACCATATGAATATAGTGACATTTATTTTTTCACTGAAAATGTGACGGAAGGTGACGCCATCGTATGTGTCTTATTGTCACTTTAAAATGTAGTGTCTGTATGAGATGAAAACATGTGGTCGTATTATAAAAGTGTGGAAAATGTGTACATAAATTTTTTCCTTAAATATCCAATATTGTAGCGTTAAACCGTCAATATACACATTTATTGAGTAACTGTGGTGACTGTATATCACCCACTTGCGACATTCATGATGTTTTAGTATAGTTGTTTTCTTTTATATTGTCACACGGTTTAAATTTTGTTAAGACTATTGTGTATCTTTTGTAAACATGTAATTACGGTGAGCATGACCATGATTGCTAAAGGGCCACATATAATTAATTCCATAAGTGGCGAATTGCTAATAATTAGTCACAAAAAACAATCAATTTTTGTGACTATAACCTATCGTACAGAGACACACAATTAAGTGAAATACAATCATAAGTATTATAAAGACACACATTTTGTCAAAATTAAGGATTATTCGGTATCGTAATAAGACTATTGGGTATATTTTAGATACATACAATTACGGTGAACATGACCATGTTAGGTAAATGGACACATATAATTAATTTTATAAGTGACGATTTGCTAGTATTTAGTCACAACAACAATCAATTATGGTATCTATTGTTAACCATTTAGCCACACGTTAAAAAATGATGTAAAGTAACCATTGTATAATTTTAGAGACATTGAAAACCAATAATACATGGCCAAATTTATATTAAAGCCACCTTAAATTAATATTTATTGTTACTTTTTCTACAATTTTAGACACATCAAAATAATTTAAATTAAAGTAACCAAACCCAACAATATGAAACAAAAGCAAAATTCATAATTTGATATTAGTAATAATTGAAATCCAAATCCATACATTAAATTCCTAATTATAATACCAAAAAAAAGATTGTTCTAATTTCAAGAATTTAAATAATGGTAAAAAATCATACACATCATAAACTAAAACCTAAACATAACTAGGCATTCTTCTTGTTTGTATTGCTCCTTGTCTTCTTGAGAAGGGCATCCGATGAGATGTAAGTTGGTTTCCTTTTCTTTGAGTTTTGATGTTGATGTTCTTGATGTGATATAATTTATGGTACCTATAACAACAACATTTAAACAAAAAAAATCGAGTACATCAAAACATTAGTATACTACTTAATGAAGAAAATAAAGTGTAATGCAGAAAGTAGTGAACATAATTAAACAAACCTTTGACTCGGGTTGCACAAGGTATTTTGGCCATGGAACAAAACTTTTATATGCATCCTCAACCAATGTGAATTCTCCAGTTTTATGGGGGTAAAAATGCTTGTTTTATTACCATTTCATCAATGGAAACTTTATAGTAATCATCTTATAGAGGAACTCCATGAATGAATTGTCTTTCTGATGATAAGTGAATTGTACCACGAGCAACGATGTTCCTTTTATATGGATGTGATAGAGTACACTTGATTGGATACAATGATAAGTAATATTAGAATCAAAAAAAAAAAAAAAAAGACAGAAATGTATATTCAACATGTAAAAAACACTTACCTGGTAAAGGGGTTTATTTGGTGAAACTGTTGGTATGTCAGGATTGATAGTGGCAGTCTTAGAGTCAACAGCTTTTCTAGTGGGTTTTGTATTTGCCTAATATAAAGATTTAAGACATATATGTAAAATTATATTATAATATAAAAGATAAATTAAAAGTGTTGAAAACTGTAAAGTAAGTATAAACTATTGTTGCAGATTTCATGGAAATCAATTATGTATCCGGAGTTGCAGTAGTAGAGTTGGTTTGAACTTGTTTCTTGGTGGGTTTTGCAGCAACCTAAATGAATTAAAGTCCCAAGTGAAAAAACATAAATTAGTATCAGAAAAAGGATATCAATGATTATCTTATAAAATGATAACATACTGGTGTTACAGGTTCTGATGGTTGCTTGGTTTTGAGACTAACGGGATTTGTTTCACTACTTTCAACAATCTTGTCACTTGAAATACCCTAGCAAATATAAAGAAACATGGAAAATGTCTAAAAAAAATGCAATCTACAAGTAACATTGAAAATACATGTTAATAAGATTACTTACAACAGTATGAGACAGATTTTGAAAGTCAGCTCCTTTTGCATTAAGATGAGCCAAAACTAGCTTTAGTGTTTGATCTTGTTCATTAACATTTGTAGACAAAGCCTTGAGTTTAGCATCTTTTTTCTCAAGCTCAAGTTTTCCATTATGCAGTGCAACTTTAAGATCTTTAATTTCTTCCTTAGATGATCCTTTGTTGCGAGGAACATTGAAATATCTGTTGTAAGTGACTCCTGTGCCGACACCCTTTAAAAATCCTCCCTTTTCCTTGCCAAAAAACTAAGGTCATGGCATCCGTGCCTGGTTCAACATTAACTTGTCCTTCTTTTATCTTCTTTTCTTGTTCCATCCAGCACACAAAATATTAATAATTATTGTCCTAATAAAATTGGCTAAAATCATTATAGTAATAGTAATAAAAAAGTTTATTGAATTTACTAGTTTATCCGCCATGAGTTTAACATCTTCATTCTTAAATACTCCTTTACTTTCACGTCCTTTACACCATATAATTGACCTTCACTTTCTCTTCAATCTTGATAAAAAAAATTGTAAACAATATAAAATAAAATTCTATTATGTAGCATACTATGAAGGTAATATAATGGATCATATAGCTAAAAACAAAGCTTACCAACTTCTGGCTAAGAGTAGTATACCCCCTCGTCCCATCCGATGAGCGTACTATGACATCTTGCGCGCTTTGACTGTCTTTTGTGACACAACCTGTCTAAAAAAAAGATTTGTCAAGCACTTTTTGGTAATTAAATGATAAATAAACGAAGAAGTTTTGGTAAAAAGTTGTAACATTAAACTCTTCAGATTGCGTATATGTCACAAATTTGTTCCAATCATCTTTTTCAGTAATTATTGCCCGATATCGAACAAGAATTTCTCCAAGCTTTTTGGAATTCCCTAGATGTGGCTTGATGTAAGCTGCATACAATTTCCTTCTGAAGTTTCGTAGAAGGATACCAAGCCTATTCATCACAAATCTTTTTCCAGTTTCATCAACTTCAAAATAGCGCTAAAATGAAACAACAATGAATTTGTTAGTATTTAATACATGATTGGTAAATAAAATATGAGATCCAGTTAAAAAAAAAGTGAAAAAAATATTTACTGCAATCTCTTCCCAAAGTTTGTCCTTCACTTTCGATTTTACTTTCTTCCAGCAAAGAGCACTTAATCCCACCTTCTCGCAGATAAGATCTCCCAAATAACTAACAAACACTGCGTTATTCTTCCCTGTAAACTTACCGAATTCGTCAAACTTCACACGTTTTTTTCTACCAACAGAATTGACATACTCGGTCTTCAGCTTTGGCAATCGAGTCAGTCCCCTCTTCTTAGGTGACCTTGTAGGAACTTTGCTTTGCATTTCTTCTTCCAAATCTGAATGGCTATTGTAGTCAATGTCATTATTTTCACCATCCTTAGTGTCCGATTCATAAAATTGTGTTCCATCATCTTGCTCATATTCCATATCATAGTCAGGCATATCCTCATGTTGTTCTTTGTTCACCTCCATGAATCTTCTGCTGACATGAAACATATGAATTTAGTTTGATTATTTGTATGTTTAATAAAAAGTATGACTAACTTATATTACATACAAAATTTCACATACACATTTCATCGAACAGTTTGTGTGCAACAAACACATTAATATGAAGAATCAAAAAAATTTTGTTTTATGTATAATCCCTTAATCAATACAACCAATAACATTGACACCATATACAAAGAATATACTTACAATAGAAATGTGTGATGAATGTTGTCGAACGATGAACTGAAATATAATCTAACTGGGATCGATATAACCTAGAGAAAAACCACACAATGGTTGAAAAAATCAAAGTCTTTTAAATAATACATTGTTACTACGTCCTAATTTGAGGGTGGTTACCAAATTTACTAGATTTTCCTTCGTCTGATGGATTGATGTTCACAGTTTTGGTGGTGAGATAGATGAATACTTCCCGCGTTGATTTGGAGCCCAAAACAAAATGGAAAAAATGTTTCCCTCCCATTATATTTGCTTAATTTTGATTGACGAATTCAAATTTTTTCCAAATTTTGATCTTATAGTGAACTCACACGATGGGAAGCATAAATCGTGGTTTGGAAACATGTTCTGACTTTTGAAACATTATTACGAGTTATTAGATATAAATAGAAATGTTACAACTTTGGTCCTTGTAAATTAACAATTTTACGTTAGGATACAACTATGTCACTATTGGAAATAAAAAATATTTAACATTTAATTATGTATATACAATGGGATAATAGAATAATAAAACAAAAATAAGAATAAGGTCTACTTAGCATACTAATTTTTCCGTGTGAACACTTTGTTAAGATTTTTTATTTTATTTTATATTAAGTTAGAAAAAAAATCCGTACACCTACTATAAACCCATTTCAGTCTGCAACCTATACCCATATAAGAAACCCAATTTGGTCCCAAACCATTACCAACACCCCTACACGACCTAGTGTTGGTCAACCCGTACCAACACCCGACCACCTGCAACCCATACCCGTATTAGAAACCCAATTTGGTCCCAAACCATTACCAATACCCCTACACGACCTAATGTTGGTCAACCCGTACCAACACCTGACCACCTGCAACCCATGCCCATATTAGAAACCCAATTTGGTCCTAAACAATTACCAACACCCCTACACGACCTAATGTTGGTCAACCCGTACCAACACCTGACCACCTGCAACCCATACCCGTATTAGAAACCCAATTTGGTCCCAAACCATTACCAACACCTCTACACGACCTAATGTTGGTCAATCCGTACCAACACCCAACCACCTGCAACCCATACCCATATTAGAAACCCAATTTGGTCCCAAACCATTACCAACACCCCTACACGACCTAATGTTGGTCAATCTGTACCAACACCCGACCACCTGCAACCCATACCCATATTAGAAACCCAATTTTGTCCCAAACCATTACCAACACCGCTACAAGACCTAATGTTAGTCAACCCGTACCAACACCCGACCACCTGCAACCCATACCCGTATTAGAAGCCCAATTTGGTCCTAAACCATTACCAACAACCCTACACGACCTAATGTTGGTCAACCCGTACCAACACCTGACCACCTGCAACCCATACCCATGTTAGAAACCCAATTTGGTCCCAAACCATTACCAGCACCCCTACACGACCTAATCTTGTTCAACCCGTACCAACACCCAACCACCTGCAACCCATACCCATATTAGAAACCCAATTTTGTCCCAAACCATTACCAACACCCCTACACGACCTAATGGTTGTCAACCCGTACCAACACCCGACCACTTGCAACCCATACCCGTATTAGAAACCCAATTTGGTCCCAAACCATTACCAACAACCCTACACGACCTAATGTTGGTCAACACGTACCAACACCTGACCACCTGCAACCCATACCCATATTAATTTAAAAAATGATTTTATATATTTATAATTAATTTATGTATAAATTTATATTTTGTATGGTAATAATAAAAACAAAGCAAGTATGGATGTTACAATTATTTAATATTATATATATTAATGTAAATAATATATTAATGTATAACACAATATCGATAATCATTATCACAGTCGTCGTTCAAATTGCACCTCCCCTGTAGCATGCTATTAATCGGAAGTGATGGCCTGCGTCGATGTCCCTTCAGCTCCGAATGACGATCCATTTAAAGCCTCCCCTTATATCAAAATCGTCATTCTTACATCTTCATTACCAACATACGATAGCTTCTATTATTTTCTCTTCCTCTGTGAAAACGACTCCGACGATCAATGGAAACAAAGATGAATGCTAATCCATGGGCGAATCCGAGGTTCCAACTCTGGAGTCTAAGTAGTGAACCACCGAAAACCATACCATTAGTAGAGTACGGGAAAGCAAACGATAAGAGATTCACCATTAGAGTTGTACATGGCGGGTTTTTTACAGACTATCCAGGTAAGTCATATCAAACGACAAAAGTTAACTTTATTTCATGTGTCAACATCGATTTGCTGAACATGGAGATGCTTGGTTGTTTTTCAAAAAGCTTGGGGTATACAACTATGGGTACCTGGTATCATATGCCAACCGAAGAAAACTATGGGTTGTCAATGATTCCAATTCTCAATGATGACTGTTTGGGAACTTTCAAGATGATTGTTAGGGCACACCAATTTTGACAGATTGAACATCTATATGTTGAACATAGGCCTGTATTTGTTCCAACCAATTTCCCCTACTTTTTGATGAACTCACCATCCGAAAGAGTTGAGAAGCTTATTCATCTGTTTGTAATAGAACACCTAATGGCAACAGTTGATGATGGAATAACATACATCAAGCATATGCTAAACATGACCATTCCAAGAGAAAAAATGGAAGATGCAATGGACATGGAAAAACATAATGTGATAGCATGTAAAACATAATGTATGGGACCTATGTTGTAGTACTCCATTTTGTGTTTAATACAGAGTACATATGATACTTTTTTTTTGTAAGCAATATGATGTTGTTTTGATTATAACTGTCTTAGGGGAAAAATGGGAATTAATTATAATTATAATTTTATGTTGTTATTTATATTGTGTTTCATACTTATAACTGAGTCAGTATTGTCCCTGTTTTGCTGCATTGTTTTGTAAAAAAAAGCAATGTACTTTTCAACTTATTTCCACTTTACATGTAAGTTATTGGTTAGATTATTTAGTTTGTCCCATGTTTGTTATCAACATATGGAGATTATGCTAAAGCAGGGGTATATCCGTCAATTAATTGTTTTTATCATAAAACAAAGAAAATGTTATAATTTACCATTGAAACTGTGTTTGAGATATAAGGGTATAATGGTCATTCAGTACATATAATGAAAAGAAAAGGGAAACATCATCTTAGGGTATGCATAATCATAGTATTGATAGAAAAAAAAATAAGTTTATCTTGGATACATATATGATGTGCATAACTAGAATTAAATAATAAGAGTGTGAGAAGAATCAGGGGTATTTTTGTCATTTGTTTTTATTTCCAATTGTGAAGGGTAATTAAAAACAATGTGCAACCACAATTAAGTATATTGTCTCAAATGATGAAAGTATGATTGATGGTAAATGTGGTTATTTTAGATCAGTTCTAGAGGAAGCAGGGGTATTTTCGGCAAATGTTTCTCTTTTAATTTATTGTTATGATTTTTTCGTAAACTAATAACTTACAAACAGTCAGACACCCCAGTTGGTAAGTGTTAATGTATTTAAAGGTATATTTTGGAATGTCATGGGTTCGAACCCCATTAGGAAAAAAAATTTCGCTTTTTTTTCTCGATATATCATTGATCATCCACACCTATTGCGTAGATATGATTTTTTAGACTATATGCATTCCCATCGAATCATTCTCTGCTTACTACAAACGCATTCCAACTACGTTTATACTTCAAACACGAATTGATACTTCAACATGAAATTCATATAGGTACACATACTACCTTAATTTATACACGGACATAAAAAACAATTACATTAAGAATATTAATATCTGCTATTTCGTTTGGTCTTGTTTCATTATATATGTATATATATATATATATATATATATATATATATATATATATATATATATATATTATTCAATTAACAAGTATTTGGTTTCCAGTTATTGGATTTAATTGTAATGTGATCTTTTTCGTTTATGCACACCAAATGTTTGTTAAAATGCTTCAATGAACAGGAAACATATATTGATTGTTGATGCTGTTATAAACTAAATATGGATAAGTCTTGGATGGGACCTTACAAAACATCAGAAACGTATGTAAAGGGTGTTGCAGAATTTTTGAAATATGTAGTACATAATTACAAGATTTCTAAAAATATGGACACTGTTGATACCAAAAAAAAGATAAGAATTCCATGTCCATGTGTCAAATGTGTAAACCACATATCTCATTCGGTGGATGTGGTAGATGATCACCTATTCACGAATGGAATTGATCAAACATACACGAATTGGAATAAGCATGGAGAAACAGAGGAACCATCCATAAATTATATATATGAACATAATTTTGACATGGACACGTGATACGTTGTTGATTCGACGAGCATGAACACAGAAATGCTAGCAGATGCTGCAGAAACAGTAGAGATGGTGGAAGTTGTAGAAGAAAATTTTATCGGGAACCCTGAGAAGTTTAGAGAACTGATTGAAGATGCCGAGAAGCCCCTATATAAAGGGTGTCCTAATTTCACAAAATTATCTGTAGTCATATAGCTACTCAACTTAAAGAGTAAGTATGGAGTATCAGATAAGTGCTTCACATAACTATTGGTTTTGATCAAAAATATGTTACCAGAAGATAACGAAATGTACAGTAGTACATACGAGGCCAAAAAAGCATTCAAGGCAATGGGTTCAGGGTATACTAAGATACATGCATGTGTCAACAGCTGTATACTTTATAGAAACGAATACATGGACATGGATGCATGTCCTACTTGTGGTAAATCAAGATGGAAGGTCGATGAACAAAAAAAATAAAATTTACAAAAATATTCCTGCAAAAGTTTTGTGGTACTTTCCAATTATTCCATGCTTGAAACGACTTTTTCAGTCTAAGACTACTATAAAAGATTTAACATGGCACGCAACAGACAGAAAGGTAAATATTGGTGTTTTAAGCCACCCAACTGATTCACCAGCATGGGCTGCCATTGATGATAAATATCCTGACTTTGCTAGCGAACCAAGAAATTTGCGGCTAGGCATTTCGGCTGACGGGGTCGATGTGAATAGAGGAAATAGGAGTCATAGTGTGTGGCCTATTTTAACTATCATTTACAACCTTCCACCATGGTTGTGTATGAAGAGAAAGTTCATCATGCTTTCGTTATTGATTTCGGGAACACCAGGAAATGATATTGATGTGTTCCTAACACCTTTTATTGATGATATGCAATTATTATTTGATATTGGAGTTGAAAAATACGATGCATATACACAAGAGCAGTTTAAACTACGTGAAGTAGTGTTATGGATTATTAATGATTATCCTGCTCTAGGTACATTAAGTGGTTGTCCTTACAGTGGATTTCAAGGTTGTGTTTTGTGTGGCGAAGAAACACACTGCATTAGACTCCCTAAATCGAAAAAGTAGAGTTATACTGGTCATAGACGATTTCTACCATATGATCACTCGTTCAGAAGACAAAAAAGGCATTCAATGGACAACAAGAGTTCTCACCCTCTCCAGAACCTATGAATGGGGAGGAAGTATATAATAGGGTCAAATTTATAATTAATAAATGGGGAAATGTGTCTAAGGGCAAGGAGGCAGAAATCCAACAATCTACAACTGGAAGAGGTGGGAAGATAAATAAAAAAAAAGAGAAAATCACGCCAAGTGGGTACTTCAGATGTGGACCAGCAAAATAATACATACTGGAAGAAATTCAATATATGGTATAGACAGCTAAGGTATTGGCGCGACAATTTGATTCCACATTGCATAGATTTTATGCATGTCGAAAAGAATATGGGCGAGAGTTTAATCGGAACTGTGTTGAACGTTCCCGGGAAGACAAAAGATGGTTATAAAGCTCGATTGGATTTGGTTCATTATGGTTTAAAACCAGAGCTGCATCCTAAGATAGAAGGGAACAACACAACACTTCCCATAGCAGGTTGTACATTGACAAAAGAGGAAAAAGAAAAATTATGTGAGACTTTATACAACTTAAGGGTTCCTCAAGGGCATTGTTCTAATTTTTCTAGTTTGGTGAGTCTGAAGGATAGGAACTTGATCAGACTAAAATCACATGACTATCACATGCTCATGCAACAAGTTTTGCCCATAGCAATTCGATCTATTATGCATCCACCCACCAGAGTTGCTATTACAAGGTTTTGTTTCTTTTTCAAATAAATATGTAGCAAATAAATCATACTGGATGAGCTCGATAAGTTGCAAGATTAATTATGTGTAACCTTATGCCTTCTTGAGAAACACTTTCCACCATCATTTTTTGATGTGATGATTCATTTAACCGTTCATCTAACTAGGGAAGTAAAATTATGATGTCCAATATTCTTTAGATGGATGTACGCGTTCGAAAGGTTTATGAAGGTTGTTAAGGGGCACGTGCGAAACAAAAGTAGACCAGAAGGATGCATTGCAGAAGAAAATGTTGCAGAAGAGACGATTGAGTTTTTTAGTGAATTCCTCAAAAAGATGGATATTGTTGGTATTCCCCCTGACAATCATAACACATGTGGAATTCACATAGGTGAAGATAGTAGTTCTATTACGGATGGTACACCTCTATCAACTGCTAAATCGGCAGAAGTTTCCGTAGAACTATTCAGAAAAGCACATTTCTTTGTATTGCAAAATACATCTGTACTACTCATGTATATCAAGTAAGTTTTTTTACATGTATGTTTTTTTTGTTATAATATTAACATTAACGTATTGACAGATGACACATGGATTTTTTGCAACATCAACACCCTACTAAACGAAAGGCACAGCTAGAACAAGAGCACATTAATATATTTGGTCATTGGTAACGAAAGGAGGTATATTCATTTCATATATGTTGTGTTTTTTGTTATGTATTTCTTTATATCATAAATTCATTATCTAATTACAAATCAGGTAGAGAGAGAAAGAGTTAGGGGGTTGTAGAGAAAGTATAACAGAGACAATGAGGTGGATTTCACATGGACTCAATAAGAACATTATTAAATACGATGTATATGCTATCAATGGATATATGTTTCGTACAAAAGCTCGTGAAGGTAAAGTTTACCAAAACAGTGGGGTTAGTTCCTGTTGCAACTGACACACACATCAGTAAAGAAGTTGTAGCATATGCCAAAAACACTTATTATGGTGTTTTACAAGAGATATAGGTACTAGATTATCATTTTAAACAAATTCCAATTTTCATGTGTGACTGGGTTGACAATAGAAATGGGGTAAAAATGGATAAATTGGGGTACACACTAGTTGAACTAAAAAGATTAGGCCATAAAGGTGATCCCTTCATATTGGCCTCACAAGCACAACTAGTATTTTATGTCACAGACCCACTTGATCAAAAAATGTCTATTGTGTTTAATATGCCTCCCAACAATTACAGAGATACATATGAAGATGTAGATGAAGAATTTAGTACTATAGTTCCTCAGAATGATAATATATTGCCACGTGTAGACACACTTGAGTTGCAGAAGGAAAATGATTATTTTCGTACTGATTGTCATGGTATTGTTATACGTACAGTATGTGTTTCTTAATGTCATGAATTACATCTTTAGCGATAATATTTTTCCTTCTTTTAACATTTAATGATCTTTGTTTTTGTTTGTAGAAGGGAAAGGCCAAACCTTCATCCTAGCATTACGTGGAAAAAAGAAAATGACAAAAAATGGCGATGTACTTTCCTTAATATTTTTTACCATATTATACCATCAAACTATTCTGGTGTAATATTGTTATAACTCAAAGTTATTTTTTTTTCCAGTTTTGTACTGTAATGATGGATGCCATGTTATAACATAATCTGCATGTTATAGTAATGTACTTTCGTTATGCAATGTTAGAGAAAGTTGTATTCTTTTCATTTATTTATCATACTATTTTGTTAAAATAAGTTGTATTCTTTTCATTTTTAATGGTGTCTGATCTGGTGCAATTAAAAGAATAGATGACAAAAAGGGCAATTTCGTCCTTTCTTATAGCTCTTATTCAACACAAATATATTGTTATTTGTTTTTTTTTTGTTTTTTGTTTTTTTTTTGTTTTCTTCACAAATTGTTTCTAACTTTACAAAACTGCAATTCATTTTTTTTCATTATTTTATACAACCCTTTAATTGCAAAATAAGTAATGTACTTTTGTAAAATGCCATGATTGAACTTTTTGTTCATTTTTAATTCTTCCAAATGATATAAAAGATAATTATGGTCAAATTTAAGAGTCCTACAAATACAATAGTACAACTAGAATAAACATTACATATGTGTCTATATTTACATATAGACACATATAATAACTATAATCGTAACTAAATGGTACCTACACAGACAATATTTGTTTCTTCTTAAAGCCAATTCATAATATTTTGACACACATAATAAATGATACATGACCATAAGTAACCAATACTAACTTGTTTTAATTTCTTGCGTTAACTAAGTACAACTAGTACATAACCGCCCTATGGACACGCAAATATTTAGTGTGACCATATGTATCACCTTTTAGGTACTTTGTCTGGTATGTGGCTAAATAGGCACCAGGTTACAAACACACATAGAACTAACTCATGTCACGATACGTTAATCTATTGTCTCTCAAAAAAAAGTATGACAATCTTAATCGATGCTTGTGGCTGATTGTGACTTATGACAGTCTCTAAATTTTTTTAGTGACCTTTGGCCACACTTTTAATAAAAAGTGTCACAATCCGTTTTTCAGAAAGTGTGACCGTAGGTCATTTTTGTACTAGTGTGAGTTTCCTCCCCATTATAAGACTATTGGAACTAAATGGATCTTCGAGAAGAAGACTAACGTGGATGACATAAAACCTTCTCACTAGTTTCTATGATTAAATCTATTAGGATACTATTTCCCATAGTCATATTAGAAGAAGATGTCTATATGTTTTAACCCAAAGGTTATGTTAATCAAAAGCATCCTAATAAAGTGTGTAAGTTCAATAGATTCATTTATGGGTTAAAGCAAGCATCTCGAAATTAGGATCATCGCCTCGATAATGAAATGACAAAGAACGATTTATAAGAAAACTAGTAGGAGCTCAGTGACCTTACTAGTCATTAATATGGATGACATACTTATCATGGGTAATCATATTTTGACTTTAAAAGGTTGTTTGAACATGAAAAGTGATCCTTAAGTAATCCAAAGTGGAGCATGTCTGAGATGATGAAATCCAAAATACAGACTATTCTGAAGTAGAGGATCAATCTGAGATGCATCTTAGTGATAGAGTGTTTCCAAGTATGTAATATGCATTTATTGTTCCAAGTACAATTTTGTTTGATTCCTATTGTGTGATAGTATAGTACTTGGGACAAGATCAATAGAAGCAGTTGTGTCAGTCTATTGATCTTCAGATGTATGTTAGTCCTGTTGGATTAGGTGTCTAAGCCCATAACTACATTTGGTATGTACTTGACCCAATAGTAGCATGGTCCTTTTAGGTTGCCTTCACCAAAGCAACTTGATTTGATGAATAATGGAGAGAGAGGATAAATGTGACTTATTAATATATTATCAGAATAATATATTAAAAGAGAAATCGTATTATTTAAGTAATATTGGTCAAGAATTAATTTAGAATTAATTTTATGGTCAAAAGAGGTTAAATGAATTAAGGGGACTGATATTGTAATTATAAGATAATTGCTAAATAGGCTAAGGATCTCTTGGAAAAGACGTGGACAAAATCTTATGGAAGCCCATAAGGATTTCGTCCAAGGCTAGGTATTCTGGAAGATTCCTATGGGCTACTTAGGGCTTCGACAACCAGATTAGGTATTTGACTGAAACCCTAATTCCTCACCTATATAAAGACCCCCTTAGCATCCAATTTTCGGCCACATTGAACCCTAAGGATCCCTAGATCTGAAATTATCCTTCCTCCTCCTCCTCTCTCTAACATTGTCCAATTGCTTTTGGTGTTTGTGATCGATTAGAGGTATTGCATTTGTGATACTAAGCACTCAAAGTCAAGGATTTTCATGTTAAAATTGAAAGGTAACATTCTTACTTGATTAATTATGTTGATTTCGATTTCTATATGATAGATTTAGGGTTTACGAGCTTTGGATGATTATTTCTTGTACATTTAGAAAAACCTAGATCCAAAGCTTTAGGGTTTGCATGTACACCATAAGATTGTTGTTTTGCTTAAAACCCAACAGTGGTATCAGAGCCTACGTCATTTTTCTATTGTATTTAATGCATAGCTAAATTGTTCAAAGTTGAAAAAGTCGAAAAATCTGCATCTACTGGATGAACTCGTTGAGTCCCCTAATGAACTCGACGAGTCAAGGGTACTCAATGAGTCCAGTCTGTGACTCGGCGACTCGACTCGTCTGTTGACAGATTTTTTCGGGATTTTAACTAGAATTGGGTTAAGATAATTACCATAAACATTTTTAACTTATAAAATTCGATTTTTTTCAAGATGGTATTGATTATCCTCATCCAATTAGAAGATAATTGTCAAATAATAAGATAATTACTTGTTTATATGATAAAATAAATTATTTGCATTATTTAATATGAATTATCGTGCCATAAATTGAATTAGGCCAAATTTAAATAATCACAAATTATTTGATTAATTAAATTATTTGAAATTTGGTCTAGAAGGTTTTGAAAAGATTCAAAACTTGCCCTCAAGTTTTGGGATTTAAATTTTTGATTAATAGTTTTAATTTTGAAATAATTAAATTCTAAGGCTAGTCTTACTATTAGTAGGTCTCATTCACGAAGCTGGTCTATAAGGGGGTATAAGGAAACTACCTATAAAATGGTGGTTGAATGGGTGTCCACTCTCATCTACCACTTCCTTGATCGGTGGAGGGTAGTTAGCCGAACAGGTTGGATAGGGAAACTAATTCCTCATTAATAAGTATAATGATCTATAAATCAACTAAATGTTTTTATAAATTCCCAATCTAACTTACTTTAGGAAAAAATATGAAAATGATGCTATTCCATGAAATTTCAATTTGCACCTTGCCAAGTCATTAGTGGAGTGTGTGTGGTTAACGAACACACTAATTTGGCACTAGCAAGGGTGGAAAAGGGTAGCTTGATGTTTATCATAGATCAATGGAGCGTGTGTGGCTAACTGACATGTGGGTTAGGTGGTAAATGACATCGAGAGTACCAAATACATTTGCATGGTTATTCACACCTTGTTTGTGATCCTCGATATCCCATTCACAAACATGATGGTCATATCGAGATTTAAACATGCCCTTAAAAATTTCAATGAATCTCCAAAGAATCTAGGAATTTCAATTCATTTAGAACTTAATTGTCTTTTTCATTTTTCATGGTGGAAATCGGTAAATCGTCATTTACCTACCTTGAAATTATTTACAATTAGATTACGACATCCCTCTACTGAATTATAAATAATGATGATGGGTCCTATCCCTAATTTCTCATTTGGGTGTTAAACTGGGGATTCTTATCTAATCAAAACTTTGTCTCTTTTCTTTTTCAGATGTCTACTCCAAACAACAATGCTTCTGGCTCAAACCCTTCTAGCTCATTCATACACATGAACTTGTGTGGGAGGGTGATATTTAATGGGTTTGACTTTAAGGATTGGATCCGCAACATTCGCATGGTCACCTATTACTAGGATAAAGAGTATGTTCTCGAAAAGGAGCTGAAGGATATTGACCACAACACTGCTACTCCGGAGGAAATTTGCGTACGAAACTCATGAGAGAGATGCTATGAAGGTTCATTGCATCATGCTTGCAACAATGACTGCTGAACTCCAAAAGTCCTACAAGGACTACTATCTATTTGAGATGCACCAAGATTTGATGAAAAGGTACCATCAAAGTGCCAGGTTGGAAAGGTACGAGATCATCACTACGATGATCACTATTAAAATGAAGGATGGAGAGTCCATCATGGCCTACTTGTAGAAAATAAAAAGATATGTGGACCACTTGCTGAAGTTGAATGTCAACTTCGATAAGGAGCTGGCCATAAATATCATTCTACACTCGTTGCCTACATTGTTACAACCAATTTCATATGACCTACCATATGAACAAGGAGGAGGTCACTCTAAGAAAGCTTCAAGGCCTACCGAGGACTGCTGAGAGTAGTTTAAAAGGCAAATCTATTGCATCTACTCCTAGTACTGCTGCCCTTGTCTAGGCTATTGGGCAAGGAAAAGGAAAGAAGAGGAAGGCTCTTTCTAATATCCACAAGGGAAAGTCCCATGATGGTACCTCTTCTAGTGGAACCGAAGTTGGTCCTGTTGTCACCTCTTCCAACCCAAAGCATGCAGAGTGCTTCTACTTCCATGACAAAGGGCATTGGAAACGAAGCTGCCCGAAGTATCTGCAGGATATCAAGGATGAGAAGATAAAGCCCACCTTCAAAGGTATTTATACTATTCGATCTAATAACTCATCACATCTGTGTCTTGGGTCCCCGATACAGGATGTGGTTTTCACATTTGTTCTAATTTGCAGGGTTTAAGAAGAAGTATGGATATGGACCATGGGAAGGTAAACTTGATCATGGGGAATAGGAAAGCGTCTCCTGTCACCAATATTGGAGTTTACTATTTAGTGCTTAGTAGTGGGTTAGGTTTAGATTTGAATAATTGTTGCTACTTGTCAGAAATGACATGTAACATTATTTCTTTTCATGGTTTGTATAAACAAGGTTATAGAATTTAGTTTAATAATGAAAATGGTTCTCTTAATGCTTTCTTTAATGGTACTTTCTATTTTGAAGCATTGCCTTGTAATGATATATATGAAATTTTGATGGTTGTAGACAACTTAGGAAATGATGTGTTGTATATTGATTCTTCCAGTGGTTTGGACAAAGCATGGTTGTGGCATTATTGTCTTGGGCATGTCAACAAGAAGCGCATAGCCCAACTCAAAAAGTATGGAGTGTTGGAGTCATTCGACTTCAGGGACGATGACACGTGCGAGTCTTGTTTACTTGGAAAGATGATCGGCCAAGTCACCCTTCACTGGTACTTGTGAAAGGGTTGAGCGTTTATTGGATCTCATAGATATAGATGTATGTTGGCCCTTTAGATCCACCATAAGGGATGCGAACCGCTTCTATGTGACTTTTACCGATGATTATAGCAGATATGGGTATATCTAATTAATCAAGCACAAGTCAGAAACCTTTGAAAAGTTCAAAGAGTTTAAGAAACTAGTGGAGAATCAGCTAGGCAGGAAAATTAAGATGTTCTGATCCGATCGAGGAGTTAAGTACCTTAGTATTGAATTCCATGACTACCACAAGGAATGTGTAAATGTTTCACAGTTGAAACCACCTAGGACACCGTAGTTGAATGGTGTGGCTGAGAGGCTCAATTGAACCTTGTTGGACATGGTTCGTTCCATGATGAGTCGAGTTTCGTTACCTATCTCATTTTGGGGGTATGCCTTAGAGTCTGCTTCCTATATCCTTAATTTAGTCCCAACTAAGAAGGTTGCCAAGACACATCCTAAGATATGGACATGGAAGGTTCCTTCGTTAGCACATATCAAGGTTTGGGGTTGCTAGCCTTTCGTAAGACGAGAGACTCACAATAAGCTCGAGCCTCATAGTGAGTGGTGTATTTTCATCGGCAATCCAAAGAATTCCTTTGGATATCTCTTATATAGACCGAGTGACAATGTTGTCTTCGTTGCAAGGAGAGGGGTTTTTCGAGAGTGCACTACAAGAAAAAAGGCCTTTTACGACGCTCATTGCGCGTCGTAAACGGCTCAGACGACGCGCAAATGCGTGTCAAGGAAGGCCCTGTCATAAAGAGAGACGACGCGCATTTACGACGCTCATTTACGACGCACAATTACGACGCGCGTTTACGTCACGCAATGCGTATCAAGAAAGGCCCTGTCATAAAGGAAGACGACACGCATTTGCGTGTCGTAACCTTACGACGCGCGTGTTAATGACACGCAATGCGTATCAAAAAAGCCCCTGTCAAGAAAGACCATGTCATAAATGAAGATGACACACATTTTTGCGTATCGTAATTTTAAATTTTTAAAAAAAAAAAAATTTATTTATGGATTTACTTATTTTCATATTAAATTTGCATTTCATGTCACATAATGGAAAATAAAATACCATATACAAGTAATACAATGCATTGCACAAAAGTTAATGTTATACAAATAATCATTCCAATAGTAGACAAAATAATTAGATACAAGAAATATGAAAAACTTGAAATCCCTGAGATTAATAGTTCTAACAGAAACTTCATGTGAGATACATACAGTTGGACCAGTAAGCAAGGATGTTCCTGAATCCACAATCGTAGCACAAGAACACGTATACATCTTCTGCTACTGTTGAAGGTCGTCATGATAGCTGTTATGATTTAAGCATATATAACAAAAAACCAATAAGTGACTATGAGAATTTAGATAGCGACAAATCCAATTTAAATGGACGAATGAGAAACAATGGACTTTAAAAACTTACATGTAACAAAATGATCAAAGGCTTCATGGTATGAAAAGGATACATATACACACATGTTGGTACCGGCTCACGGAGCTCTAATTCCTCAACAGATATGACCGTGCTCGTATCCGTGTGAACCATTGAATCATCTCCATATATGCCTAACCACCTTCTTCTTCTCCTTGCATCCTTTCCCCATCCATGGATTGTATCTCTTATACTTTGTGGAATTAATGTTGCCTAGCTTGTAATTCGTACCCATCTGTGTACAATAATACACTGTTCATGTTACTATATCCCATATCATTGCGACATTGTCATATAAGTGTCTGTATATGTCAGAGTCTCCCACATCTTTTTGGATATTTTCATGAAAAAATCATACCTGGGTAACTAGGGCATAGAGTGGTGGGGTGATACAGCTGCATAAGAATTGGCCCACAAACCTGGATAATGGAAACAAGAGATAAGAATACTTAGAGGTTTAATTTTGTATGAAATTCATGTCAAAATTGAAAGGAACTTCATTCAAACCCTAAAAACAGGTGTATGTACGCGAGCATGTGGTTCTTGATGAAAAAATCATTATAATTGAATTTCCACTAGAATAACAAAAGTGCATAGTTGATGTATAAATATATAATGCCAACTTTTGAGATGAAAATATGTTAGGGGATTAAGTAGAAGAAATTACCCAGAACCAAAAGAAAGAAGCTAGCTCAAACGCTTTCTACATACGAATTGATCATGAGTTATGAAGTTGTTTTACTAGCCCTAAAAACAAACACTTGATGGAAATGAAGAATCAAATGGAAGGAAACTACACAAACCAGGAATTATTGTATGAATTCAGTAGGATAAGATTTGCAAAGCACCTGTAAGGTAAAAGTAAATAAATAAAATAAAACTTAAAGAGAATAAGTACTTAAAAGTATATTTGCTGTAAATAATAATCAATACCTCAATGGGAGTAAGCATCTTTTTTTCACTAATTTTATCATATTTCTGCTTAATTCTTGGTGCCAGCTTTTAACCCCTGCCATGGAAGGCTACAACAGCATACACATATTTCATAACATAAGCTAAGATGATGATGTATATGACTATATTCCACAGATTTCAGATTTTTAGTCATTTCACCACAGATTCATAGATTTCATCAAAAATAAGTCACAGATTAAATACATTCAACTGATTCAAGTATACAAATAAAATAAAAGAATGTAGAAGGATTGTAAGAAAAACATACCTCACTGCCTTTTGGTATTGTTTGCATAGCACGTAAAGTTGCCATTCTGCCTTCAAATACAAGAACTGAATTTGGAGAGCAGCTGTAAAATCAAAGTCATTTGTTAGTTGATGTGAGTGAAGTTTCAAAGAAGAAAATACCATTTTTACCCCTAAAGTCACCTGTGATTTATAATGGAAATGAAGGGATATAGTCCAGTTCCAAATGGTATCAGCTCACTGTCACAAATTGTATGTGCATTGCATGCAAGCTGTGTGCGATTAAAATAATATGTATTGTGATGCTAAGTTTCAATGGTTTTTGTTGTTAAACTTGACACATTTTCATAAAGATATCTCGGAAGTTGAAGAGAAGCAGTTGGTGTTATACGCACCAACTGCTTCTCTTCAATAGTTATTGTTTATGTACCTTGCGAGATAAAAGCTCACGAATTGTGTTGGCTAAAGGTATCAGCGAGTCCAAACTCATGCTTTCTAATCTAGAAATCAATAAATACCATAAAGAAGTCAACTTTCATATTGTTGACTTTTAGTTTTAGTCAAATTGAAAATTTCGAAACAGAATAAGGTTACCTTTCTGTGATTTGTCCAGAAGTTTCTTGCTTTTTAATGAATTCAAGAGCTTCCTCTAGTCTTCCTAGATTGAAATAGGATTTAACAATCAGGGTTGACCTCCATGAATTAGGGCTTGTGTGTGTGTCCACCTCAGCAGAATTAGGATTCTGCTCACACATCTGAATAACCTGTTCATATCTTCGTAACTGAAAAACAGACAAGAGTGTTGAATTGAATCATATAAGTTATCAAGAATTAAGTAGAGAAAATTATAAACTACTTTGTAACACAAACCATGATTAAGATATCTGCTTTCATTTGAAGTAATTGCTCTGAGAAATTGCTAATCTGCAGAGCTTCATCAATAACTCTCAATGCAGATTCTAATTCATCAGATGTTCTTCGTGGAAGTTCTGTATATTGCTTAATGCATTTTGTTACTTTCATAAAGATAAACATTTAATAATTAAACCAATGTTTATAGGTGATGAGTAGTAATTGCTTACCTTAAAAATACAAGCTTGGAGTTTTATATCTTTTGGGTCCCCATCTCGATCAAACACATCAAAAGTGATCATAATTGGGACTTTTGCTGCCGACTGTAAAGGGATTCCACTATTGACCTGAATGCCCCTCACAAGCTTACTAGGAGCTGTTGGTAGATAACAATCATCTCCAGGTAACTGAATTTTTTCCAACCCTCTGTACCCATATCGTTTATAAAATTAATAACCAGTAAACTACTATATGCTAAAAACAGGAAAACATAACATTTAATCAATATATAAATGAAACAACTGAGATATACCTCTTGATGCCAGCTCTCCTTTCTTCTTTGGGGAGTGGATACAGAGCACCTGATATAGTGGTGACTTTTTCAAAGAAATCAAATTCTCTGTGAAATACTTCACGTGCCTCGGGGCTATAACCATCAATTATGTGGTCTCTAACAATGGGGAGTAGAGCTAGAAATTCTTGTGTCTGAGAAGGACAAAATGGTCAAAACTCAGAAATATGTTTGTAAATCATAAAAAACAAGTGATGTTAGTGCAAAGCAGATATAGCCATATAGGTAATAAGACACATTTACCTACGATGTTTTTTCCCCAAATCAACAATCGAATAAACACAAATCTATAATCAATCACACAGACTTACAAGCTTCTTCAACAAGGCACGCATCCTAGGGCGCACATGACAGTCATCGATTGCATCAAACGGAGGGAACACAAAGTCCTTTAATAGAGGATTATCATCAGAAACCATCGACATTGAAGATGGCAGTGTGGCGGAGCAGAATGAACCACGGCGATGAGCGGCGGCGGGGGAAAGCGAATGTGAGTAGCAGCAGCGGAGGATAGTACTGCGAGGAGGAGGAGGTAGGCAGAATAAGAAGGAAAGTGACCAAAGGGGGCAGATGCGAGATTTAAGAAGATGTTTAGGTGTGGAAGATGAAGAAGAGCATAGGGGACGATGGAAAGAGAGAACAAGGGAAATGATGATAGCCATTGCAACAACCACAGCTTCAGTAGAGATATCATCGACAACTTCCGGAGAGATTCTCGGTGTACATCACTTTGGAATCTGAACTTGACGTCATCATCGACAACCACAGCTTCAATAGAGATATCAACGGTACCGTTCTCTTAAGCGGCAGGCATGAAGACGAAGACCTAGGGCTTTTCTTATTAATTGGAAGGGGGGGGGGTTAATTTTTGGGATTCAATAGGCGGGTGATTGTGACTCCAAGGACGACCAACCCTAGTATATCGATGATGGTGGGGAAGCCGGCAAACGAAGGTGAATCGTCCACCCATGCTCTGGTTTGATTTGCTTTTGTGAGGTCCTAAACAAAAAGCCCTAGAATTAAGGAGGATGTATTTTCCCCAGTATCTACTAAAACCCTGGCCTAGCACGTGCTAGAGAGAAGGGAGGTGGTGATGGCTTAGGGTTTATAGAGAGACGGGAGGTAGAGAATGAAGGGAGATCTAGAGGAGAGAGTATCAGAGAGAGGAGAGTGGATTGCAAGGATGAAAGATAGATAGAAGATTTCAAAACAAGGTGGGTTTTCAAAATTTTGGGGATTTCGTTTCCCCCTCGTCTACTAAAAGCGTGTTTCATTAAAATTATAAAGCGACAGGTAAAGACGACGCGCGTTTAAGATAAAGCGCCCTCCGTGTTTTTAATTTTTTTTATTGAGACACTAAATTAAGGGCACGCAGTAATGCGTGACGTAAATCCTAAATTTTTTTGAAGAGATGACACTATTTTAAGGGCACGTCCTTTTGCGTATCATTAATCAGCGCGTGTCGTAAAAAGCGTGTCATTAAAGGTCTATTTTCTTGTAGTGGTGAGAACTCATATGCAAAGAGGAGAGTGGGACACAAATTGATCTTGAAGAGCTTCACGAATCAAACGATGAAGGAACTTCTAACACTGGCGCTCAACCTGAGGAGGAAACTCCTGTTGAACCGGTTGAAGAGTCCTTACCTCTAAGACGTTCCAATAGAGTTAGCGTTCCACCTGAGTTTTATGGTTTCCATATAACTGCTGAGGGTGATACATTTATTAGTGATAGTATACTAATAAATTTGGGTGAACCTAACAACTACAAGGAAGCCATGGCAGGCCCAGAGTCTGCAAAGTGGAAAGAGGCTATGGATAGTGAGATTCAGTCCATGTATGACAATCAAGTTTGGAATATGGTTGACAATGAGCCAGGTCGTAAGACGGTCGGGTGTAAGTGGATCTTTAAGAAAAAGACCAACATGGATGGGAAAGTACACACATATAAGGCGCAATTGGTTGTGAAGGGCTTTACTCAAACTCTCGGAGTTGACTATAATGAGACCTTCTCACCAGTAGTGAAGATTATATCTATAAGGGTTTCATGATTATGAAATATGGCAGATGGATGTCAAACTACTTTACTTAATGGAAAGTTGGCTGAAGATATTTACATGAGTCAGCATGAGGGTTTTGTCAATGCAGAGCACCCTAACAGATTGTGTAACCTTGAGAAATCCATCTATGGATTGAAATTAACAAGCGTCTCGCAGATAGAATCTTTGTTTTGATGAGAAAGTCAAAGAGTTTGGCTTTTCGAGAAGTGAGGACGAGTCATGTGTATATGTCAAGGCTAGTGGGAGTATAGTTAGCTTTATCATTCTGTATGTGGATGACATATTGCTCATAAGAAACGACGTCCCAACCTTACAGGAGGTTAAGTCCTGGCTTGGGAAGTGCTTTGCTATGAAGTACCTCGGAAAAGCTGCTTATATTCTAGGGATAAGGATATCGACGAATAGGAGTAAAAGACTAATAGGACTTAGTCAAAGTACTTACTTGGATAAAGTGTAAAAACTTTTTAGCATGAAGAATTCCAAGAAGGGGGAGTTACCAAACCAAAGCAATACCAAGTTGAGTAAGACTCAAAGCAAAGTACCGAAGCCGACATAGCAGAGATGAGCCTAGTACGTTATGCTTTCGTTGTTGGCTCAATCATGTATGCTATGATGTGTACTCGCCCTGATGTGGCTTTTGCTTTAAGCATGGTCAACAGATATCAAGGGAACCCTGGTAGAGCACAATGGACCGCAGTAAAGAACATTCTTAAGTGCCTACGAAGGACTAATGAATGATTTCTTATCCTCGGTGGGAGTAATGAATTGAGAGTGCGAGGGTACAGTGACATCCGTTTTCAGACCGACTGAGATAATTTCCGCTTTTAGTCGGGCTAGGTCTTTACCCTGAATGAAGGAGTAGTGACTTGGAAAAATTCCAAGTAGGAGACTATAGCTGATTCAATGTGCGAATTAGAGTACATAGTAGCGAGCAAAGAGTCGAAGGAGGAGATATGACTAAAGAACTTCATCGGAGACCTTGTAGTTGTTTCTGCCATAAAGGAGTATATTGAGATTTTATGTGATAATGAAGGTGCGGTTGCCTTGACCAAGGAACCGAGGGATCATGGTAGATAATTTGAGGAAGGAGAGTTTGTATGCCAAGTTCTCCAAGTGCGAGTTCTGGTTATGCGAGGTGCAATTTCTTAGGCACCTTATCAACCAGAACGATATTTTGGTCGACCCGGCCAAAGTAGAGGCCATGATGAGATGGGAGGTTCCAAAGTCTCCATTTGAGATTCGGAGTTTCCTGGGAGTGGCAGGCTACTATTGGAGATTCATTCAGGACTTCTCCAAGATAGTCGTACCCTTGACCCGGTTGATGAAGAATGATGTGGTCTTTTGCTCGGGGCCTGAGCAGTAGGCAGTGTTCGACACATTTACACAGAGGCTATGCGAGGTGCCGATCCTAGCCCTACTAGAGAGCGTAGAGGATTTAGTAGTATACTGTGATGCATCCATTTCGGGTTTGGGTACGGTATTGATACTAAGGGGGAATGTTATCCCCTATGCCTCAAGCCAGCTAAAGCCTCATGAGGCGAACTACCCCGACACACGATTTGGAGTTGGGGCGGTTATCTTCGCCCTCAAGATTTGGTGACACTACCTCTATGGGTTCCGATGTACCATTTACATGGACCACAAGAGTTTGAGGTACCTCATGGATCAGCCGAATCTGAACATGAGGCAGCGTCAATGGCTAGATTTGGTGAAGGATTACGATTGTGAGATCCTCTACCACCCGGGGTAGGCCAACGTTGTGTCCGATGCGCTTACTGGCAAGGCAACCCCGATAAGATATATTTGCTTGAGGATGACACTGTTAACTCCACTTTTAAAGCGGATCCGAGAGGCGCAAGTTGAAGGTATGAAAGATGAGCGCCGGAAGTGCGAGCAGATCATAGACCAGGTAGCCTCGTTCGACTATGATAGCCTTGGGCCGTTGACCCTTCATGGGAGGGTCTTTGTTCCATACTAGGGAGGAGTATGGCAGATTTTGATGGATGAGGCACACAAATCCAAGTTTTCTATCCATCTTGGGGCGATGAAGATATACAGAGATCTCGTCCTGACTACTGGTGGCCCTGCATGAAGCGGGATGTAATCTGGTATGTCGAGAGGTGCCTGACCTGCAGGAAGGTCAAGGTCGAGCACTAGAGTCCTCACAGAAAGACACAGCTGTTAGATATCCCTATGTGGAAATGGGAAGACATTACTATGGATTTTATAACGAAGCTTCCCAGGACCGCACGGGGAGAGGATTCGATTTGGGTCATCGTAGATCGGTTGACCAAGAGTGCCCACTTCATAGCAATCCAGGAGATCATCTCGGACGAGAAGCTAGCCAACATCTACATTCGGGAGGTAGCCCACACGAAGTGTCAGTCTCCGTGATTTCTGACAGAGATGTACAGTTCACTTCCAGATTCTGGAAGAAATTTCACGACGAGTTGGGTACTTGTCTGCACTTCAACACCGCTTTTTCACCCACAGGAGGATGGTCAGAACGTGTGAACCATCCAAACTTTAGAGGATATGTTGTGGGCATGCATTTTAGATTTTGGTGGGAGTTGGGACACCTACCTTCCCTTGGCAGAGTTTTCCTACAATAATAGCTACTACGCGTGTATTGATCGTCCTCTCTTCGATATTCTATACGGGAGGAAGTGTAGAGCCCCGATATGCTGGGGTGAGGTTGGGCAAAGGGTCATGAGGAGCATCGAAGTGGTACTCAATACGACAAAGAGGATCCAACAGATCTGGAGCAGGCTTCAGACTGCTCAGAGTCGGCATAAAAGTTATGCCGACAAGCATCGTTCGGATCTGGAGTTCCAGGTCAGGGATATGGTCCTCCTGAAGGTGTCACCTTGGAAAGGTGATATCCATTTCAGGAAGAGGGTCAAGTTGGTCCCCATGTACATTGGGCCTTTTAGGGTTGCATCCCAGATGGGCAAGGTGGCGTATATGCTAGATCTGCCAGCCGAACATAGCCAGATTCACAGTACCTTTCACGTCTCCCAGTTCCAGAAGTGACTGGTAGACGATTCAACAGTGGTACATCTAGAGGATATTCAGGTGGATGACAGTCTGAACTATATCGAGCGACCAGTAGCTATCCTCGACAGGAAATCGAAGGATATGAGAAACAAGGGGGTCGAGCTGGTGAAGGTGCAATGGCAGCACCGCAAGGGCTCAGAATGGACCTGGGAACTGGAGGATGCGATAAGGGAGCATTACCCCGAGCTTTTTCCAGACGTAGTAGTAGACTTCGAGGACGAAGTCTAAAATAAGTGGGGGAGATTTGTAGCACCTAGTTCGTGGTACATATTTTAAATATGAACTTTTGCACTTTTACTATGTGACTCGGCGAGTTCGAGGTCCCAACTCGTCGAGTCGAGGCGAAACTTGGATACGGGTGGAAGGACCTACTCGCCGAGTCGGATGCCCAACTCGACGAGTAGACCTGTCTAGATGAAACCCTAATTTTAAGGGTTTACACCCTTTTAAACAACTTATAGGATCTCCATTACAGCCTCCATCACCCTCAGACCATCTTCACGAAAGCCTAATCATTTATTGAGTGTTCTTGAGCTAGTTGTACATTTTTGTGTGTGTTTGAAGCTTGAGAAGAAAGAGGATGCTTGGGAGATCAAGAGAAAGCAAGTAGATCCAGAGGTTTTTGGCATATTTTTAGTTTGTTTAAGGTAAAAAGCTTCAACTTTGACCATTTATCTCTTAGATCTCTAGTTAGGGCTAGTTTTTACCTTTTCCAAGCTTTTGTAGAGCTATTTTCAAGATTTTGTGGTTCAAAAGGGGTATAACTTCAGATCTTGAACCATTGAGGGTTCCCATGCATAAGTTGCCAACTTTATGGCCATGGGAGTCCCATGCACCATGTAGACACCATTTTAGGTCCTTATGAGCTAGTTAACCCATGCATTCATGTAAAGTTGTAATTTGGGGGAATTGACGAGTTCAGTCACTTCACGACATTGAGGTGAGTTACCTTCTAGTAAAAGTGGGTCTAAGGCCACAATGCCTGCCTACTATTTGGAGTGATTGTGGATGATTTTCTTCGTGATAATTGTATGGTTTGCCACTATCTGTTATGTTTTATGTGCTAGGATGATATGATTTTATGTGATAGTGGTAGTATGGGGAATAGTCCCCATATCCGGTCGATAGGGCCAAGGGGTAGGTCGGCACCCTAGTATGCCTGATAATATGATTACGTTATGCTTTTTATAAGGTAGTAGTGAGGGTGAAATAGTCACCGTAACCAGTTGAGATAAACCGGAGGGGTAGGTCGGACACCTTGGTATGTTTGACAAGGGTAGGTTAGGCACCCTAGTATGTCTAGCAAGGGTAGGTTGAGCACCCCGATATGCTCAGCAGGGTAGGTCGGGCATCCAGATATGCCTAGTAGTATGTGTTATGTTTGGTATGTGGTATGATGGGGGTACTTACTAAGCTTTGTGCTTATAGTTTTCATTTTTGTTTCAGGTACCTCTTCAGTGAAAGGGGAAGGAGTTGGCACGGTAGCTATGCATTACAAACACACAACATTTCCACACTACGACATTCTTGGGATTGTACTATGATATTATTACTATTTTCATGATATAGTTTTGAGACATGTGATATGGTTTTGATGAAACGACATGACTTAATGATGTTTTCTTATAAATGTTTTCTAAATCACTATATCGGAAATGAAATTTTTGGTCTTGAAAATTGGGATGTTACAACATGGCCCACCTGATCACAGTGATAGAAAATCCTAGTGTTGGGTACTAGAGCCTGCTAATGGCAGTTCCTCGCGATGTGGTCCTACCTGCCACATTTGTGGCATCTGGAAGAAGATCGACTAGCACCATCATTAAAATTGGCACACTTACCAAAAGTGTGGCCTATCTGACTTCCAGATCTCACATCAGTGGCCTTGAACTGCTTCGTCACAGTCTGTGACTACACCAGGGCCTACCTTTGCTCCCATTTTTGGAGCTCTATCTCAGTCTTACGCTTCCTAGCAGCCTCTAGCGAATCCACCAGTGAACCATAGCATAGCACACACATAAACGAGCGGATATCCATCTTGAGCATGCTCAAGCACCGAGTCATATGACCTAGCTTAGAAGCCACAAACTCATGGAAAAACATGGCACTCTCTGTAAACATCTTGGTGATCTCCATCACCGACTTTGTCCCCTACACACATCCAAGTACTCCTGTGCCAACCTCACCCGCTTTACCAATGGAACATATCTCGAGCGGAACATCTCAGAGAATTGCTCCCATGATATTGCAGCTCGCTGTTCTAGGGTGTATAAACTAGTAACCAACCTTCACCAGGCCTTCGCTCCAGACTGAAGAAGGTTCAGAGCGCACTTGACCTTCTGGTCAGCTGGGCAAGAGCAAGTAAAGAAACATCCCTCAACATCTGGCAGCCACCTCATGGTAAAGATTGACTCCTGAACCCCATCAAACACCGGAGGATTCGTATTGTCGAAGTCCCGATACTAGAAAACCCTCCCAGCGGCAATCCCTGTCATAACGACGGCCGCAGTAGCTGCAGCAACGACAGACTTAGAAAGTACAATGTATCAGTCGTCGATGAACTCCATCATAGCGGTCTTAATAGACCCAAACAACTCTGTTATCTGCTCTCGGATAATAGAAACAATCACCTCACGAATGATCTCCCTAACCCGTTCCTCAGTCAATCTTGGCCCATCATGTCCACCTATTCCAGCTCCTGATCCAAATACTGACTCAAATTTCCTGGTAAACACCATACTGAAAATAAACCAAGGATATATCAGATAAAACACATATCATACCATAGAAATCATTCCCCAACAAAATCGCAGGGTTTGTGACTTCGTAGGCGTACAGGTCCATACTACCTTCCGCACCTACCGGTATTTGTCTTAGAGATCATCACAACAACCCTAGCAACACACACTAGAATCCACACATACACCTTATTCTCACTTCTTAGAGAAAGGCTAGACATCCCTCGACCGGTCATCTAACTCCACATAACTCATCCATGAAACTTCCACCAACCCCACAACACTCACGTATTCTAATCATACATAACGCAAGATCCTATAGACAGTCGAATAATTGATTCTACCCTAAGCCCACAACTAGAAAAGGAACAGGAAATAAGGCGAAATAAAACTTTCTCATTCTACAAAATCTTACTTATCTACAATTTTGACGAATACACTAAGGAACTACAGTAATGATGTCAATTCCATATAAGGAAGAACCCTAGGCTACCAGGCATCATATAATTAAACAGTTCTATCATACAATTCCTGAAGATTCCAAGCCTCTCACTAGTATGTTGTTCGAACATAACACAATATCAAATAACAGTGTGGTAACTTGAGGTCTACTTACTGGCTCCGGCTGATCGTACACATCACACCCTTTCTTGATTATTTTTGAAAATCATTTTAAAACCCTTGTAGTTCCTTAGTTTGACACTAGATTCACACGAGTGTTCCTATAATTCGCTCAAATCAAGGCTCTGATACCAACTTGCAACATCTAAAAAATCCCAACCAATTTAAACTTTTCAAATCAACCCATTTACTAATAAAATTGAATACAAATCCATTGTTTCCAAAATATTATTCAAAAAATATTTTTCGTAAGATCAACAACATAAAATCAGGATGTGTACGGTCACACCTTGGCCTTCCCACGATCCTCAAAAGTACCTCAAACCATAGCCAAAAAACTATAAGCCAACACGTAGTGATTTCCCCCAAAGTACCACAAAAAAAAACACATATCATAAACGAACAAGCATGTTGGGTCCTATCAGTCATTAGACTAGAATACCCATAGGTCCACAGCCTTCAAGCTGGATTACCCCCTCCTGGCCCAATCAATCATTGGATTGGAATGCCAATATACAACAGGTCTACTCAGTCGTCGGACTGAAACACTTATACACAACATGCTCTTTCAGTTATTGGATTAGAATACCCTCAGGTCCACTCAGTCATCGGACTGGAATACCACTGATCTTTTGACTCACGCGCAAAGCAGTAAAGTCTCAACCCAACAAAACTTGTCGACATATAACAAATAACAAACTGAATAAATAGACAGATACTCATGCAGCCAGAAATCATAGGTAGTCCTACAGATCTACCAGTCTATGCATATAAGCAACTATCATACAATCATATAGGTTTATCCCATACTCATCATATCATAAATCAGTGTATAATAGGATATCAACCCAATGGGCTAGCCGTGGTGCCTTCGATCCGTAAGTACAGTGAGGAAAACTCACCTTACTGTTTGACGAAAGGCTAAACGAGCAACTACTCCAAAATTGACTCTACGGGTCACCTATTCAACAGGTAAAGACCAAGACTAAACTATTTCTCATAATACCCAAAATTCCCTAAAGTCAAACTTGTTAAACCTAGGTCAAAGTCAAAGTCAAAGTCAACATGTTAAGAAAAGTCAAGTCAGACCGAGTACACCCCACGTACTCAGCTCGTACGCTGCGCTTACTCGCAATTCAGATTAGGCTCCCATTAGGTGTACGTAAGCTACGCCCAACATACACAATGGCATGATAACTTCATTTTAAGGGCTTAATTCATTAAATCGCTACGTCCAATTTTCGTTCTTAGCCCCAAATGGCATCCCAAACCATAAAGTTTCCAACTTTATTGTTCTATATGTCTAAATCAAGCTGAACAACAAAAACCTAACTTATTTAACCATTAAAGCTCTTAATAGATTGCATGAAGGAATCTCAGGGGTAAGATTATATTTTTATGACTCAAAACACAGAAACACATCCAAAAGGATAACCCAACCGTTCTATAACATGCTATGCACAAGATGGACATATTTGGGGACAAAAAGCTCATATTATCATCATGTAACTACATTTAGCAACTTAATCATCAGGGTGGGATGTTTTTACCTTTTGGAGGTGGAGAATGATGCAAAACATCCAGATCCAATCTTGCTTCTAGCTTCTAGGGTTCACCACCACCTCCTTCCTCCTTTGAAAATACAAAAACACACTTAAAGA
This sequence comes from Lactuca sativa, assembly GCF_002870075.4. NCBI lineage: Eukaryota > Viridiplantae > Streptophyta > Magnoliopsida > Asterales > Asteraceae > Lactuca > Lactuca sativa. The sequence goes on from NC_056624.2 coordinate 113,562,524, forward strand.
TTAAATGCAATAAAAGGGGCTTGGGTTTGCTAGGAAACATATCAAATGATGGTGGCTGGGAATGGGGTGAGAAAACGGTGCTTAAGGATCAATAAATAGGGTCCAAACCCTCAAGATTAGGGTTTTTGTCCATACAGAGTACGCCCAACATACTCAAAACGACGTCGTTTCCATTAAGAGACCTTATGCCCCACGTACCTTGCTGGTATGCGCCGCGTACACGTGTTTCTCCCAAAAATTACAACAATGCCAATACGGTCCATTTTGCAAACAAAACTCATTCCAATGGTCAAAATGAAACATTTCCTCACACTAGGGTTTAATTTAAGGATACCTCATCGTTGAGATGTTACACACGACATATGTAGTCATCATTCTCCCACTTTGATCTCCTTTTTGATACTTCCAAAGTTCCATATTTAGTGAGTTTAGGCATAAGGCTACTCAACACATACACCGCTTTCAGAGTAGTAAGGAGGAAATGTATCTTCTTCTTCCATCTACGAAAATCTTACCCTTCAAATTTCTCCGACTTGTCAAACTTGTTCGTCATGTCCATCACAAATTCTCCATTCGCCATTTTCACTTAATACTTTATTTGTTGATAGAAATCTTAGGTAAAATCGACTGCTTTGAACAAACTAAAATTTTTGATAGACTTTCAAATTGTACTATTTTGATGGTACAATCGAAATCTCAATTTGAATAAAATTCAATGATTCATTAATAGAGAGAATGGAAGATGTTATGTTCTTGTGTGTACCAAAATTATGACAAAAAACAGAATAATAATTCCTTTATGTGCAAACCGCCAGAGCTGTCATAAGGCAATTTCCAAAGTGTCCCATGACTGCCACTAAAAATGGGTTCTAGACAAGGGTCAATATAAAGGTCAAAACCGAGTCAATTCTCTTAAATTTTTTATACATGTTTTCTATAAGTCTTGAACCCAGCCAGGAGCTCTATCCATTGGACCTCCTCAGGGTTGCCACCCTTTGGACCCTACTACCAGGGATGCTGCCCCCGGACCCCCGTTGGTTTCAAGGCTTCACCCTTAAATGACACTATACTTTGAATCATGAATAAACCTGAACAAGTGTGCACTCCACACCACCCTTATTGTTCAATGTTTATCGAGATTGCATTGGTCAATAAACAATACATTACACTAAATAACTTTAATAACATAAATCACCAAAAAAAAATAGAACAAGTTTACATTTCACAGATGAGATGAAAAGTCAACATCTTTTAACCTTATGATTAGACTCATTTATCTTTAGGACAATAGGAATTACAACTGGTTTTAGGCTCCAAATTTTTCTCTCTTAAATAACCTTTCTTTCAACAACATGATCTTTAATACTATTTACCGAATATCCAAATAAACTATAAGAATTAAGAGAATAAAAAATATAAAAACAAGAGTAAATTATTGAAATCGTCCTTATGGTTTGATTAAAATTTCACGTTTGGTCCCTAACTTTTCTTTTGCACTCAGATCGTTCCTGTGGTTTGATTTTGTTGTATTTTTCGTCCCTGTGGTTTGATTTTGTTGCATTTTTCGTCCCTTACATACATAAAGTTAGGGACCAAACATGCAATTTTGACCAAACCATAGGGACGAAAAATGCAACAAAATCAAACCACAGGGACGATCCGAGTGCAAAATAAAAGTTAGGGTCAAAATATGCAATTTTAACCAGACCACAGGGACGATTTCAATAATTTACTCTAAAAACAATGCAAGAGGTTAAAGCAGCTAACTAATTAAACTCTCAGGAATACTTTCAAGACCCTTATTCATATTTCCAACATTAATATGAAAGTATGTGTCTCTTACCTCACTATTGAATTGTTTTACATCTTTTATTGCTTTCTTTAAATCGCTAGTCAAACCTTATGTCAAAACATGGCAATATATATCTTATTTATATGCTTGCATCATTTAACAACTACTTATTATTCATATGTATAAAATTACATTATCGAATTATTATGCATTGTAAGACAAATTCATTTATCAAGTCATTAGAGAGATAAAGTCACATGCCAATAAAGGTGAAGATGTCAATAGTGCATTAAGAAATAAGTGAAATAAGCATAATTTATAGTTTTTGAGCTTTGATAATAAAATATTTATCATTCAGATTATGGAGGAAAAAACAAATATGTATAGTTTACTTACTCAATTGAAGTCCATAGCAATCTATACAACATATCAACTTGTCATATCACAAAAAGTGAAATGTCAATCCGATGGGAGTTTATATGTTTTTATGCGGATAAACATGATGTATGTTTGAACAATAGTTTTGGAAGACCTTGATGTATTGACAACACTCTAAATTATTTTTTGTGGTTGTTGTGATTAAAGGCAGTTTATGCTATGGAACTGAAAATTTTAGGGTGATTTTGATGTAGAAGTTATGTTTCAATGGAATTTAGTTGCTCTAATGTGGGCTTGGTTGTTGTATCGAAGTAAATTACTTAAGGGTTTATAAGTTTTGCTCAACATTTATAAAGTTTGGGGTATATCTACACACTTAATCATTAGTGCTAGTACTCTAAGTAATAATAATAATAATAACAAACAGATACCCTATACTATAGGATAAAAGAAACTTAATGAATATAATGAGCTATGTACCTAGAACAATAAGCATTCTTCAACATTTGAGCCATAGACCGGCTCAACAACAAACGTCTTTAGAAAGACAAGCAAACACATGAATAATATAGAGTGTTGTCACTACATTAAGTACATTAAGGTCGTACAAAAGTATTTTATTTGTTAACCTTTACTAACAAGACCATACATATTTGATGATTAGAAATTTGAATAACTAAACACTAGAAATAAACATTCAACAACTTATTACTCATGGATAGGGACATAGTTGAACTGCAACCCGAATTAACTTAGAGCATTAACAAATCCCTCTCGACCTACTGATGTCTGATCCAAGAAGAAATAGCCAATGACGAAACATTACCTCACCAAGATCGACCAAACATAAACCTAGGACATTGTCCAAAAATCAAAGAAAGAGTCTGTGATTGTCATATACCTATATAAATTAGGACTAATTTAATGTCCCTCGTGATTTTTTCCCCTCGGCCGTTTCACTTGCCACACAACAACTAGGTCATCGAGCCGTGGCATATGTGAAGCCATTAAGGATCTCAAAGAAGCGAGAGTATCCACCATTGATGTTCCTGTTTGGAGTTGTTTACGATTATCGATAAAGAAGCAGACACTATGAAACTTATACTCCGCTAATTTTTTTTTTTTTTTTTTTTTTTTTTTTTTTTTTTGTAATCATCATGAGAGGAAAAGAGAGCGATACACAGGAGATGAGGGTATTTTTGAAGCTGAATGAAAACCACAACCTATATATATCCTCGAAAATAAGAAGATGATAAGTTTTTCTTGATGACAGACAAAATTGAAAAGAAATATCTAGTTTTTTTTTCTAATTTTATTTTATAACCGTAAATAACAATGTAATTTTATGTGTGTTGTGAATTTTACAAAAAGATGGCATCATTTATGACGGACAAGCATATCTATCATAAATCTCTAAAATTTTACATAAGATGACATAATATTTATGACAGGCTTTTGTCATAAAAATGATGTATGTGTTCATATGTCATTAAAGACATTTTTTATAATAATGAAAAATCTTCTCTGGTACAAAAAATAATTAAATATTTTATTTCCAAATTATTCATTTTACTAACTAAATAACAAAATCTATTCTAATATATGAATGTTTTTTTGCCACTTGTCACTCTTATTTAATATGTCAAATGTCATTTTATGATTATTTTGAATTATTTTTTTCCACATGTTATTTTATAAGTTTTTTTGTGTTTTTTTAAATTGCACATAATACTTTAATATAAATTGCAATAAATATAATAATAAATGGATATCAATGTAATTAATAAACTTACTTTTTAATTTCAAAATTCTCAAAATTAAAGCTCATTAGTGTTTTTTTAATTTAAAAGATAAAAAATATTTCCATTATAATAATTCATTATTTTTTTATATTCTTATAAATTTAAAGTTCTTAAATATTTAGAGCTTTATATTTAATCTTTTTTTAATTAACTTATATAATTCATGGGTCACAGAACTAGTGTTATAATAAATGTTACAGATTAAAAATAATTAAGATATGTATTATAAATTATAAATGTAAAATGGAATATATTACATTGATGTTAGAAGATAATTGCTCAATTTAACACAAACAAAAATAAATAGAGTTTTTATATTGAATATTGATGAAGATCACATAATTATTTGCATATTATTTAGGCCGAAGCTCAAAGCCCTCCACGATAAGACCACTCTTCCAGTTTCGTTGTGTAACCTCCTCAAACGCCATCTCAACTTCCCCATCATCTCCTTCATTGCACTCAAATTCTCCCAACTTCATCTCCATCCACCCATCATTTCTTAAGCAAGGAAACACGTAGTTTTCTTGCTGAAACTGCGGTCTTCGAAGATAAACATTTTCAGTCTCCATTTCTGTCCCACCATAACTTACCTTTGTTTTTGCAGGCACAGCAAGTCCCCTGGTATCCTGAGTCGTTTGAAAGACAAGAAACACGACATATGTACTCTTTTGTGACAGCATCTCAGCTGCTATTTTTCCTTGGATCCCAAGCGAGTATCCTTCTCTAAGTATGCACACTTCTGGGAACCTGCACAATTGGCAATGTATATGGTTATCAAATTGTAGCGTACAACGTGCATGACTCTAATGAGAGAGAGAGAGAGAGAGAGAGAGAGAGAGAGAGAGACCTTGATTCAGTTATATGTTCCCATTCCCAGTATCGAGGTTCATCTTGCCATGCAATTGATAACTCTTTTGCTCCCAACATATAGCACTTTTTCCCACTCTCCTTATCTAGATGGAAGCTCTGTTTATGACATTATATTAAACCAAATCATAAGAATTAAATTTATTTATTTATTTATTTTGCAAAACTTGGGCCTTTTCTGAAATAATTTGCAAAAATAGTGTACTTTTGGTTTCCTTTGCAAAAATAAGGTTATTGCCCACCATTCATATACTTAAATGATATTGAAGTTGTTATTCAAGATTTGAAGTTAAATTGAAAAAAATAACTAATTGCATATGTTTTATTTTTATGCTTCTTTTGCAAAAGTTGAAATTTGTTAAAAACAATCCGTCGTTTAATGATGAAAAATAAGATATAACTTGTACAAATCAAAAATTGATATCGAAGAAGTTGTTCAAGTCAGATTGCAAAAAATGAACGTAAACTTATTCAAAAGTATAAATTTTTGTAGCTGTTCTCATTAAATTTAAACAATGATATCCGTAGTATAAATAATATCTAATTCTGAAAAAAAAATTCCACACTTCATGAGTTGACTTCTGGGGAAATTTTCATATAATTGGACACGACAGATTGAATAGAACAGTTTGAAAATGAAAAAGGAAATAAGATGATCGATTTACCAAATAGGCATGATCGAGGATGATATGTGAGTCCGATAAGGAGAAGTACAGTTGCTTTTTAGAGCCAAAAACGACCACCGGTGAAACCGCTCTCCCAATGATTTCACGGTAATCAGGTGGCAGAAACCGCTCCCAAACAGGGTCGGAATCTGCTGCTGTGTTGAATCCTTTGGAGATGGAGGCAGCTCTGCACACATCCCTAGGTGAAGTTAGTGATAATATCTCCGATAAGCAGCCTTCCGGCAACACCGAGATACTGGCTGCTTCGTTCATCTGATCTCCGTGTCTGTGTGTGTGTGTTTACTAATGGCGAATCATAAACTTCTTTTATGGTATGTTTAAAATTGATAAATTCCTCCACTCAAGGCCTCAACAACTCACGTTGATTTAAATTTTTTTTTTCCAGCTTGCCCTCTAATCCGTATCAGGAAGTCTTCTGAGTTTTTTTTTTTTTTTTTTTTTTTTTTTTTTTTTTTTTTTAAATTCAAATAGCTTTTTGTTTGTTTACTTCCAAACATTTATTAATAAAAAACTTTTTGTTTTTTTAATTCCAACTTGCCAACAAATCTTCTTTTTCTATCTTGCGACATGCTCATCACCATATTTTCGTCATCTTGTTACTTTCTTGTGTATATATATGCATGTACGTATGTATCTTACCGTTTCTTTGTCTTCAATAATTGTTTTTCTAGAAAATTGCGAAAATATATAGTCCATAGTGTTGTTGTTTTCTTTTTGATTCCTACGTTCGAACTAGTTTTTAAAATTGTAGGTTTAGTTTTTTTAGACTTTAAAATTGTAGGTTTAGTTTTTTAGACTTGTTTAGTTGTGGATTCCATATACCCGATCAACTAGAAAGGACCATATCATTTTATTTTATTATGTTTTAAATTTTTATTCATTTGTTTTACTCCCTCCGTCTAAAAATTATTGTCCGAAGACAAAACACACACAGATTAGGTCTCATCCACTCATCCCCACTGTCGTATCTGGAGAACCCTCGATCCTTGACCTACCATCGCCCTACAAACACCCAACAAACCCCAAATATTGTTATTGATGGTGGTCGTAATCTAGTGTTTTAATTACATGTAAACTAATAAAAATCTAATATAAAGAGAAAAGTGTTAACATTGTTAATAGAAAATTGTTCAATGCAAAGATAACTAAATAAATATATAAATTGGAAAACTATTTAGGATTAACCTAGCTAATGAGCTAAACATAATGCCTAATACAAAAAGAGCCCAAATAATGACTAGAATAGTAAGTAAATAAGTATACAGGGTGAGCATCGTGATTCCATTTTCGCCTACGAATTAGAGAAATGTAGATTGTTGTTTTGGTCATGATTAGTGACAAATATATAACTAAGTACACTTAATTAAATCTCTATGGTTGGGGGACCGATTCCATCATAGACATGTTAGCTCGTCTTCATGATCATCAGCTTCGAGCCTTTTGTTCATGCAGTAGTAATCTTATATCCATCTCAGGCCTTTATTCTCAGGCCGCCCCCATTCATAATTCATTTCCTACCCGATTCAAATAACATCTCCACTGATGAAAATATGTATACATATCATAAAGAGTGATACACAATTTTGGAAATTATACCAAGGAAAATAAAAACAATTGATAAAAATAAACATATTATTGCACAAAGAAATTTATCGGTGTACACTCTAAAATTAGATCATTTATCACTCAGATAATATACTTGTTTTCTTTTGGTATCTCAATTCCATTCTTTTACCAAATAATTGAAATTTTAGAAAGTTGGTTTGGGAAAAATAATATCATGTCGTTGTATACAAACGTTAGATTAGGTATAGAAAGCAAACACATTAGGTTTTAGATTTGATGATGTTTTTGTGTTGTTTGTTTAGGTTAATGGAGATGTACCACCAGGTAACGAAGGTATAACTCAAACCCTATCTTACATGTTGACAAATGTGAAATTTTTAGAGGGAATTTTGTTGGTGATTTGTTGTCATCAATATTATTTAAGTGTAATATGATTACTTTGTTGACCAAAGGTGATCTTGATAAATATTAAACAAGTAAGGAATGTGTGGAGTACACACTTGTTTAAGTTTAATCAAGTTTTTAAAGTACACTGTCATTTAGGGGCGAAGCCTCTAAACGAACGGGGGTCCCGGGGCAACGCCCTTGGGAGCGGTGTCCAAGGGGCGGCAGCCCCTAGCTGGGGTCGAGCTGCCATGTCAGCGCGTAAGTTTTTTATATAGGGTATGTTGCTATATAAAAAATGCATCAGAAAATCGTATTTTCAGAGAATTGACCATTGTTTGACCCTTATCCAAACTTCCGTTTTATGTCAATTTTTATAGTTTATGACAGTTAGAAACTATCATATGACAGTTTTCAGACAAAGATCATAAATTTGGTTTTGGTCTCATTTTTCTGGTACAGACGAAACTATCATCAAAGCATTCTAAATTCTTATCTCTCTGAGTCGTATCCGATTAAAGAATATTGAGAGTACCACCCAAATGCTTTAATCTGAAAGTGTTTTACACAATTCTCAGAATTCCAAGCCTTACTATACCCGAATTTCTAACAAATTTTTCATTGGCAAACAACATTCAAGCTCTTGAACTCGATTTCCAAGGTTATCACAGTGGCATATTCTGTCTAGACCCCCTCCCATGTCATTACAATTCTCACGAACTTCAGGTAATTAATCTTTAACTAAAGATCAAGATTCATGATCTTGTTAATTTTCATATATATATATATATATATATATATATATATATATATATATATATATATATATATATATATATATATATATATATATATATATATATATATATATATATATATATATATATATATATATATTCATGTTTATTAAAACTTTTTTCGTGGATTTGCATGGAAATTAAGGCACTTATGAAAAGCCAACATCTAGTTAACAATGGAGTTGGAAGTTGTAATCCACCTTTAGCACCTCCAGAAATAACGAACTTGGAATCGGAAGGCTTCAAAGTGGCCAAGATATATTTTAACTTTATTGATAAATTATTAAGTCTTTTTATTGAATATAACTCAGGGATCAAATGAATGTTTTCGTAGAATAGACAATGTTGAGCTAGATGATGACAATGACATCACCAGTGACGGACGCAGACTGTTTTAGTAGGGGTGTTCGTCTTTCAAGCGGGTGCACCTAATGAAAAAACCAAAAAAAAAAATTTTACACTGCGTGCCGGAAATTGAGTAGTGGCCCGGACCCCAAATGCCCCACTAAGGTCCGCCATTGAACATCACTCTTTCAAACAACTGTGAAACTTCACAAGGTGGTTCTATGGTATGCTGATATGGTCTTTCTATATTGCATAAGATAATTTTTTTAAGGAATTTAATATAATATGACAAAAGAAAATTAATTTTCTTTATGATGCAGAAACATAAGGTTTTCAATTTTTGTTTAGTTAACGGTAGCAATATTAACTGTTACTTTTGAAATAGAAAGTAATTTTTGTTAGGAATATAATTTTCTTTTTTTTATTAAGATGATAATGGTTCGAATTATGTTATACAATAGACCATTTGAGAAATTTATAAGTTCCTTTTCTTTGTCTCCAATATCATTTTTCTTGGTCTATCATATGATTTGACTATTAAGCTGTTTTGGAATTAGTTTATCCACTGATCTGTGGATTGTTAGATGACATTAGTGAAATTGAACATAGTGTAAACTAACGGATTAACTGAGGGATTTTGAAAAGAAAATTTTGTAAAGCTAACTGATTGATATTGTGGATACTGTGAATTAATTATTGTAAAATTAATATACTTTCAAGGTGAATTGTTTATATAATGCCATCAAATGTCGATTTTATTGTTAATCAAAGAATTTTAAAGCATGCTTCATTGCAGACCTTTCTTAATTACAAATTAAGATTCACAAGATATTAAGAAGAAACACAAAAACATATCGATAAAAAGTGTTTGCAAAAGCCAGAATCTATGATGTGAGTGTATAAGCCTCAACAAGTTCCAAATATTAAAAAGAAAAATTAATTCAATAAATAGCAATATACTTTTGTTTGTTTGTGTCTATTAACTTTCACTACTATTACACCTTTTGCACGTCATTCCGAGGTATGACTCAAATCTGAGTTTATTCTAGATAATAAATGAATTATTTAACCTTTAGACCAGCGGGAGTGGGTTGCGACCACATCAACAGGAACACCTCCCCCTGGGTGTGGTAGGGGGAGCAGTGTGGCATTCCAAGGGAGCACTCTTTCAAACAATGTAATTTGTTCCTTTTTATTAACTCCCTCTAATTGGTCCTTTTTATTTATTAATACAAAAAAAAAATACCCAAGTGTGGCACCACTCTTTGGGTGTGGTATGAAATCACAATTTTGTAGTAAAGTGTGAGGTGACGTCTAGGTAGCAATAAAGGGAATGCAACTTTTGTGACACCTTCCCTCTAACCTTATATCAACAAAAAACTAACTGTGGTAAAAAATAAATATAAATAAAAGTAAACCAAGCATGTTTGAATTCAAACCACACATGATGTGGATATGATAATTAATGGATTAAAAAAAAAAGAAATAAAGAAGCTGAAGAAGTCAACATCAAGAGTAATCCTCTGTTGTCTGCCTGCCTAAATTTGACTTTCTTCTCACATATATTTCCTAGCTAATTATTTATTGTTTTAAAAAATGACTGAAATACCCATGGACTTTTAACTCAATTTTTACCCTATTATACATGATATGGATGCTGCAACTTGAAATTTTAATTATGGTTTAGGATTCTGTACAGGAGGAGGTAATTTGTCATTGTGAAATGCACTTTGGCGACGAAAAAATATGGATTGATAAGACCGAACATGGCAACCTAATCGATAGGTAAACAAATAGCACATTTTGTTTCTTTAGAATAGAAGTTATGCATATGCCTAATTATTGTTACAATCACATTATGACGTTATGGGATAAATAGTTTTGATCATATGCCTTTTCTCTTTTAAGTTTTTGGTGTTTTATTAATTTCTAAGTTTGACATGAATTATTTTTGAAAGAATTATGAAAAAGGAAGAATAGTCAGTGTGCACGTTGTCGGTGACGACGAATGAAGATGGGAAGTCTTCATTACAAAGCTATAGTCTCTTTCTTCTTTTGTTTTCAATGTGTTGTTGGGTTTTTGTGTACCAGACCCACCGATGATAATAATAATAATAATAATAATAATAATAATAATAATAATAATAATAATAATAATAATAATAATAATCTGACTGGTGCAACGCACAGTCTCTAACTAAAATTAGAACTTATATAATAATACATTATACATTTTATTAATTAATAATTAAATAATAAAGTAGTATCTTAAATTTATAATTGGAATAAATATTATACATCAAGAATGGTTGAAACAAAATATATAAATGCAAAGCTATTTAGTCCGTATCTCCATACCCTCCACGATAACACCAGTCTTCCAACACTTAACCTCCTTAAACGCCATCTCAACTTCCCCATAATCTCCTTGCTTGTACTCGAATTCTCCCAACTTAATCTCCATCCACCCATCCATTCTCCTATAAGGAAACACATAGTTTTCTTCCCATGTTTCCCTAGCCTTTGGTCTTTGAAGATAAACATTTTTAGTCTCCATTTTTCTCCGACCAAAAGTTATGCTTGAATTCCCATGCACATCAAGTCCTCTGGAATCCTCGGAAGACAAGATACGCTATATATATACTCTTTTCTGACAGCTTCACAGCTGCTATTTTGCCTTTGATTTCAAGCCCCCATACTCCTCTAAGTATCCACACCTTCGGGAACCTACACAGATGACAACGTATATGAAAGCCAAATGCCCTATAATACATACAATGTGACCATAAAGAGAGAAAAAGAGAGACCTTGATTGAGTTATATGTCCCCAATCCCAATATCGAGTGTCATTTTGCCATGTAATTAATAGATCCTTTGCCCCCAACATATAAACAATTTTTTCACTCTCCTGTTTGTCGATTTGAAAGCACAGTTTATGGAATAATTATGAGGCCAAAATTTAGCAGAAGTTGTTTAACAATTATATTAAAAAAACTATAGTTTCCTTACGTATCATTAGATATGAACAGCAACATGATATATACCCATAATATGTAGACGTATTAGAGTCAAACTAGAACAAAGCCATTCTTTTATTGAAAATATATTGTTATAGAAAAGATTAGAAGCATAGTTAAAAAATAGCCAATAACTTATCATATTATATAATCCATGCATGATAGTTTTCGTTCTTGCAGTGAAAATATGTTTCCTTAAAAATATGGAATAAAATACCTACTTGAATACGAAGTGCTTCCTGGATCGCCTCGATAATCCTATCTCTTGTAGGGCGTTTCTTTATGTCAAAGTTAATGCACTCATGTGCAATATCATTAAATTTATGAAAAGAACTCATCTTAATCTGCCCTTTGATAGCAGAATCTATCAACTTGTCAACTCCATCAACAAATTTATTGTCGTCATAATAGCTTCGGACTATGTGGATCAAAGATTGCTGTTTGGTATCTTTAAAGTGTCTAGTATTATAAGCCAATATTCCACTTGACATTTCAAACATTACCACTCCAAATGAGTATATGTCGGACTCTTTAGAGAGCATACCTCGTTCGTTGTATATTGGATCCATGTAAAACCACGTACCAGCAGCTCTTGTACGGACATGGGTATCTGGCTGATTTCTTGGACTTAATCTTGACAAACCAAAATCACATATTTTGGCTTCCATATTATCATCTAACAAAATATTTGCACTCTTCACATCTCTATGAATTACTCTCCTATGCTCCCCAACACCAAAGTGTAGGTACTTTATCCCTCTTGCTGCCCCCAAGCAAATCTTCAGGCGTTGTTCCCATGTTAGGTGAAGCCTCTTATTTTTGCCTTGGAGGTGATGATCGAGGTTTCTGTTAAACCATCTCCAATGTATTGAACTCATATGAGTTCAATGGATTGACACATGTACATTCCACTCATTATACAACTTTACTCATTAAACTCTACACTCCATTAAACTCTATACAATTTAATGGATTGTCAAATCATTTATCATTTTCTTTTTATTTATTATTATTTATAAAAAATTAATTAGCATGAAATTAAAAATTAAAAACTACAATTAAAATTAACATTAATTAAAATTTTAAAATTATATATATATATATATATATATATATATATATATGTGTGTGTGTGTGTGTGTGTGGAGAGAGAGAGAATATAGAGTTCAATGGGGATTGAACTCCCCATTCCATTGAATCCTACTCATTTTTCTACAACGAAGATTTTGAGTTTAATGAAATTAAACTCCCCATTAAACCCCTCATTAAACTCCCATTGGAGATGGCCTTAATAGCATACTTGTAAACTACAATTTTCTCATTTGCATCATCATAGTAACCAACGAATGGGATGATGTTCGGATGGTTGAAATTTGAAACCATCTTGACTTCATTATTGAACTCGACGTCTCCTTGACATCCATTAGGATTAAGGCGTTTAATGGCTACTAGGCGGTTTTTCCATTGTTCAGAGAGTTGTCCACTGTAGACCATATCAAATCCACCATCTCCGATCAGCTTTTCTGAACTGAAGTGTTTTGTGGCCCGAATGATCTCCGCTAGCGGAATTCGACGTTTTTCTAGTTCTAACCTTGAAGAGGACATTGTTTTTTATATTGGTGATTATGTATGGTTAAGGTGGCAGCTGATTTTCTATGAATATATACAGAACCGAATTTGCTTTGGAGTCGCGTTGTAAACCGGAATTTGCTATATTGTTACTTTTTGTGATTATCTATTAGTCAGAGTAAATTATGCAAAGAGTAAATTATGCAAATGGTCACTGTAATTTGAGGTAATATGCATTGTTGTTCTCTAACTTTTTTTCTAATTCAAGAGTCATTATGGTATTTTTTTGTTCCATTCTTGTTCCCTAGCACACATTAAATGACAATTAATGATACATTTTTTATTTTATTAATTATTTTTTATTATTTCACTTATTATTAAATAATATAAATTACTAACATATTGTTAGAAAAGGGATCCACCCCACTTTGTCCTCTTCCGGTTCCCGGAACCATCTCTGGTCACCATCTCATTTCAATTCCCGACACCAATTTTGGTCACCACATATACAACCCATAAAAATCGCCCAAAACTCAACAAAAAGCTACCTCACAAAGTACATCTAAAATCGACACAAATAACTCATTTCCAAAACAAAGTAAAGCGTGAAATTTAAAAACCAAACCCATAATCAAGTCAAACTTAAATCCAAAACTAAAATCTCTTATGCATAAACCGAAATCATAGATGAAAAAAAATCTCAAATACAAATTCATATGTAAACCGATTAACAAAAACAGTCCCATGTGCATTTTTTTTAATATGAAACTAAAATTTCCATTTAGAAGTTAATTGTTTTAGTTATCATCATACAACGAATGAGAAGACAAACGGGCAACAAGTTGCGCCGCGTAGAATCTTTCCCCCCAAACGCATTTGCACATATCATATACAGGCCGTCCAAAATGGTTGGAGATAGTGACGATTGTCCATGGACCATCTTTTAAAGGCGCCCAAAATTTTTATAAACTTTATTAATTATCGATCATGAAAAGATAATTAATAATTTTGCATTTCAAAAAGCTAGAAGAAATATTTTTCTTTAAATATATAGATTTTTTGTAATCGAAAATGTTATATTTAGAAACTAGTATAAATAATTTTCTTTCGGTTATTAAGTTGTTATAAAAAAGGTAATGAAATTTATGAAATTTAAGGGTCATTTTCATCTCTCGTCATGGGCTTAAAATATGTTTGGAACGACATTAATCATATAAAAATTCAATCGATTAATGTTCGACTCTCGGAGTCCAGTTTCTTTACAAGCTTAAACTGTAAATATTCGATCCAACAAGATTCAACAAGGAAGTCGTTCATCCTCGAAGGCGAGCCAAGCCCAAGTTATTTCTTCGACGCATTTGATTTTCTTACCATCGCTTAAAGCTTCTCATTTTTCCCGATCTTCAAGTCTGTTTCTAGGTTTACAAGCATGGGGTTGGATGAGTGGCCTTGCCGTTTAGCTTTTTCTTCATATGTTGTATGTTCACATGGTGCCCCGATGATTCAGATTTCGTGATGTGACGCGAGACAAGAGAGAAAGCGATATGAGAGAGAGCAAGAGAGAGGGGGTTTCAAAGCTAATGAGTGTGGGGCCTACTTAATTTTTAAAATTTATTAATAATAATTAACAAATACTAAATAAACAAATAAAAAGGTAATGGTACTATATAAAAAGGTAATGATAATATAGTAATTATATGTCAGGTTGGAACCAAGGAAAAAACAAAAACAAACTATAGAATATAAAAAATAAATTAGCCACCAAACTAACAAATTACACAAAGTAGAGGGACTATTCGCATAACACAATACCTTTGAAAATGGGGTTGGCTAAAAAGACACCCTAAAGTGACAAAAGAAACCCTAAATATCTATTATGATGATTTTTTTTCTCAAAGTACTGTGTAATAAGAAAATTCAGTCGGAGACAACTAGTCAAAGGTAATTTGTATTCTAGAGATTTCTTTTTTGTTTGTAAACAACAGTATTATAGAAGACTATGCGAATGTTCGCGCAATGCACAAGAAAAAAACTTTATTGTCAAAATTAATCCATTTATTGTCATTAATGATGTCAACTATTAATTTTTATACTAAAGTAAAAAAAAAAAGTTCCTATAACTTATTGACAATATCTTCAAATATATTATTAAAAATACACTTATAAAGTTGATATTTGAAAATTTTAACGAAATTTTAAAAACATTGCAAACATGAAGTACAAATCAAGACTACTCAAGATAATTATTAATCTCAAAACACATTATTTTAATAGTCTTAATCTATGGGTTGCAAGTAAATAACATCATCTATAATTTTCGATTTAATATTATTTCTAATTTTCATTATAATTAAATGATATAAATGTTCCTACTTTAAACATTTTTGATTTTCCTGATGAGAACTTTTTTTATATACAAACCATTCTTTTGAAGATAATGTAATTTTTAAATCTACAATATTTAGTTATATGTAATTTTGATATAATGTTTTCTTCAACGATTTTTATTTTTAGTTTCTTTGACAAATGATATCATTTTAAATTAACAATTTAAGTGTATTTTATTAAAAAGATAAAATTGCAAGAATGGTCCCTATAGTATGACAAAACTAGTAAGTTTGGTCCAAACAAGTTTGGACTCACAAGAGTGATCCAAAAGTTTCATTTTGTTGCGAGTTTGGTCAAATTTAGTTTGGTTCTTTATAAAAGACAAAATTGCAAAAATGGTCCACATGGTTTGTCAATTTCTTTAGGTAAGGTCCAAAAAAAAATTATTAGCAAAAAATATCTCTATTTGGTGGTTTTGTTATTGTTTTGGTCCCTACTGCATTAAGTTTAACAGGATGACTATTAACTTTGGGCAAATGAGGGATTTGCCCCTGGGACCATTTATGCAGTTTTATCTTTTTACCAAACTACAATGACCAATTATACAATTTTCCTTTTCATTTTATTGAATTAATATATATTAATTCTTTTAAGACTAAACTGCCCAAATGGCCCCTATGGTTTGCTCAAAATTGCCATTTTTATCCAAAAAAGTTTGGACGAGCACTAGAGGTCCAACATTTTCATTTTGTTGCTTGTTTGGTCCAATTTATTCTGATTTTTTTTTCAAAATGACATATTTGCCCTTGTTAGTATGATTTTCTCTTTTTGTTAATTGTTTTCCTGATTTTCAAATTAAAAAAAAAATTCAATTTCTCTCTCTCTCTCTCTCTCTCTCTCTCTCTCTCTCTCTCTCTCTCTCTCTTTTCTTCTTCTTCTTCTTCTTCTTCTTCTTCTTCTTCTTCTTCTTCTTCTTCTTCTTCTTCATTTTATGATAGCCTTCTACCGACACCCCTCCTCGTGACTGTGTAACAACCACAGACGAACCACCATAGGACCAAGTTTCTTTGTTGCCCTCATGATTCTTTTCTGTTTTCGTTCAAGTTCTTTCTTCCCCGATCAGACAAGGACCGGAGAAACCCATTCCTAACCTTCCTCCTCATCCCCTTTAGCGGATGATCACCACTTACAGACATCCCCCTCAATCTGTTGCTGCTTCCAATCGGGTCCCTCTTCTCGATCAAACAAAGGTAGAGGACTGAAGTCCTTATTCCTCCTTAGTGTGTTGCTGACCGATTGGATCAGAAGAAGAAAGAAGATGATGGCGATTTCAAGATGAATAGAACGCAAGCCTTAGCACCGTCGATGGCGTCTCTCGACCCTCCTGGCTTCATCAAACAACCCTCAGGCGAGCTTCAGCTTTAGAGGCTGCCACCATTCTCATTTCCTAAAACCCTAGGGTTTTTAGAGGTTGTCGTCGCTTCAATCCCTAGCTTCGATCTATGTGTCACAGCCTGGAACTTTTAGGATTAGGGTTTCGCTACCAGAGCTTCGATCCGGTGGCGTTCATGTTTTCTATCGGTGGTGTTCACGATTTCTGGCGAGAGTAAAGCTTAGGTGAGGGAGTAAGGGTGGTAACGTTCTCTAGATAGATAAATAGAGAGAGAAAGAGAGAGATATTTTATTTTTATTTTTTTTGTTATAAAATTATAAAAATAAAATAGAAAATTAAAAATTTCTTTTTTCTTTTAATCAAAAAAAGTATTTAGATAATCAAAAAACTGAAAAAGAAAAAAAAATAAGGGTAAAATACTCATTATGAAAAATTTTATAGAAAAGTGGACCAAACTCGCAACAAAATAAAAAGTTTTGACATCTTGTGCTAGTCCAAACCTTTTTGGACCAAAGTGACAATTTTCAGCTAACCACATGGACCATTTGTGCAGTTTTGTCTTCTTTTAATTACTAGGGGTGAACATAATAACAGAAAAATCGAACCAAGACCAAATTAACCGATATAACCGAACCATTCTAAAAACCGTTGGTTCGGCTTTTATTTTTTGTTAATCGATAACTAACGGTTCGGTTATGGTTTTATAGGTTAAAGCGAACAATTATTAACCGAACCGCTAACTTTATATTTTAATATATAAAAATTATAGATTATATATAAAATAATATAGTCAAACTTATTTAAGATCCATTAAAATTTTGAAAATATAATCCATTAATCCTCACTTGTCAGGAGACGAACAAGCAATCCAACCATCAAAGGCTGATCACGCAGACACACCAAATCGAGAGTGTGTAATTCCTAATCGGCTAATTCTACAATTTTTAAACATTATTCACAATTAGTTTAATCTTCACACTCATAATCTTAATCGAAGGCTTCTCACACCGTTAGTCCTAATCAAAGATTGTATGGACTTTATAGTCCTCTTTGAAGGAATTTTTGACTTTATAATCAAGACTTCTAGGTAAGTTAAGTTTTAGTTCTTCTTGACTCTATGATATATTAAAAATGTATTCTTTTGAATTTTTTGACTTTTTTATTTACTGTTTTTTACTTAATCACATTGAATGTATATGAGTGATTGACTTTTTTTTATCCAATAACACATAATATGAATGTTCGGCTCTTTTATTTTATAGTTTTGATTTAATCGTATTGAACGTGTATGAATGTTTGACTTTATTTTAATATTAATATCAATTTTTTTTTAATGTTTTATATTTTTTTGAATGTTTTTGATTTTGAATGTGACTATGTGTTATCTCACTCTAAGTATTAAATATACATATTTTATTCTATTACTATAAGTTAGGTTACAAACATCGGCGTTGATGAATTTTTGGTATTCTATTTTCATTTTTATGCCAATATACTCTCGTCGTTTATATTATTTTGAACATTATGGTTAACTAATATTAACCATTAACTAAAATCGTTAACCGATAAAAACCATTAACCATAACCAATATTAACCATACTCAATGGCTACCAAAATGCATTAACCAATCATAATGGTTATGGTTCGGTTTTAACCAATAACCGAACCAAACCGCCCCATACACACCCCTATTAATTACATTTTTTAAAACTTTTTTTCTTATTGTATTATTTTTTATTTTATTATTATATATTAATAAATATTATGTTTAATATATTATATTTATATATTAATAAATTTTACTTTTTTTATTAATTTTTTTAATTAATTATTTTGAAATTCTTTGTTATTGCATTAGTTCTTTTTTTTTTTGGATTATTATATATTAATAAATATCATTTTTAACATATAATATTTATCTATTAGTATGACATCCCTAAATTCACGGTCATTTTAAAAATTTTATTGATACTTATTTTAAAATAATTGTATTCATTTTAAAGAATAATATTTTTGAATTTGTTCCCAGAAAAAATATGATAATAATATTATCAAATCATTTCCGAAAAATGTATTTTATTTATATTAAAACTTTGGGATGTCATAAACAGACCGTATATCCATTTACACTAATGATTTACATCTCATTTAATCCCCCAGTGTAATGTGTCTTCATATCGATACCTATGATACAAATAAACTGAGTGGTGTAGGTTCGGAAAGTTGGTGAGTACATAGAGTTTTCAACTCATAATAATATAAATAATTTGTTTCTTCACATACTTCATGTCAAACAATTAACCCGATTACCCATCCCCATTATCTTTATTTATTCTTCACAAAGGATTTACCCAAAGGGTCATCTCCTACTTCGTATTTACCACTCATCACTTACATTGTAATTCCTTACATGTTTGTTATAAGGACTTCTCTTAAGGATCGTCACCTTCATCACACAAACAGTATTGTTTCGGGGATTACTTCCCCAATACGTGTCCAGTACGGGTTAGAGTATCATCGCATGAACATATAGTTACAATATCGTTTGAACTTGTAATTCATCACCTACAGGTTATGAGCTTGTCGGTGTTCCCACATGACTTAGTCTATGGTCGTCATCAATACTCTGGTAGATGACTGCAACGCAACATCGCAGGTTAAGGTTATGACATCTCCAAATCATCTCTCATCTCGCATCACCTATTTTTTGTCACCTAACTATCATCAACTGGTTATCATCATCTTTCTATGATCATCTATCTTTCATCACTCTTCTACCCATCTTTACCCAATATATTTATAAGTATAAAAATACATATATAATTTAAATCACGTAAAACATGTATAAATTATTCATCCAGCATAATTATCAAGAACACATATAATATGCACACATAGTATGTAGTTTATATTAAATACTTCATATCTATGTGTAAGATGAAAGTAACTATGCATTCACTTGTTAAAGTGATGACTCCAAACTCGGGCAACGCTTTGCTTCTAACAATTTTATTTTCCTTCAACGAAACCTAGTATCATTATCACTAAATTTTAGTCTATATTTATCGCGACTTGTTATTAGTCTAGATTTATCATTAACTCAAGGTCTACGAACAATATTGTACTTATTGTATCAAATAAGTGTTAAACAATAATTTTCAACTACTATGTACAAACAGAGGCCAGACATTAAACACCGGTGGGCATGACCATTTTGGAATTTAAGCTGTTCTTAAATCCAACAACCTAAGCGGCCCTTCAAACCAGATTCCTCATACCGTGAGCAGTTAAAAGGTATTGTAATAAACTCATGTATAGTTTATAGGTTCATAATAATGATAATGAACTTAAACATAAGTTATACTTAAAGTAAGTTAAGCCTATCTCACTTACTAGTGGGTTTAATGAAGAATCGGACTCTGCGCATGTAGAACTTCTGAGCCGAAAGCTCTTCCTCTCAGAGCCTTATACCGCTCCAGGATTCGCTTCTAACACCTAAGAGGTGCTAGGGAAAAACCTTAAGGGTTTCGGTGTGTTTGTGAGAGAGTTGGAGTGAATTAGCATGGAGAAGTGAGGAGAAACTCCACCTATTTATAGGTTTCCAACTCTTGCATACGTTGTGCGTACACAAGGGTATGCTGGTCGTACTCAGTACGTCGGCCGTAATGCTTGTTACGCTAGGCGTAATGTCACACCCCCAAACCAAGGATGGCGGAAACGTCCAGGGGTGGAGGACTTCATGTACAGTATCACAACAACGTGTATAATAGTGCTCAAAGTAAATACAACCATCATAAATATAGTTGAAAAAGTTACACCAAAGTATATGTTTACATGTTTCAAAATCAATTACATTATGATGACAAAAATAAATTGTTGACGGTTTAACGTCCCATCCTCAAAGCGCTGTAGCTTTCCTGTTTCACTGATTTCCTGAGAATACAAGTAGTTTTGAAAGAGTGTCAACAATTAAGTTGGTGAGTTCATAAGAGTTTTGTTTGGAGTAGAAACCCTTTTCCTTTTAAAATCGATAGAGTTTGATCTCCAGAAAATCCAATATTTTCTTAGTTAAGTGTAAACAGAATACTCCTATATGATGTGTTAATGTATCCTAGATTGACCTGTAGATTTCCCCTATAATCGTCCAGTGTATATAAGTTATATAAGATTTAGGTTAGATAAAACGTCGAATATAATGGGTCCGCCCTAGGTCCACAACCAAACAAGGAACAGGAGATGAGGCGGGCACCACCAATTCTAAGCCAATCCAGACTAAATTCTTGTATGACTCAAGCATATACGCTCAACGATTATAGTTGAAGTCTAACAATGCGAAAATTTAATGTGAATATAACCTATACATATCATAGTTCACCGGGGAGTAATAGGGATTAGTGAACCTGAACTATGCATATGATAGCTTATCAAAAGTGATGGTGATGGTGAATATAACCTATACATATCATAGTTCACCGGGGAGTAATAGGGATTAGTGAACCTGAACTATGCATATGATAGCTTATCAAAAGTGGTGGTGATGGTGAATATAACCTATACATATCATAGTTCACCGGGGAGTAATAGGGATTAGTGAACCTGAACTATGCATATGATAGCTTATCAAAAGTGGTGGTGATGGTGAATATAACCTATACATATCATAGTTCACCGGGGAGTAATAGGGATTAGTGAACCTGAACTATGCATATGATAGCTTATCAAAAGTGGTGGTGATGGTGAATATAACCTATACATATCATAGTTCACCGAGGAGTAATAGGGATTAGTGAACCTGAACTATGCATATGATAGCTTATCAAAAGTGGTGGTGATGGTGAATATAACCTATACATATCATAGTTCACCGGGGAGTAATAGGGATTAGTGAACCTAAACTATGCATATGATAGCTTATCAAAAGTGGTGGTGAATTCCTTTCTTGTAATTAAGTTCCTAGGGTAGATGAAACATAAACTATGCCTATTATAGTTTATCATTTTGTTTGTAATATATATTTACCATAACTATACCGATTATAACTAGCGCGTTCGTTTGTGGGGGTATAATGGCTTAACTATACTTATTATAGTTTATCATAATTGTCCATAGTGGCAATAACTCTTTTGTATGTGTAAAACCTTTAATAATGTGTTTGTTATATAAATAACCCTAAACTATACCTATTATAGTTTATCAATTAGTTGTGTGGGTAGTGAGCATAGGCCTTACTTGTCATAATTTACCAATGTTTATATTTTAATGGATATAGCCTCGTAATATCATTTATATATTTACCATACTTGTGGAGGTGTAAATCCATTTGTTTTCTGATGTATGTCTATGTAAGAATACAAAATTTGTCATATATTGCAACTACACATAATCACATAACGATGTATACCTTGCTCAACATGTTACAAGGTGAAATGAAATTTATAGTGTTTTTCTGTTAATAACATTTTTTGTAACTGTTATTGGAAAAATTGTAGAAAAATCATAAAATGTCCAAATCAAGTTCTGTAACTTCTGAGAGTTTGGAAAATGAGTCTAGTTTGTTCATAATTTTTATTATAATTTTTAATGACTTCTTACTTATGTGAAAGAGTCCATAATCACAGACTGGTCCGGATTGATGTTTGAAATGATAGGCAGTTTTGTAAAAATCACCATAAATCGTAGAAAAATCGTATGGAGATGTGCAAGTAGTCATTTTAAAGCTAAGAAGTGGAACTACATGAACCTAAAACAGTTTTGAAAACAAAAATGTTTAAGATGTCCAAAACAGTCCGTGAATGGAGTTGAACTTTTCTGATGAAAGCTGTTAGAAAAATGTAGTTATGTTCTTAGTGTTTTAACTTGTATTCCCCCCTTAAAAACTTGAGAAAACATGAAAATGTAGGGGTATGAACTCACCTTAAGTGTTTTCAGTAGGTAAGTGTTGAAGAAGAGAAGTGTTCAACCCACGAACACTTGAAGAATCACTTGAAGATTCGAAGATCTAACACAATTATGAGAGAGTTTGTGTAAGATATCCATGATTTGAGTGGAAATAATTGAGATAATCATAAGGAGAATGGATTATTCTTACCAAATGTGGAGGAAATTCAAAGAATCAGCCCTCAAATCTCGAGTTCTAGAGAGGGAAAATGAGAGAGAAAAGAGTTTGCTCTTTTTGGTGAAAAGAGAGAAAATAGGAGAAATGAGGAGAGAGGATGAATATACAACTCTCAAAAATGTGGGAATGAGTGATGATTGAGTGGAAAGTACATTGATGTGACCTAGGTAAGGTGGGGAGGTGTGGCTGCTCATAGAGTGGGTGTGGGAGTGGTAGCTTGTGTCATAAAGTAAAGCAAAGTCAACACTCCACCTCTTTGTACTTTACCCACTTGCTTTTATTATTTAATTAAAGATTTTTATGAAAATATGATTAAATTGTGAATATTTAGGGTTTATTATGTTAAAATATGATTTTGGGTGAAAACCCCGCGTTAAAATAATTAAAAACGGGCCTTAAACGCAAAACTATGCGAAAACCGGGAGAAAAATGCTTCCCAGCGAGGCCTCTCGGTCCTAGGCCGAGGCTCGGTCCACGCTGAGGTTGGAGTCGGAAGCGAAAGGCGCGAGAAGTGAAGGGCGAGGGTCCGGTCCGAAGGCTCGGTCCGAAGGGTCAGCAGGGAAGCTTCGGTCCTCGGTCTGGAGATAAGAAGTGAGAATGTCAGAACCGAATGAACTGTAGTGAACAGTAATGAACAGTACCTTCGGTTCGGTTTGTGAACAGTACCTTTGTTTCGGATCAGCAGCCTTCTTCATCAGGAGGGTTCGATTCCTAAGAGGGGTTTCGGTTCCTAAGAGGGGTTTTGGTTCCTAAGAGGGGTTTCGGTTCCTAAGGTCCGTTTTTCGCGTAGACTTCTGTTTTTGGGCTGTTTTCGCCAAATTCGAGGGTTGGGATGCCCCGAGAGATTATAGAAAGTTGGGAGAGATTTCGAGAGAGATTTGAGAGAGATTTCACATACTTAGAGAGATTTGGGAGAGATTTGACATACTTGGAGAGATTTCACATACAAAGAGATATGTGGGAGAGATTTCACATACTTAGAGAGATTTAGGAGAGATTTGACATACTTGGAGAGATTTCACATACAGAGAGATATTTGGGAGAGATTTCACATACTTAGAGAGATTTGGGAGAGATTTGACATACTTGGAGAGATTTCTCATACAAAGAGATATGTGGGAGAGATTTCACATACTTAGAGAGATTTGGGAGAGATTTGACATACTTGGAGAGATTTCACATACAGAGAGATATGTGGGAGAGATTTCACATACTTAGAGAGATTTGGGAGAGATTTGACATACTTGGAGAGATTTCACATACAGAGAGATATGTGGGAGAGATTTCACATACTTAGAGAGATTTAGGAGAGATTTGACATAAGAAGAGATAGAGTGAAAACGATTGAGAGAGGTTTCATTGGTGACATTTTTGAGTGTTCGGCTTTGCAATGCAGGGTCCGTAAGTCCCGTTACGCCTTGTTTAAGGATCTTGCATACTCCCGATGAGTATGCAACATTGTTTTATCGGTTTGGCTCGCCACGTACCACAGTTTTAGGTTAAGGAGATCTAGATGTACGCATTTTTTGATTTATGATCTCTCGTTAGAATAGAGAGTTGTTTAGGAGTTACTCACGGCAAAATGAGTGGACCGGTTTGACTTGTTGACTTTCGTTGACTTTGACTTGACTGAAAATTGACGGTTGTTACATCATCCCCCCGTTAGAGGGAATTTCGTCCCGAAATTTGAAATCAGGCAAGGAGTTTGTAAATGACTAAGGTCGGCTCTACATTATTTTGATTCTGACTAAGAGATGAGTTATTATACATGAAAACTTAGCTTATACACATTATGATATAACCAATACTGGGCGGATGGTAAAATGTGTGATTCTACTTCAGTTTCACATCCCAACGAGGAAAAGAAACTAAGTCAGAATTCTCACATTCTATTATCTACCAGGTATTCGTTATATATAACTGGGGAATGTATAAGTGAGGAAATCATAACAAATAACTTAGTAATCCTTCTTAATGAATTAGAGTTCCTAGTCAGGGCTAACATTGAACCTAGATGTATCTCGACCGCTCACCTATAGAGTAGAAGCATGTTCTCGAAAGTTTGACCTACATCCCTATGATGCAGTCCCATTGCGGAGTCGAAGCAATTTCATAGAATGGTCTTATGACGGCCTTGGAATTTCCTATTGTTTATGCTCTCAGTTTAATCTTTGGCATTACTACTATGCATGCTTTAATCGATGCTAGACTTAATCAAATAAAGAAATTTGGAATTTAAACGTCGGTGTTAGAAACACGTACTAATATTTGCGGGCAGCTCCGGGGTGGTCTCTCCTTCGGTGATCGCAAGCACCCTTCCACCACCACTGGCATCTCTTGCTCTCGGGTAGTTCCTTTTAAAGTGGCCTGTTTCTCCACATTTGTAATAGGCTGGGCTTACTCCAGAGCCGGGGAACTGGTTGATGGGTCGTGCCGGTGCCCTACAGAAACGGGTAGTGTGCCCTTTCCTATTGCAGTTCATACAATGCAATTCTCTACAAGCCCCAGTGTGATGGAAGCTACACTTGTTACATTTCGGTAGGGTTCCAGCGTATTGTTTCATGGGAGTTGGCGTGGTGAGGGTTGTGGCAGCGTGAACAGCAAAGATTTGTGTGGTTGACGAAGTGTCATGGCTGGCACGATGGTCGATGAGTTGTTGTGCCAACTCCTTGGCGCTGTCGAAGGTAGTTGGTCTGGAGGCCAATACACTATCATGAATCTGGGATGATAGCCCCCAAAGGTATCTTTCTACCTTTTTCTCCTCTGGGGTGACCATTACAGGACAGAGGAGTGCTAGGTCATTGAATCGGGCAGTATAAGCTTCGAGATCCGTCCCCGACATTTTGAGATTCCAGAGTTCTTCTTCAAGTTTTTGTATTTCTCCCCTCGGGCAATACTCCTTTAGCATCAACGCTTTTAAGTTTTCCCAGCTTATGGAGTTAGCCACTGCAGGAGTAAGTGACTTAACTCGGCCATTCCACCAAGTAAGAGCTTTTCTTGTGAAAGTGAATGTCGCATACTTGACTTTGCTCGCTTCGGGACAAGCGCATATTTCGAAGACTGCTTCGGTCCTTTCGAACCATTGCATCAGCGCGATGACGCCCCCGCTTCCATCGAAAGGATCGGGTTTGCCATTCGTGAAGTCTTTGTAAGAACACTCCTTAGTGCGTCCTGTGTTGTCCCCCTGATTCGAGTTAGTATTCCCGGATCCGAAGCCGCCGGAACCATTTGTACCCATTTGCGACATTGCTGCCGCCACTGCTGTTGTTATGGCAGCTTGAAACATTATGGGATCAAACTGCGGAGGGGGCGGTGCTGTGCTTCCGGAGGGTCTGGACTTTTTCTTTGGTGGCATAGTCCTGTCATAAGTTGGTAGAGACGAACAAACGATAAGTTTTTAATAGTAGTGACAAGTCAGATGTTATCAAGCCAGACTTGTCTGTATTATGTCCTGACTTAAAAGTATTTTGTATGTAATTCATAACAAAGCCCCTATGAATGAATTTTAGTGGTAATGACTCAAATGCAACTTGTGATTTGTTTCGCCTGATCCCTTCCTAAAATCACTTGGTATATATTAAGAATTTCTTGGAGTTACCATATGTAAATTGTTTGTAATATAGGGTTCGAGGAAAATAGGTCTACATCTCAGTAACGTAAGGAAAATTTTTGGGCAATGCTACGGTTCCCTTGAATAGTGTAGTTTCCGGATTCTGAAGGATTCGAATGTCTCCATTTAACAATCTAGGTTGGTCGTGTTCTTCGTTCCAGGTTTCCAAGCATTCTACCCAAGGAGGCGTTGGGCCTTGAACAACCGGACGAGGGTTAGGATTCGGAACAAGGGCCATTAGGGTAGGTTCTCCACTTCAGGGTCGGAGTCAGGACCATCAGCAAAGCCTTCAGCTTGGTGACCATCCAAAGGGATTCGGTAATCATTCTCTGGCTCCTCTCCGAGCCATTCAGTATCGCCGTGGTTAGGGTAGTATGGGTCGTCGTGGGGATGGAATTCAGCCATGATATCTTCGTGAGAAAGGGGGATATAAGAAATAGCTAAGTAGACGTACTAATTAGATAATTATAAGATGATCTTTATCAGGTACTTCAATATATTGTTTAGTGCATACTAGTCATATGTATTTGGGACAGGATAGACCTTCGAATAAGCGATCCTAACTCTAAATCCCCAATCCAACGAGAACAGGAAGTAAAGCAAAGACCCACAGATTCTAAGTCTATGACGTCCTGGATACATATAATTTTAATGTATCCACTAGGCAATTATTAAAAATCTATTTAGTTCTCAGATAAGTAATTATAATAACACCAAATACCCTATGGTATTTCATTGTGGTAGTGTTGGTAAGTTTTTAGACTTGTTGCCATATCACAACCATTCTTGGGCATGTGCTAATCACTCCTCGGATGGGCATAGTTGATCAGGCTATGCCACTCCCAAGACTGACCATACATCCCCGAGCTTATCTGTGATATTCAACAATCATTACTTTTGTTTTGTTCTAGAACGATGTTGACCCTAGTATGTATGCATGCATGTATACTTTTAATAAGAAACTTCTTATTTCTAAAAGTATAGTTGTTTTGAAAACATAAAATCAGAGACTCTAGTCCCAATGTATTTATAGTTTGTATATCTTATGTGGTTCGATATACTGAGTTCACTATAAACAATGCTCTGATACCAATCTGTCACACCCCCAAACCAAGGATGGCGGAAACGTCCAGTGGTGGAGGACTTCATGTACAGTATCACAACAACGTGTATAATAGTGCTCAAAGTAAATACAACCATCATAAATATAGTTGAAAAAGTTACACCAAAGTATATGTTTACATGTTTCAAAATCAATTACATTATGATGACAAAAATAAATTGTTGACGGTTTAACGTCCCATCCTCAAAGCGCTGTAGCTTTCCTGTTTCACTGATTTCTTGAGAATACAAGTAGTTTTGAAAGAGTGTCAACAATTAAGTTGGTGAGTTCATAAATTTGTGTGGGAGAGTGATCTTTGATGGGTCCAATTTTAATGATTGGATCTGTAACATCCGAATGGTCACTCGTTACCGAGACAAAGAGTATGTCCTCGACAAGGAGCTGAAGGAGGTGAACATCAACATTGCTACTCCAGAAGAGATCGCTGCCTTTGAGGACCATGAGCGTGATGCTACGAAAGTCCATTGCATCATGCTGACGACCATGACTACTGAACTTCAGAATTCCTACGAGGACTACTATCCCTATGAGATTCTTCAAGACTTGGTGGACCGTTACCACCAAAGCGTGAGGCAAGAGAGGTATGAGATCATCACTTCGATGATCACTGCCAAAATGGGCAGTGGAGAGTCCCTTACCACTCATCTGCAAAAGATGCAAAGATATGTTGACCGCCTGCTGAACTTGAATGTTAACTTCGATGAAGAGCTGGAAATCGACATTATCCTTCACTCCTTGCCTCCCTGCTACAACCAGTTCCGCATGACTTACCACATGAATAAGGAAGAGGTCACCTTGAGCAAGCTTCAAGGATTGCTTAGGACTGCTGAGAGCAATCTCAAGGACAAGTCTGTTGCATCAACTCCCACTCAAACTGCTGCTCCTGTTTTGACAATTGGGCAAGGGAGGGGCAAGAAGAGGAAGGATCCTTTAAAGAGCCGCCACAAGGGAAAATCCCAAGATGGTACCTCTTATAGTGGAATCAAAGTTGGTTCGGTTAAGCCTAACTCTAACCCGAAGGAGGCAGAGTGCCATCACTGCTACAAAATAGGGCATTGGAAGAGAAGCTGCCCAGAATATTTGCAAGCCATCAAGGATGGGAAGATCAAGCCATCTTTCGCAGGTATTTACACAATTAAATCTAATGATTCATCACATGCTATTTTTTGTATTCTTGATACAGGATGTGGTTTTCACATATGTTCTGATTTGCAGGGACTAAGAAGAGATAGGGATGTGGAGCGTGGAAGAATAAATCTAATCATGGGGAATAGAAGATCATCGCCTGTGACCAATATTGGAGTGTATTCTCTAGCGTTTAGTAATGAATTAGGTTTAGATTTAAACAATTGTTGTTATTCGCCAGATATGGCAAGAAACATCATTTCATTTCATGGTTTGTTTAGACAAGGATTTAGATATTCGTTTCATAACGAGAAAGGTTCTATTTATGCTTATCTAAATGGTGTTTTATATTTTGAAGCTTTACCTTGTAATGGAATTTATGAAACTGTTATGGTTATAGATAACCTAGGAAATGATGTATTGTGTGTGGATTCTTCCAATAGTATGGATAAAGCATACATGTGGCATTGTCATCTTGGACATGTTAACAAGAAACGCATAGCCCAACTCCAAAAGGATGGAGTGTTGGAGTATTTCAACCCTAGGGACGATGACGTGTGCGAGTCTTGTTTACTTGGAAAGATGACCAAGTCACCCTTTACTGACACTTGTGAAAGGGGTGAGGGTCTATTGGATCTCATAAATACCGATGTGTGTGGGCCCTTTAGATCCAGAACAATGGATGCGAACCACTTCTATGTGAATTTTACCGATGACTATAGTAGATATGGGTATATCTACTTAATTAAACACAAGTCAAAAACCTTTGAAAAGTTCAAAGAGTTTAAACAAGAAGTAGAGAATCAATTGGGCAGGAAAATCAAGATGTTTCGATCTGATCGAGGAGGAGAGTACCTAAGTCTTGAATTCGACGACTACCTCAGGGAATGCGGAATAGTTTCACAATTGACGCCACCTAGGACACCGCGGTTAAATGGTGTGGCTGAGAGGTGTAATCGAACCTTGTTGGACATGGTTCGTTCCATGATGAGTCGTGCTTCACTATCTATCTCATTCCGGGGGTATGCCTTAGAGACTGTCGCCCATATCCTTAACTTAGTCCCTACAAAGAAGATTGCCAAAATACCTCACGAGATGTGGAAAGGGAAAGCTCCCTCGTTGGCATATATCAAGGTTTGGGGTTGCGAGGCTTTCATAAGACGAAAGACTCACGACAAGCTCGAACCTCGTAGTGAGTGGTGTATTTTGATCGGCTACCCGCAAAAATCCTTTAGATATCTCTTTTATAGACTGAGTGACAATGTAGTCTTCGTTGCGAGGAGAGGGGTTTTCCGAGAGCGAGAACTCATAAGCCAAGGAGAAAGTGGGAGGCAAATCGATCTTGAAGAGATTCAAGAGCCGAGCGATGAAGGAACCTTTAACGCTGGCGCTTAACTCGAGGAGGAAACTCAGGTTGAACCGATTGACGAGTCCTTACCTCTTAGACGTTCCGATAGAGTTAGGGTTCAACCCTAGTTTTATGGTTTTCATATTACTATGGAAGGGGACACATTCATTAGCAATAGTACACTAGTGAATTTGTACGAACCTAACAGCTATAAGGAAGCCATGGTAGGCCTGGAGTCTGCAAAATGGAAAGAGGCAATGGACAACGGGATTTGGTCCATGTATGACAACCAAGTTTGGAATTTGGTTGACCATGTGCCCGGACGTAAGACGGTCGGGTGCAAGTGGATCTTCAAGAAGAAGACCGACGTGGATGGGAATGTGCACACATATAAGGTGCGATTGGTTGCGAAGGGTTTCACTCAAACTCCCAGAGTTGACTATGATGAGACTTTCTCACCAGTTGCTAAGATAAAGTCTATTAGGGTGATGCTGGCCATTGCTGCATTTCATGATTATGAAATATGGTAAATGGATGTCAAGCCAGAGGGTTTTGTCAATGCGAAGCATACCAATATAGTGTGTAAGCTTGAGAAGTCCATTTATGGACTTAAGCAAGCGTCTCGCAGATGGAATCTTTGTTTCGATGAGAAAGTCAAAGAGTCTGCTTTTCTACGAAGCGAAGATGAATCATGTGTATATGTCAAAACCAGTGGGAGTATAGTTAGCTTCCTCGTATTGTATGTCGATGACATACTGCTCATAGGAAATGACATCTCGACACTGTAGGAAGTTAAGTCCTGGCTCGGGAAGTGTTTCGCTATGAAGGACCTCGAAGAGGCTTCCTATATTTTGGGAATAAGGATAGTGAGAGATCGAAGTAAGAGACTAATAGGACTTAGTCAAAATACTCACTTGGACAAAGTACTAAAACGTTTTAGTATGGAGAACTCAAAGAAGGGAGAGTTACCAATCCAAAGTAATGCCAAGTTGAGTAAGACTCAATGCCCGAGTACCAAAGTCGAGATAGCAGAAATGTGCCGAGTACCATACGCTTCCGCAGCTGGCTCGCTTATGCATGGTATGACTTGCACTCGCCTTGATGTGGCCTTTGCTTTGAGCATGGTAAGTAGATATCAAGGGAACCATGGCAGAGCTCATTGGACCACAGTCAAGAACATTCTTAAGTACCTTCGGAGGACCAAGGAATGGTTTCTAGTCCTCGGAGGGAGTAATGACTTAAAAGTGAGAGGGTATAGTGACGCCAGCTTTCAGACCGACAGAGACAACTACCGTTCGCAGTCGGGTTGGGTCTTTACCCTTAGTGGAGGAGCGGTGACTTGGAAAAGTTCCAAGCAAGAAACTGTAGCTGATTCAACGTGTGAATCAGAGTACATTGCAGCGAGTGAAGCGTCAAAAGAGGCGATATGGTTGAAGAACTTCATTGGAGACCTTGGAGTTGTGCCTACCATAAAGGAGCCCATGGAAATGTTCTGTGATAATAAAGGAGCGGCTACCTTGACCGAGGAACCGAGGGATCATGGTAGATCTCCACATATCGACAGAATATATCACTTTATTCGACATTGGGTAGAAGGACTCCTCGTAGTGAAGAGGGTATCGTCATAAGATAACCCAACAGATCCGCTTACGAAGGGACTGAGTAGGGTTAAGCACTTGCAACATGCTCGGAGAATTGGGCTGAAAGACCATATTAGTTTAGATTAGATAGTTTGGAAATATGTAATAGATAAATGTAATTGACATTTGATGATTAAATAAAGGAGTATTATTTATAAGTAAAGTTACTGTCTTATGTTGATTGTTTAACTATTGTTTCACTTTGTATGTTTTGACTTCCTGAATAATTGAGTTATTTTAGAATAATCGAATTATTTGAATGGTCCACAGTCGTTCATATGTTGGAAGTAGATATGAATGAAGACTGTCATGAATAGGTGTGTAGATTGTCTAAAAGGTATTAGACATAGGAAAGGTTTGCTACAACGTTCATGAGTGCTTATGAACAAGTTTTGAGCATTGGAATAAACCCGCGCTTGCTGGAATCACTTCATGGAATTTATCACGAGTGATCGCAAGACGATAATATCATTTGGTCTTAAAACCTAGATATATGGTTTATTGTTGGCTGATTGGTTGTGCATTGATAATGCAAAAACGCATCAGTAACTTGATGTCATAAAACGCATTGTTGTGTATGATTTGATTAGTGAATAGTAAATACACATAAGTCCAAGTTTATCTGTTCCTTTTATCTTAAGAGGGTAAAAGCGATATCAGGGCCCCTCGATGATTTGATTTGACGTATGTGTCGGGCCCAGTCAGGACTGAATTGATGTGTTCAATTAAGTTCTATGTCAAATGAATCTGAGATCGAGAAACATGCTGCTGGACAATAAGTATGACTATGTTCCATGTGATTGTCCACACGATATCAAGAATAGAGGACTATACGATCCCTTATCTAAAGGACAGGTTACTGATAAGATCAGAGTTCGACAACGTCTTTAAGAGCTACGATTGCTAATCAGAATATGCTTACATTATAGTTACTAGACTTGTCCAAGTGGGAGACTGTTAGATTAGTGTCTAAGCCTGTAACTATATTTGGTAAGTACTTGACCCGGTTGTGCATGGTCCTTTTGGGTTGCCTTCAGCGTAGCAACTTGACAGGGTAATTTATGGAGAGAGAGAAGATATTATGATTTATTAATATATTATAAGAATAATATATTAAAAGAGAAATCATATTATTTGATTAATATTGGTCATAAATTAATTAGGAATTAATTTGGTGACTAAAAGAGATTAATTAAATAAAGGGGCATAAACTGTCGAATGTGTGATAGTTAAGTTTTTGGCTGGGAAACCTAATGGACTAAGGGGGAACGAAATTGTGATGAAGGATCATCATATTTTCGTCTAAGGCCCCATTCCAGAAGGTTCCATGGGCTGCTTGGTAATTAAGTTGTCCATTAGGGTTTTGGCAGAAACCCTAGCAGCCTACAGTATAAATATGACCCTAGGGCAATGAAAATCGGCTACACTGGATCTCAAGAGAAATCCTAGGCCAATTTTGCATTCGGTCCTCTCTCTCATAATTGCCTTCTTGCCAGTTGGTGTTTGTGAGCCATTACAAGAGTTACACTTGTGACTCTAAGCTCCAAGACAAGAAGAATCAAGAAGGAATCAAGCAATCATCAAAGGTAATCATCTAGATCTGATTTGTTAAGTTATATTTCAAGTTCATACTATTAGATCTAGGGTTTGCAAGTCTTGGATTCATTGCATGTACAATAGAGAAGCCAAGATCCAAGCATTAGGGTTTACATGAGCACATAGGATGTTTATTTGTGTAAAACCCATCACACCTAACATACACGACAATTATCCCTAATTAATAACGGCTCTCAAGAAGCTACACTAACTCACAGAAGGGCAAAAGACCATTTTACCCCTCAATGGCCATAAATGTCCATAGAAAGTCAACGACAGGGAGTACGATGCGCGTACCAGCTCCTTACGTTGGGCGTGCTCGGCTGCCATGTAGGCATCGGGGATGAGCGACCCCTATGATGCATGTACTGGAATTACGCCTGACGTATGCTTCAGTTTCACCCTTCTCACTTGTTTGGTCTTAAACAATTAAGACTGTTAGGGTGCAAAGTCACTCTTGGATGTAGTGTTTTAGGCTTACCCTCTTGTATGTGTAAATGGGTTGAGTCTTTCCTATAAATAGGAGGTAAGTGACTCCCATTATGAAAGTGAATCCATTTGGAGTGTTAGACTAGAGAGAGAAACTTTGTACCAACCCATTTGTATATTCTTTCTAGATCTAATAAGAGCTTACAAAGATTTATTTATTCCTTGTGTTCTTGATTTTACATGATGATTCACTAGATCTTTCTAATTCTGCACATGCCATCATAATCAACACCTCTACAATTGGTATCAGAGCGGGTGTTCTTGATTTGATCAAGAATTGATCCTTGATGGCTTTCTTGATTTGGTGATTCATTTTATGATCTTGGATCTTCGTGGTTTAGTGAGTTTTTGGATTCTAGAAATCGAGATCATCTTTGATTCTATTCATAATTCGATTTTCTTCACTAGAATTCAAGTGATTGTTACTTTCTCTTTCTAGAAAACCCATTAAAATCACTTTCTCTCTCTAGAAATCTTCAAGTTTTTGTGATCATGGTGGGTTTGCCATATGATTCTTGGATTGTGATCGTTAAAGATGTGAAATACAAAGTAAATGAAGATCAATTTTATGGGTTGGTGTTAAGCAAATTGATTTCACGGGGTAATATGGTTTCTTATGGAGGTTTGAAGGATGATCATGGAAGCTTGGTATTTCAACCAATTTTTAAGATTACATGGTTGAATAAAATTGCCTTGTCCATATTAGTTCGTAGTAGAAATCAAAAGGAAGGAGAAGAAAGAGATTTGTTCAATAAGAAATACATTTATCTTGTTGAAGACCCAAATGATCTTCATGCTCTTAAGGTTGTTGAAGTTGTTGACAATGGAGTTCAGTGTGATGTTCTTGATATTCTTGAAGCTCATGATAAGAAGATTCAAGTTGATTCTCAAGATGAAAAAGTTTTTTGCTCAATTGGAGTTCAAACCGATGATATTTTGTGTTCTTGTGATTCGTTTGAAGGAATGGTTCCTTATCGGAAGCCAGTGATCCAAGAAAATCACAAGTATCAAACTCCAAAAGATTTGATTCAAACTCACAAAGTTGATGTTGTGGAAAGTCGGTTTGTTCATGGAGTCAAGTCTTCAAAATGCAAAAAGATGAGAAAGAAAAAGAAGAAGAAGAAGATCAATCGCAAAAACAAGCGGGTTTACTTACAAAAATCGTCAAATGTTGTGAAGTCGAAATCCTGAAGCAAATTTGGGTTCCGAAGCAACAATCTCCAAATGTTGCATTGAATTTGAAGTCAAAACCCAAGAGTGTTGGAGGTTCTTTTGAAGATGTTCTTAGTTTGATGAAGAACACGAAGAACGAGTTGTACATCTCGCATGATGGGTGGTACAATGTTCGATTTGGAGATTTTCTCATTCCATCAAAAGAACCAAGATCTTCTAAATTCGATTCGTTTGTTGAAAATGAATCTCGATTCGTGAAAAAGATAACTCAAATTATCAAATGGATTCCAAAACGTCCATGATTTCGATTCGTATTTTTCGTTTTTCATTTTTGATCGATTTGTCTCGTTGGATCAAATCCATTTCAACACCATTGGTGATTCAACAATATTTTTTTAGATCAAGCCCAAATCAAACATTTAATTTTGTTTTGATTTAATCTTGAGCCCAAATCACATAATCCATTACTATTCATTTAATCATTTTTTAGCCCAAAATTAATATTCGTTTACTGTTCATGTATTCCCTTGAGCCCAAAATTATTTTTGATCTTTCATTATTCCTTAAGTCTGACTATCATTCGCATCATAAAAAGTCAAAGTTATCTCGATGACGACGGTATTCGTTAATTGAGTTCATGATGATTGCAAATCTGGAATCAAAATCGAGTTAGATGGTCATAAACATCGCAATCGATTTTGATTTGTACTTGGAATGAGTCGATTAAAAATCGAATGTCGATTCAACCGATGTTTGTTGATCGAATTCAAAGAGTTTTGAGAATTTGATTGTGATTTTAAAATCAGTTCATGTATTGGTGTAAATGTCTAAATCGATGACTGATGCTGATTACGGGAATAGTTTTGAAGGGAAGGGAAGGTGTATGACGTTTTCTGTATTTTCAATTTGTGTTTGAGGTCGATGGTCATATGAAAGATTCTGAAGGATTGAGAAGAATGATTTTCGATTTTGAATGATGAATTTGGAAACGAATGTGTGAATATCGATTGGGAAAATTGATTTTCGCATATAGAAAAGCTTGATGATTGAGGTCGACAGGTTGAATGAAAAGCGAAGGCTGAGTAATTGAGAATTGGAGGATCGATGGTTGATAGATGGTTTGATTGCATTAGATTTTGATACCTGTGAAGAAAAAGCGAAGGGCAGGTACCGAATTTGATGTCGATGAGATGAAAACCGAAGGGATGCTAACAGATTGTGGTTATTGGAGTCGATATATCACAGTCGATGGTTGAATGTTTGATAACGAAGGATTGTAAGCTAATTTCGCAAGCTTGGAGTCTGGATTTGTTATTGGGAAGTAGTATGTTGGTTTGGATATCGACTGGTATTTTGATTTTAATGTTGCGAAAGGTCTCAAGATTTTGGAGTCGACACTGGTATAAGATGATTGAGTTTGGATTTTCGCATATGAGTGAACATCAAAATCGTTTCGCATCCATGTTTCAGTATGCGAAAGCTGTTCATTTGCATTTGTTGAAGTCGATGTGCGAAAGATTATTATGGGAAGCGTTTGTAAGGAACGTGCGAAGCGATCGACCTGTATAACGTGAATTGGGGAAGAAAACAGAAGTTTCGAAAAGAGTCCCTGCAGTTTCGTAATATTGGCAGTTTTTACCCAACTTCGCAAATGGGTAATAAAAGCTGAGAAATTGCAGAATTTTCAGTTTTGGTCGCTGCACTCTGTGCGAATTTACGCTTTATGCCCGGTTTCGCAAATGGGCTAGAGCTTCGCATATTTGGCTGCTTTTGGCGCAACGGGTCCCTGCAAGTTTCAAAAAGTGACAATTTCTACCCGGGTTTTGAAAAATCTTGCAACTTTCACCCAAAAAGTCAAAAAATTTCATAAATTGGAAAAAAAAAATTTGTGACTTTTTCGTGATTGTTTTTCCATGCAAGATTTTTGGTGATTCATTTTTGGTACACATCAAGGGGGAGTATCGTGAAGACTATTCCTCGGGCGCTTCTCATCCTTAGTGGGTTTTATACTCATTTTTTGATTATAAAAAGGGGGAGAATGATGGGTATTCGAAGCTTCTCAGGTTTGTCGAATATTCATTTGCGGATTTGAAGACCGGTGTTACTTCGAGGGGGAATTTGGTCTTGATCACGCCAGCTCGTTGGAGATTGAAGTCGGACATCAAATCCTAACTTTGAGGGGGAGAATGTTAGGGTGCAAAGTCACTCTTGGATGTTTTTTAGGCTTACCCTCTTGTATGTGTAAATGGGTTGAGTCTTTCCTATAAATAGGAGGTGAGTGACTCCTATTATGAAAGTGAATCCATTTGGAGTGTTAGACTAGAGAGAGAAACTTTGTACAAACCGATTTGTATATTCTTTCTAGATCTAATAAGAGCTTACAAAGATTTATTTACTCCTTGTGTTCTTGATTTTACATGATGATTCACATCTTTCTAATTCCGCACATGCCATCATAATCAACACATCTACAAAGACCTTGGCTTATATTTTAGATCTAGACTATCTAATAGCTCTTAAACCATAAAGTCTGTGAATTTAAGCCTTTGCATGGCTGATATGGTCACCAACACCCAAAATATTCACTCTTTTGACTCAAGAAGCTCATAACTCATGCATGGATTGATTCCAACGACCAAGATTGGATTTTTATGACATTACACTAGTAATATACTCAAAAGGGGTTAGTCCTAGTCTCTAGAACTCAAGATCTCATAAAGTCTCCACCTTTTCGGGACAAAACTCTAAAAGTCTCTTCTATGATGCACGTAACAAAAGAGTGGTAATGTTTGGAGCTTTACACCTCTATATGAAGCTCCCAACCTAGATTTTCTCAGATCCAAGAGCTTGGACTCCCACTCCTTCTTCTCCAAATCTTTCTCTTCTCTTCAAGAACACAAAAAACTCTCAAAGGTTCACAAATTCACTCACAAGCTCTAAAACGAGGGTTAGGGCACACTTAGGGTTTGATGTCTGAGAATGGTGGCCAGAAATGAGGCCATCATATCCTTTATATAGGGGACTCACCCTAAATTAGGGTTTTCACTCTGGGCCTAGTACGCCTAACATACTCTCTGCTACGCCTAGCGTATTAGGTGGCTTCCGCATCAAATGCACGCATACGAGTATGTCGAGCGTACACTCACGTACGCCCTGCGTACTCATTCACCACCTTATCCCATAAAGGGACTAAAAGGGAAAATCACTCAAAGACCAAGGGTTACAAGGTATACTTGAACTTAGGATGCTACAATTCTCCCCACTAGAATCAAACTTCGCCCTCGAAGTCATGCTCAACAAATAACTTTGGATACTGCTCCCGCATCTCAGACACCGGTTCCCAAGTCAACTCGGATCCTCTACGATGTTGCCACTACACCTGAACAAGGGGGACCTCTTTGTTCCTCAGAACCTTCACCTTCCGATCCAAAATCGCGATTGGCCTCTCGATGTAATTCAGGCTCGCATCCACCTGAATGTCCTCTAGGGGTACCACTGTCGTCTCATCGGCTACACACATCCTTAACTGGGACATGTGAAAGGTGTTATGAATCTGACTCAACTCTGTAGGTAGCTCCAATAGGTATGCTACCTTACCCACTCTAACGGTCACTCTGAAATGACCAATGTACCGGGGCCCCAACATGCCCTGCTTCCTGAATCGGATCACCCCTTTCCAAGGGGATACCTTCAGAAGGAAAAAATCTCCAACCTGAAACTCAAGCTCGGATTGTCGCCTGTCTATAAAAATCTTTTGGCGACTCTCAACCGTCAGTAACCTCTGTCTCACCTGTTGAATCTGCTCAGTCGTCTTCAACACTATCTCAGTGCCACCCATCGCTTTCTGTCCCACTTCTCCCCAACAAATGGGAGTCGGACACCTCCTCCCATATAGAAGCTCAAAGGGGGTCATACCGATGTTGGAATGGTGGCTGTTGTTGTAAGAAAACTCAGCCAAGGGCAAATAAGTGTCCCAACTTCCTTCGAAGTCCATCACACATGCTCACAGCATGTCCTTAAGCGTTTGAATTGTCCGCTCGCTTTGCCCGTCTGACTGCGGATGGTATGTGGTGTTGAAGTGCAACTGTGTACCCAATTCCTCATGAAATTTATTCTAGAACTTGGAAGTAAAGTGCACGTCTCGATCTGACACTATCGAGGTCGGCACTCCATGTCGAGCTACCACTTCTCTCACATAAATCTTGGCCAACCTTTCTGCAAAAGAACTATCACTAATAGCAAGGAAGTGATTCGTCAACCGGTCCACGATCAACCAAATTACGTCAACACCTCGTGTGGTCCTCGGTAATTTGGTGATAAAATCCATGGAAATCTGTTCCCACTTCCACTGGGGAACCTCTAGTGGCTGCAACTTTCCATGAGGACGTTGGTGCTCGGCCATAACCTGGCAACATGTCAAGAACCTCTCGACTACCTAAGCCACGTCCCTCTTCATACAGGGCCACCAATAATCTCTTTTTAGGTCCAAGTACATCTTAGTGGCTCGTAGATGGATCGAGAATCTCGATCTATGCGCCTCCTCCATCAGAATACGGCGAGCTCCACCTGTATAGGGCACCCAAATCCGCCAGTGGAAGGTCATAAGCCTACAACTGCCCGTCATAAACTCGGACACCTGCCTAACCATACGCTCTCTCTAGCAATTCTCCAACCTTATAGCCTCCACCTGGGCCTCTCGAATGGTATCTAAGACTAGAGTCATCACGATCATCCTCATACACACATCTCAGATTGGAGCATCTCTGCTCTGCGGCTCAAGGCATCGGCTACCACATTAGCCTTTCCTGGGTGATATAAGATCTCACAGTCGTAGTCTTTCACTACATCCAACCATCTCCTCTGTCTCATATTTAGATTGGGCTGATCCTTTAGATACTTCAGGCTCTTATGGTCCGTGTATATGGTACACCGGACAACATAAAGATAGTGGCGCCAAATCTTTATGGCGAACACCACTGCCCGTAACTCCAAATCATGGGTGGGATACCTCGTCTCATGAGGCTTCAGCTTCCTCGACGCATATGCTATCACATGACCCCTCTGCCTCAACAC
The DNA here is from genome assembly GCF_002870075.4 of Lactuca sativa. NCBI lineage: Eukaryota > Viridiplantae > Streptophyta > Magnoliopsida > Asterales > Asteraceae > Lactuca > Lactuca sativa. The sequence goes on from NC_056624.2 coordinate 113,602,744, forward strand.
TACACCCATCCCTGAAATGGACGCATCACAGAAAACTACGAAGTCCTCCACTCCCTCTGGAAGAGCCAATATTGGAGCTTCGCACAATCTCTGGCAAAGAGTCTCAAATGATGTCTGCTGCTTAGGCCCCCAAACAAATGTAACACCCTTTCGGGTTAATCTGGTGAGAGGAACCGCAATCTTGGAGAAATCCCTGATAAATCTCCGATAGTAGCCGGCCAATCCCAAAAAACACCTGATCTCGGATGGGGATCTCGGCAACTCCCATTGCATAATTGCCTTAATCTTGGTCGGATTGACCAAAATCCCATTCTGATTAACGAGGTGTCCCAGGAACTGGACCTCTCGTAACCAGAAATCACACTTAGAGAAGTTGGCATACAGCCTCTCCGACCTCAATACCCCAAGAACCTTACTCAGATGCTCCTCGTGTTGCTCTCTGGACCTCAAATACACCAAGATATCATCGATGAACACGATCAACGACCGGTCCAACATAGGCCTGCACACCCGGTTCATGAGATCCATGAAAACCATTGGTGCGTTGTTGAGCCCGAAAGGCATCACCACAAACTCGTAATGCCCATAACTAGTCCTAAAGGTCGTCTTCTAAATATCCTCCTCATGTACTCTCATCTGGTGATACCCAAATCTCAAATCAATCTTGGAAAACCAAGATGCCCCCTGCAACTGATCAAACAAGTCGTCGATCCTTGGAAGTGGATAAATGTTCTTGACCGTTAGCTTGTTCAACTCTCGGTAATCAATGCACATCCGGTGTGAACCATCCTTTTTCTTGACAAGGAGGATCGACGCTCCCCATGGTGAGCTACTTGGTCGAATAAGTCCCTTCCCTAGCAGCTCCTGAAGCTGTGAGGATAACTCCTACATCTGTGGCGGCGCAAGGCGATAAGGTGCCTTGGCGATTGGTGTCACTCCCTTAACCAAATCAATCTGAAACTCCACATGCCTCTTGGGAGGCAGACCTGGCAACTCCTCGGTAAAAACATCAGGAAACTCGCATACTATCGGAACGTCGGAGATAGAGCTCGGCCTCTCTGAAACAATTCACGTATCCACCACGTACGCTAGGAAACCCATACAACCCTGCTGCAAACTCTGCCTCGCTCTGGTAGCGGAGCAGAAAGCTGATCCAGATTTGGTACCCTCGCCATACACTGTAAGCACTCCTCCACTAAGGTCTCGTATAGTCACCAACTATCGCTTGCAGTTGATCACTGCTCCAAAACGGCTCAACCAATCCATGCCCACAATGACACAAATATCACCTATTGCAAACGGTACCAGGTCAATCGGAAACTCGACACAAAAAATCTCCAGCACACATCCTCGAAAGACATCAGTAGCAAAAACCGTATGCTCATCGGCTATAGAAACCCTCAGAGGTCAACTTCACTCCTCACGTTAGATACTTATGTGACGACTAAAAGCGAAAGATACGAAGGATCGACTCGCACCCGAATCAAATAGCACTAAAGCAGGTACAAAATTCACAAGAAATGTACCCAGATATAGCACAGAATAAGCATAATAAATCTCATAATAAACAATAAAGAAATACGTACCAACCACGACATCAGGTGTTGTGCAGACCTCCTCCGTTATCAACTGAAAAGCTCTCCCACGAGCCTTCAGAACCTCGGTCTTCACCGGCCGAACATCAGCAGCACGCGAAGCAGCAGGAGCGGAACCCTATGCTGATCCCTGAACAAGCTGAGGACACTCGGACTTCCGATGGCTGGTCTAATTGTAGTGAAAACAAACTGCATATCCCTTGGGGAAATCCTTCGCCATATGCCCCTCCTTGCCATATTTGTAGCAAATCCCCACCCGACAAGATCCCTCGTGACTCTTGCCACACTCGCCACAAGTGCGGCCAATCTGGCCTCCCGATTTAGACTCGGCAGGCTTAGCCTGATTGGCTGCTGGTTGCTACTGCACTGGCCGCCGATCTCTCCCTTGAGACTTCGCATCCTCCCTGGCCTGGGTCTCCAACTCGATCTCCCTCCTCCTGGCATTAGCCTGAAGCTCAACAAATGTATGATAAGATGAGTTCGCCACAAAATCTCGAATATCCCTCCTCGGAATGCTCAAATAACGGTTCATGCATGCCTGCTCAGTCAACACATACTTAGGGCAGAACAATGCCCTCTTGTGAAACATCCGAGTAATCACAGTCACCGACTCTGTCTTCGGTCTGAGAGACAGAAACTCGTGGGCCAACCATTCCCTCTCCACCGTGGGAACATACTCATCACGGAACACCATCACAAATCTCTTCCAAGTAACTGCAGTAAGCTCTGCAAGAGTAAAGCTGTTTGTCGCAAACTTCCACCAATCCTTCGCTCCTAAGCGAAGCTGGTTCAGTGCGAACCGCACCCTCAAATGCTCTTGGCATAAACAAGTATAAAAACATCCCTCGATGTCATAGATCCATCTCATCGTTGCAATCGGATCCTGACTCCCATCAAAATTTGGTGGCTTCGTGTTGTTGAACTCCGATACAGCAACGAGTCACGCCCTTGTGGCCTGGTAGCAGCGACAGCTGCAGTGGCTGTAGCAGCAGCCGCTTCCGAAACAGCAGCATATCGCTCATCAAATGTCTTAATCAGAGTGCTCTTAATAGACCCAAACATCTCTAGAATAGCCTCCCGAATGGCTGCGGCCACCTCATCATGAATCATCCTGCGAATCTTGTGATCGCTAACTCCACTACTCTCTGGGGTGTGGTGTGTAACTACCATGATGTCTCCGAAACCCATCACAAAATCATCAGAGACTCGCTTGAGTATACTCACACTCGATCGCTCTCCCCTACCTGCTCCTTAGCATCCTAACGATTCGTACTTAGGCTGCCTGCAAATTTGGGGCTTCTAGTAGTACGGGCCCAATACTACCTTCCACACCAAGCCCGTAGTCACTCGAAGTCCTCCTCCTAGGATTTTAATTCACAAATACTCTATATCTCAGGATTCACAGACTACTCTCGCAGAAGACCCCTCTCAAGCTCATCTAGGTATCTCCTCCTAGATTATCTCTCGACTCAAAACTCAGCACATACTTAGAGCGAATAGCAGATAACACTGATCAAGAACATCTCCTAGGCTAAGGCATCACAAATCAGGCAACTCTAGCCCTAGAATATGAAATACCTAGCCTAATTTCTATCATGCAATTCTAATAGAATATTTCATAAATATCTTATAACACAAAAGTAGGGGCATTTTGGGAAATCACGGTTTGGGCTCTGGCTGATTGTACACACCGCTCCAACTCGTTTTCTCTTAAAGCTCTTTCTCATTTTAGAAAAATCATTTCTTTTGAATTTTTTTCTCAAATCCTCAGTTAGAGTCCAAACAAACCCGGAGGTGCATCCAAATCCTTCAAACCAATGCTCTGATACCAACTTGTAACACCGAAAATTTTCAAACCAAAATTTTCGTTTTCAAACATAATAATCACATTTCATACTTACTGAAAACCTCAAGTATCAACATTAATACATTTTATTTATCAAAAGTTGTTTATCACAAAAACCAGGATCCTCTAAAACATACCTTCAATACGAGTGTGGGTACAATCAAGCCGGGGCCTTCCCGCGATCATCGGAAGTACCTGAAACACATAACACATAACATGGTAAGCATGAAGATTAGTGAGTTCCCCAAGATACCACACACAAATCATTAGCCATTCTATGTTATAACTCGATTAGACCCTCCGGTCAATGTGTCTCATTGGGACCCTCTGGTCCCAACGCAGTAACAATACTCAGCATAAATCACAAAGACATAATGCAGATTATCAAATACACAGATAAGCACAATAAACAGCTCAATCACACAAATGTACCACTCAAGGTAAGTATAGTGAGAAGACTCACCTTGCAAGAAGTCATCAAATCTCGAACTCAAATCATTGGCCTAGCCTCCGCCTAACATACACGACAATTATCCCTAATTAATCACGACTCTCAAGAGGCTACACTAACTCACAGAAGGGCAAAAGACCATTTTACCCCTTATTGGCCATAAATGTCCATAAATTGACCAAACCCAAAAAGTCAAACAAAAGTCAAGGCAGGGAGTACGTTGCGCGTACCAGCTCCTTATGTTGGGCGTACTCGGCTGCCATGTAGGCATCGGGGATGCGCGACCCCTACGCTGTGCGTACTGAAATTACGCCCGACGTATGCTCCAGTTTCACCCTTCTCACTTGTTTGGTCTTTAACAGTTAAGACCTTGGCTTATATTTCAGATCTAGACTCTCTAATAGCTCTTAACCCATAAAGTCAGTGACTCAAGAAGCTCATAACTCATGAATGGATTGATTCCAACGACCAAGATTAGATTTTTATGACATTACACCACTAATATACTCAAAAGGGATTGGTCCTAGTCTCTGGAATTCAAGATATCATAAAGTCTCCACCTTTTGGGACAAAACCCTAAAAGTCTCTTATATGATGCACATAACAAAAGAGTGGTAAAGTTTGAAGCTTTATACCTCTATATGAAGCTCCCAACTCATATTTGCTCAAATGCAAGAGCTTGGACTCCCACTCCTTCTTCTCCAAAGCTTTCTCTTCTCTTCAAGAACCCACAAAAACTCTCAAAGGCTCACAAATGCACTCACAAGCTCTAAAACGAGGGTTGGGGTACACTTAGGGTTTGATGTCTGAGAATGGTGGCCAAAAATGAGGCCATCAATTCCTTTATATAGAGGACTCACCCAAAATTAGGGTTTTCACTCTGGGCCTAGTACGCCCAGCGTACCCTCTAGGACGCCCAACGTACTAGGTGGCTTCTGCGTCAAATGCACGCATACGAGTACACGGAGCGTACACTCACGTACGCCCCGCATACTCATTCACCACCTTATCCCATAAAGGGACTAAAAGGGACAATCACTCAAAGACCAATGATTACGAGGTATACCTGAACTCGGGATGTTACAATTTTCATGAGAATCATACAAACATTTTAACAGATTCAATGGCAAGTTTCATTACAAAAACATTCTTATGAACTCACCAACTTAAAGGTTTATACACTTTCAAAATCGCTTGTATTCTCAGGGAATCAGTAGACAGGTACACCTGCAGGCTTTTAAGAAGACAGGGCTTATAGAGTCACGTCTTTTATACTTTCGTTATACTTTTGATGTATACAAACTATGTATCGAACAGATGTAAATACCTTATATATATATCCAATGTAATGGTTGTGTTTACTTTGATTACTATGATGCAATTTTTGTGATACTATACATGGCGCTCTCCACCCCCGAATGTTTCCGCCGTCTCGATTTGGGGGTGTGATGGAAGTTCCATGAGGAATTGGGCACGATACTGCATTCAGTATCGCGTACCACCCGTAGACAGACGGGCGGAGTAAGCGTACCATTCAGACTCTCGAGGACATGTTACGGGCATGTTTCATTGACTTTGGTGGGAGATAGGATTCCTACCTACCCCTTACAGAATTCTCCAACAACAACAACTTTCACTCCAGCATTGTTGCTCTGCCATTTGAGTTGTTGTATGGGCGAAAGTGTCGTACCCCAGTCTGCTGGGGAGAAGTTAGTCACCGAATCATGGGTCGAACTAAGGTGGTCCTACAGATAACCGAGATGATTCAGTAGATCAAATGGCGGTTGCAGACTGCTAAGAGTCGGAAAAAGAGTTACTCTGACCTACGCCAATCCGAGTTGAAATTTCATGTTAGTGACATGGTACTACTGAAGGTCTCGCCCTGGAAGGGTGTGATCCATTTCAGGAAGAGGGGAAAGTTGGGTCCCAGATACATTGGACCATTTCGGGTTATTATCGTGGTTGGCAAGATGGCGTATGGACTAGAACTTCCAGAGGAGCTCAGTCAGATTCACAACACTTTTCAAGTCTCGCAGCTGGGAAAGTGCATATTAGATTAGGAGGCGATTGTATCACTAGGTGATATTCACGGCGACTAGCGCCTGAACTACGTAGAGAGGCCAGTGATTGTTTTGCAAAGGAAGGTGAAGATTGTACGTAGCAAGGAAATACCATTAGTAAAGGTACAGTGGCAACATCGGAGGAGATCTAAGTGAACTTAGACACCAGAGGACGAGATGCGGGAGAATTATTTGGTGTTGTTCGTCGCAGCAGGCTTCGAAGACGAAGCCTAGTTCAAGTGGGGGAGATTTATAGCATGCCAATTCCTAGGTATAAATATAAAGCTTTTATATTTATATTTTCAGGGCAACATGACGAGTTGGGAGGCTCCAACTTGTCATGTACAGACCAAAATGGCCACGTTAATTTTAGAACCTACTCGGCGAGTTGGAGGACCCAACTCAACGAGTTGAAGCTGGTTGTGAAAACCCCTAATTTTTAGGTTTTGCACACTATTTAAAGGACCTTATAACCCATTGTAGCCTCCCTTACCACCTCCCCTGTCCAATGAAACCCTAATTCGAGCCTTATACCTTCTTGTGTGTGTGAGAGAGAGCTTGTAAAGTCACTTTTGGTGCTCTTTTGGAAGGATTTTGAAGTTTGAAGAGATTGGAGTGAGGAGGAGACTATAGATCCGGAATGTACTATGTATTGGCAACCAACTTGAGGTATAAAGTTGAAACCTTGATCTTCTAATGCTTAGATCTAATCTTATGAAGAAATATGGCCATTTTTGGTACATTATGGAGTCATTATCGGGTTTGAGCTTGTCATGAGGACATGGCTTCAGATATGGACTCCTTTAGGCTCCCATGGTGTTTTACATGGTATGAGTGTTTTAACCCCTTTGGTGCCATGCATGGACATAAAGTTAGCAACTTTACATGGTATCTTAACCCTAAGGGACTAGATCTGTAGTTTGGAGCTTTAGATTCGACTAGAAATGACTGAGTGTGAATAAAACTGAAGGAACTCGACGAGTTGCTTAGCTAACTCGATGATTTGAGCCGAGTTTTCCCGCTTTCTAGATTCCGAGTAAACTCGACAAGTTGGTGAGATAACTCGACGAGTTGGTTAGGGTTTTTCCCGGTTTTTTGAACATTAGAGGAACTCGATGAGTTGCTAGCTGTACTCGATGAGGTGGGTCAATATGGACTATTGACCTTGACTGTTGACTGTTGACTTTGACCAGGGTTGACCAAGTTTGACTTCTAGGGGTATTTTGGTAAATTGGGGTTTTAATAGAATTAGTCATATAGTGGTCGCATGCAGTTGAATTTGGAGGTACAAGTCGAGACTTGATTTCTACCAGTTCAACATCACTTGTGAGGTGAGTTTTCCTCACTGTACTGACAGGGTATATGGCACCAAGGTCGGCCCTTTGGATTGTTATGCTGATTTGTTGTATGCTTTAGTACTGCTATGATCTGTTAGATTGGTATCCTAGTAGATAGGATGTTGTTATGCTATTATGATCTGTTAGATCGTTATCCTGGTCGATAGGATGTTGCTATCTTGTTATGAACTGTTAGATCTGTATCCTGGTAGATAGGATGTTACTATGTTTATGATATGTTAGATCGGTTAACTAGCTGTAGACTATTATGTGATTATATATTATATGTGCACATGTTTGATAGGTGGCTGAGGCTTCACTGCTTTGTGCGTAAGCCAACAGGCCGAGGTATTCTAACCCGATGGTTGAGGGCCTAGAGTATTCCACCCGAGGATGATTGGACTCATAGTATGTTGGCATTCCAACCCGATGGTTGAGGGGTCTGGGGTATTCAAACCCGATGGTTGATTGGACTCATAGTATGATTGGCATTCCAACCTGATGGTTGAGGGGCATGGGGTATTCCAACTCGATGGTTGATTGGACCCATAGTATGATTGGCATTCCAACCCGATGGTTGAGGGGCTTGGGGTATTCCCATCCGATAGTTGATTGGACCCATAATATGTTGTTTGTGATATGTATTATTGTGTGTGGGATGCTACTTTGGGGGAACTCACTAAGCTTGGTGCTTATAGTTGTGGATTTTGTTTCAGGTACTTTGGATGATCACGGGAAGGCAAAGGCATGATCGTGCACCTCCTCATTTTTCATGTTGTGATTTCTGGGAAAAATCTTATATTGAATTATTTTGAAAACAATTTGTAAACAATGAATTGTTTTGGAATGTTTAAAAAGTTTTAATTTTTTTGTGAATTTTATGAATGTTACAAGTTAGTATCGAAGCCTTCATTTGAGTGAATTGGAGGAACACTCATGTGAATCCAGTCTCAAACTAAGGAAAAAGATAGGGTTTTTTAAACATACGACGAGATCTAGTAGGGGGTTGAAGGTGACGGCGGCTAGGGTTTCGACTTGTTACCCTAGTTGCCGTTCCCAGCATAGATCTATTCGCTTGAGAAGGTGACATGAAGATGTTGTTGGTGGTTGTCAAAAATTGACAATTGTCTCATAATAATAATAATAATAATAATAATAATAATAATAATAATAATAATGATAATGATAATGATAATGATAATGATAATGATAATGATCACGATCACGATCACGATCATGATAATAATAATGATAATAATAATAAGGTTTGTTTCAAAAGATAGTTATAAATAAGTTCCAGCAGCACTAAGCCATTAACGTATTCCAATTAGCAAAACCATCAAAATGAAAAGGATTGCAATTACATAATTCTAAACATGGAATAGCATATACCTAATTAGAATCACCCCCTCGACGAAAAGAAAAAAGACTATAGACGAGTCCAAATATATTGCCCACTAACTGTAGCAACACAATACCATATAGAGAGTCCAAGTCCCTCCAAATGAGAAACTCAAGGAACGCATCAAGCTCAACTTCGTACTAAAATAGCAATGCTGGCTAATCCCAAAAGGATAAGATTTGATAAGAAATTAAAAAAGAAAACAAAAAGAAAAAACTAGATTATTTCATAATATACCTTCATTACATAGAAAACCTTGACCAATTGCTCTTTCAACATGGCTGACATCTCAACATCAAGTCTCGCAACATCCACCTGGTTAACTCTTGATATAACAATTGGAATTGCAGACTGCAGAGAATTCACCAACGAATCAATTAGATCTCTGTTAAAAAGGAGAGGAGATAAGGAACCTTCATGAATATGAAAAAACCACTTGTTTTCTCCGAAAAAGATGTTGATGAATATATATGAGGTCCCTGAGCATTAAATTTGTTTCCAACAACTTAATTAATTCACTCTAAGATTAATCATTTAGTCCAATACGAGATTCTTAATCCTAAAAGTTGATTTTGCTTCTAATAGCTTAATAAATGATCACTTTATGAGTTTAATTATTTAGTTCGACATCAGATTCATAACCTAAACATTGTTTTCGTTTGGACTAACATGAAAATCTGAATTAACTGAAAGCAAATTAAAAAAAAAAAAAAAAAAAAAAAAACACTGTCAATACCTGAGAAGGAAGGACAAATGATTTACCTGAGAAGGACGAACAAATGATTTCCAACATGGTGATAATCTTTCATATGTATTAAGCCAAGTTGCTTCAGCTGGAACACCAAGAGAATTTTCAAAAGGTAAGAAAATGCGATGAGGGCATTAGATGGATTGTCGACAAGGGTAAATGTTGATTCAAGCCCTAGAAATCGCTCTGAAAGGGTCGGAAAGGGAAGGGGAAATAATTTTCATTGTAAGATAGAGGAGGTTGCTTCGAGCCCTAGAAATCACACGATGTCGAGAATAATGAAGAAGCTAAGGGGGTTTTTAAGAGTGTTGTATGTTCTTATTTTGGATGTGTAGCTGAGAGGTATCGTGCTTGAAGGTGGTTGCAATCAACATTTATTTTTGGTAGACAATAGGTGAAGCTAGGAGTTCAATCAATGTTTTTAGAGCGAAATCGGAGATTAGACAGCCGAAGAGGAGAGAATCACAGAAGCGTGAAGTGTGGATTGAGTTTTTAAGGTTCAATGGTGGTGGCGATGGCTTATAATTTACAGAGAGAATGGAGTGAGAGAATGAAGAGAGATAGATCCAGAGGAGATAGTGTAGAAGCGGGCTACTCAAAATTTTAGAATTTCAGACTATTTCAATTTCCCCCTTTAAAAACGCGCGTTTGGCTAAAAAAATTATAATGCGACATTTATAGAAGACACACATTTAAGAAAAGCACCCTCCATGTTCGTAATTTTTTTTTTGTTGGACACTAATTTTAGGTCACACAAAAAATGCATGTCTTGTATCCTTCAAATTCTAGAAAGCTATTACTTTAAGGACACACAAAAAATGCGTATCGTAAATCGGTGAGTGTCATTGTTTGCGTGTCATTAAAGGGCTGTTTTCTAGTAGGGAATTTGTCAATTGTGATGGTGATAACGAACTTTCTAGGAAATTTCCTTAATATGAGTGGTGACAACCCGAATGCGATGAACAATATATTAAGAATTTATTAGAAATAGTTGCTAGTGAAGTACAACGATAACTTTGATAGCCTCGGTTGGTGAAAACTTAACGAGTTAATGTTCTCGACAGTTGCTCGAATGGCAAAAAAGGTATTGACTTTTAATCACCCATTTTAACCTTATTTTGCCTTACTCCTCTTTCCTAAAATATGTGTAAGTAATATAATCATCAATGTTTACCTTCACAAATTTTGAAGAATTTCCTATTTTCTTCGCTTTTTATTCTAAAACTATTGTATCAACCTTAACTCCATGAAATGAATTTTTATTTTTCTTCTTGGTGTTCTATAATTTATGTTTGATTAAATTACACGAATGGTCCTTATGGTTTGGAGTAATTTGTGCGTTTGGTCCCGAACTTATTTTTTTAACTCGGAAGGTCCTTATTGTTTGTTTTTGTCATGTGCTTGGTCCTTACCATTTGTTTTTGTTACGCGCTTGGTCTCTGTCTTACCTAAAAGACCACTATTTAAATAGGAAAAAATGATGGGGTAGGTAAGGTAAAGTGAGGGCGATGGGGTTGAGGGTGTGTTTATTTAAATAAATTAAAAAATCAAGGGCAAAATAGTCTTTTTAGGTAAAACAGAGACCAAACGCGTAACAAAAACGAACAATATTGACCTTCCGAGTTAAAAAAATAAATTAGAGACCAAACGCGTAAATTACCCTAAATCATAGGGACCATTCATGTAATTTACTCTTTATGTTGGAATCAGTTAATGAGATGGACACGCCAAAAAACGGCATTGCATCTTGTTGTTCATCGCGTAAATTATCCTAAATCATAGGGATCAAACGCATAAATTACCCCAAATTATAGGGACCATTCATGTAATTTAATAATAATAATAATAATAATAATAATAAATACATAAATAAATAAAAATCTCGTATTAAAATTGCGATGGACTCTATCTGAATCAACTAACTAATCACCACTTGAAAAAAAAGCCGCCATAATGGACATTCCTAGATTTATTTGACTCTTTCATATTTGATCCACATGCATTGTTCCCTAGTTATTATGTTTGAAAATTACGTCTGACACTTCGACTTTTATGGCATTGTTATTTTATTATGTTAACTTCGAGATTTCATTACTAATTTTAATTCCACTCCTGCAACTATCATATGTCTTGCTAAGATAAAATGTACTAGATAGAAGTCAGTCAACGGTTATAACTTATAAGATTCTTAAGCCATGGCCAATATAGGTACGCGCTTCTAATTACCAAACTCAGTTCTATATATTTTCTCAGAAAAGCTGCTACTACCATAACTCTACATAATCACCAAAATAAAAAAATAATGTCTTCTTCAAGGGTAAACCTAGAAAAATGTCGAATTCCACTAGAGGAGATCATTCAGGCCACAAATGACTTCAGTGAAGAAACTCAAGTCGGAGATGGTGGTTTTGGTATGGTCTACAAAGGAAAACTCTCTGAGAATAACCGCTTAGTTGCCATCAAACGCCTTAATCCTACTAGTCGTCAAGGAAACGTCGAGTTCAAAAATGAAGTCAAGATGGTTTCAAATTTCAATCATCCAAACATCATCCCATTCATTGGTTACTGTGAAGAGGCAAATGAGCAAATTGTAGTCTACGAGTATGCTACTAACATCAGCCTTGATCATCACCTCCAAGACCCAAATAAGAGGCGTTGCCTGACATGGGTACAACGCCTGAAGATTTGCTTGGGGGCAGCAAGAGGGATAAAGTACCTACACTCTGGTGTTGGTGAGCACAGGAGAGTAATTCATAGAGATGTTAAGAGTGCAAATATTTTGTTAGACGAAAATATGGAAGCCAAAATATGTGATTTTGGTTTATCAAGATTAAGTCCAAGAAATCAGCCAGAAACCCAAGTCTTGACAAGGGCTTGTGGTACAATGTGTTACATTGATCCGGTTTACAATGAAAGACGTAGGCTCTCTAAAGAGTCGGACATATACTCGTTTGGAGTCGTAATGTTTGAAATATCAAGTGGGATGATGGCTTATCATGTAAGGCGCTTTGAAGATACCAAGACACAATCTATGATCGACATGGTCAGAAGCTACTATGATGACCATCAACTCGTTGATGGACTTGACAAGCTAATAGATACTGCTCTCAAAGGGAAGATTGATATGAGTTCTTTTCATAAATTTAATGAAATTGCACATGAGTGCATTAACATGGACATTAAGAAACGCCCTACCATGGACAGGATCATCGAGGGAATCGAGGAAGCACTAAATATTCAAGTAAGTCCTTTATTCCATATTTTTTAGGAAATATATTTTAATTTCATAGCAAGAATGAAAACTATCATTCATGGACAATATAATATGATATTAGCTATTGCATATTTTCTGTAACTATGATTCTAATCTTTTGTATAAAGTTATATTTTCAACAAAAGAATGGATTTATTCTCGTTTTTCGCTCTAAAAAGTAACTTTACTTACCTCTGCTTATTGTTCAAATCTAATGACACATGAGGAAACTATAGTTTTTCATATAACTGTTAAGCAACTTCGGCTAAAATTTGGCCGCGTAATTATTCCACAAACTGATCTCCCAAATCGACAAGCAGGAGAATGGGAAAAAGTTTTATATGTTGGAGGCAAACGATCTATCCATTGAATGGCAGGATGACACTCGATACTGGGAATGGGGACATGTACCGGAATCAAGGTACTCTCTCTCTCTCTCTCTCTCTCTCTCTCTCTCTCTCTCTCTCTCTCTCTCTCACACACACACACATAGTGCATTTGGTATTCATACGAATACATTGCCCTTTGTGCAGGTTCCCGGAGGTGTGCATACTGAGAGAAGTATGGTGGCTTGAAATCCACGGCAAAGTAGCAGCCTTGAAGCTGTCACAAAAGAGTATATATGTGGCATATCTTGTCTTTCGAACCACCGATGATTGCAGCGGACTTGCTGTGCCCGCAAAATCTAGGGTAAGTTATGGTGGGATTGAAATGGAGACTGAAAATGTTTATCTCCGAAGACCAAGGCGTGTGCAAGAAAACTATGTGGTTCCTCATAAGAGAAAGGAAGGATGGATGGAGATTAAGTTGGGAGAATTCGAGTACAAGGAAGGAGATGATGGGGAGGTTGAGATGGTGCTTGAGGAGGTAACTCGTCAAAACCGGAAGAGTGGTCTTATCGTGGAGGGCATGGAGATTCGACCTAAATAACTTTGCAATTATCTCGTTTTAACCATTATTGATTTAAAATATTTATTCGTATTTATAATATATATTAATATTGTTATTTAATTAATAAAATGTATAAGATAGTAATTAACAACAATATATGATTTCTAAAATTTCTAACTGTAGTAACTATAAATTACGTCCATCTTTGTTAATGAATAATGATGTGGTATTTCCTAATACCCAATGATCTGTAAAGATTACGGACTCCACACTGACGCTGATTATTCTTGAGTTGATGCTGACTTTGGTGTTGGTGGTCATTGTGTAATTGTGTTTGATTAATCAAATCATAAGGTGTGACCTTACACCTCATAGATTTGATTTCTTACTCAAATTTTTCTGAAATAATTTCTAAAGACAATTCTCATTTTATTGCTTTTAATCTTCCTGGTAGCATTTGTTCTACTACTAGAATTCTAATTTTGTTCCTAAAAGATTATGAGGTTTGGGTTCTACATTTTGAAGATCACATTAATGGAATTAAAACTTATAGTTCAAGCATCTAGCAAGCTATTGTCAAAGGTCCTCATCAATGCTCAAAAGAAAAAAAAATATATCATTACTCTGGCTTATTTAGATGAGTTCATTACAAATAATACTGATTTAACCACATATGAGAAACAAAGACTTCAAAGAAACTTGAGAGCTAAAAGAAATCTTCGTTTTGCTCTTCCACAAGATACATTTAGACTCATAAGCTCTTTACCTACTACTAATGAAATTTGGAAACGATCGAAGGAACTTTACTCAGAAGATGCATATCAAACACATTATATAAAAACAATTCTTCTTTTAGAATTTGGATCATTCAAACAGAAATTTGATGAATCAATTAATCAAGTGGCTAATAGATTCATTCATTTACTAAGTAGAATGTTAAAATACGAGTTGAAAATATCAGACATCAAGCAAAAAGTGACTTTCATGAATGGATTAACATCATAATGGAGATTGATTTTATCTGCTATAAAAGCTCATGAAATTATAGTCTAGCTTGGGTGGTTGCTATCATGAAATGACTTGAAACTAAAGATGTGAAGTCAATTCCCAATATAGGATCTCTCTTGAATTTTTTGCAAAAGAAGGAATCGCTAGTAAAGAAATCCAAAGTAATTGTTGAAGATTTGGACACTGATGTTACCGATGACGAGTTCACGAGTGAGGAGAAAGCCTTAATAGTTAGTAATTCGAAGAAGTTTTTTAAGAAAAATTTCTTAATATTCAAAAGCAACAAACCTGTGAGAAGTGATAGTGGAGGAAAGGGTTTTAGATGATATAATCCAAGATCTGAGAGAACTAAGGGGCTATTTGTTTACCACTTGATGCCTCTTAAAAGTGGCTATGTCTCAACCTTAAGGATTCAGATTATTTGTTTAGCACTTAAAAAACAAACTGAAAATTAAAAATGCATCTAATTCGGTAAGATCTAAAAGGGCATCTGAAAAAAAAAGACGCGCTTATCCTCGTGTCCTCCCACACTCGTTCATCTCTTCCTCGCCTCCCACAATCTCCTCTACTTTCGACGCCAGTCACAGCCCCCTTTCCGGCTGTCGCTACCCTCCAACACCTCCTCGCATCGTCAATCCCATATTTGTGACAACCCGATATTTCAACTCTTTGTAATGACCTAAAAGGGTCAAGTATTGTAACCACTTTTAAGTAATAAAATTTACTTTCATAATAAAATGTACAAATAGTTCTATTTAAATTCCTTCTATGTTTAAATGTCTTTAAACCATGATCGTACGTAAAAAGAACGCCCAAATCCGACTTCATATATCGAAGTTATGATTTTTCCAAGTTCAGCTTAGCATCAGACAGCTAAAAACTCGAATCGGAGATCGAGCGACTTTTGGCCGGAATGACCTAAACGAGAATCGAAGGTCTCAACAATGGTATTTCAGCGGTAAAAAGTCTGGCAAAAACCGACATCAGATAAAGAAGTTATGAATTTTCAAAGAAATTCCTTAAACACGATGACTTATAAAATAAATAATAAAAAAATAATTTCGGAATTTGCCAACGGAGTCTAAACGAAAGTTGTAGAGCGTAGTCTCACCTACGCGTGAATATAAATACCATCGAAAACGGAGTTCGTATGAAGAAGATATGAATTTTTGAAGTTTATTAAATAAATTATATATTTATTTAAATCAAAATTCAAGCCTTATCCGAAGAGAAGTCAGCGTCCTCATCCGAGGTACGCGCTACGTACCCCTATACGCCCTGCGTACCCGAGAGACTTGGCCTCTGATCGTCCACGTCGCCCTATCCGAGGCTTCCGACCCGTCCGACCCGCTGTCCCATCCGATCCGATCCGTCCCATCCGAAGCCGAGCGTACGCCCCGTGTACCGAGGCGGTTCAGCCCTCCTATAAATAGAATGCGAGGGCTTCCGAGAAAAATGCTCATTTCTCTCCTTTCTCTCACAATCTTGCCTCGTTTTCCGTGCCCGTTCAAACCTGAAGCTCTGGTCTTTTTGCTCAAGTCCCGAGGGTCGATTTTACTCCCGAGATTCCCGAGAATCCCGAGAAAAATCCGTTTCCCGAGACGAAACTCTGCCCGGTTTTCCACCTCGCTATCTTCAAACTTTCAAGTGAGTTCATACCCCTTAATTTACCTTTTAAATATTTTATAAATTCTTTTATATGCTTTCAGGGGGGGGGGGGGATTACAAGTAAAACACACGAGTATTATCGTGTCTTACATAAAGAACTCTTTGATATGCTTTCATACATTCAAATCACATGCGATTTACAAACTTTTAAGGAACTTTCATATATATATATATATATATATATATATATATATATATATATATATATATATATATATATATATATATATATATATATATATATATATATATATATATATATATATATATATATATATATATATAACATATGTTAAAATAGCATTCTATCTTTTGAAATATAAATTTGTTGTAATGCATGTATAAACTAAACTTTTCGTAGATTATACTTGTCTATCTTAGACTCTACACCAAAAATCTATGCTTTCATAAACAAATGATTCCTTATTTCTAAACAAACGAGACACACTGTTAGAAAACTATAATAGGTATAGTTTTGCGAACAAATTTCTCACTCTTATGTACTAGAAACATGAATTTCAAGAAGTCACTTTCGTATACAAGAACAAACGTAACATTTTAACAAGTAGATCTGTTTTTATACCACGGTTTTGTGAGACACTAACTTCATGTACGTTCGAGTACACATTTCAAGTCCTGTATTATATACCAGAATCCCTTGGAGGGGGAGCATGGTGTTTGTGTATAGATCTATACGGGCTTGACAACCCGCGCCCTGACTGTTAGCTGCAGTCCACCGTTTGGGGTGACAAACGTCATAACATTCCAACGCCTGAAGAACGTTGTGTATAGGCATTCCGAGTCAATAGTATGGTTATAAAACTCACATGGGGTATTAAAAATGCATTGATTTACAAGGTTTTCAAAACACATTGGTTATTTTACACTTACATACATTTTGGAAACAAACATTGGTCTTGAGTGAAGGCTACTTTTATACTAGTAGAAAATATAGGATTTTCTAAACACAAACAAACAAAGACAAAACATTTCATTTCATACAAACATTGTCACTTAAATACTTATGAAACTCACCAGCTTAAATGCTGATCTACTCTTTCAAAATTACTTGTATGTCCCAGGAAATCAGTCATTTCAGGTATTCATTACGCTTTTGATGAAGGGATGTTGCGGCGCCAGTTAAATCTCGTATTTTTGACATCATATTGTAATTGGTTTTGAACATGTAACTTTAGACAAATGTAAACTTTCAATTATATATATGATGGTTGTATTGCTTTCTTTACTATGTATTCATTTGTTACGTTACTACATGAAGTCATCCGCCCCCGAACGTTTCCGCCGTTCAAGTTTGGGGGTGTGACAGATTGGTATCAGAGCAATGTTTATAGTGAACTAAGTATATCGAACCACATAAGATATACAAACTATAAATGCTTAAGGGACTAATACCCTCTGACAAAACAAATTTTCTTTTTACGCTTAAGCAGCATTGCGTTCAACTTAAATTGATAGTTCATTTAACTACAATTACATGCATACCACAAATTATTTTCATGTTATCCAACTATCCAAGTATTTAGACAAGTTGACACTACGATTAAGACTCGATATATGTAATCAGATTTTGGACAAATATAGCGTGATCAACTATATTTGCCCGAGATTGGACCAACGTATATCGAGGAATGATCGTAACAAGCAACAAGTCAAAACTTACCAAACCCTTACTAGAATCAAACACAAGAATTTAAAAACTATAGGAGTATTTGCTATCTAAACTAGTTTAACTTACATGTTTTGCATGTTCCAACTTTATTCAATTCTTATAACCCTATTTCTCGTACAGTCAAATGGTTGGATTTCACCACCCTGGCGACCCCTACTTTCCCAACCAAGGCAACGGAGGATGGATCGAAGATGATCCCGAAGAGGACGAGGAACCCATAGAAGTGGGTGATGACTCCGGTACCGACTCAGAGCTGGAAGTTATCGATCCACCACCCATTCAACCTCCCGTCTTCGTAAGGAACTTTCAAGGACCGACTCCCGTCTGGGGAAGTCACCTCCACCATTGGAGCCAACAGCAAAACCTACGCCCTCCCTACGACATGTGCCGGGACTTCTATGATGTCCGCGGCGGAGGTTCGGCTGATCGAGCACTCCCGGTAATGGTTGGTAAGTTAGCCAATCAGTCCTATCAGTCCGGAGTTCAAGCTAGCCGACTCCGGGATGTCAATGTGGAAGTACAGGTTCACACTTCTGACATCCGTAGGCTGGACATGATGCAAGACAATGCTCAACTCCAAACCGAAGCATTTCAAGCGCAAATGATTGCAGCCCTCGCTGAGCTGAGGGAACAACAAGTCGCTTTTGATAGGCGTCTAATGGAGTCGAAGCAATCAGATGCGGAGTCAAGCTCCAAGCGCAACCTACGACGCAAGTAGTGCTTGTCAAGGACTCAAATTTTGTTATAGCTTAGGACCTCGGCTAAAAGTCTTTAAATTTCTCGAACTTTGTAATCGGAGACCCTTATAGGGGTCAAATTTTCATGATCATTGTAACAACTTTTATATTAATATAAGTGACACTATTACTACTACGTTAAGTATTTCGTTCAAACTTTGAATGGTCTTTAAGAAACCAAATACATGTTTCATACTTTCAGTCTTACAAATAACTTTCATTCTTCTATTTTAAGACTCATACTATCATCTGTTGTTGAACTATAGCAATTTAGTTCATGAGACACATACATTTTCTATTCTATGGAATTCTTATCCTTGTCTTTTCAACCCATAGTTGAAGGATGCCTCCGCGTAGGAACCCAAGGCAAAACAACGGTGGGGAAACACCTGTACCACCTCCACCACCTCAATTTGATGTCGTCATGTTCCAAGCAGCAGTCACCGCAGCGGTGGCAGCTGCCATGTCATAGATCAATAACTCGAGTACTAATGGCTCAGGATCTGGCACACACCCATCCAACCATGGCGAGAGTCATGGACCACCTCGAGAATGCACCTATAAGGACTTCACCAACGCCAAGCCCCGGATGTTTTATGGAACTGGTGGTGTGATGGCCCTGAGGCAGTGGATTGAAAGGATGAAGGCAGTCTTTGAAATCTGCTCCTGTCCCGAGCACAGCAAAGTCAAATTTGCAACTTTCACCCTTATTGATAAAGCTTTAACTTGGTGGAATGGCCACGTTAAAGTACTTACCCTAATCGTGCCAAACTCCATAATCTGGGAGAGCCTGAAAGTCATGATGATGAGAGAATACTGCCCACGGGGAGAGATTCAAAAGCTTGAACACGAGCTATGGACTCTCGGAATGGTTGGTACCGACATCGCTACTTATACCAACAGATTCTGCGAGCTGGCAATTCTTTGTCCAGATATGATTGCTCCCGAGAGCAAGAAAATAGAAAGGTACATCTGGGGACTGACGCCCCAACTTCGATCAAGCGTGTTAGCTTCCAAACCTGACACCTTTGAAAGTGCTAAGGAACTGGCACAATCTCTGATTGACTACGTAGGTCATCAGAACTCAACCACTTCTGTACCAGAACCACAGAAAGGAAACAACAACAACAACAACAACAACAACAACAACAATAGCAGGAAGAGAGTGTGGAATAAAGGGAAGGGTGGGTCTTCCCAGGAATCCGCAAAGAAACAACTGGTTTCAGTGAATGCTACCACTATACCTACTACAGCTCCTATAAATACCTACCCAACAAAGCCTTATGTAGGTAACCTCCCAAAGTGCACCAAATGCAATTACCACCACCATGGACCTTGTCAGGAAATGCAGTGCGCCAACTGCAACAGGAAGGGACACACAGCCCGTTTCTGCAAGGACCCCGCAAAGCCGATCACTCAAGTTCCCGGTGCGGGTGTAGGGCAGACTTGCTACGGTTGTGGCGAGGTGGGCCACTACAAGAGGAACTGTCCTAAGGCAGCAGGCACCGGAGGTGTGGGACGAGTTTTGGCAATAGGCCACGACGAAGCTGTAGCTGACCCAACTATAGTTACTGGTACGTTCCTTCTCGATAATTCCTATGCATGCATATTATTCGATAGTGGAGCGGAGAGAAGCTTCGTGAGTCAAAACTTTATTCATTTACTTAAACCTAAACCTAGCAAGTTAGAAAAATCATTCACTGTAGAGATGGCCAGTGGAAAAACCGAAAACACTAACTGCATATACATGGGCTGTACGTTAACTTTAGACGGCAATTCTTTCCCAATCAATCTCATGCCGGTCCAAATTAAAAGTTTCGACGTCATAGTCGGCATGGATTGGTTGAGTCTTCTTCGCGCCAACATCATGTGCTTTGAGAAAGCAGTCCATCTTAATCTCCCTAACAACGAAACATTAGTTATCTACGGCGACAAATCTAGTACAAACCTTCGCATCATTTCGTGCATCCAAGCTCGCAAGTGCTTGCGGAAGGATTGTCGAGCATTCCTAGCGCACATTGTTGATGCCAGTCAAGAACTGAAGGACATCAAGGGCATCTCGGTAATACGCGAATTTCCCAATATCTTTCCAGAAGAACTACTAGGATTACCACCACAACACGAAGTCGAGTTCAGAATCGACTTAGTTCCAGGAGCTACCCCAGTAGCGAAGTCGCCTTATCGTCTTGCACCAGCAGAGATGCAGGAACTTTCCAGTCAACTTAATGAACTCCTTCAAAAAGGATTCATAATACCAAGTTTCTCACCTTGGGGAGCACCGGTCTTGTTTGTAAAGAAGAAAGACGGATCGTTCCGTATGTGCATCGACTACAGAGAGCTGAACAAACTTACTGTCAAGAACCGCTATCCTCTACCCCGTATTGACGACCTATTCGATCAACTTCAAGGAGCGAACTACTTCTCCAAAATAGATCTACGATCCGGATATCACCAATTACGAGTTCTAGAGGGGGACATTCCAAAGACAGCTTTCCGAACTCGTTATGGACACTACGAATTTGTAGTGATGCCGTTCGGATTAACCAATGCACCAGCAGTATTTATGGACCTAATGAATAGGGTATGCTGCCCTTACTTGGATCAGTTCGTCATCGTCTTTATCGATGATATACTTATCTACTCTCGAAGTAAGGAAGAGCATAGTCAGCACCTACGAAAAGTCCTAGAAACACTGCGAACGGAGAAACTCTATGCGAAGTTCTCTAAATGCGAATTTTGGATTCGAAGAGTCGAATTTTTAGGCCACGTTGTTAGCGAGAAAGGTATACACGTGGACCCCTCCAAAATTAAGGCCATTGAGAACTGGTCGGCACCAAAGACACCTACAGAAATTCGTCAATTTCTAGGTCTAGCTAGCTACTATCGCAGATTCATAAAGAACTTTTCGAGCATTGCGAAACCTCTTACTTCATTAACCCAGAAAGGCGTGGCCTTTGACTGGGAAGCGAAACAAGAGAAGGCATTCCAGACACTAAAGCAGGCCTTGTGCACCGCACCGATACTATCCCTCCCCGAAGGGATAGAAGACTTCGTAGTGTATTGCGATGCGTCAAATCAAGGACTTGGTTGTGTTCTTATGCAGAGAGGGAAGGTTATCGCTTATGCCTCCCGACAGCTTAAGACACACGAAGTGAACTATACGACACACGATCTCGAGTTAGGAGCAGTGGTATTTGCTCTGAAGATCTGGAGGCACTACTTATACGGAACAAAGAGTACTATTTTCACCGATCACAAGAGCCTTCAACACATTTTCGATCAAAAGGAATTCAACATGCGACAACGACGATGGGTTGAGTTACTAGATGACTACGAATGCAAAATTTGTTATCATCCTGGCAAGGCCAACGTAGTAGCTGACGCCCTCAGTCGAAAAGAATACACTGGTCGGAGGGTCAAATCTCTGACCATGACTATCCATTCCCACTTATCCACACAAATTAAGGAGGCACAAATGGAAGCTTTGCAACCTGAAAATGTGGCGGGTGAATCCCTGCGAGGAATGGAAAATAATCTAGAAGTCAAGGGTGGCGGAGCCTACTATCTCATGGACCGAATCTGGACCCCGAAACATGGTGGTTTCAGAAACGTAGTCATGACCGAAGCTCACAACTCAAGATATTCCGTTCACCCGGGCTCAGATAAAATGTATCTGGATCTTAAGAAACTGTACTGGTGGCCTAACATGAAAGCAGAAATTGCTACCTTCATGAGTAAATGTCTTACTTGCGCTAAGGTTAAGGTCGAGTATCAGAAACCGTCAGGATTACTACAACAACCAGAGATACCAGAATGGAAATGGGAGCGGATTACTATGGACTTCATAACCAAGTTACCCAAGACGACAAGTGGACTCGATACCATATGGGTCATTGTCGACAGATTGACCAAATCCACGCATTTCCTACCCATCAAGGAGACTGACAAAATGGAGAAGCTTACAAGAACTTACTTAAGGGAAGTAGTGCGACTGCATGGTGTTCCGATATCCATTATCTCCGATCGAGATAGTAGATTCACTTCAAGATTCTGGCAATCACTACAAAGTTCCCTGGGAACTAGGCTAGACATGAGTACAGCCTACCACCCACAAACAGACGGACAAAGTGAGAGAACAATACAAACTTTAGAAGATATGCTGAGAGCCTGTGTGATTGACTTTGGAAAGGCATGGGATATCCATTTACCCCTTGTCGAATTTTCATACAACAATAGTTATCATACAAGCATAAAGGCTGCTCCGTTTGAAGCCCTCTATGGTCGAAAGTGCAGATCCCCTCTGTGCTGGACTGAAGTTGGCGATACCCAGTTAGCTAGAGGAAGAGTTCCTAAAAGCACTCTCACCAGTCCGGAAATCATACGAGAAACGACAGAGAAGATCGTTCAGATTCGTGAACGATTGAAAGCCTCTAGAGACCGACAGAAAAGCTACGCTGACCAAAGGAGGAAACCTTTGGAATTCCAGGTAGGAGACCACATCTTATTAAAGGTCTCACCGTGGAAGGGTTTGATACACTTTGGAAAGCGTGGGAAACTAAATCCAAGATACATAGGGCCTTTCGAGATTCTTGCCAGAATCGGCCCTGTGGCTTACAAGCTTAACCTACCGCGCGAACTTAGTAACATCCATCCAACCTTCCACGTCTCAAACTTGAAAAAGTGTCTGTCCGATGAGACTCTTGTTATTCCACTCGACGAGATCGAGATCAACGAGAGCCTCAACTTTGTGGAAGAACCAGTAGAAATCATGGACCGAGAGGTCAAACAAACAAAACAAAGTCGCATACCCATCGTGAAGGTTCGCTGGAACGCCAAGCGGGGACCTGAATTCACATGGGAACGCGAAGATCAGATGAAACAAAAGTACCCTCATCTCTTTCATGTTCACTAGTATCTTTACTACTTTAAATTTCGGGACGAAATTCTCTCTAACAGGGGGATGATGTGACAACCCGAAGGTCTCAACAATGGTATTTCAGCGGTAAAAAGTCTGGCAAAAACCGACATCAGATAAAGAAGTTATGAATTTTCAAAGAAATTCCTTAAACACGATGAGTTATAAAATAAATAATAAAAAAATAATTTCGGAATTTGCCAACGGAGTCTAAACGAAAGTTGTAGAGCGTAGTCTCACCTACGCGTGAATATAAATACCATCGAAAACGGAGTTCGTATGAAGAAGATATGAATTTTTGAAGTTTATTAAATAAATTATATATTTATTTAAATCAAAATTCAAGCCTTATCCGAAGAGAAGTCAGCGTCCTCATCCGAGGTACGCGCTGCGTACCCCTATACGCCCTGCGTACCCGAGAGACTTGGCCTCTGATCGTCCACGTCGCCCTATCCGAGGCTTCCGACCAGTCCGACCCGTCCGACCCGCTGTCCCATCCGATCCGAACCGTCCCATCCGAAGTCGAGGCAGTCGAGGCTTCGGTCATGCATGACGTACGCGTACGCGCTGCGTACGAGCGTACGCCCCGTGTACCGAGGCGGTTCAGCCCTCCTATAAATAGAATGCGAGGGCTTCCGAGAAAAATGCTCATTTCTCTCCTTTCTCTCACAATCTTGCCTCGTTTTCCGTGCCCGTTCAAACCCGAAGCTCTGGTCTTTTTGCTCAAGTCCCGAGGGTCGATTTTACTCCCGAGATTCCCGAGAATCCCGAGAAAAATCCGTTTCCCGAGACGAAACTCTACCCGGTTTTCCACCTCGCTATCTTCAAACTTTCAAGTGAGTTCATACCCCTTAATTTACCTTTTAAATATTTTATAAATTCTTTTATATGCTTTCAGAGGGGGGGGGGGATTACAAGTAAAACACACGAGTATTATCGTGTGTTACATAAAGAACTCTTTTATATGCTTTCATACATTCAAATCACATGCGATTTACAAACTTTTAAGGAACTTTCATATATATATATATATATATATATATATATATATATATATATATATATATATATATATATAACATATGTTAAAATAGCATTCTATCTTTTGAAATATAAATTTGTTGTAATGCATGTATAAACTAAACTTTTCGTAGATTATACTTGTCTATCTTAGACTCTACACCAAAAATCTATGCTTTCATAAACAAATGATTCCTTATTTCTAAACAAACGAGACACACTGTTAGAAAACTATAATAGGTATAGTTTTACGAACAAATTTCTCACTCTTATGTACTAGAAACATGAATTTCAAGAAGTCACTTTCGTATACAAGAACAAACGTAACATTTTAACAAGTAGATCTGTTTTTATACCACGGTTTTGTGAGACACTAACTTCATGTACGTTCGAGTACACATTTCAAGTCCTGTATTATATACTAGAATCCCTTGGAGGGGGAGCATGGTGTTTGTGTATAGATCTATTTTTATACCACTGTTAGCTGCAGTCCACCGTTTGGGGTGACAAACGTCATAACATTCCAACGCCTGAAGAACGTTGTGTATAGGCATTCCAATTCAATAGTATGGTTATAAAACTCACATGGGGTATTAAAAATGCATTGATTTACAAGGTTTTCAAAACACATTGGTTATTTTACACTTACATACATTTTGGAAACAAACATTGGTCTTGAGTGAAGGCTACTTTTATACTAGTAGAAAATATAGGATTTTCTAAACACAAACAAACAAAGACAAAACATTTCATTTCATACAAACATTGTCACTTAAATACTTATGAAACTCACCAGCTTAAATGCTGATCTACTCTTTCAAAATTACTTGTATGTCCCAGGAAATCAGTAATTTCAGGTATTCATTACGCTTTTGATGAAGGGATGCTGCGGCGCCAGTTAAATCTCGTATTTTTGACATCATATTGTAATTGGTTTTGAACATGTAACTTTAGACAAATGTAAACTTTCAATTATATATATGATGGTTGTATTGCTTTCTTTACTATGTATTCATTTGTTACGTTACCACATGAAGTCATCCGCCCCCGAACGTTTCCGCCGTTCAGGTTTGGGGGTTTGACAATATTGCATCGCCTCCCCCATCGTCCTCCGATCTCCTCTAATGTTTAGGAACGATATTGATGCCTCCCCTTTTTGAGAAAATCAAATAAAATTTGGCTGTAAAGGCTTAATTTATTCAATACATAACAAGGGTATATATATACAAAAGTTTACAACAAAATCCTTGAATATATGGAAGGGATATTGAATACAATAAGAAATATACATGAGAAGATATGGAAGATATGGTTTCGTTGGAGCATGAAGGTTCCGAATGCCCAGCTTGCCAAGAAGAAAACAAAAAGATTTAGTCCCAAGTGGTTTTGTGAAGATGTCAGCAATTTGATTCTTTGTACTGATAAGCATAGGCTGAATTTCTTTGGACTCCACTCGTTCTCGAACAAAGTAACAATCCATTTGTACGTGTTTGGTACGTTCGTGGAAAACTGGATTGTTGGCAATATGTCTAGCAGCTTCGTTGTCACAGTATAGTGGAGTTGGGCCATCTTGTGGAGCTTGAAGATCTTCAAGTAACCATCACAACCATATGAGTTCACTAATAGTGGCAGCCATGGCACGATATTCTGCTTCAGCTGAAGAACGGGAAACAACTGACTGCTTTTTCGTCTTCCAAGAAATAGGCGCTCCACCTAACATTATGAAGTATCCGGTTTTTGATCGTCGATCCATCTGGCACCCCAACCAATCTGCATCACAGTAAGCCATGAGTTTTAAATCTCCATTTGAGGGTAAGAGAATTCCTTGCCCAGGTGTCGATTTTAAGTAACATAAAATTCGAATGACGGCATCCATATGTTGTTATCGAGGTTCTGCAACGAATTGACTGAGGGTATTCACTAAAAAAGTGATATCAGGTCTAGTGACTTGCAAGTATAATAGCTTTCCAATGAGTCGTTGGTATCGGCTTGCATCAACAAGAGGGGTATCCTTGGTGTTATCTAACCAAATATTTTGTTCCATTGGAAAGTCACTTGGTCGGCATCCTTGAAGCCCACTTTCTTCTAGAAGATCTAATGTATACTTTCTTTGGCTAAGAACCAGACCTTCTGATGTGCACGCAACTTCTATGCCCAGGAAATATTTCAACATCCCCAAATCTTTGATGCTAAACTGTTCATTTAGATACTTTTTTACTTCATTGATTTTCTGATCTGAGTTTCCAACAAGAATAACATCATCGACATATATGAGTGCTGAAACATATATGTCATTCCTTTTATAGGTAAAGAGAGAGTGATCAGCACGAGATTGTTTAAAATCAATATCCAAGAGTGCCCTTGTGAACTTATGATACTAGTTGCGAGAGGCTTGCCTTAATCCGTACAATGACTTTCTCAGTCGACAAACTCGCGTGTCGCCTGGTTTTGAAAATCCTTGTGGGATCTTCATGTAAACTTC
Organism: Lactuca sativa; assembly: GCF_002870075.4. Taxonomy (NCBI): domain Eukaryota; kingdom Viridiplantae; phylum Streptophyta; class Magnoliopsida; order Asterales; family Asteraceae; genus Lactuca; species Lactuca sativa. Next base: position 113,629,847 of record NC_056624.2, read on the forward strand.
TTCTTGAAGATCCCCATGCAGGAACGCATTATTAACATCTAACTGATGTACAACCCATTGCTTCTGGCCCCAACAGCTAGCATACTTCGAACAGTGACAAGTTTTGCAACTGGTGCAAAGGTTTCATGAAAATCGATGCCTTCGATTTGGGTGAAACTTTTGGCAACTAAACGTGCTTTATATCTCTCAACCTCTCCTGTGGATTTGTATTTGACTTTATAAACCCATTTGGAGTCTATGACGCGTTTCTCGGTTGGCAATTGTTCAAGTGTCCAGGTGCCATTTTGCTCGAGGGCTTCTATTTCTTTCTTCATAGCCTCTATCCATTTTGGATTTTTTACTACATGATGAAAGTGTTTAGGCTCATCATGGGAGGTGATGGCCGACAAATAAGCTTTGTGAGAGTTTGAGAATTGTTTGTAAGAAACATAATCAGATATAGGATGTACCATTGAGGGACTTGAGTTGGCCACGGTTTGCGAATGGTCTATAGATGGCGGTAGGTTAACTTCAAAATTCTCTAGTCTTTTGGTTGCTGCCCGTGTTCGATTGCTTCTTCTTTCAACATTGGGCAGATTTGATCCATTTTCTGTTGTGACACTCGTGTCAGTGAGTTGTGTTTCACTCATATTTTGAGTTTCTTCCATATCCTTTAAACCCTCAATTTCATTTTGGTCCAAGTTGGTAGTGATCTCGTCTTCTTCCATTATCTGATTGTTTATTGTGTTGTCTTTATCTTGACTATTCATGAAATCGGATTCTAAAAGGTCAGAGAACTCAGTGGGAAAAACAGTCTTGAATGGAAAAACATCCTCTACAAACCTTACGTCTCGTGTTGTGATGATCTTCTTTTCTTTCATGTCAAAAAATCTATACCCTTTTTGTCCATTAGGATATCCCACGAACACCGAAGGTCTTCCTCTTGCCTCGAATTTGTTTCCCCCTGTCTTGTTATCTTTTCCGTATACTAAACAACCAAAAGTTCACATGTGTCCGTATGTCGGAGAATGACCAAAAAGGATCTCATAAGGTGTCTTCTTGTCAATAACCTTTGATGGGAGTCTATTTATGATGTATGTAGCTGTCATTATGTATTCCCCTCAAAAGCTGATGGGTAGATTGGCTTGAAATCTTAGTGCTCTGGCTACTTCAAGTATATGTCTATGTTTTCGTTCGGCCACCCCATTTTGCTGTGGGGTGTGTGGGCATGTAGTCTCAAGGAGAATTCCTTTTTCAGCATAAAAATTCATCATAGCATTAGACGTGAATTCTCCATCGTTGTCACTTCTAAGTCTTTTGAATTTCTTTCCAAACTGTGTTTCGACCATGTTTATGAAAGTTGTTAGACAACTGCTAGCTTCTGATTTAAATTTGATAAGATAGATCCATAGTACACGACTATGGATCTAGCCCCACAAAGAGATGGAACTCGATAACTACCCCAAATATCACAGTGTAATAATTGAAAACATTTAGAAGTTTCAATTGAACTATCGGGAAAAGGTAACCGGGTTTGTTTAGCCCTTACACAAGAATCACAAAGTTCAAAACTAACATTATTAATAGAATTACCCAAAAAAATCTAAATAACGAAGTTTGCTGTTTGAAGCATGCCCCAACCTCCTGTGCCAAGTTTCCATACTTGGTGTCACCATCATTGCTGTTCTTCTCTTCAATGTTGGCTCCAAGTAATATAGAGCATCGCGATTATTACCCGTGCCAATCAAGTTCCTCGTGAGTAAGTCCTGCATAATGCAAAAACCGGGCCAAAAAGTTAGAGTAGATTGAAGATCATTTGTTATTTTGCTCACAGACAACAGGTTGCATTTGAAGTCTAGAATATGCAAAACTTTGTTTAACTGTAAACCATTTGGTAACGTGGAATTACCAACTCCCTTCACAGGAATTTCATTGTCGTTTGGAATAGTGACCGGAGCTCCATTAATGTACTCTTTCTTATCATGAAGTAGTTCGACATTATGAGTTATATGCTCACTAGCTCCAAAATCAATGATCCAAGGAGAACTAAAAACATTTTTACCTGCCATGTTCACTGTAGGTGTGGTGTTTTGATGTGTCGGACCATCCTCTCCAGAAAAATGCTTAAGTAATCTTGTGTATTGATCAGCCGAGAGTCAAGGTATAGGGCTTGTTTCAACACTAACATGGGCAGCTCTTGGGTTGCTTTTCTTTTCTTCACCACGTTCTCCATTCTTGTTGCCTTCTTGTTTCACATTTCTAGTGGACCATCATTCAGGATACCCAATGAGCTTAAAACATCCCTCAATGGTGTGACCTGATCGTTTGCAATTTGTGCAATAAGTAGTGGCCTCTGTGTTTGCCCGTCTATTCTACGAACGTACGTGCAAGGCACCAACTTCTATTGATTTTGATTGTGCTTGAAAAGTAGTAGCTTCCTGAGTGTGTCTTTTTCCAATCGATATCAGCCTTTGTCTCTCATCTTCAGCGACTATGTGATATGCAACCCCCAAGGTGGGTGTGGGTTTCATGGTCGGTACTTGAGTTTTAACAATGCTGAAAGAGTCGTCCAGTCCCATCAAGAACTCATATAGTTGCTCTTTTTCTTTGGTCTCTGTGAGTTTCTTGCTAATCTCACATTTGCAATGGCCACAGGTACACTTTGGCATGGGTGACACCGATTGCATCTCGTCCCACAACCCACGTAATTTTTTGTAATACGCTGATATTGATGATCTTTCTTGGCGTACGAGAGACAATTCTCGTTTTAATTCATAAGCTCGAGGTGCACTCGTTGCCCCGAATCGTTCTTCAAGGTCATCCCATATTTATTTCGCCGTCTCAGCATACTTCATGCTGTTCCGTATCTCTTTTTCCATTGCAGTGGTGAGCCATCCTTTTATAATGGCATCACTTCGCATCCAGAGGTCCCGTCGTGTGCCTTCATCATCTGGTTTTTTGAGACTTCCATTGATGAAGCCAATCTTATTCTTCGAGAAAAGGAAGTTTCTGATTTCTTGAGACCAGTCACCATAGTTGTTGTCATTTAGACATTCACATGCATGGTTCGAGGATAGTCAGATCCATGCAAGTAATAAGGGGAGTTTTGATCAATGACCAATGTGGTATTGCTTGTTGAGTCGCCTCCTTTCCTGGTCATGTTGGATGATGACGAATGGCTTCTATTGGTGGAGTTTTAGGGTTTTGCAAGGGCAGAATTCGTCCTGCTCTAATACCATGAGAAAATCAAAGAAAATTTGGCTGTAAAGGCTTAATTTATTCAATACATAACAAGGGTATATATATACAAAAGTTTACAACAAAATCCCATAATATATGGAAGGGATATTGAATACAATAAGAAATATATGTGAGAAGATATGGAAGATATGGTTTCCTTCACTTTTTGCGTTTAGTTCTTTCCTGTTCCCAGAATCCGATCAGCACCTATCCTATCCTTCTCTCTCTAAAATTGGTGAGAGTTCACGCATCGAGTTATGCAGAATCTTAAGTATGTTTGCTAGAATCGAAGGTAATTTGCTTGATTTCTCTGTGTTATAGATATTGCAACCTTTGTGTAAATGTGATTTGCAACTTGTAGCGCGAATTTTGTTAATTTCTTCCTCCCTTCATCTCTGTGTTTATTTGTTGAATCGAGATTTGACATCTGTAACTGGAGCACTCGTTAATCTCTGTGTTTATTTGTTGAACAATATTGTTGAAAATGTGCTCTTTGTTCTAATTTGTTCTTTTTTGTTGATATATCTGTATGTATAGCTGAAATCTATTGTTGAATTTTACTAATTTGTGTTGAAATATGATTCTTGATCTTGCTAAATTATGTGTTCATTTGCTGAGAATGTGTTTGTAGTTCTTTATTATGCTGAATTTTGTTATGTGATGAATTATTGTTGAATTCATTTGCTGAAATGGAATTATGAAATTGAAATATTTGTGGACGTGTAGCTGAAATTGAATTGATTTGTTGAAATTGAGTTCATTTGCTGAATTCATTTGTTACGAGTTGTTTGTTCATTTGGGTTGTTTTTTTTGAAAAAATTTGGCTTATGATTAGTGATTAATGGGTAAGATGATGGTTTAAGATCATGTTTCCAGTTTGATGGATTTCATCACATATGTTTTTAAGGTGTGGTTTCACTGGTTACAGAAATGGGAGAAAGGAAGAGAATGTATTTTCCCAATGTTAGAATTGAAGGGGGTAATGAGAATGAATTGGCGTTGGAATGGAATGGAATTCCACTTGTGAAGATTTTCTATTTGTATGTAATTAGATGCATGGCTAGATAGAATTATAGATTTGTACATAAATTAATAATTAATTATTCATACATTTAAGTTTGATTTGGATTGATGTTTAATTTGGATTTTTTTACATAATTATTCAAGAAGTTGATTTGGTTATTTTATAAACAAAAATATTGAATTTAGCAAAAATAATACAAAAGGGCAAAACAGTCATTTTTATAATTCAGCACTGTAATTCAGAGGTTCCAACCAAACAGCAATTCAAAATTCAGATCTTAAAAATTCAGACCCTCTTAGAAATTCAAACCTCTTAAAATTTCAGATCTTACCAAAAGAAGGATGGACTCAAGTTTTTTCAGCTAGAAGATGAGAAGAAAGAAAAGAAACATTGTTTTTTTTTCTATTGGTGGTTATGTATGGTTATTGTAGTAGTTGTTTTTCTGTGAATATATATAGTACCGAATTTGCTAAATCATGTCAATTTCGTGTCAAATTTTGAACATGAACACGATGAAACACAACATCACATTTTTTACACCTGGCACGGACACGAATTCGAAATTCTATTTGGTCTCAATTTTGTGATGTGTCGTGAATTGACATCCCTATACCAGACCATGGTTTAGAAAATCTTATAACGGTTGACTAACTTGCATCTTGTATATTTTATCCTAGCAAGACATATGATAGGTGCAGGAGTGGAAATAAACTAATAATGAAACGTCCAAGTTACCGTAATAAAATAAGAATTTTAACTTTCACCAACCAAACATCAATCTGGACTTGGTAATATGTCCCTAATTTTTTGTGATTGTTTATTACCTATAAACCGTTAACATTTGCATTAATAACCATGCCATACAAGTCAACCTGTCGCGTTGTAATTTTCAAATAACAAAGCATGTTGATCAACTATGAAAGATTCAAATGAAACTAGGGCGTGTTGAAGTAGTTGATTCAGACAGTGTCCAAGGAAATTTATAGTCAAGATTTTTTTTTTGTGTGTGTGGAAACAAAGTGGTATGGAAGACAAGGACAACTGAGTAACTGCTACATAAGGGCTAGAGACATTCCAATCCACAGAATCCCCTTTACAACAGCTTGAGATCCATCTATAAGATTACGAGGCCGAAACCAAAACTTTAAAATAGATATTTACAAACAATTTTAATTTGATTCAAGGCATGACATATCAAAAAAAATTAACAAAACAACACTATTCTGAAATATTCTTACATCACGCATAAAAGTGTAATTCATCAACATTTTGCATTTTTGAAGTACAAAAGCAGTGAGTTATTGAAAAATTCAATAACAGGAATACTAAGTTTAGCAACACGGTGACCAAAATTCTCGGGATCGACTCCGTAAAAGGATGACTCAAGATCGATTTAAACGAGGATAACCCGAGCACGAGCATGAGCTTCAATCAATGTCATCGATTAGGCTCGCAAGCCTAAATTATGGTCTATATATATAAAACAAAATTTTACTATTATTTAATTTTGACCAAACCATTTTTTTTGTTGAATTTGAATATATATATATATATATATATATATATATATATATATATATATATATATATATATATATATATATATATATATATATATATATATATATATATATATATATATATATATATATATATCCACATTAACTAACCCGGAATAACTGATCGAGCCGTTCTAAATTCGAATAGATTAGATCGGAATATTCGGGTATATTTGGTTAAGCCGATTTCGTATAAGTTCGGGTATAAGGTATGTGTACGTATAGGTTTCAAGTATATCCGAATAACCGATAATTTTTCAAAATAAAATTTTGAAAATGTTTTTAAATGTTTTACCACAAAAATCTTGATGGTCCCTGCGTTTTACCACTACCATGCTTTCAAATATATATACAAAACGTCACCGTAGTGCTTCTTTTTGTGAATTACAAACATAATTACATCAATGTGAGACTAGATTATTTGGTACAAGTTTTGTTTTTTAGATTGGAAACCTCAGGTCATGACTTGTTCAACTTTAAAAGCAAAACAAAACGTTAATTGTTAATGGTTATATTTTAACTCGCTAAGCTCTTTAAAATCGAAGGATATCTCAAAGTACACACTATCACCATCATCATGTCTTTGGCTAAAGGAACTTTTTCAAGATTAAAATTGAAGAATTTGTTAACGTTGGTTTTTTGTCTTATCGCATAAAAATGTCAATAGAAACGTTGCTTTCTTTAATAGATTATTAGATTGGCATGTTCTTATATTTACATGGGGAATAAATGGAAATTATAAAATCCACAGTGAAAAAGTGGATGTTAAACTTAAAATATAAAATCCACAGTGAAAAAGTGGATATATAAAATGCACGGTTAAATCTCTAGACATTTTTTTTAATTACGTTGCAAAAAAAAGAGCAAAGATATTTGACTTTGTAAAAAATAGTCATTGAAGCCGAAGACCATATTAGGTCATATGCAGCTTGGTCTCCTCGTATACGGTTTTGTTAAATTGGCAACAGTTCAAGTAATGGGCTGCGGTTTTATAGCCTGTATGCGGAATGGCAGCCCATCAGCCCACTATATTCAAAGTTGAAAAAAGAATTAGGTAATTTTTTCATTCATTCTCCACCGAAAATTCTCTAAAGATGGCTGAATTGTTATCGTTTACTATGAATTTTAGCAGTATTGTGTATTTTAAATGGACAAGTGTAAAAAATGAAGAACCAAATCCACATGTGGCATGACCATTTGCAATTGTACAAGTTGTTAATGCATAATATGCGCATTAAAGAGATGTACAACTACAGATGACCATGTCATATGCGGTTTTGTTCTAAATTTTCCGATTTTGTTGCCTTCTTGATTGTTGTGGTTTCCCTTGAGTATCTAATAGTACGTTGTATGATTTTTGTCTGTGAACCCACATAAAAACATCATCAATTTTAGCCTATAATACTGAAATTTCTTAACCAAGAACCGCATATAGTTTACTTGTTTAAGCATTATAATGTTATGCTAAGCACGAGCTTTAAATTAACATTCCTATGTGCACATACAAACCCTAATGCTTGGATCTAGGTTTCTCTAATTAAACATGCATTGGATCCAAAACTTCTAATGGCTAATAGAGTATAAGAACGATACAAAATCAGAGTTAGAAGCTTACTTTGAAACACTTGTTTGATCTTCTTGTTCTTGGAGCTTTAGAGTCACAAATGTCACTCCTCTAATGGCTTACAAACACCAACTAGTAAAAGGATGATTTGAGAGAGAGGAGAAGGAATAGAAATCGCCCAGGGTTTCTTTGCTTTTGCAGAGGTGCCGATTTCCCTTGCCCTAAGGGTCTATTTATACTTGTAAGGCTCCTAGGGTTTCACCCTTAAACCCTAATTGGATAACTTTTACTCAAAGCAATCCAAATCCTTTCCAAGATAAGCCCTTGGATGATTTGTGGCTTATCCCAAGCCCTAGAAATCGTCCAACCCTATCCATGAAGGATTTATAGCCCAAAGTGTAACTATCAAACAATTGACATTTTATACCCTCTTATTTAATTAATCTCTGTAAGTCACCAAATTAATTCTAATTAATTTTATGACTTATATTAATCAAATAACAATATTATTATTCCTTATATTATTCTCATAATATATTAATAATATTTATTCTCTCATAATAAATCATCCTGTCAAGTTGCTATGGTGAAGGCAACCCAAAAGGACCATGCACAATTGGGTCAAATACTTGCCTAATATAGTTGCAGCCTTAGACACTATTCCAACAACAAGAACTCCAGGAAGTCACGAACTCTTCCTATACATTTGGTAAGTTTTTCATTTCCACTCTCAAATATTCTACACTCCTTCACTCAAATCATGGATTCCTTATACAAATATCGTCATATTTATTCTTAGACCTTCAAATCCACAAGCATTCTCCAAGTGTTCTTGACTTGGAAACCACTTTTCTTCCACATCCATCTCTGAAAATCACTCAAGGTGAGTTCATACCCCTATTTTCACGTTTTACTCAAGTTTTAAGGGGGAGAATACAAGTTACAACACTAAAATACATTATAACTTAACCAACAGCCTTCAACAGGAAAGTTGGGCCTCATTCATGGACTGTTTTGAACATCTTAAAATTTTTATTTTTCAAAACTGTACAAGGTGCAAATAGTTCAGTTAATACCTTTCTAATGACTACTTGCACATCCTCATACGAGTTTTCTACAATTTATGGTGATTTTTACAAAATTGCCTATCATTTCGAAAACGAACTCGGACCAGTCTATGAATTTGGGCATTTTCACATTAGTTAGAGAACACTAAAAATCATAATAAAAATTATGAATAAACTAGACACATTTTCTGAACTCTTAGAGTTTACGGAATTAGATTTCGACTTAGTATCATTTTTATGTGATTTTCTAAAAACAGTATAGAAAAGTTAAAACTAGTTATACAACCTTCAATTTATTAACACTTTGTAACATGTTGAGCAAAGTGTATAGCAATAAAAATTCTATGTGTTGAATGTATTTCTTATTAGTTTAATATTACAAACAGAAATAGTCATTCATGATAAGATTTTCTGTTTACTACAAACAAATGTAATAAACTATAATATGTATAGTTTATGGTACTTACACACTATAAACTCACTATGAAAAGTACTCTGTTTACTCCACAAAAAGAGTTTTCATTCACTACAACCATGTATAATAAACTATAGCTAGATAATAATCCGTGTTAAACGTAGGGAACACATAATAATTAAAAAAAATTATGGGAAACAGATTAAAGAAAACATAAATTTTTAAATCAAAACAAATTATTTGTCAAACAAATCCATAAGCAAACAACAAAAACTAATAAAAAAAGTCTTCAAACCAAAATGTCAAATAATGACAAATAACTTAAAGTTATTCGAGCTTTTTCATTTTTTAGATCTTTAAAGGAGCGGCAACACCATCTTTCAAAGAGACCATTCAAATGATTCGGTGGTGGTACCAATCTCAACAGGCTGCTTGACTGAAGTAGTTGTTAACGGTAACAATCTCAATAGATTTGGTGGTGGTAAAATACTACATTTGATATTATCCTCAATAATTATCTCAGAGTCCAATAATGAGAACAGTAAAACAAAAAAAACAATAAGCAAAAAAAACATCATTAATGTCGAAATAAATTCTAAACGTAGAAATAAATTCATATGTTACCTGTTTTATGTTACTTTTTTTTCCAAGTGAACTTTAAGATTTCATAACCATCAAGATTGTTCTTCAAATTATCATTTGAAATTTGAATTTTGAACACCAATTTTTAATCCAAAAGTACATTCATAGCAGATGGATAAATGTCCATACTAACTTCCTAAAAAAAATGAACGGGTATAAAAATAGATAGACAAAAAGTTAAAATTAGTTTTGTGTAAATAAAGATAATATCAATAACCTCATTAAAATTTTCAAGCAACTCTTGTGCGGTTTTTTCAAAAAGTATCTTTGTGTCACGATCAAATGACGTAAGTGACACCAAACCGGTAAGGTCTTGTACTGTAATTGTGATCTTGAAACTAAAAGCATTGATATAAACAAATTCAGTAATATAAACTTAGAAAGTTTAATAGAAGATTATAGGAGTAAATTACACGAATGGTTCCTATGGTTTGGGGTAATTTGCGCGCTTGGTCCCTAGCTTATTTTTTTTTAACTCGGGATGTCCCTACTGTTTGTTTTTGTTACGTATTTGGTCCCTACTGTTTGTTTTTATTACGTGTTTGGTCCCTGTTTTACCTAAAAAGACTATTATTTAAATAGGGAAAAATAATGGGGTAGGTAAGATAAGATAAGGGGTGGAGTTGGGGGTGTGTTTATTTAAATAAATTAAAAAAATCAAGGGAAAAACAGTCTTTTTAGGTAAAACAGGGACCAAGCGCGTAAAAAAAACAAACAGTAGGAACCTTCCGAGTTAAAAAAATAAGTTAGGGACCAAATATGCAAATTACCCTAAACCATATGTATAAAGGAACTATTGAAAACCTTGAAACAACATATATCTTTTTGTTCATGCAAGTTGACATGTAACAATCAAAAACTTCTTTATCTTGGAAATGATCCTTATGCATATAAACAACTTTTTTAGCTTTAGGTTGACATTTAATACAAGCGAAATAGTACCATTTCGCATAAAGACACAAACGTTTAATCGTACCGACAACAATCAATATTTTTTTCTGCAAAATATTAATTAAATTATATGATAAAAAAAGTATAATGAAAGATTAATATAAAAATATTCCAAAAAGTATTTCACATAATATATATTTTATATATGAATGTTACATATATAAACCTCAAGTTCATGTTGAAGATGAGCACAATATTCTGGAAACTTATGAAAGAACTAGTCTTCATTTTAAGAGTACATTGTGGAGGAAGAAGGGTTGATAGAATTAGCAATCATGCTTTGAGTCATGTATCTGTTTATGAAAAATATAATGATTGTTTCAAGTTAATAGTTTAGAAAGTATAATCATAAAACTGAAGTTATTTAAAAAAACAATCTTTCTGCATGTGACCTCATTTTGTGAAAACAAAATTTATGCCTATACTTTAAATGGATTTTTTTTGTCTTGTTATAGTTATAAATCATCAAACAAGCCAAAAAAAACGTGAGATGCAGACTTTTTTTATATTCATGTTCATATTTCATAATAATGATTGCCGGCAAGTTGATGGTCGATAGTTCTTAGTGTTTGAACCAATCAAAGAGGTTTTATGATTATGCACGAATGTTTAAATTTTATTTCTATTTCATTAATTTTTATTTCATAATAATGCTACCAAGGAATTTTGTTGCTTGATTATTTAGGTGCTTGAATAACATGGTCAAATTATTAGATAGAGTTATTAGAGAGTTATCAAGGCAAACTTATCAATGCAGGTGCATGATTATTGGATCAACACAATTCATCCATATACATAATTTTTAATAGAAACAATTATCGCATGTAATTAGTTTCAAAGTAATTATATACAAAATGTTTAAACAAAATAATTAATAAAATGTTATTCTTAAATTGTTTATCAAAGATCTAAAAAAACAACTAATATGAAATATGTATATCTAATTAACAACATTATTGTTTACCAGATTGAACAAACCTAGAAAATTTTCTATACGGAACAAATTAACTCAAAAAACTAAATATACTTGTACAAATCATACTTTAATACCAAAATTAAATAATATAAATATTTACCTAGAACTTATTCCACAATTAGTTTTTAAATAAACAAGCTTATCAACGTATATTGTAGTTTTTGACAATTACAAATCATCATCAACACAAATATTAATTTGATTTATTCTATTTTTATGGAATATATATAAAAACATAAGTTAATAGTATTTTTTTAACAAATAAATATAAAAAATCATTACTTTATGAAAGAGTATCATTTATCTTCATCCCAAAGGGCAGAACATGAGAAAGCTCTTAGACGCTAATGGAGAGGGAGGAAGGAGATTTGATGACCGCCTGAGACTATGCAAGAAGGCGATGTTTCTCCGACATTCTTCCTCTTCCGTTTCTTTTTTACTTTATGTAAATTATTTATTATTTCCCTCTTTAATAATTTGACTTTCATTGCTTCTTCTCTATTTTGTGCAAGTCTTTTCCTCTGTTTTTATCTATAGACAGACTGTCTTTTTTATTTTGTTATATGTTATTTCTTTCCTTTTTACTTTTTCTTAGATTTAATGTTCGCAAGTGATGAGAATTTATTTGATTATAAAAAAGATTGATTTTGTCAAATCTGTTAGGATCATGCTAGATCTGTTTTTATCACAAGCATCCTTAATCATTAATCTTCATCTCATAATAACATTCATAAGAGTACTATAAATTGTTGTAAAAAAACAGGGGGCCATGGCCTCGCATGACCTATTAAGAGATACGCCCCTAGGCATGGATATTTTAAATATGTCTTGCTTATCATAGGTAATTCTTTTGTGCACAAACATATATGTTTACTTAATAACAAAAGATTAAATAACTCTTTGACAAAGAAGTGGTTGTTACAATGTGTGTAAAATAAAAACAATTTCTTCAAAGATCGTAAGTAAAGATATGTCAAAGATCGTAAACAATACCAAATATTACCACATAAAAACAAAATGCATTACCGATTTCCAACTTCCAGTTGATAGATACAACTCAAGAAAAATCAAAGTTTTGGCATACTAAGAAACAAGAATTACTTGCCAATGATTAAAGAAGTGGAAGAAAGAATATTAACATACCTATTTATGTGCAATTTTGAAAGAATTCTTGGTGGATATGATGCTTATTAGGGATAAAGGTTGGAAACGATGAAAAAGTAAAGAGATACGTAAGGGCACCACGGCTGTTTATAAGATGGTTTGAAGGGTATTACATGCAAATAGCAATATATGGTAAATTTTAATTGGATTCAAATTTTATTTAGAAATAGAAGATATGAATATTCAAACAATCTAATTATCTCCACTAAATCCGAAAGTAATACAATTTTTTGGGCAATTATATGATCTTATATGCCACCTATAATAAGAGATTACCATTCAATTGGTTAAAAATGGGTAATTCTTTTTATCCCTTAAAATTATAACCTGCAACAGAAAATTTCATATATTCTATATCCTATTTTAAATAAACTTTGAAACATAATATCTCCTATTTTCAACATTGCATTCACACATCCGATCTCTCATAAACTATTTGCATAAATTGAAGGAAAAAACATCAACTGAAATCAGTGTATGTCCTTTTTAGTGTTTGTCTTTTACTCTGTTTGTATGTGTGTATACCAATAATTCTCTATCTTGATTAGACTAAGAAACCGTAGCAAGTTTAAAGCTGGCTCCAATACCAGCTATTTGCATCAAATATGCTTCTATGTTCGGCGACTGGTTTTATATGACTTTGCTTTGTCGACTTTGTTGTGGCTTTTGAATTTGGTTCCAAAGTGTTCAGTTTCAGTCCACCTTGTTTCTATAATTCCGATGCTCACATCTCCCCAACAAAATTTTCCAACATTAATAATAATAATAAGAGCAAGAATACAAGATAAGAAAGTCATATGTATTGAGATGCAACAAAAAGTCGATTGGTAATTAATAATATTATGAAATTGATTTCTATTTTTTTATAACTAATAAAAAAGATAAGTCTATTTGTTACATAATACATTTTTACCCAACTATAGCATTGGACTTATCAATTTAACCCAAAAAATGAAAGTATAATGCTATAAGTTATTGAACTACTATGCTAAACTATTGCACAAATAGCAATATGATGATATTGACGAGGCTACTTAATTTTTTTGTCCCTTTCTAAAAAATGAAAGTAAAATGCTAAAAAATTACAAGAAACAAAAGTACAATGTCATTTCAAGCTATGATGTATGTAATAAGTTTGTTAGAACATGGAACAGAGACCAAAATAGCAAATAATTTCTAAAATTAGTTTAGTAACTATGTGGTTGTGTTACTGTATGTGAGTTTAATTTCTATTTTTTAATTCATTTTGTTTTATTTTTAATTGAAGCATTATATGTAAGTTTAATTTCTATTTCTTAGTTCTTTTCATTTTATTTTTTTAGTAAAACCAATGCACTTTCTTTTTTTAGGATAAAGTTCCATCGCATTTTCATTTTTTTGTCCCGTTTAAAGGAAATCGAAGTAGGACGCTAACAATTAAAAATAAACAAAAGTACAATGCTATTTCAAGATATGGCGTAAGTGAAAATTATGTTGGAATAGACCTAAGTAGTTTTTATTTATTGCATCATATTTAACATAAATCAAAGCACATTGTTATAACTGGAATTGGAAAAATATTGTTAGAGTTTTGCAAATATGTTACCAGTAACATCAGAAGCAATTGTTCATAAAAGTAAGTTTATAAAAGAAATTTTCCATTTCAGACAGGATTAACCTAAAAATGAAAATCACAGAATATAAGAAAAGAATTGTAATGATGAAATTACATAAAAGTAAGTTTATAATTTTCCATTTCAGACAGGATTGACCAAAAAAAACTGGTTAAGAGATTTGATTTGCTTACATGGACAATTTTTAATGATGTGGCAATAGAAATGTCCATATAAGAGTGTTAATGTGTCAAAAAGGTGTCCATCAGTATATGCTTATGTAGAAATTTCCCTTACCACATCAGATGTGACATCATTAAAATTTGTCCATGTAAGCCAATTAAACATGGCAACCAATTTTGGTAGGTCAATAATGGCTGAAATGAAGAAAAAAAATCATAATGGTGTTTTAGCTAAATGATTGATAAAAGTAATGGCTTTTATGTAATTTGCCCTTTTTAAAAGCCCAGAAAAGAAGAAAAATAAAACTACTCAAGCCGTTAATGGAAAACATCCTTGTGGAGTAATCCAAAGAACCCACACCTACAGATAATAATAATAATTATTATTATTAGTAATTATACAACAATGTTCCTTTTTTACCAATTTATGCAAAAATGTTCCACCTTTTTATAATTAATACGACAGGTGAGGAGGTTAACAGTGGAGAGAGCATTATTCTTCCAGTTAATTTGAGATGTGCGTTTTTTCCTCAATTGGGGTTTTATTCTTCAGGTCAGCGCTAAAAGCTCTTTTTTCCCTTTTGGCCTTGGAATTTCGTTGCAAGGTTTTGTTACATGGGCTATTTAGTATTGAGATTGAATAGTGTTTGAGACAAAAACAATAAAAGGATAGATTTGAAAAACAAACTAGACCTATAGCTTGTAAATCTGCAGACAAACTAAAACCTATTAGTTTGAATTCGATCAACTCAAGGATCACGTCCGAAAGATGATAATTTGTGAACTATGAAAATAATTCAAAGTGAACAAAAGGGTTCTTTGATAAAAATTAGTCTATCACCTTTTTCCATGCATAAACTTGGCCTTATATAAAGCCTTTATTACAAATTTGGTGGTTACAAGCCAACCAACCAATTATTCATTAAAAGTAGTAAATGAAAATTAAGGAAACCCTTGAAATAACACAAAAAAAATATCTACCACACTTAAGAATGACAAAAAAAAACGTCCATGTCTTCAATTGCTAGTAATTGGTTATGAGAAGATGTAGAGAGTGTAACTTCCAAGGATTAAAGAGAGCCATCAATGATACGAGTGTAACTCCCAAAGTTTAAAGAGAGTCATCAATGATAAGAGTGTAACTCCCAAAGTTTAAAGAGAGTCATCAATGATAAACGTGTAACTCCCAAAGTTTCAAGAGAGTCATCAATGATAAGAGTGTAACTCCCAAAGTTTAAAGAGAGCCATCAATGACACCCTTCCAAATGCTTCCATAACCACCCAAGCTTTGAATCAAACAATCAATGAAGTCTTGAATTTATTAAACTTTTATTAATTTAATTAAGAAAACCCTAATCCATCAACTACATCACCATGCACACCCCATAGGCCATTAAGCCCAAACAACTTTCTAGCCTAATATTAAGCTACCCATAACCTTTTGGGCCTTCATTATCCATACACGGATCATTAATGAACCGTGTATGGATAATGAAGGCCCAAAAGGTTAAGGCCCAAAAGGTTATGGGTAGCTTAATATCAGGCTAGAAAGTTGTTTGGGCTTAATGGCCTATGGGGTGTGCATGATGACGTAGTTGATGGATTAGGGTTTTCTTAATTAAATTAATAAAAGTTTAATAAATCCAAGACTTCATTGATTGTTTGATTCAAAGCTTGGGTGGTTATGGAAGCATTTGGAAGGGTATCATTTATGGCTCTCTTTAAACTTTGGGAGTTACACTTTTTTTCATTAATGACTCTCTTTAAACTATGGGAGTTACACTCTTATCATTGATGACTCTCTTTAAACTTTGGGAGTTACACACTTATCATTGATGAATCTCTTTAAACTTTGGGATTTACACTCGTATCATTGATGGCTCTCTTTAATCCTTGGAAGTTACACTCTCTACATCTTCTCATGACCAATTACTAACAATTGAAGACATGGACGTTTTTTTTGTCATTCATAAGTGTGGTAGACATTTTTTTTGTGTTATTTCAAGAGTTTCCTTAATTTTCATTTACTACTTTTAATGAATAATTGGTTGGTTGTCTTGTAACCACCAAATTTGTAATAAAGTCTTTATATAAAGCCAAGTTTATGCATGGAAAAAGGTGATAGACGAATTTTTTTATCAAAGAACCCTTTTATTCACTTTGAATTATTGTTATAGTTCACAAATTATCATCTTTCGGACGTGATCCTTGAGTTGATCGAATTCAAACTAATAGGTCTTAGTTTGTCTTCAGATTTACAAGCTATAGGTCTAGTTTGTTTTTCAAATCTATCCTTTTATTGTTTTTGTCTCAAAAACTATTCAATCTCAATACTAAATAGCCCATACACATATCATAAGTGGTATCAAAGCCCAGTTTCGATTGGGTGTTGTTGAGATCTTGTTCAAAAAAATCCTTCTAGGTTTGTTTAATTTTAGTTCCTATTCAGAAATTGTTTTCCAAAACATGTTGCATAAGTTATATTATGAAGAAGAAATAGAGGAAGAGAATTTTGAAGAAGAGGAGGAAGAAGATTCCGGTCCCATCTACGACACCGATGGGGAAGGGGAATTTTGTGAAAGAATATATTTCTTGTTTGAAGAGGATCATGAAGAAATTGAAGAAGAAATAAATTTTGTGGCTGGAAACGAAATTGTTGAAATGTTTGTGAAAGAAATAGATTTTGTTGTTACGAACAAAATTGTTGAAGAAATGGTTGAAGAATCAGAAGAGGTGGAGCAGGTTCTTGACCACGAAGATGTGGTTGTGGTTAAGAAGGATGATACATATCTTATAACAAACCTTCTTTCTAAGAGCCTAGAAGAAGGAATGAACCATCAAGTTCCAAGTTCCAAGCGGTTACAAGGGATGGAGTTCATAATTCTTATATTCCTAATCTTGTGGTGTACCTTTAATTGGGAAACCATGTTATTGGAACATGTTGGTCATAAACCCACAAATACAAACCATGATCCATTATTTCATATGACCATTGTTAATCCTTTAAGTTATTACAAGGATTATTTACAAGGTCCTAATCTTGTTCATAGGAGTGCACAAAAGTGGTTTTTGATCCACAAATGGAAGATATGGTTAGGATTGAATTCAGCGAATTCTTTGAGTTATTTGAAGAAGAACATGTACATAGGGAAGAGGGACACTACAAGGCTGTTTGGAATGAATGCAAAACATGTGGTTGCTGCTCCTATGTTAATATGGAAAAAATTCTTTTATCTTTTCAAGTTCAAGAACACTGATCGCAGGATGATCCTTTTATGCAACACCCTATCTAATGAAGGTACTTTTTTCCATGATTTGCACTTTTCACTAGTGTTAAAATATAAAATTGGAGGTTTCAAGCATGGCTCGTGTCCCGGGTCAAAAAAGGAGCTCGTATCAGCTAACCATCTAAAAATAAGTACACATGGGTGGAATTCAAAACCCACGGCCATGTGGTGCATCAATCAAGATCAATGCTGGAAAAGGACTGTTATTACAAACTTGTGAATGGGTATGTAGAGGGACAAGAAGATATTTTGGTTCGTTTCTATGATGGTTTGTTCAAAATAGTGCAAGTATTGATTCATACTTCTATGGATCAAAAAGAGAGTGAGATTGATGACATAAGAGCTGCTAAGCCAAAGAAAAAGGTTAGTTTGAAAAAAGAAGAGTTGAGTGATGATACTTTCAATATGGCTAAAACTGATATTAAGAAGGGTAATGTCATCTTGAGATATCCTTCGTTTGAAAGAAGTTACCAACTTGGAGTAAAGAAAAGGTCACATTCTGTAATAAATATTTGTTTTCAAGACCTACTGTCATGGAAGTTTTATATAGGAGAACAACTAATCTGGTCCTTACTGAATTGAGGACAATTCCTTTCGAAGAAGGAGGGAATGATCCGTGTTTGGATAATGAAGTCCCAAAAGGTTATGGGTAGCTTAATATTAGGCTAGAAAGTTGTTTGGGCTTAATGGCCTATGAGGTGTGCATGGTGACGTAGTTGATGGATTAGGGTTTTCTTAATTAAATTAATAAAAGTTTAATAAATCCAAAACTTCATTGATTGTTTGATTCAAAGCTTGGGTGGTTATGGAAGCATTTGGAAGGGTATCATTGATGGCTCTCTTTAAACTTTGGGAGTTACACTCTTATCATTGATGAGTCTCTTTAAACTTTGGGAGTTACACTCTTATCATTGATGACTCTCTTTAAACTTTGGGAGTTACACTCGTATCATTGATGACTCTCTTTAATCCTTGGATGTTAAACTCTCTACATCTTCTCATAACCAATTACTAGCAATATGAAGACATGGACGTTTTTTATTTTTGTCATTCTTAAGTGTGGTAGACGTCTTTTTTGTGTTATTTCAAGAGTTTCTTTAATTTGCATTTACTACTTTTAATGAATAATTGGTTGGTTGGCTTGTAACCACCAAATTTGTAATAAAGGCTTCATATAAAGCCAAGTTATGGATGGAAAAAGGTAATAGACAAATTTTTATCAAAGAACCCTTTTGTTCACTTTGAATGATTGTCATAGTTCACAAATTATCATCTTTCGGACGTGATCCTTGAGTTGATCGAATTCAAACTAATAGGTCTTAGTTTGTCTTCAGATTTACAAGTTATAGGTCTAGTTTGTTTATCAAATCTATCCTTTTATTGTTTTTGTCTCAAACACTATTCAATCTCAATACTAAATAGCCCATACACGTATCATAAGTGGTATCAAAGCCCAGTTCCGATTGGGTGTTGTGGAGATCTTGTTCAAAAAAAATCCTTCTAGGTTTGTTTAATTTTAGTTCTGTTGGGCTGAAGATTGTTTTGTTGTTGCGTCTTTTGGGCTCGTTAGTTTAGCCATGTATACTCCGGTTTGGGCCTGTCCAACCGAGAACCTTTTATGTATTGTATATAAGTTAATGCTTGCATGCATATTAGGTTAAGATTGCAGAGATAATCGACATAGCGATTCATCTAGAGTACAAGATTTTTCTTTAATCGTTCTTGTAATCTTCTAATCCTCTATAGTTGATGTTCTTAATCGAGCTCTTCTGAGGATTTTGTTTAATCGTTCGACACGTTTGATTCAAGCTTTCTTGTTCTTATTATTGCGTTTTTACTGTTTTATATTCATATACTTGTTCAAGATCTAATCGATCTTCATAGATTAAAAGTTATTTTAATCCCTTCAATTGGTATCAGAGCAGGAGGCTATGTAATCGATACACATCTGTTCTGTGAAAAAGATTTCCATTAGGGTTTTCCGCAATCATCGTTATTTATTGAGCCGTCATCTTAATTGACGTATCTTAATATTTATTGTTTTGCCCTAATCTGCTTTATTACAAGTCTGATCTTTGAACAGGTTTTTACGATCACAATGGACGCGACGCAATCAAACCCTATTAATATTTCCAACAGCATCGGTTCGACGACAAAGATTCCAATCTTATACACCCATGACTATGAAGTATGGGCGCATCATTTTGAAGATTACATGATTGGATCAGAGGAAAATGGTTACCTCATATGGGAAGCCATCATCAATGGACCGTTTTCTCATTCTGCAACATCCAGAATCATAAAGTCCCAAGAAGGAACCGAAGGCAGATGGCGATTCCGGAGTAAGCTGTTTCTACTGTGGTGGCAAGAACCACTATGCTAAGGACTGTGTTCTTAAGAAGATGGCTGAAAAGGACGATGGAAATGATGAGGAAGTCGTGCTGCAGAAGAGATTGGATGAGTTGAGAAAGAAGAAGTTTACCGCTAACCCTTCTATTAATGCTCTTATTGTGCAGGGTTCGGTTAATGACGATGAGTTCGGTAGCACAGAAGTTTGGTCTACCGACTCAGAAGACGAAGAAGTGAGGAAGCCTACACATGGAAAGGCGTATGTGGCTAAGGAGGAAAGCAGTGGAGGAAAATGCTTCATGGTGACTGACGTATCTCAAATGAGGGGATACAACACCGATGGAGGAAGCGATGGACCGAAGGTACAGGAGGATATGTGCTTTACGGCCAAACCACTCAGCCAGCAGTTCAATGAGCTCGATGAACTGATAAAGAAGGTACAATCTGTTTTTATTTCATCTAAAGTACCACCATCCTCATATGAGAAAGAACTAAAAAATGTTAATACAAGAATTTCTCATTTAGATAGTAGCTTAACTCAAACTCGAGTCACCAATTCTAACCTGACTGATCAATTAAGCAGGGTGGCGTCGAAGAGTGAGGAGCGGCGAATGTGGATTGAGTTAAAAGAGTCGGAATTAGTTAAAGTTAAAGACGAAAACATTTATTTGCAGAGAGACAATTTAAAATTGTTAAAACAACGAAATGTTTTTTGTTTAATTGCTAAACGTTTATATTCCAATATTACTCAACTTCACTTGGACTGTGAGATAGGCCAAAAGATCCATCGCATGATTTTGCCCTTCCTAGAGTTTAAGGAGGATGAAATTGATGCCGAAGCCTACAATTGTGAGAGTGTGATATCGTCTGATGATGTCAATCCGACCTACATGTATGGACTGGACAAAATTGAGTCCTTCATTAAATCCAAAGACCACAAGGACATGCTCAAAAATCTTTTGGACGAAAATGACAGACTTAAACTGAGAACCGAAACCATGCAAAAATTTGACTCTCTAAACGCCAACGTAAGCTCAGAAAACAAAATCGATGTTGAAAATGCATCTGAGCTTAACGAGGACGAAAACATGAGTGAAATTTCTGTAGAGGATACGGTTGACTGGTCAGAATTTGTTAAAAGCGAAACTGAAAACCACAAAAATCTAATTTCTGAAAATTCTGTGGAATTCGCTAGATTGTCCCAACAAAAGTCCCCGAAATTAGTAGAAAAAGCTGTTGTGTATCAAAAGGTCAGGACCACTCCGAATCAAGTATACAAGGTGACTGGAGTAACCGAACATCAAACAGCTGAACTCACAGCTATTGTTAATGAAGACAATGCTGATGGCTGTGATGAGTAGTTCTGGGAAGCTCCAATTGATAATGCAAACGAAACCGTTGGCTTATCTGAAAGAACCTCCTGGATGAGCAAAGGAAGATACATCCCTGAACCATTGAACAAGCCGGATAATTTCAATGAGCCAAGTACCAGTGGTACGAAAGATATTCCTCAGGAGGATGGTCGTTCAGCAAAAGAAGACATTCCCTCTACTCCAACAGCTCAAAATGAAACTTCTTCAGACATTCCTTCTACTCCCTCAGTGCAAACTGAATCTTCTTCGGATATTCCCTCTGCTCCCTCGGCTCAAAGTAAAACTCCTGAAGTTCAAAAGGAACCAGCCAAGGAGACAACAAAAACGAAAGCGAACGTTCATCATCAACCTAAGCAGATGAGGGATAAGAAGATAGAAAGGAACCAAAGATACAGGAAAAACCTTTCTGAAAGGAAACAATTCTGGCACTCCCAAAATGCATACTACTCACACCAAGACAAGAATCTGAAGTATGAAAACAATCCAGAAAGAAAGCCTGAAAGTTCCACCAACCGAAAGCCAAGGTTCGGTTCACAAGAAAATACCAACCGAAAGCTAAGGTTCGGTTCACAAGAAAATACCAACCGAAAGCAAAGGTTCGGTTCTGAAAAGGATTTCAACCGAAACCAAAGGTTCGGTTCCAAGAACAACTCCAACCGAACGCAGAGGTTCGGTTCTGAAGTCAAAAGAGAGCAAGTCTCTAAGGTCAGTCCCACCAATGAACAAAAGCAAAAGGGTCACCTAGAGTCACCAGCCAGGAAGTCCTCTCCATCCAAATCCTCTCATTCTAACTCTTCTTGTTCTTCTTCCACCAATTCTTCTACTTCCACCGATTCATCTCCATCTTGCTCTAAAGCTAATTCCGTTTGTTCTTAAAAGCCTCATTCATCAGCTGAACAAAAGGGAAAGCAGAAGGTCAATGAATCCAAAACGAACACACCCAAACCTAACAAAATAAAAGTCTTTACCATTAAAAAGAAAGATGAAACAACTCTAATAAAACGAACATATCTAGTTGACATCTCTCTTACTATTCCCGTTCTCATGAAAAGCTCACATGGACCCAAGAAACTTTGGGTTCCTAAATCTGCTTAATTTTTGCAGGTTATAAGTGACGAGCAGTTTGACGAAGAATGGTACATCGACAGTGGCTGCTCGCGTCACATGACAGGGAGGAAAGAGGAGCTCAGCGAATACAGATCTCTTACAAATGGTGGCAACGTCAAGTTTGGAAATAACTCTTTCGGCACCATAAAGGGATATGGAATGACAACAAATGGAGACTTCACTATAAGGAAGGTGGCTTATGTGGAAGGACTCCAACACAACCTCATCAGTGTATCTCAGCTTGTTGGAGGTACAGGTCTCAAAGTCTCATTCGATGATGAAGGTTCTGAAATCATAGAGAAAAAGACAAAGAAAGTGATTCTAAAGTCAGAGCGAAAGGGTGAAATGTTTCCTCTGAACATGAAACCCATCAAAGGAAACCCAACCATATGTATGTTATCAAAAGCTCAATCCGACGAAAGCTGGTTGTGGCACCGAAGACTCTCTCATCTCAATTTCAAAGATATCAACCGACTTGTCACTGGAGGTCATGTTAGGGGTCTTCCATTGCTCAAGTTCGACAGAGAGCATTTGTGTGCTGCATGTGAAATGGGAAAGCAGAGTCGTCAAAGTCACCCATCTGTAATCAACACAAAAGTTGTTGAACCACTCGAATTGCTTCATATCGATTTGTGTGGTCCTTCATCTATCGAAAGCATCGGTGGTAGCAAGTATATTCTTGTTATCGTTGATGACTTTTCACGATTTACATGGGTGTTCTTTCTAAAGCTCAAATATGAAGTGACTCAAAAGCTGAAAGTGTTTATCAAACAAATTGAAGTCCAGCTCAAGAAGGTCGTTCGCAACATCAGGAGCGACAATGGTCTTGAATTCAAGAACAGGGAGTTTGAAGAGTTTCTTGCAGAAAAGGGAATTAGTCACAATTTCTCAGCTCCCTACACACCACAACAGAACGGAATAGTCGAAAGGCGAAACCGGTCTTTGTGTGAAGCTGCCCGAACTATGCTAAGTTTCGCTTCCTTACCTCTTTATTTTTGGGCTGACGCTATTTCTGCTGCTTGTTTTACACAGAACAGGTCCTATCTCAACAAGCGATTCACGCTCACACCATATGAGATAATAAACAACAGAAAGCCCAATGTGAAATTTTTCCATGTGTTTGGCTCAAGGTGTTTCATCTTTAACTCTAAAGAACACCGCAACAAGTTTGATGTCAAAGCCGACGAGGGAATCTGTCTGGGTTACTCACTCACATCCAAGGCGTACAGGGTCCTAAACAAACGTTCAAGAAGGATAGAAGAGACATACTATGTGACCTTCGACGATAGCTATGTCAAGAAGCTACAGGCCATAGAAGACACTGCCATGGAAATCTTTCCTCAAACTGGCCAAGTCACAGTCTCAATCGCCAATTTATACGAGAAATTTCTGGAACTCTTTGATGAACCGGAAAATGCTTCTCTCTCAGAAACAGGTGCAGCTGACAACAAAGTTGATCATATGAAGCAGATTGTCGAAGATGCTGCAAGAAGAATGCATGAAGGAGAATCGCCCACTGATGAATCTCCATCCAACAATGCTTCAGTCGAGGGGGAGCCAAGTTCCCATGTCGAGGGGGAGCCAAGCTCACAAGTCCAGGGGGAGCCAAACTCTACAACTCCAACCGAAGGTGCCTCTCCAACCGAAGATGCCCCTCCAAACGAAGGTGCTTCAATGCCTGAAAGTCCTGCACCACAAGAAACCCCTGAACCTCATGTTTCTCAAGACTCATTAATTGAGGGGGAGCATGATGATATGACGCTTGATTACGATAGCCAATCTGAGCCAGAAGAAATGATCAACGCTGAACTAGATCCAACCTTTGATCCGAATTACCCTCCTCTTACCAAATGGACCAGAGATCATTCCATCTCTCAAGTAGTTGGTGATGTATCTGAAAAGGTTCTAACCCGATCTCAACTGAAGGCAAAACAGACATTCTTATTTTCAAAGGTTGAGTTTTGTATGTTTAACTCATTCGTATCAAAAGTTGAACCGAAGACAGTGAACACTGCCCTCGATCACTCTGATTGGGTTCAAGCAATGCAAGACGAACTGAACGAGTTTGAAAGGAACAAGGTCTGGCGCCTCATTCCAACTCCTCCAGATGCTTCGGTTGTTGGTCTCAAATGGGTTTTTAGGAACAAAATGGACAAGGAAGGTAATGTCATAAGGAACAAGGCTCATCTGGTGGTCAAGGGATACTGTCAGGAGGAAGGAATAGACTATGAAGAGACTTTCGCTCCAGTAGCTAGGCTAGAATCTGTTAGAATATTTCTGGCCTATGCTGCTCACAAAAACTTTGAGGTTTTCCAAATGGACGTCAAGTGTGCATTTCTCAATGGAGAACTCAAAGAAACTGTGTATGTGGAGCAACCTCCTGGGTTCGTGAACGAAAAGTATCCAAATCATTGCTATATTCTAGATAAAGCTGTGTACGGCCTCAAACAAGCTCCGAGAGCCTGGTATGAAACGCTTACAAAATTTTTAAAGATGTCTAAATTCAAACAAGGTTCGATTGACCCAACCTTCTTTCGCAAAAAGGAAGGTAACCACCTTATGATAGTTCAAATTTATGTCGATGACATCATCTTTGGCTCCACGAATCCCAGCTTAACAGCTGAATTCAGAAAGTTGATGGAGACTAAGTTTGAAATGAGCTCAATGGGTCCTATTAACTTTTTCCTTGGTTTAAACATAAGACAGGGACCCGAAGGCATCTTTATAAATCAGGAAGCTTACACGAAGACTCTCCTAGCGAAGTTTGGAATGATGGACGACTCAAAAGTAAAAGTCCCAATGGCATTCGACACCAAGCTTACCCCTTCACTAGACAAACCGGCTGTCGATATCACGCTCTATCGTCAAATGATAGGCTCACTGATGTATCTAACTGCTAGCAGGCCTGATATTATGTTTTCTGTGTGTTATTGTGCTCGATTTCAGGCTAACCCTCGTGAACCTCATATGCTGGCAGTGAAGAACATCCTACGCTATCTCAAGCGAACCACCTCCTTAGGTCTATGGTATCCATCCAATTCAGGCTTCTTCGTTCAAGCCTATTCTGATGCTGACCTTGGAGGATGTGGACTCGACCGAAAAAGCACAACCGGTGGCTGTCAATTTCTTGATGGGAAGTTGGTCAGCTGGCAATCCAAGAAACAAACGTGTGTGTCGCTGTCTACTGCCGAAGCGGAATACATTGCCGCTGCATCCTGCACATCACAAGTGATTTGGATCCAAAGTCAACTTCGAGACTATGGACTCAATATGAAGAAGATCCCACTATATTGTGACTCTGAAAGTGCAATTAGGATCTGTCATAACCCAGTGCAACACTCTAAAACCAAACACATAGCATTGAGGTATCACTTCATCAAAGATCATGTGGAAGATGGAAATGTCGAAGTTCACTTCGTAAGAACCACTGATCAACTGGCTGACGTCTTTACCAAAGCTCTTCCAGAAGCATCATTCAATAAAATATTGCAAGGGCTAGGTATGATGGAATCAGAGTCAGTACCTCACACTACCTCTCAACCTCAAACGTAAGAAGCGAAACCAACCGAACGTTCGGGTTCGGTTCAACCATCTGACTCGCTCATTACTTCAAAGGTAGTTTTTCTGTGTTGTATATTTCTTGTACAATTTTGTTTTTCTTTGTGTTAAAAGTATTTATCTCTTGTATATCTAAATTCTTTCGTTTCTCAAAATTTTCCAAAACCGAAACCTACCGAAGGTTCGGGTTCGGTTTTTCAAAATTTTGTGGAACCGAAACCAACCGAAGGTTCGGGTTTGGTTTTTCAAAATTTTCCTAAACCGAAACCAACCGAAGGTTCAGGTTCGGTTTTTTCAAAATTTTCTAGAACCGAAACCAACCGAACGCTCGGGTTCGGTTTTTCAACTTTTTCCCAACTGAATTCAACCGAACGTTCGGGTTCGGTTTTTCATTTTTTTCTCAAAAGTTTTTTTTATGTCTTATTTTTTTTCTTCTAATTTTTTTTTATTTATTATAAATTTCAAAAACTCCAAAAATATTTTATTTAATTTTTTTTGTGTGCTCATTCGTTTATGGGGATATATTTGATGACTTACTTAAGTATCCCTAGAAGCATGCTGCTGTATGTGTCCCAAGCCTCATAAGATTTTGAATAATAGCCTTCATGACCTGGTATACACAAACCTTGTCTTCCCAACAAGGCTAACATATTTATTCTAATCGTGAGCTACCTCACTCTCTTCTCACATGAGTTAAGAGTTTCCTGTTTGGTCCTTATTTTCGCAGCAGAGGTACTATGTTTTCTTACACCATCCCCATTACACTTCTCCATTACATTCGTTTCATCACTGTAACCCTTGAGACTCTCAGAAACTACCACTGAGGTTTATGGTTATACAACATCTGTGTTTATGATCTTAGTTTCGTGCCACTACGAGCTGAGTGAAACCCAAAATTCAACACCAACGAATTGACGGTGACCAATTAATTTGATCAAGTTTTCACCAATGAATTGGAGAATGTACCTTCATGGAATCTCAATTTTTCTTTTGCGTGATTTCAACGAAATTGTTACACACCATAACATTTCTTCCCAAGGGATCCAGTTTTAAATTTTTATCTGAGATTTCATATTAATCCAAGCCACTACAAAATCAACTCCTACCTACTTGTTCAACAGACTACACCGGTCTCACAAGTACTTTGTTCACTTTCTTTCTTATATCAAGAATTGAATTGATGAATCCAAGCGAAAACACCCTTAATTAGCCTAATTAAAAAATGCCTTTGAACATTTATTAATAAATGTTTGATCGTAATTCAACGGGATTCCACACTAACACTTTGAGGTCTCTCTTGACCTTGAAGGAAGAGATTCGTGCCCGGGATCATCAGTTTCGTGTCATTATTGACATCACACATTATCCTAAAAAGAGTTGCTTTATTTCTTTTTCATTTACACTCTTTGCACGAAAATCCTAGATTTTCAAAACTTCTGTTACTAATTATTTTACAGGTTGGATTATTACTGGATGGTTAATAATGAAGTTGTGGTCAAAAACTATCCACGTGGTTCATTTATTCTACAATGCCGTTTAAAAGGGATAAGACGAAAGGTTGCTGACGCGGCAGGAGTTCAAAGGATAAATATTCAAACGACGATAAAAAGGAGGGCGCGTGAATTTGAATCGGCCGCGCTTTTTCTGACACTTAAAGGACGCGTGTGCAATATTGAAGCGTCATCACTCTGGCATTGAAGGCGCGTGTGGAAATGGAAACGGTTCCTTTCTCTGAACCGGCGCTTATTGGGCGGCGTAATCCTAGGAATCTGACACTCTCTCTCCTACGTGATCATCGCACGCCCCAACTGTCACCAATCAGTCACTCAAAAAACCCGCTTCGTATTTCCATAAGAGATTTGAAACGATTTTTCTCTCTCCTATCACCCACTATAAAAGGCCGTCAACACCACCTTTTACCTCTTTACTGCCTCCATAATTTCCAAAGCAAAAATACTCCCAAACACTCTCCCGTTCATCTTCTTCTCCAAACCTGCAACAATGGCTGAATCTTCTTCTGTTCATGCAACTTCTCAGATTCTTCCCATCCGACCCCAACAATGCCTAGTCATTGATCTGAACCCACTGGCGTATGATTCCTACATGTCGCCGGTCATAGAATGCCTCAAGTACTCCCAGCTTGCTCCTGCACTGTCAAGAATTGAAACGGTGCCAATGGTGGCCTTATCACAGGTCTATGCGACGGCTTACTACGACAAGGACATCGACCGGGTATTCTTTGAAGTGGCAGAACACAAGACTTCGATTTCTCGCCCCCGTTTCTGCACTATGTTAGGGTTTGCTGCTGACCCATCGCGAGTTCACCCGGAGACGATTCCGGTTGGGATGTTGTACAGCATGTTTTACAACATGGGCTACACATAGGTTCTCACCTCCGTCGCCAAATTTAAGAAGTCCTGCCTACCGCCCCAGTGGAACGGTTTATTTACAGTTCTTTTCAAGGGACTGTCAGAGAGGAGCTCAGTATCTGACGGTGCAAGTCGTCTTTTCCTTTCGATAATGTATGGGGTGTACAACGGGATAAACCTGGACTATGGGTTTGTCCTATGGAAACAGCTGATTCAGAGCCTCTCTTCCTCATCCCGACACTCTGAGGTGTCGCTGGCCCGGTTCTGGATCTTGATCACAAGATGGGCCATGGACAAGTTTAATGTTCCAACAGCCGATGGTGCATCGATTTCTTCTATTGGTACGTTCCATACCAAGAAGATAATCGTCTCAGATGCATCAAAATTTTCTTTCATTGGCTCTATCCCGGAGTCGATGTATGCCGATGTGCCCTCCGACAGCAGACTGATCAGGACGATCAAGGAGTTTAGGCCAACTGGTCCGAGGGAACTGACACCAGACATGCTACGATCGATTCATGATGCCGACAAACCGGTGGGCAGAGGCAAAAAGGCAGAGAAGGGGAAGCAAGTGTCCAAAGCTCCAAAGGGACCTTCTCCCAAGAAGCGAAAACAACCGAAGGCTGCTTCATCCCCACAGCCGAAGAGAAGGAAGACCCAACAGAAGCGAAAGCTAGTTATTCCCTCCTCTTCAAGCGAATCCGAAGGTGGGAGTTCGGACTCTGAAGGATCACAAGGAGACGAATCTCCTCAACGAGGCAACACACCACCTCGGTCCCCAACCCCAGAGATGGAACTTCATCAATCTCCTGTTCCTTCACCTCCACCAACAATTCCTATTTCCATTCCCACCATAAACCCCACTATTCCCCCAACCTCATTCCCTATACCTCCACCAATATTCACCACCTCAACCGAAACACCACCAGTTACCGAAACCCCTCAAGTAACCAAACCACCACAAACCGAAACCCATACCACCCAAACTACCCATACACAACCACCACCCGAAACTAACCCCCCACCCACTCAACCTGAACAAACCAAACCCACAACACCCCCAGCCTCACCACCACCTCCATCTCCAGAAGACGCCTCCGATGGCGACGATCAATACCTTGGTGGTGATCACATGAACTTCGATTCGGTCTACTATAGTCCGTTTCAAGTTCAGAGTGATGAGGAGGATGATGCTCCAGTGACAAAGAAGAATCTTCGCGAGCTAAACGAGAAGGTTGATCTACTTCTCGCCTCCTCCACCAACCAGCAGTCATCTCTTTCTGAAGCTGCCCTTCAGAAGATTGTTGACGCCTTCTCAAGGGCTCAACATGATTCCGTGGCCTCAGCAACTGCTGCTATCGATGCCTCCACCCGAGCCTGTGAGGCTGCGACCGAAAAAGTCGATAAACTATTCAACGACGCTTCCGTCCTGCCGAAGTCCTTGCAGGAGAGCGTCGACGCCACTAAGACAACTCTGGAACCAGTTGTTCAACAATTGGCCAAGTTTGTCTCGACGGAGCTGTCTTCTTTCGCTACTCTCAGACAACATATTAGCGACGACAACTCGGCACTTCGTGCCTCCATCGATGCCCGCCTGGCAAAGCTACAAGAGGATCTTGCAGCTGAAAATTCTCTGATGGACGTCTTGGCGAGCAAGACTACCGCCCTTAAGGTCAAGAGCACGCAGCTTTCCAACTCCCAGCAACAATTGGAAGCTCTTCGATCCGAAAGGGAGGTAATAAAGACGTGTGTTTCAGATGTCCACGCAGCATTATCAAACATCCTGGAAGCACACGACCCCATCCTGAACCATTCGGTGAGGCGTACCCTCGCTGAAAAACTCTCTCCGGCCATGGACCTTTTAAGCAAGATTGAAGGCCTACTGAGTTTCGTGTCCATTCCGAAACAAGGGGGAGATGAGAAGAAAGGATCGAAACCACCTCCTTCCTCCAAAGCTACTCACACAACCGAACCATCCCCAACTGGTCATGCCTCGGGTTCGGGTATGAAGAACAAGGGCAAAAACATAGCTGAGGGAGGAGATGAAGATGAAGATGAAGACAAGGAGACCATTGCGGACATGTTAAAAAGAAAGAACAGTCGCAATGCTGAAGACGATGCCAGTCGTGTGGCGCGTGAGGCTGAAGAAGCCGAACGAAAGCAAAAAGAAGCCCATGATCTCCTTGAGAGCCGAAAGTTGCTCTTCCCTGCCTGGACCAGGGATCGTATGATAAAAGAGGCCATAGAGACTCCAAGCATATTATGGCTCGATCCGGTTATATCATTCGACTGCAACAATTCTATCGATTCGCAGTTTGATATGCCGCTGACTCGAAAGGCGTTCATCTTCCACGCCTTCTCTAACATTTTTGAAGTCCCGCATCCGAACGATGAGCTTGACAGGGAGCTCATTGACTTCTACCTGGAGGCCGCTCGCCCTCAATACCTCACCTGGAGCGCCCAGAAGATTGTTAATGTTCGGGTGCTGAAGCCTTATGCCGTGGGGAGATTCACAAACGTTAAGTTCAAGCTCATCCGTGGATCAGCAAGAACTGCTCACATTATCTCCCTGGCGGATCTGCCGAATCTGAATCCTCATGACTGGATTGTCTTGTACAATATCCTGCTGACAGATGAATCTGAATATGGTCCCATCATAGACCATGTCAAAAGGATGTTGGCTTGCTACATCATGGAGGTTGCCCTAATGGATCAGGAGGTCGCCACAGTTTTTAAGAAGAAACCGAAAGTCGCACATGTGGGATCGGCCAGTGATCTAAATCAAACGCAAATGGGTAAGATAGATTCGAGGCGAAACTCAGTGATGTTCACTAGAGCCGAAGGACAGAAATGTCTCTTCGCTTTAGTTGACAAGCACCTTTACACCACAGCTTGCTTGGAGCACGTCTTATCAATTATCAAGCGGTGTAAAGAGAATTCGGCTGATGACATCAAGTACTTCAATGATATGATCAATTGGTACATCCGGTTTAGACAGACCATCCTCTCCATAACCAAGTGTCTGTTTAGCACCGTGAAGAAGAAGGTACCAGCTTCAGCTGCCGGCCCAAGTCACAAGTGAAGGTCTCGCTCCAAATTGACACAAAGGGGGAGATTGTTGGGCTGAAGATTGTTTTGTTGTTGCGTCTTTTGGGCTCGTTAGTTTAGCCATGTATACTCCGGTTTGGGCCTGTCCAACCGAGAGCCTTTTATGTATTGTATATAAGTTAATGCTTGCATGCATATTAGGTTAAGATTGCAGAGATAATCGACAAAGCGATTCATCCAGAGTACAAGATTTTTCTTCAATCGTTCTTGTAATCTTCTAATCCTCTACAGTTGATGTTCTTAATCGAGCTCTTCTGAGGATTTTGTTTAATCATTCGACACGTTTGATTCAAGCTTTCTTGTTCTTATTATTGCGTTTTTACTGTTTTATATTCATATACTTGTTCAAGATCTAATCGATCTTCATAGATTAAAAGTTATTTTAATCCTTTCAAGTTCCTATTCAGAAATTGTTTTCCAAACATGTTGCATAAGTTATATTATGAAGAAGAAATAGAGGAAGAGAATTTTGAAGAAGAGGAGGAAGAAGATTCCGGTCCCATCTACGACACCGATGGGGAAGGGGAATTTTGTGAAAGAATATATTTCTTGTTTGAAGAGGATCATGAAGAAATTGAAGAAGAAATAAATTTTGTGGCTGGAAACGAAATTGTTGAAATGTTTGTGAAAGAAATAGATTTTGTTGTTACGAACAAAATTGTTGAAGAAATGGTTGAAGAATCAGAAGAGGTGGAGCAGGTTCTTGACCACGAAGATGTGGTTGTGGTTAAGAAGGATGATACATATCTTATAACAAACCCTCTTTCTAAGAGCCTAAAAGAAGGAATGAACCATCAAGTTCCAAGTTCCAAGCGGTTACAAGGGATGGAGTTCATAATTCTTATATTCCTAATCTTGTGGTGTACCTTTAATTGGGAAACCATGTTATTGGAACATGTTGGTCATAAACCCACAAATACAAACCATGAT
Source organism: Lactuca sativa (assembly GCF_002870075.4). Taxonomy (NCBI): domain Eukaryota; kingdom Viridiplantae; phylum Streptophyta; class Magnoliopsida; order Asterales; family Asteraceae; genus Lactuca; species Lactuca sativa. The sequence goes on from NC_056624.2 coordinate 113,662,283, forward strand.
CCATTATTTCATATGACCATTGTTAATCCTTTAAGTTATTACAAGGATTATTTACAAGGTCCTAATCTTGTTCATAGGAGTGCACAAAAGTGGTTTTTGATCCACAAATGGAAGATATGGTTAGGATTGAATTCAGCGAATTCTTTGAGTTATTTGAAGAAGAACATGTACATAGGGAAGAGGGACACTACAAGGCTGTTTGGAATGAATGAAAAACATGTGGTTGCTGCTCCTATGTTAATATGGAAAAAATTCTTTTATCTTTTCAAGTTCAAGAACACTGATCGCAGGATGATCCTTTTATGCAACACCCTATCTAATGAAGGTACTTTTTTCCATGATTTGCACTTTTCACTAGTGTTAAAATATAAAATTGGAGGTTTCAAGCATGGCTCGTGTCCCGGGTCAAAAGAGGAGCTCGTATCAGCTAACCATCTAAAAATAAGTACACATGGGTGGAATTCAAAACCCACGGCCATGTGGTGCATCAATCAAGATCAATGCTGGAAAAGGACTGTTATTACAAACTTGTGAATGGGTATGTAGAGGGACAAGAAGATATTTTGGTTCGTTTCTATGATGGTTTGTTCAAAATAGTGCAAGTATTGATTCATACTTCTATGGATCAAAAAGAGAGTGAGATTGATGACATAAGAGCTGCTAAGCCAAAGAAAAAGGTTAGTTTGAAAAAAGAAGAGTTGAGTGATGATACTTTCAATATGGCTAAAACTGATATTAAGAAGGGTAATGTCATCTTGAGATATCCTTCGTTTGAAAGAAGTTACCAACTTGGAGTAAAGAAAAGGTCACATTCTGTAATAAATATTTGTTTTCAAGACCTACTGTCATGGAAGTTTTATATAGGAGAACAACTAATCTGGTCCTTACTGAATTGAGGACAATTCCTTTCGAAGAAGGAGGGAATGATCCGTGTTTGGATAATGAAGTCCCAAAAGGTTATGGGTAGCTTAATATTAGGCTAGAAAGTTGTTTGGGATTAATGGCCTATGGGGTGTGCATGGTGACGTAGTTGATGGATTAGGGTTTTCTTAATTAAATTAATAAAAGTTTAATAAATCCAAAACTTCATTGATTGTTTGATTCAAAGCTTGGGTGGTTATGGAAGCATTTGGAAGGGTATCATTGATGGCTCTCTTTAAACTTTGGGAGTTACACTCTTATCATTGATGACTCTCTTTAAACTTTGGGAGTTACACTCTTATCATTGATGAGTCTCTTTAAACTTTGGGAGTTACACTCTTATCATTGATGACTCTCTTTAAACTTTGGGAGTTACACTCGTATCATTGATGGCTCTCTTTAATCCTTGGATGTTAAACTCTCTACATCTTCTCATAACCAATTACTAGCAATATGAAGACATGGACGTTTTTTATTTTTGTCATTCTTAAGTGTGGTAGACGTCTTTTTTGTGTTATTTCAAGAGTTTCCTTAATTTGCATTGACTACTTTTAATGAATAATTGGTTGGTTGGCTTGTAACCACCAAATTTGTAATAAAGGCTTGATATAAAGCCAAGTTTATGGATGGAAAAAGGTGATAGACGAATTTTTATCAAAGAACCCTTTTGTTCACTTTGAATGATTGTCATAGTTCACAAATTATCATCTTTCGGACGTGATCCTTGAGTTGATCGAATTCAAACTAATAGGTCTTAGTTTGTCTTCAGATTTACAAGCTATAGGTCTAGTTTGTTTATCAAATCTATCCTTTTATTGTTTTTGTCTCAAACACTATTCAGTCTCAATACTAAATAGCCCATACACGTATCATAAGTGGTATCAAAGCCCAGTTCCGATTGGGTGTTGTGGAGATCTTGTTCAAAAAAAATCCTTCTAGGTTTGTTTAATTTTAGTTCCTATTCAGAAATTGTTTTCCAAACATGTTGCATAAGTTATATTATGAAGAAGAAATAGAGGAAGAGAATTTTGAAGAAGAGGAGGAAGAAGATTCCGGTCCCATCTACGACACCGATGGGGAAGGGGAATTTTGTGAAAGAATATATTTCTTTTTTCCCTTTTGGTTTTGGAATTTTGTTGCAAGGTTTTGTTACTAATCACCCTAATCATCAGTCGTGACATGCTTCTGATTTTGATTCCATATAAAACATGAAGTGCAGCATCAAAATTACCTCTCTGGTACTCAAGTCTACCCAACAAAGCTCTGCCTTCCTTCAGTTTCATGTAAAATGGTAGGGGTTCTTTACGGGTGGTGAATCGGACCGATTGACTACAAAATGGGGACATTTCCACGATGGTCTTCTTAAGTTTATGTCCACATAGTTGTCATAATCAAAACACTACAAAGAGTAAATATGGTAACTTGCAAATTCTCGTCTGTGCAAAAAGACATAAATGCCCTTCTCATATTGTGTAACAAATGCAATATTGACACTCACCTGATGATGTTTACACAATTGTCCTTTGACAGGTGTCTTGAGACATTTGAAGCTGTATAAAAATAAGAAGTTGGATTTAGAGACATATTAATTAGTTAAGATAAATTAAGTGCTATTTGTATTAAAAATAAACTAGAACCATATGGGGCAATTTAGTGATGTTGTAGAAGTCCCTTCAGGTAATTCATTATCTAGATCAGGAGCAGCAGCAACTCGTGGCACATAGTTGGGAAGGATGGAAGAGATTGGATTTGAAATCATACTCATGAAGGCAACAATTATAATACATTTCCCTAACAAAGATTTATAATATTTTTTTATTTAAGATGGAGGATTCAAGTATATAAATTATATGTATATTAAAAAAGCGTTAAAAGTATAAATATACCATTGAACTGGCCCACCACTTGAAGAAGATTGGTTCCCAATTTGAGCATATGTGTCACAAGTGTTGGATTCGGTGGCCCTAGATCCTAATGAGGTCATGAATTTAGTATTTTTAATGGTATTATTTAGAAGTTGACTTTATTGACTATTAAATGAAAACATGGATTTAGTATTTGATGGTATTTTTAGCTAACTTTGGTTGACTTTTAAGATACATGAAATGGTAGGGAAACACGAGAAATAGGATCATGTAACACCATTTACAAAAGCAAATTGGCTCAAATGGTTAATAATACAAACCTTAAAAACACAAGTCCTCCCATTCACTACTTTTCCATTCAACAAAAAGCTAAAAGCCCATAGTAGTCTCCGTTATGTTCTTGATCCTTAATTCAACATGTGCTGATTCAGGGGTTGGTTGCAACCTTTAAATCAAGATTTACAAATTAAAATTATAATCTCAACAACATATTACATATTATATATTACTAATTATTGCTTAGTCGTACCATAGGGTGTGAAGGCAAGTAAGGTGCCAAGTGTTTCTTCACACCAATGGGGCCCATTCCGGGCCTACCACCACCATGTGGAATGCAAAATGTATTGTGAAGGTTTAGATGACAAACATCAGCACCATTCCACCCTGGACTTGTTAAGCACCATTCCACCCTAGACTTGTTAAACCAACCTGTAAAAAATCAAAACCAAAGATATTTTTTTTATATATTTTCATTTGTTTGTATGATGTTTTAATTAAATTAAAACGTCACAAGAAGTGTAATTTTTATGTACCTGTGCATTCATGTTAGCTCCATCCATGTAAACTTGACCTCCATTGTCAAGAATAATCTTGCAAATCTCATCAATACCCTCCTCATAAACTCCGTGAGTAGAAGGATAGGAAACCTAAAAAACAGAGAATTTACTTTAGTTATTAATCTTTTTCTTTTTATTATCTATTTTTATGTTTTGATAAAAAAAAAATTGGTTACCATAAGAGCATATACATACTCCTTGTTTGCCTCAGCATCCTTGCGTATCTCTTCAATATTGATATTACCTTTGGAGTCAGTTCCCACAGTAATAATTTTCATTCCACACATAGCAACACTTGCAGGATTTGTTCCACGTGTAGACACATGGATGATACACACATTACGATGATGATTTCCTGTCGCCTATAGTTGACAAAGTCAATGACTTTGACTTTATATATATATATATATATATATATATATATATATATATATATATATATATATATATATATATATATATATATATATGTATATATATATGTGTGTGTGTGTGTGTGTGTGTGTGATTAAACTAAAACCAATATAAAAAGGGTATAATAATTTAGCAATTTAGCATACCATATGATAAGCTCGGACATTCCAACATACTCTCCAGCAGCTCCAACATTTGGTTGCAAAGAGAAGGAGACGAATCCGGTTAAGGTACACAACATGTCACCCAAATTCTTGAACATTTCCTGCAAGATATTTTATGTTGCTCTCAAGTTAAAAAAAATATGTCAATAGAAATATAATTTGGAATTTTAAGTCAAAATTACCTGATACCCCTGTGCCTGTTGGGTAGGAGCAAAAGGATGCAAATCTGCAAAGACTAGCCATGTCTCAAGCATCATCTCTGTAGTTGCATTAAGCTTCATGGTACAAGATCCCAGAGGAATCATATTGTGGCATAATGACAGATCATTTGACTACAACTTACTAATGTATCTTAGTAGCTCATGCTCCGTATGATAACTAAAATAAAATTATTAATAAAAAAGTTGACTTTAAATTATGTAATCTAAGTTTTGAAAAAGATCCATACGTGTTGAAAATCAAATGAGTCAAATATGGAGTTTCCCAGACAAATCTGGAAGGGATATTATCCTCAACCTCTGGTGCAAGTGACATGGCACTGAATGCCACCTAGAATAAAGAATCAAGAATCAAGAATCAAGTTTCTTGATTTATATAAAGGTTCGTTAAATCAAAAGAAAGGGCAAACTCACGGGTTTTCCCAAGGCGAAAACTTTGAACAAATTATCAACATCTTCAATCATTGTTGTCTCATCAAAAGAGATAGTGATCTGAGAGAAGCAGTAGCATATTTGACAATAAGTTTAAGAGCACACAGATAGACCTGTGGTGTCAATCTGCAACAAAAAATTTTCTGGTTTCAAATCTCCATGAATCATTCGATGCTTATAACATCCTAGCCATATTTAAAATCCTAAAAAAAATCAAAACATGAAATTTCCAACAAATATTTATACTTACATCTAATGAATTCAACTTAGGATTAAGAAAATACCTTCAGAGAACCTCTATAACCACATGAATGTTGAAGAGGACGATGATTTTTTTCAGTAATGTGGCTTTCATCTTTGATTCTTTCTGTAGGAAAGAAAGTTTCACAAATATTTTATATATTAAACATAATCAGATGATGTGTGACTAATAATTACCTTGTAGCAGGTTCGTCTAGCATCAGAGAGGACGTCCGTATGGGTTTTCTCTGGCTATTTTGATGTAACCATATGATTAGTGGGACCATCATTTGTAATAATTGGTGGTTGCTAGGAGCAAGTGAAAAGGAATACGCAAGTTACTTGATTAAATAGAAAAGGATAATATGAGACTGGGGTGATCAAATTCCGGCAACAAAGCCGATTCCGATCCCGATTGACGGTGATGCCTCCTTGAAAGACCGATCGTTGTTGAGATAGAGAAAAAAGCAGAAAAGCGGTGTGTATTTGCAGGCCCATAGTGGATTAGAAAATTAACTAAATATGATTGTGGATGGAAAAAGAGAAAAGGTGTTCTTCTAGAAATTGATGGAAGAAGTGGTGCATGAAAATGGTGGATAGCAAACCCTAAAATTCAACGAGATTTGTGAATGCCCAAAGCTTCATCATAAACAGGAGGATCATGATTAGTGAAATCAATCCATTGAGGAGCGTTAATGTCTTCACCTTTTCGAACACAGCTACATGCATTGATGGATTAGAGATAGAAAGGGAAAAAGAAGAAGAAAATGACTTCATGTTGATATGTTGATATACGCTCTTCGCTGCTAACTATGTGGGGAGGAAAACCTAGTAAGGAATGAGACGCAAGAACGACGTTACAATGCGATGAGTATGCGTATTTTAGTGTAAGATGATGTCAGCAAAACGATCCTAAGGTGGAGAGCTAAGGAGTAAAATGGAATCAAGGGCCCTTGTTTCTTCAATTTAGAATTTAAGGTTCTCTTTTAATAATATTTAGAGATAGGTATAGTTTATGGTTCATTAGACTACAATTACACTACAAAAAGGGGTTCAGTTACACTATTGAAAAGTTTTTTCATTCACTCTACACGTAAACTCGTTAACATAAATTATGAGACACTACTTCATTGTACTCTTAAAGTACGGGCTAAAATTCATGTAAGTTATAACTAGAGTCTCTTGTAGGGAGAGCGTGATAGTTGTATATAGATCTATATTGGGATTGACAACCCACACCCAAGCTGCTTGCAACAGCTCGGCCAGCAGGTCAGTGGTGACAAATGTGATAACATTCCGATGCCTGAAGAACGTCGCAGCGGGTCTACTATGTCATAGTATGGTTATAACGACTCACATAGGAAGATGACGACACATATAGTTTACGGGACTTCTTATTTCAAGAAGGGTTTTATTCATTAAAAAATTTCATATACTATCATAAGTATGAAAAATACTTGTACATTTTAGTCTTTCGCTCTTAAGACTACAAAACATTTTATAAGGAAAATATTGGATTTTTCTTGTACAAACACTACATTTACAAATAACAGATTTGAACTCTTCATACAACAGCTTATGAACTTACCAACTTAATTGTTGACACTCTTTCAAAAATTACTTGTATTCTTAGGTAATCAATAAAAACAGGTGACTACCAGCTTTTGAGGATGGAACACTTCAACATTTATCAAAACATTTTGTCATTATATTGTAATCAATTTTGAAACATGTAACTTGTGAAATCATGTAACTTTCTCGATTATTTTTATAATGGTTGTATTTACTTTGAGCACTATTATACTCGTTGTTGTGATAATATACATGAAGTCCTCCACCCCCGGACATTTCCGCAATCCTTAGTTTGGGGGTGTGACAAATGGGAATAAAGGAAGGGGCTTGTTTGGCTAGGGTGTTTTGAAACGATTGTGCGTAGTAGTGGTATATGTATGTACACGGATCGACATGTGAGTAATGGAGTAGTAGTGTTGGCCATCCTCTTCACTGTTAATCGCAAAGATAGTAAGGGAGGGGATAACGAACCCTAGAAGGCCATTACATTGAGTAGTCGCAAACATTTAGAGAGTGAAAGGTAGTGAAGTGGTGCATTGGTGGCTACTGTTTTAGCGATCCGATAGGCGGGGGGGGGGGGGGGGGGGGGGGGGGGGGGGGGGGATTGTGGTGGCCCGATGGGAGCGGAGGCAAGAGGGGATGAACCTGGTTCAGAAAACCAGAAGGGCGATTAGGGTTTCCCATGGAGAGAGAGAGAGAGAGAGAGAGAGAGAGAGAGAGAGAGAAACAAAAGCGTTGTAAGAAATAATGATTTTGGAGTAGGATTTTTAGTTTTCTTCCGATTCAAAGTTTGAACTAATCTGGATTTTTATTTTTGAGACAAGAATGTCGCCCAAACTTCTTTTGAATGAACGAAGCTTTAACGAGTAGTATCTAATGTCTAATTACTTGTATATGGGTACACTTTATTGTGATTGGATATGAGCATTTCACACATCACAAACAGAATAATCCTCACCATCTAATGCAGATTCGACGATCCGGATCATGTTTCTTTTTTTTTTATTATTATTTAAGATAATAGGCTTTATTTGTTGCACCTTTGGCTTTACAATTTTTAATTAAGACATTGATTATGAATGGTTTATAATATGGTATATATGTGTGTGTCTCTCTCTCTCTCTCTCTCTCTCTCTATATATATATATATATATATATATATATATATATATATATATATATATATATATATATATATATATATTTGTAGTGTATTTGAAACATAAAAACTAAAAAGATAAAATATTGTTGTTCTTACAATCATCAAATCTCAATCAAGAATCTGAGAATGGACCGGGAAAGAAGAATAGAGAAGGTTGTTGGCTGCATTTTAGACTTTAACTCTTTTAATTTTCATGAATCGAGATTGGAGGGACAGGAGGACATAAGGTAAGGTCGGCCCTGTGTACTTATTTAGGCCGAAGCTCGATACCCTCCACGATAAGACCCTTCTTCCAGTGTCCCAACTTGATCTCCTCATACGCCATCTCAACCTTCCCGTTATCTCCTTCATTGTAATCAAATTCTCCCAGTTTGATCTCCATCCACCCATCCTTCCTCTTATGAGGAAACACATAGTTTTCTTGCACACGATGTGGCCTTTGAAGATAAACATTTTCGGTTTCCATTTCTGACCCACCAAAACTTAACCTTGTTTTTGCTGGCACGGAAACTCCTCTGGAATCCTTAGTAGTTCCAAAGACAAGATACGCATCATATGTATTGTTTTGGGACAACATCCCTGCTACTATTCTTCCGTGGATTGAAAGCCAATAAACTTGTTTAAGTATGCACACCTCCGGGAACCTGCACAATTAAATGTCATTGAATATATATGATTCCCAAATTAAGGTACTATTACATGTTATGTTATGTCAGAGTGACTTTGTCACCATAAAGAGAGAAATAGAGACCTTGATTCTGGTATATGTGTCCATTCCCAGTATTGAGTGTCATGTTGCCATGTAATTGATAGCTCCTTTGCTCCTAACATATAACACTTCTTCCCACTCTCCTTATCTAGCTGGAAGCTCTATTTTTTGAATTATGAGTCCAAATATTAGTAGAAGTTGTTTAATAAAAAATTTATATCGTAAAACTCTACTTTCTCAGGTAGCAAGGTATGATTGAAGTTGAACAAAACATTGTCTAATTTGTATGACTACCCTTCATATACTTGACCCAACTCCAATAACATTATCTAGAGTTCATGAGTTAACTTTGTGGAATATTTTATACAATTGGTGTTGGATTAATCGGTTGATCTAAATAAGGAAATTTAGTTGTAGGGGTATTTTAGGAAACATTTTTTTTAGGTGTTTTATTTGTGTTTAAGGACTATTTTAGATTTTATATAAACTGGTTATTAACCTTTCTTTGTACTTAATTTAGAATCAGGTTTCCAGTAATAAAGTATCGTTTACCAAGTAATCTCAATCTCAAAGTTTCTCTGGGTTTTATCCCACTGTATCTTTTTCTTCCTGTTTCCATTTTATTCTTGGACACCAAGGTAACATTAGTTTGATATTCAACAACTGGCACACAGATCGAAGAGGATATGTAGACGTAATTAGCAATTAACGATGATAAAGCAAATAGTGTATCATAAGGATGAGCGATTTACCAAATTGCCAGGGTGGAGGAGGATATGTGACCATTGCTAACCCACCAAAACTGACCGTTGTTTTAGCTGTCACAGAAAGTCCCTTGGAATTGGTACTAGTTCGAAAGACAAGATACGCTTTATATGTACTATTTGGTGACAGCATTACAGATGCTATTTTGCCATGGATGGAAAGCCAGTGTAACCTTTTAAGTATACAGACCTCTGGAAACCTACACAAATGGAAACGTAATATGTGTTCAGTTACATTATACTCCAATATATATAGAGGAGATGGGACCAAAGATACCTTGATTCAGGTGCGTGTTCCCATTCCCAGCTCCTTTGCACCCAACATATAGCACTTTTTACCACTCTCCATATCTAGCTGGAAGCTCTGTTAATGGGATTATGTGAGACCAAATCTTAGTTAACAGAAGCATCGTTTAACAATTATAGCGGAGAAAAAAATCATTCTCCTCATGTTGCAAGGCATCATTGGATTCAAAGTTTTTGTCAATGAGTTGACTTTAGTAAAATCTTCACTTGTAGAAGCGTTGTTAATTTAACAATCAGGCAAACAGATCAAAGAGGTTATATAGAAAGCTTTAACAAGTATAAAGGAAATAGTGTATGGCAAGGATGATCGATTTACCAGATAGCCACGATCGAGGAGGATATGTGTGTACGATAAGGAAAAGTACAGTTTGTTTTTAGAGCCAAAATCCAGCGGAGAAACTGCCCTGGCAATTAGTTCACGGTAATCCGATCGCAGAAGCCGCTCCCAAAAGGCATCAGAATATGCAGCTGAGTCGAATCCTTTTGGCATGCCACATGTCTGCATGCATATGTTCGTGAAGTTAGTGATATTATCTCGAGATAAATATTTCTTCGTTCATCGTGTGTGTATGTGTGTTTCACAACAAAAAAAATACCTCCGTTAATAATATGTGTGGCCTGTAATGTAATCTGCTTTATATATATATATATATATATATATATATATATATATATATATATATATATATATATATATATATATATATATATATATATATATATATATATATATATATATATATATATATATATATATATATATATATGTACTATTTTTTTTGTTATGTTGCTTTTTGTGTAATTTTGATATTAAATTCTAAATGCACATTAGATGTGACTAATCTAAAGGAATTGAAAAAAAATAAATAAATAAATAAATTGAATTTGTTGCATCTATATATATATATATATATATATATATATATATATATATATATATATATATATATATATATATATATATATATATATATATATATATATATATATATATATATATATATATATATATATATATATGAAAAAGTTCAATAGAGAATGTATTCTTATAAAAAGAATAATAATAATAAATAATACTAGAAGCAAATATAATAAAAAAAATATGGAATAATTTATCATATGCATTATAGTTTTCATTCTTGCTATCAAAATATGTTTGCTTCAAAATAAGTATAACAAAAGACTTACTTGAATATTTAATGCATCCGCAATTGTATTGATGATCCTATCCACCGTAGAGCGTTTCCTTACGTCCACGTTAATGCACTCATGTGCAATTTAATTAAATTTTTCAAAGGAACTCATATCAATTTGAGCTCTGATAGTGGGATCTATTAACTTTTCATGTCCGTCAACAAGTCCATGATCATCATAGTAGCTTCGGACTCAGGGGCGGATGTAGCATATTGGAAGGGTATGCAAATGCATACCTTTAAATAATTACTAGGATTACTTTTTTTTCATTAAAAAAATATATATATATTTATATATTTATTATAAATGCATACCCTTGTCAAATTAAATGCATGCCCAAACTATAATTTCAACCTAAGATTCTCTTTTCTTATATTTGACCGATTTTTTTTTTATTTAGTAAATACATGTCATTATTAAAAACAAATCCAAATGAAAAAAATAAAATAAAATTGTTAGAAATCCTAATCAAGTTGGGTTTATCAACAATATATAAAAGCTACAAAATATTTGAACCAAGAAAAATACAAACTCTATATCTATCACAAATCATAATTTTTATAAAACCAACTAAAAGGTAAGAAAATAAATCTGAAAAATCAAACCCAAAGAAACCCTAACCGTTGGACACGTTTTCGCCTCTCTTGTTACCATAGAGTTCGACAGAAGAAAAAGAAAGTGAGAAACTTCGAATTTGTTCGTCTTGATATCTTGCTAACATCGTCTCTGGTTCTTGGCCTCTTGTTCTTCAGGTTAGTTTTTGTTTTACTCTCGCAATCGCCTTCAGTGGTTCATAGTTTCATGTTGGATTTTGTGAGCTTTAAATCAATTTCTCTCGTTCACTTTTGTGTTTATGAATATGTGCTAACTGCTAAAGATATAGTGAATTTACTTTCTTGTCTTCTTGATAATTGTATCATATAGTTGTCAATATTGTTATATTGATAAATAGAGACTAAAAAGTACATGTGTATTCGTAATTGTTAGTGGAGTCAATGGCAATTTATATTTTCTATGTTAAAAGGCATGTGGCATGTCACTAGGTAATTATGTCAAACCAATTTCCATCTAGGCATGCACAAGAAACACTATACATATATTTAACAATGCTATATAGAATTAAATTAAAATGATAAAGTAAACTATGGTTTATCAGTTTAGATGTTTAGCTTTTTTATTTATAGTTTTATTTTATCTTTTAATTAGGTTTAATTACTACTAAGAAATGTGTATGTAAATCCTACTAATTAATTCCTTTGCTGTTTCACTTTTAGATAATTAATTTTGTTAACCTTTTAGGTTAAATATATTCTTACGATAACAATGAATGATGATGAAAACGAGTCATCAAAACGCAAGAAGAAACATGGGACGTTAGATTGGTTTGTTAATGCTCAAAAGAAAATAAAGACTCAAGATGATTCTTCGTCGACGCCCGATAATATCACACATGGTAGCACCAAATTTCCATCTAGGGAAAGAGAAAGTCAATTTGATGTAAATACACTTCCACATGATCCAGGCTTGAGGAAGAATATCATTGATTATCATCCCAACGACCAAGATGCAGTGAGGAAAGAACATATACAAAGAGGTCCTTGCCAACCACGTGGTCATCAATTTCTTCAAACATATTTTGGAGGCTATATGTGTCGCTTTATTCCTACTTGGTTTGATAAACATCAATGGCTTGAATGTAGTATTGAAAAAGAGGCGGCTTTTTGTTTTCTATGCTACTTATTTAGGGACAAGGATGAATTTAATGGAAAAGGTGGAGATGCTTTTGTTACGGATGGCTTTAAAAGTTGGAATATGCCAAATAGGTTCGATAGACATGTGGGAGCTGTTAATAGTATCCATAAGCGAGATAGAGAAAAATTTGAGATGCTTACCAAACCCAAAAAGTCGATACAAAGTGCTTTTGAGCAACAATCTACAAAAGCCCAAAAAGAATATCACACTCGTTTACTTGCTTCGTTACACTGTATAAGGTATCTTTTACATTAAGGATTGCCAACCCGGGGTCATGCTAAAAGTCAAGAATCAAGTAATAAAGAAAACTTTCTCGAACTTCTTGAATGGTTAGCAAAACATAATGAGGAAGTTGATAAAGTTGTATTGAAAAATGCTCCAAAGAACTTACAAGTAACCTCCCCTTCCATTCAAAAAGATATCATACATGCTTGTGCAAAAGAAACAACTAAACACATTATTAGAGAACTTGGTGAAGATTACTTTGCAATATTGGTGGATGAATCGGCTGATGTAACTCATAATGAGCAAATGTCTTTGTGCTTGCGGTATGTAGATAAGAAATGAGACATAGTTTAAAGTTTTCTCGGTGTTGTACATGTCGTTGATACCACAACTTTATCTCTTAAAAAGGCAATTTATTCTTTGCTTGCGGAGTATTCATTAAGTCCATCTAAAATTCGAGGCCAAGGATATGACGAAGCTAGCAATATGAAGGGTGAAAGTAATTGCCTTAAAACCCTAATCTTAAAAGAAACCACATCCGCATACTATGTCCATTGTTTTGCTCATCAACTTCAACTAACATTAGTTGCAGTTTCAAAAAAGAGCATAGATTGTGGTTGGCTCTTTGAGATACTTACAAACTTACTGAATGTCATTGGAGTTTCTTGTAAGAGAAAAGAAATGTTGCGAGAAGCTCAAGCTCAAAAGGTTGCACAAGCATTTGATGATGGTAAACTTGAAAGTGGCAAAGGATTGAATCAAGAGATAAGTTTGGGAAGGCCGGGTGATACTCGTTGGGGATCCCACTATAAACTGATTGTGAATGTTATTTCCCTATATCCTGTGATATGCAAGGTTCTTGATAAGATTGGAGATGTATCTTCAAGTTCAGATGACCGGCTAAAAGCGGATGTTGATGGTTATTCACTTGAGTCTTTTGATTTTATATTCATGATACATTTGATGAAGATTATTTTTGGTGTGGCAAATGATTTGAACAAAGCTTTACAAAGAAAAGATCAAGACATAGTTAATGTTATGGCGTTGGTGACGTTGACCAAACAACGAATACAACAAGTAAGAGATAATGGGTGGGAACCTCTCTTAAGTTCAGTCGTATCCTTTTGTGAAAAAAATTGCATCGAAGCTCCTAATATGGAAGATGTATATGTCCCGAATGGTAGAAAAAACGTGGCAAATTACACACCACGAATCTTCATCATTTTCGAGTTGAAGTCTTTGTTGCGATCATTGATTTGCAACTTCAAGAGTTGAAGAACCGATTGATGGGTTTTGGTCATAAGACATCCTATGTGCTCATACAAACCCTAAAGCTTGGATCTAGGTTTCTCTATTGTACATACTTTGAATCCAAGACTTTGAACCCTAATTCTAGCATATGGAAATCAAAATTCACAGGTAATTAGGTTTAAGAACATACCTTGATTGTTATATAGCAATAACAATCCAATTCCTCCTTGAATTGACCTTGGAAAGCTGATAGTCACAAGTGTCACTCCTCTAATGGCTTACAAACACCATAAGCAAGTGGAGAAGGTATATAGAGAGAGGAGGGAGGTAGGAATTCGTCCTTAGGACCTCTTGGGAAGGGTTAGACGGATTCCTAAGCCCTAGAGGGCCCTAGAGGGTTTATATAGGTGTAAAGATTAAGGTTTTAGTCCTTATCCTTATCTAGTTGCTTGTCCACCAAGCAACCATAAGATAAGTCCTAGAAACCCTTATCCTAGTCGAATTCTAAGGGATTTACACCTCAAATTCGTTCACCATATATATAAGATAATCCTTACCTTATTTTGTAACTATCACATAATTACAATTCAGCCCCTCTAGTTTAATTAATTACACTTGATCACAAAATTAATTCTTAATTAATTATTGACCAATATTAATTAAACAAATATGATTTCTCCTTTAATATATTATTCTTATAACATATTAATAAATCATAATAACCTCTCTCTCTTTATTTATTTCTCCAATCAAGTTGCTTTGGTGAAGGCAACCCAAAAGGACCTTGCACCATCGGGTCAAGTACATACCAAAATAGTTATGGACTTAGACACTAATCCAACAGTCTCCCACTTGGATAAGTCTAATAACTATTATGCGTATGACTTCAGATCCTGATCTGCAATCGTAGCTTTCCAAAGCCGCTGTCAACTCTGATCCTATCAGATACGCGTGTCCTTAGATAAGGGATCATATATTCCTCCATTCTAGATATCATATGAGATATGATTTCAAATCATTCTCTTTGTACTACTTCTCGATTTCTGATTTATGACGACTGACTAATTGAACAAATCAAATTAGCCCTAGCCCGGCCGAGCATTTACGTTTGTCATCACTAAACCATCGAGGGGCCCAAAGATATCGCTTTTATCCTACCTTGGATAAAAGGAACGGATAAACTTTGATACAATGCTTGCTTGCACTCACTCACCGAATCACACACAACAATATGTTTTATAACACCAAGTTACTAGTGCGTTTACATATTATCAATGTGCAACCGATTCGCAAGATACAACTCACACATCTCGGTTTCAAGAATATAAGATGTTATCGTCTCACCAATCACTCGTGATACAATCCATGGAGTGATCCAAGTGAGTGTGGGTCTAATACAATGCTCAAATCACATTCATAAGCACTCATGAACGTTGCAGCAAACATTTGCTTATGTCTAATACTCTTTTAGACAATCCACACACCAATTCACGACAGTCTTCATTCATATCTACTTCCAACATATAAACGACTGTGGCCCGTTTGAATAATTCGATTATTCTTAATAAACTCAATTATTCTGGAAGTCAAAACATGCAAAGTGAAACACAAGAATAGTACTAATCCCATATGGCCTCAAACCTTTGAGTATAAATAAAACGCCTTTTATTTATCACCATATTGATTACTCATTATTTTTCGTTTCGGGTAATCAACTTCTTACTTGAATTCCAACACTTGTCCCATGCTCCTAGCATGAACACAATGTTTACCTATGGTTCTTACTTTGTGAAATAGATCTCATTGAATACATTTCCAATCCTTCTCATTTCACAACTCCAAATCCGTTTTTCATAAGTTAAAGAATATCAAATTCTTGTTACTTATAGAATATGCTAGATTCTAACATTCTATGCAACTATCCTTTCGTAATGTCACTGCACCAAAGTCACAAAGACTATTGGCAATGATATTACAAAGTCCTCTATCGTAGATTGTTACAAGACAATTCCATAGACGTGATGTCTCTCACTCAAAGTACATTCTTTGAACATCCTTTTGCATAGAAGTTTCTAATCTAGTCATAGATTTCTCAATATTCAATTCCCAATATGGACACACTTCCATATGTTCCATATGACAACTCATTCTTAATAGAATCTTATCTATTCGTAATGATGTCGATACGGTCCATCCAATATGGAAACATTTCCATATTTTCCAATACTATACTTCCAACTACTCACAAGCGACCAATCCTCGTCGAACTTTGGGTTGTCCTTTGATAGTTGTTTAATTGTTTTAGTCAAAACCAATTCTAGTCCCTTTTCCCTCTAAATGCGCTCGACATTTGGAAAATTTTAGAACGGTCAAACATTAAAGCATTTGCAATCGATCCTATACCCGAAGCGTATGGGACACGACGCATAATGTTTTATTTGCTATGTTCTCAAAATTCGAATAGTGAAGAGGGATACCGTAATCATAATCGAAATTTTAAGAAGACACTTTGTACCTTTGACTAAATTTTATTAACATTTCTCAACCTAAACCTTTAAATTTGAAATGAAGCATAATATTTTCTCCCTTAATTATAGCAAAACAACTCTTCAACTATTGCGACTTTGCAAAGTATGACTCTTGTTTTCTATAATTAATATTGCTAACCATGCAATACTTTCCTTAATAATCATACAATCATAACTTTTATGCTCCCACTATCTTGATGATTATTATAAAACATAACACTTATGCTCCCACTAGCTTCGACATGTATTCATAGACATCTTAACATTCAGAAAACAATACTTATTAAATTTCTTAAGTTCATGTTTCTAATACTTAGTGCTTTGATAATCCTTTATCAATGCTTCTTGAACTTATACACCTTTTCCTTCGATAGTTCATATGTGTGTCTAAACAATTAAGACTAATTGCCAAACCTCACAATTCAAATTATGGAAAGGGATGCCGTAACCATAATCGAATTTGAGAATGCAATTTTACAATCACTATCTTCTTAAAATCTTTCTTAGTGAAAGCATTTTCTCACAATCATTTTCATGAAGGAGGAAATCTTGTGACACTTAGATTTAAACGGTGTATTTGTTCCTATCCATGTGAATTTGTCAAAACCAAAGTTTACGACAAATTCAAACTCATATGGACCAAACTTTCTTAATCTTGATTTCTTGCCTTATGGTAGCACAGCTGCCCACCATGTCTTCTAAGTAGTTAAGCAGCTCACCCTTTCCTATCAATGTACCTTTCATTGATTAAGGTGCTTTGCCTTTTATGCGTTCAAAATGAGAACTCATAGAACTCTCATGCATAATTAACTCGATTGGATTGGCATAGAAACCAAATAATGTTATCACGATAGGTTGTAAACCTCAACTCGTGTGCTAGTGATGATTGATAAGGTTTATTTGATTTGTTCTTGAAACCTTTCAAGACCATTAAGGCTCCCACTGACTCCTTGACATATACGACTCTCTTGCCAAAACATTTCTTGACAAACAAATATTCAAAAGTTAGTGTAGCTTTTACCAAAACACTTCATAAATTGGTCCTAGTTGGTCTTTGTCTTATCCAAGACATCACAACTTTCCACATTTAATGAATGTTATAAACCTTCTTAATACTTTTTCACTCAATGTCACAATCTTAACTTTAAGACTTGTTTTGGAACGAAGTATGATTGAGTTTTTGATTTAACCATTTCTTCAATTCTTGATTCCTCTTCTTGGACATACAATTGTACCAAGACTCACTTAGAGGATCAATTGAGATATGGTTCTTAACCATTAAGACTTATCATAAAGCATAAAAGGTACTCTCCCTTCTTCTTAGAATGGAGAAACTTTTATCTTTCTGCCTACTTGATTCTTCTTATTCGTTCTGCTATTGATTTAAACATTTTCAATCAATTCAGAATTACACTTAATCTTATAAGCATAATCATATTTACTAAACCTTTAGTAAATCATGACGAATGTCTTTGTTACTCTTATGGTGGACTTGATCAACACGCAACTTTGTGTATTCGATCTCCAAGTCCTTCACTTGACACTTTGTCAATGAGTTAGTCTAATTATCAAATATGAAATTTCTCATTCATCGTGCAACCAAGTTGCATGATTCCAAATTTCTATCCAATTGAAACTTGGGCGATGAGAAACTCTCCCTATTTGGTAAATTCTCGACTTTCCATAAGAACCAAATCCATAGAAACATTTTAACATCAATTTTTCATACACGCCATTGCAAGGAGAAATAAATAAAATTTAAAATCAAAATTTATTTTATTGCGGAAAAATTTGTCCTTACAATGCAACTCATTGAAAAACTTATGCTAATACATCTTTCTTAGCAATCTAATTCTAACTCTAAGTAGTAGCTCAAGAATCTAATCTTCGAGAAATGCGATCAAAATCCATTCCTTCACGGTTAGATTCTGCTCACTTCTTCCCTTAAGCTTCCTTTCTTTTCTTCGATCCTACAAAACATGAATTTAATATTATCACATTATGTATTAAGAATCTAGAATAGAAGCTTAAAAGAGTTAGTTAATGGATTTTACGTATCTTAGAGCCATACGTTTTGACTCTCCCATCTCTTAGATCTCTTAGGTAAATGGGGCAGCTTCGTCTCCAATGCCCCTTCTCTTGGCAATAAAAGCAAATCGACTCTTTTGGAACAGGACATGGAATTATTTCAGACATCGCCTTTCTCTTATGATCAAACTTTTCGATCATAGCATGTCTTTCGTTGCCATTGTCTATATTCATAGAGGTCTCGAAGGCAGATTCACCAATCAACTTTGCTTTTCTATTGCGCCAAATCATTGCAGATTCAGCAACAATAAGCATATAGGTGAGATCTATAAGGGTCACGTCGTAGTTCATCATATAGTACTCTCTTACGAACTCACTATATGAGTTGGGAAGTGACTGAAGAACCCAATCAACAACCATTTCCTCACAGACAACGGATCCCAACATTCTTAACTTATCAATGTGTGACTTCATCCCTAGGACGTGTGCACACACGGACTTCCCTTCTTTATGTTTACTTGCCAAAAGGGCTTGAGTGATCTTGAACTTTTCAAGCCTTTGAACTTGTGGGTTAAGGAGAATAATTGGAGGAGGTAGAGGAAGTGAAGAATGATTTCTTGTTCCTCGATCGAATCGTGGAATATCATCTTCATGTGGAATGCTTGTTCCACGGGATTTGAGAAGACCATAGTTGTCAAACTTTGACATCTACAATACGGGAGAAAACGAATTCAAGTTAGTTGATTGATTGAGTCCTTAGTAAATCACCCAAATGAGATACTAAGGCTAGGACCCAACATAATATTCTACAACTCGGGAGAGGGATGCCGTAACCCTAATTGCAGAATATTTGAAGGTAAGTGAATGACGATTCACTAATTTCCACCATGAAAAACGAAAAAGAAATTTAAGTTTTAAATCTATGAAAACTCCTAGATCCTTTGAGATTCATTGAACTTTCAATGGCATGTTTATATCTCGATATGCCCCTCTTGTTTGTGACTGGGATGCCGAGGATCACAAAGCGGGTGTGAATAACCATGCAAACTACATGGTGCCCTCACATGTTACAGTCACCTATTCGATGTGCCGGTAAACCACACATGCTCCACCGAACTATGACAAACATTGAGTCACCCTTTGCTACCTTTGCTTAGACCCATTTAGTGTGTCGGTTAACCACACACGCTCCACTAACGTCTTCGCAAGGGCACAAAGTGTAATTTCATGGAATTGCATCAATTCACTTTTGCCTAAGTAACTAAGATTGAGAATTTTATGAAAACATTTAGTTACTTTAGTAATTCATTATACATATAATGGAAGGTTTCGTCCTATCCTACCCGTTCGGCTAATGACCCTCCACTAGTCAAGAGTGCGGTGGGTAAGAGTGGATACCCATTCAATCGCCATTTTATAGGCAATTTCCTTAAACACCCCTTATAGACTAGCTTCGAGAATGAGGCCTACTAACGGTAAGACTGACTTTTAGTCATACATATATATAATGTTAGACTTTTAATGTTATATATAGTATAGGGTGTATTTTATACTTTCAAAATACTAGGTGGTTAAATTTAACAATTATACTTTTAATTCAATTAAATTGTTAACCTAAACTTTTATGGATTTATTAAACCTCTTTTAATTATGTTCCTTAATTAATTAATAAAACCATAAGGGTGTGATTTGAACTTTTTCAAAACTATAATAGGGTTTTAGAATTTAACATTCCTAATTAAACTTTTAATCAACTTATAAATTCCAAAACTTGAGGGCAAGTTTTGAAACATTTCAACACATTAGGGTTTAGAATTTAAATATGCATCAAAATTATACTATTTAATCAAAATTTAAATTCCAAAACTTGAGGGCAAGTTTTGAAACCTTTTTCAAAACATTAGGGTTTCAACTATTTAAATTTCAAAACAACAAAACTTTTGGGGTTCAAATTTAAACTATAAAACCTAAAGCGCCAAATATGAAACTTTTCATAACAACAAGGATCAAATAACAAATAATTCAAATTAACATTTAATTATATAATTATCCATATTTGATGATTTCTTGCAAAACAATTTATCAATTTACTTAAAAATAATTAATCAATTATCTTATAAGGAAACAATTATCTTATTAATTGATAAATATCTTCAATTAGATTAAAAATATAGTCAAATATATCATATAATCGGATTAATATTAATCTAACATGATAAGGTAATTATCCCAATGCAAAAACAGCAAGAAATCCCGAGATAATCACTATCTGACGCACCGACTCGCCGAGTCACCTCTGGAACTCGCCGAGTAGGGCTGACTCGCCGAGTCCAAGAGTGACTCGCCAAGTCAGGTCGAACAGTGAGGCCAAAACACGATTTTCAGTTACATCAAGCATCAATACAATAGAAACCAATCATGGCTCTGATACCACTAATGGGTTTTGGTCATAAGACATCCTATGTGCTCATACAAACCCTAAAGCTTGGATCTAGGTTTCTCTATTGTACATACTTTGAATCCAAGACTTTGAACCCTAATTCTAGCATATGGAAATCAAAATTCACAGGTAATTAGGTTTAAGAACATACCTTGATTGTTATATAGCAATAACAATCCAATTCCTCCTTGAATTGACCTTGGAAAGCTGAGAGTCACAAGTGTCACTCCTCTAATGGCTTACAAACACCATAAGCAAGTGGAGAAGGTATATAGAGAGAGGAGGGAGGTAGGAATTCGTCCTTAGGACCTCTTGGGAAGGGTTAGACGAATTCCTAAGCCCTAGAGGGTTTATATAGGTGTAAAGATTAAGGTTTTAGTCCTTATCCTTATCTAGTTGCTTGTCCACCAAGCAACCATAAGATAAGTCCTAGAAACCCTTATCCTAGTCGAATTCTAAGGGATTTACACCTCAAATTCATTCACCATATATATAAGATAATCCTTACCTTATTTTGTAACTATCACATAATTACAATTCAGCCCCTCTAGTTTAATTAATTACACTTGATCACAAAATTAATTCTTAATTAATTATTGACCAATATTAATTAAACAAATATGATTTCTCCTTTAATATATTATTCTTATAACATATTAATAAATCATAATAACCTCTCTCTCTTTATTTATTTCTCCAATCAAGTTGCTTTGGTGAAGGCAACCCAAAAGGACCATGCACCATCGGGTCAAGTACATACCAAAATAGTTATGGACTTAGACACTAATCCAACACCGATTTGACGAGGTTAGTATGGAATTACTTGTTAATATGGCTAGTTTAAGCCCTGTTGATGATTTAAATCTTTTGAGAAAGAAAAAGTTATTGCACTTGCAAAACTTTATCCTAGTGAGTTTTCAAGTGTTGAATTAGTTCGTCTAGGTGATCAGGTTGATAACTACATCTACGATATGAAAAAAGACGACAGATTTCAAGGATTGAAGGATCTTAAAGAACTCTCTAAGGTGATGGTGAGGTCTAATAAAGATAAAGTTTTTGATCATGTCTATTTACTTATTAAGTTGGTGTTGATCCTCCCGGTGGCGACAGCTAGTGTAGAAAGAACATTTTCGGCAATGACTTTTGTGAAGAATAAGTTACGCAACAGTATGGGTGATCAATTATTAAATGATTGTTTAGTAACTTATATAGAGAAAGATGTGTTTTCAAAAGTTAGTGATGAAGTTATTGTTACTCACTACCAAAATATAAGCAATCGACGACAACATTTGTAAAATTTTGTTTTGATATTAAATGTTTTTTTTAATTATTAATCAAAGTTTATTATGTGCATACCCTATTTTTTTTATTCTAGATCCGCCACTGCTTCGGACGAGGTCGATCAGATATAGTTCGTTAGTATCTTCAAACCGCCTTGCATGATAAGCCATCATCCCACTAGATATCTCGAACATTACCACTCCAAATGAGTATATGTTGGACTCCTTAGAGAGCATACCTCATTCGTTGTATATCGGATCCATGTAAAACCTTGTACCAGCAGCTCTTGTACTGACATGGGTATCTGGCTGATTTCTTGGACTTAATCTTGACAAACCAAAATCACATATTTTGGCTTCGAGATTATCATCTAACAATATATTTGCACTATTGAAATATGTATGAATTACTCTGTTGTGCTCCTCAACACCCGAGTGAAGGTACTTGACTCCTTTTGCTGCCCCCAAACATATCTTCAGGTGTTGTTCCCATGTTAGACAACGTCTCTTGAAAACTATAATTTTTTCGTTTGCATCATCACAGTAGCCAACAAATGGGATGATGTTTGGATGGTTGAAACTTGAAACCAAGTTGAGTTCTTTAGTGAACTCGTTGGTTCCTTGATAACTATTACGATCAAGACGTTTGATAGCTACTAAGTGGTTTGTCCAGCGTTCAGAGAGTTGTCCTCTGTACACGTTACCAAATCCACCATCTCCAACCCAATTGTCTGAACTGAAGTTTTGTGTGGCCCGAATGATTTGGAATTCGACATTCTTCTAGGTTTACCTCTGATGAAGACATTCATTTTTATATTGTTGATGGATTAATATGTATGGTTATGGTGGTAGCAGCTTTTCTGTCGATATATATATAGAACCGAGTTTGCTTTAGAAGCGAGTTATAACCGTTGACTAGCATCAACTGCTTTAAAAGTTAAATGATGTATCTTGTATATTTTAGCTTATAAAAATCATATAATAGGTGTAAGTGTCAAAATAAAGGTGAAAATGAAAACTCGAAGTCAACATAATAAAAACAGAATTTGGACTTTCCTCAACCGAACATCAAACTGGACTTGGTAATAGTGCACTTTTTATATTTATTGTATTCTCAACCCTGCATGCGATAAATGCATCCCAGTTGTAACTTTTAAACTGAGATACAAACGTGTGGGTCAGCTAGCTATGAAAGAGTCAAATGAAAATAGGAGGATTTATTATGGCTGCTTTTTGCTCGAGGGTTATATAATTAGATGATTCAGACATAGACCAAGTCCAAGCGAATTTTATTCGTGTGATTCCTTTTTTGAGTGTAAAGTGTAAGCATAGTCGAACAAGCACGATTACAGCGGAGTATACGCTTCATAAGGGTTAGACAACTACGTCATTGAGTGCAGAGAAACCCTCTTAAATTAAATACTCTATTTTGTTTTTAAGATGTTAAAGTAAGTTTTAATATAAGATGATTTTATATAAAGTAGAAAATTGCTAAAGTCGGAAGATTGATTGAGAGATTACAAGTGTTGTAATCAGAAGTGGTTAGGTTGCGACTCGCTGTGGTAATTCTGAAAGTCATGGACCTCTATATGTCCACGGGTTTTATATATATATATATATATATATATATATATATATATATATAGAATCAAATGTGAATCATAATTATTATGTGAATGTGTGATAAAATTCTGGTCATTAGATAAAAAGAATGAACGAATGTGATCATAAGGTGCATGTTATTAACACGGACTACCACGTACCATATAATTTCTATTATTAAATAAATAAGGTAACTAAAGAGAGAGAATTGAAAATAATCTATATTTTAAGCAACTAATTAAAATTAATTAATAAAAATCAAATCTCCTATTTTATTCAACACATTTAAGTTAAAACATATTTTTTTAGAATACATATTCATTCATCAACACGTATTTTGATTCCTTTATTTTTAAAGAATGTGAATTTATTCAATAGATTTTTATTGTTGCATTCTATAAAAATACAATTTTTTGAGATTCAATATTTTTTTTATTGTTTCATTCCATAAGAATATAATTTTTTTAGAAGTAACATTCTTAAAAATACACATTGTATATTAGCGCATTTTTTCTTTTTTTCAATTCTAAAGAATACGATTTCCAAAAAAAAATCATTCCTTCATTCTTAAAGAATACAATTTTTTGAAAAGTAACATTCTTAAATAATACATTTGTATATATTACACAATAATATATCATTCTTTAAAACAAATGTGTTGCAATATAATTAAGAATGCATTATAAAACAATAACCGTACTTCTAACATAAAAAAAATTCATAACATAAAACAAGAAAAAAAATATATATATATATATATATATATATATATATATATATATATATATATATATATATATATATATATATATATATATATACCATTTTAAAAAATATACACAATCTTTTATATTAAATTCTTTAAGAATCTATCATCATTCTTGAATACGTTGATCTGGAAATGTTTTGTAGCCACTAAACCAAAATTTCCATGAGAAAATAAATCAACGTGTAGCTCAACTCTACACATGTGTCCTTATTCTTTTAGAATATATGATAAAATACTTCAGTATCAGTTCAATTATATCATGACATGCTTAAAAAATGCTAATATGTAAGAATGGAATAAACAACATTCTAAAACAATAACAAAAATATCAATTGCATTATCTAAAAACTTTTCCACTTCATCTCTCAATGGTTTTTCAAAACCAATATTCTGTTCTTCGATATTGCTAAGCTATTTTAACAATATGCCTGCAATTTTCAAATATACATTATATTAGTAAACATATATATACAATCTGTTTCAATACCAAATTCATTCCATCGTTTACATTCTTAAAAGTTCATCCAAATACTTGTCTTTTAGCTATTGTCAAGCTTTTTCCCTTTTTCCCAACTGTCCATGTTTTTCATAATTAAATTAACTTATAAGTATTTGAGAAACTATACATTAAAAGAAAAAACATATTTTAAAAAATAAATTTTAAATCAAAAGCATCAACATATAGGAAAAAAAACATAACACCCATCCATCGATTAATGTATCATAGCTAAATAGAGGAATATGGACATGTAATTGCCGTGAAACCTATAGTTTTAGGTATAACCAATAGACTAATTAGGTTACGAGAAACACACAAAAAAATCAAAGATTATGAAATTATTAATATATTGCATAAGAATTAATGAACCAGCTTTGATGAATTGATTTTAAGGCTACAAACAATCTTAATAAAATCATAATCGTTCTAGTATGAAAAAAATGATTTCAAAACCGTTCATAAAAGACAACAAAAAGATGATTTAGGAATCATTCAAGCAAAACAATTGTTCAAGAATGAAAACGAAAGAGGAAAAAAACTTACCGGCATTGGAGGAGGAAGACGATCGGAGGGAGATGTTAGGATGAGGCGGCACTTCCAACTACGGTGGTGGAGAGGGAGGGTTTTTCCAAGACGGTATATATGAAACTAATATGCCTAGTTTATAGGATTGTTAATTTATTTAATTTTTTTACCATAATTATGTAACGTTAAAATTTCAATTATATCCTTATCAAATGAGTGGTTCACAATCAGTCACATATTCATATAATATTTGATTATTATATATGATCCTAACTCTCTATCTCTCTCGTCACATATTTATATAATATTTGATTATTATATATGATCCTAACTCTCTATCTCTCTCTTTCTCTTTCTCTTATATATATATATATATATATATATATATATATATATATATATGACAAAATTGCAAAATGGTCCCTTGAGGTATGAATTGTTTTGAGGTTTTAGTTTAAATCCTGACTTTTTTGGCTTCATGGTCATTTTGGCCATGTTTGTATATAGATTTGGTCCCTCGTAAAATTGAAATGACTATAATACCATTCTAATATATTTCTATTTAATTTAATTGAAAAAGAAAATAATTAATTAATTTGGGCCCACCTCTCTTTCTCTCTCTCTCTCACATACACACACACATCGTGCTTCCATTCCATTACCTACCAGATTCAAAACATTCACCCAAAGATCACCCCCTTGATCTTAAGTTTTGCTGCTATGTGAGTCTAAGCATTGACGGTATTAGTGGCGGCTCTCAAATCCGCTTGTGGGCATTTGGTCAGGTGAGTCCCCCCACTGCAAATAAAATGATATTTAGTGGCACAAAAAAGTGTCACTAAAAATAAAAATAAAAAGTGCCACTAAAACTCCCATTTACAATCAACGACACAAAAAAGAAGTGTCACTAGCAGCGCTCCCACTAAAGGCTTTTAGTGGCACTTTTTGGTTATGTTGTTGTAGCCCTTTGGGTTTTAGCGACACTTTTTTTATGCCACTATCACACTTTTGGTTTTTGTAAAACTTCTTTAATGATACTATAAGTGGTAAAATAAAAAGCAATCTTTATGCTTTTAGGATACTTTCTATTATCATAAAATATTTATATTTAATAATTAGGTCCATTTATTTTATTTATAAATTTAAATGGAAAAACACAAAATCTTTACTTAAGTTCAAATTAATTTCTCTAACATTAATATTCTCAATACATAAAATACAAATAAGTTTAAAAATTAATAAATCTAAATGTTGTGCTAGTATGAAAGATTAGAAAACAAAGCAGATCATCATTTGCATAGTCTTTTGACCCTTGTGTGTTTGTGGAATAATTTGAAATAGCTTGTAGGAAATACAACAAAAGAAAACCAATTATAATAAAAGTTAGTATTAGTATATAAAGTTATTAATGCTAATAAATAATCCAAAATACGTTACCACAGTTAAGCAGCGTTGTTTGAAGATGGATCTATCTTCTTCGTGTACTAATAGGTAAGTTTCTGCAAGAAAAACAAGCAAGAATAAAAAAAAATGTAATCATGGTGTTGTACATCATGGCCTGTGTTAGTTTCAATAATGAATTAGGTATATTTTATAACTAACTTTCCATCATAACTTTATTTGATTTAGAGGTTGAATGAACTCTTTAGCTACCGTGTATGTGATGTTACAGATGGTATCATAGGAGTGGTGAAAGATTGATACTTAGATGTACATAGAAGAAAAAACTTCAACCAATTTACATGGGATAATATTTGGGTTGATATTATATTCCTAATCGGTAGTGAGAATCAAGAAATTAGAATATTAAAGCCTAAACCTTTTCAAGTTTGTCACGATATTTAATTACATCTTTTTTATGTTTCTGATTGATACCCACATAACCAAGTTTATAATGCTTTCAAAATAAGCATCACTAACAACTAACCTTAGAGTGAATCGTTTATCCTCAAATTCCATTTATTTTCTCAAGATATCACTCCTATTGTCGCCTTATATTGATTGTTAAATTTCTTTTCACATTTCAAGAAAAAAATTAAGAAATAAGGATATTAAACTATTAATCCGAAAAAACGGAGAGAAAAATATTCAAAACTTACATGGGGGATTTTCTTTTCCTTTCTCTTCAATTATATAATTTCCTTCTCCCAATATCAAAACCTATACAAAATGATTATTGCAATAGAAGGGGATAAATAATAATTATGTTTGTTAAATTGAATTTACTATTAATGCGGGATATCAAAACCAAAACCATCTTTACAACATTAACAAACTAAAAAAAAAAAAAAAAAAAAAAAAAAAAAAAAAAAAAAAAAAAAAAAAAAAAAAAATCAATGTACGAAGTTAGGGCTAGATACTGAGAAAAGTTTTGAGAAGGAAATAATCCATACGTACAGTCATCGATTGATGGTCATGGCCATAATCATTGTCACTCCGTTCACAATCGCCTCCCTGACAACCACCTCTATAACATAATCTTGCTTCCTCCTCCCTCCATTGTGGTCGTCTAAAAGAAGAGAGAGAAAAAGAAGTATGAATTTCTTTTAAGAAGGGAAAAAAGAGCGACATATATGAACAAGAAAAACCAAGCAGGAGTTGAATTAAAATCAACTTCCCATTCTTCTAACCCCTTTTGAGAAATGCAGAAGATAATGGAATGCGTTTAGGGATGATGATATGTAGAATTGAGAAGACAGAGATGGAGAGCAATTGATCAGGGAAACTGTTATCCTTGAGAATCTTCACTCCGTCAGACAACAAGATCTCGTTGTTTAAGGGATGAACTCGGTGGAGCTGGGTGTGCTTCGGCCAAGTGGTCTAAATATCAGTCAACTTTATTCATTTGCTTATGTAATCTGTAGGGGGAATGTAACTATCATTATTCAAATTCGAGCTCCAGCTCTTTCAATTCAAGTTGTGTCGGAGGTTTTTCTTCGTCAGAAGCTGCAGGACGTCTCATCAAGGCATAAACCTATCTGCATAAACAAATCGAAATGATGAATACAGAATGAAAGACAGAGGCGTGGCAGTGCTGCATTTCTGGGTTGGGGTGGCTGACACAGGTGCAATGATTGTGACAGCTAGGGTTTCTGGAGGTGCAATGGTGGTGAGACGGTAGTCCGATTGTGCGGTTGTTGTAGTAATAGTGGAAAAGATGTGATGGAGTGGTACACAGTTGAGGGATGATGATGCGTATTTTAAAAGGAGCAATTCGCTGATCTATTTGGAAACTGAATTTGCAGGGCTAAAAGGGTAGGATGGGTGTTGAAATTGTTTATCCTTCTGTTCTTATCATCGAGTTTTCGTCTGATTTCTTCCTTCAGATTGGATGTTGGTCAACACTAGAAGGAACTGACACTATCGTTCGAGATTTTATAGATTTTTCCTTCCATACAGAGACTGAGATCTCCTAAACTTTTGTTTTCTTTCAAGGTAGCTTCGAATTAGTGGTAGTGTTACAATTTTGGTGGCGGTGGTGCTCGAGATTCACATCGTTTTTTCATGGATGTGGGGGTGGTTCTGGTGTTTGGTGTTATGTTCATGAGAGAGATATGTTCTCTATTATTTTTAATTATTAAAATAAATAAATAAATAAATATTAAATATAAAAAAATGAAATAAAAATGAAAAATAAATACATTATAGTCATTTCAATTTATAGATAAACTATTTTCACATACAAACTAATCCAAAATGACTACGAAACCAAAAAAGTCATGATTTGGATTAAAAATCCAAAAAATAATACCACAAGACCATTTTTGTAATTTTGTCTAACTATATATCTATAAGCGACAAAGACAAATAATATATATAAAAAATAAATCAAAAAAGTAAACTAAATTAATAGTCATAATTGTTTATTATATCTAACAACAAGAGTATATCCTTTTGGTTTCATTCAAACTTTCTTATGTTATATATCAAAGACATTAAATCCATAAATATGTATATTATTTCTAGATTCGCGTCAATCTATTTATTCAAACATATATTATTCAGTATGATTTTATTATAATAAATTAAATTAATAGTTACATTTGTTTATTATACTTAGGAGCAAGACAACTCATGTCAAACATAATTGCTACAAAAGTAATGCTAGCCTTTTTTTTTTAAAGTAGGTTTAGACGTTGATTCTTCTAATATGTAGGTAGACTTTGGGGGTGTTTGGCTTAGCTTTTCAAACCCTAAAAGTCTTTTTTGGAAAAGTTACAAAAAGTCAGGATTTTCTGACTTTTCCAAAAAGTTCATTTTCCTTATGTAAAAACTTCAAAAGTAGCTTCTAAAACTAGTTTGCCAAACATCTTTTGTTTTTTTTTTTCTTTTCTAAAAAGGACTTTTGGCTGTGAAAAGTTAAGCCAAACACCCTCTTTGCCTGCATACGCCATAAGCAAGTTAACCTGAAGTTTAAAAAAAGGAAAAAGACATACCTAAATATAAATCAAATGCAAGAGAAGCAGCGCATTTTTCCAGTTGTAGCACCGACGGCCGATGGTCAAGTTCGATTAGAGCTTGAGACGGTCGGAGTTGTGATCGCGAGCGACATTAAAAAATAAGCAGCGGCCGGTATATTTAGAGGCAACCGATTTCTCGTCTCCATCTTTTTTTTGTAGATCTCTATGAAACATCACCAGAGCAAATCTGGTTGAAGCACAAAGATTTGAAGGCGAAAAGGATAAATTTAGAGGCAAAAATTGTATATTTGTCGTTGTAGATCATAGATCTATTGCCAGAGATAATAGATCTGGACCGAACCACTCTAGATATGATGAAAACGAAAACTTTTGGAGGCCAACGACATGCTTCGATGGAAGGTGGAGGAGGAAGTTTGAGTAGAGCTGTTTTATGGACATCGACGGAGGTTGTAGATCTTACCAGATCTAGATTAAGAATACCACTAGAGATGAGGAAACAGAGGCATTAGATCTAAATAGATCTAAGCAAAAAACACAAAAGAGAATCGACGGAATCACGTCACCGAAGACGAAAAAGCGGAGGTGGTGGTTCACCGCGAATACGAGACAACGACGGGGGAGATGATGGCCGATGGTGGTGCTTTGTGTTGGTGGGAGCAGGCCAGCCTAAGGGTGTGCAAGATGTGCAGCCGCATAGGGCCCCGGAAAAAAATAAGGCCCTTGTTTTAATAAAAATTATCTAGTCATTTTATGTATATTGTTCAAGTAAGAAACTAAACTTCGGTTAGCTTAACTGGCTAAAGCGCTCATCTATGCAATTATTTTTCCATGTTACACGGGTTCGATCCCCATTTTTAAGCAAACAAATTGTGTGACATGGGTTCGTTCTACATTCTATATCTTTTTAAGCAAATTAATGAAAGTTACATCTTTGACCCTTCAAGTTTAATAGTAAATTTAATTTGGTAAATCATCTTTCATAAGTTTCAAGTTTCACCTATCTAACTTTGATAAATTCAGGTTTGGTTTCTTTTAATCGATTTAAGTATTACTTTTCCTCATGCAATTCATCACCCCTTTATTATTTGGTTTCTATGAATCCAAAACAGATTAAGAATCTGTGTGCATATATTTTCAAGTAATTGATGATGTTATATATATATATATATATATATATATATATATATATATATATATATATATATATATATATATATATATATATATATATATATATATAATAGGGGCCCATATTTTATTCTTCGCACGGGGCCTTCAAAATGAACGGATCGACCCAGGTGAGAGAATTTAAAAGTGTTTATAAGTTGATGATTTATAAATGTAGAGTAAAGTGTGTGATTTATTATAATAGTAGGTTACAACCCATGAGAACCACGAGTATAAATTTTATAAAAAAATTATATTATTAATAAGAGTCAAGTTTGTTTAACACTTTTTTTATTGATTATTTAAAATTAATATTAATATATATTTGTAAAAAAGTATATAAATTTAAATAGATGTTAAAGAGAAACACAATGAATAATATACTTTCACTTTGATTCTAAGTTGGTCACTTGACTTAAAATCATTAATAACACAACTGTTTTTATAAAAACTGATTTATTTAATTAATTTCGACTCAAAATCCCTTAAATAGTGGTATGTAATTTAAAGATGTACAACTGTCTCAAATACCCTAAGAGATTGCAGACGATCGTGGCATCAACTAAAATAGTGGTATGGTATGTAATTTAGGTTGCATTTATTACATCCCATGGAACTAAACAAGCTTTCTAAAGTTATCTTCTATTAGGTTGGCGAAGACATTTTTGTCCTTTATCAACTGGTGGAGTGACTTTTGTTTTGATGTCTGGTGGAGGGCATTTTCGTCCTTTTTTTTGCTCTTTGTAGTGTATACATGTATGCTATGTATTTATTTATGTACAATGTAATACCCTCATTTTATAAACATAAATATGTGTGTTTATTTTCGGTTTATAGTAAGATAGTTTACACTCTACATCAATATGGTTTAAACACAAAAAAGTGCAAATCCAAACTGAAAAAAAAAAGCCAAAAAAAACCACAAAAAAAGTCCCAACAAAAAAAAACACCCCAAAAAAAGGAACCAACGGTATCAAACAAAAGGAAAGTTGTATTTTTCAATTTGGCGTTGGTTTTATTTAGAAACCAAGAAAATGCAAAAGATCCAAAGTTTTATGGATACCTGAACACCTTTTATAGCAGGTAAACTAAAACACTAAAGGTTGCTTTTTAATTTTTCTAAAAGTGTGAAGCTGTAATTGAAATTTAATTTTTCTAGATCTGAGCAAAAGGATTGAAAAAAGCCAAAATTGACATTTTACATAGTTTCCTCCAGTGACACATTCAATACATAGACCAAAATACTTTTTTTATGTTTTGAAATTTAGAAAGATGACAAAAATTACCATTTTTTACCAAACGAAAAAAAAAAAACCAAACTTAAATGGTCAAAATGACCAAATTGGTTCAAATGTGTTCTTTTGTATCTGTAATGGCAAGTTAAAAAATGACTCAAATACTAACTTTTTATACTCGACTGAAATGAACAAAATTAGCATTGTACCAAAATGACAAAAATAGACTTATGGTCAAAATGACCAAAACAGTCTTATTGTGTTTTTTTGTTCATGTAATGCAGAGTTTAAAATGATGAAAATAATAATTTTTTATGGTTTAACTAATTGAGATGAGCAAAATGGTCATTTTGAGCAAAATATCAAAATAGAGTTAAATGGTCAAAATGATCAAAATTGTCCAACTAAGTTCTTTAGTACCTATAATGCACGTTTAAAAGGATGAAAACACACTTTTTTTTCTCCTGTTTTACTTGATTTAAATGAGTAACACATAGAGAACATTTCTTGCATTATAGCAATGTACTTTCAAAGTACAATACTTAAATAAACAAATTTACTACCAAATATCTCAACATTTTGACTTTTACATAGCAGGATGCTATTAATGAACTTAAAATTATCATTTTTGAAGAATCTGACTAGACATATCAAAATTATGACATTTAAATAGTACAATGCTATAAATGAACTTAAAAAAATGAAAAGTACAATGCCTTAATTGTTATTTTTTTCGAATTTTATTGCATATATATTGCTAATCAAACTATTTAAAAACATTTTTGTGTCCTTCCTTTACACCATCAATACACACACATATGACACATATTTGTAAATTGAAACTTCAGTAATATTTTGTGGGTTATTTGTAAAGTTTTATTGTTAAGAACGAATTTATAACAAAATATGCATATAAACCGATTTAAGTAAATTACATGCTAGTTTCTGGAAAAAAAAAACATAAGTTTTTATTTACATAAATTGTAGGTATATCTAGAAAATACTGTAGAAATATGAGTTATTACAAAGTAGTTAATCAAGTAGGGGCAAAAAAGTAAATCGTGATGCTAATTATGTATTGTGTTACAACAAATACACACAAAAAAACACATACGGAAATAATGTATGTTATATTGGAAATAGTATATGCTCTTATGAAAAAGTTGTTAAAAACACAAATAAAACTTTATATTTCAATATACACGATTAAGAAATACATATAATTTAACATTGAGAATTCATGTAGAAATATATGACTCATAAAATCATTTGAAATATATATATATATATATATATATATATATATATATATATATATATATATATATATATATATATATATATATATATATATATATTCCCAACAGACATACTTTTGATTTTCTTTTTTTAATTTCACTCTCGAATCTTCACCCCCTTCTTTTAATCCTCTCCTTCCCAACATAAGCAACTGCACCTACATCACTCTGTACGACACTTCAATTCCTCATTTACTTCAATCTTCTCAAATCTCATTTTGTTTCTCTCGAAAATAGAAAGAGAAATTATTTTAGTAAATCACCATCGCCGATGAAGATAATGCCTCGAAATATGGCGGTTTTTATCACTGTCAATGCTTTCCTCATCGCCATTACTGGCGCTGAAGATCCATACAGATTCTTCGAATGGAATGTCACATATGGCGATATCTATCCACTCGGTGTTCGTCAACATGTCAATATATATCCAATCAGTCAATAACTTTACTCCAATAAACATTTTCTAGGTTTGATTTATCACTTTTGTGTTAAAAAAAACTTACTAAAAGTTTCATGTTAAAAGTAATACTTTCGTTATGGATATCACTATAACCATGTAAGAACAACACCCTAGCGAGACACATGCATTTTCAGATCAAGATGATGGTTAATATTAAACATAAATAGCAACAACAAGGGAGCAAATAAAGGTCGCCATGTTCTTTCGATGACTGGGAAACAAGGGCTTAAAAAAACAATTTAGTTCATAAATAGAAATAGCAACAGTTAAGCAGTCACACACACACATACACATTAAGAAGCAGAAACAGTTTTCGATTATGATTAACACATCATGCACATTGAGAAGCAGAAACTGATGTGAAAAAAAAAACAACACAGAAATTAAAAAAAAAAACACACACACACAAAAAGAAACAAAAGATAAACAAACAATCTGGAAGTAGGTTTTTTATAAAGTTACCGAAAGGATTGAAATCTAGAATTAAGTGGACCATTTTCGACTGTGATGATTGTAAACCTTGGAAACACGATGTCATAAAGAAACGATTGATATCATATGTTTGAATTATATATTGAGCAGAATACGATCAAAATGAATGCAATTGATATGATACCTTATATACGAAATTGGATACCATAATAACATGCTATGAATTGGGTATGTAATGAATTTTTGAGTTAATATGTACAGCTGTTATCACCTAGTAAATGGAAAGAAAACACGGCGTTCTATATATGTTGATTTGTAGTTAAAACAAAGTAGCGGTATTATCGGTATTTTACTTTGGAATTATTCTGGTGTTTGGACACGTGGAGTTTTGATTTTGTTTATTAGATAGGGAGATGTTACGAGTTTGTTTGATATTAAATGTCGTTGCTTTTTGTCCGGTAATCAAACATAAAAAAAATCAAA
Source organism: Lactuca sativa (assembly GCF_002870075.4). Taxonomy (NCBI): domain Eukaryota; kingdom Viridiplantae; phylum Streptophyta; class Magnoliopsida; order Asterales; family Asteraceae; genus Lactuca; species Lactuca sativa. The sequence continues at coordinate 113,697,475 of NC_056624.2, forward strand.
TTTAGAATTGAAAAATATACTTTATTAGTATAAGCTAAAGTAAATAGTTTTTATGGTTTTTAACTTTTAATGGTTCTTATTTGATCTTTTATTTATATATATATATATATATATATATATATATATATATATATATATATATATATATATATATATATATATATATATATATATATATATATATATATATATATATATATATTGCACACGTTTGTGAAGGAAACACCTACATTACCCAACGTGAGCACAACCATCAAACATACCTTAGTGGCTTAGTGTATATAAAATAGAGTAAACCCCACCCCCAACCCTAGTAATTAGCAATTAAATAACAAAGTACCAATGTACCATATCAGTTTTAGTATTTGAATAAATATTACAAATTAAAAATGAGTAACATATGTATTATAAATTATAAGTAAGGAGTCGAATATATCACATTGTTGCAATCCGATAATTGTAAAATTGACATGACACAGAGATGAAAAGAGTTTTTGTATTACATCCATGAATAAGATAACCTAAAGATCCATTGCAAGTTCTTTAGGCCGAAGTTCGATGCCCTCCACGATAAGACCATTCTTCCAGTTTAAATGCTCAACTTCCTCAAACGCCATCTGTACATCTCCATCATCTCCTTCATTGTACTCAAATTCTCCCAACGTCATCTCCATCCACCCATCCTTTCTCCTATGAGGAAACACATAGTTTTCTTGCACACGATGTGGTCTTCGGAGATAAACATTTTCAGTCTCCACTTCTATCCCACCAAAACTTACCCTTGTTTTTGCTGGAACATTAAGTCCCCAGGAATCATCAGTAGTTCGAAAGACAAGATACGCAACATATGTGCTGTTTTTGGACAGCATTACAGCTGCTATTTTTCCATGGATTGAAAGCCAACATACTTGTCTAAGTATGGACACCTCCGGGAACCTGCACAAATGGCAATTTATGTATGGATGTAAAATAGTAACATATGATAGAATCCAACGTGATGACTCTAAAGAGAGAAAGAAAGAGACCTTGATTCAGGTATATGACCCCATTCCCAGTATTGAGTGTCGTGTTGCCATGTAATTGATAGCTCTTTTGCTCCTAAGATATAACACTTCTTCCCACTCTCCTTATCTAGCTGGAAGCTCTGTTTGTGGAATTATGAGGCTAAATATTAGTTGATTAACATTTACATCGTAAAACTCTACAAGGTAGCAAGGTATTAATGGATTTGAACAAAAAAATATTTAATTTCAATGATTACCCTTCATATAACTAACTCCAACAAGTTTTTTCAAGAGTTCAAGAGTTGACTTTAAGGGGAAATTTTATACAATTGGGCACACAGATTGAAGAGGATATGTAGACGTACTTAACAATTAACGATGAAAAAGAAAATAATGTAATGTAAGGATGTTCGATTTACCAAATTGCCACGATCGAGGAGGATATGTGCGTCCGATAAGCTGAGATAGAGTTGCTTTTTAGAGCCAAAAACCACCGGAGAAACCGACCTATCAATGACTTCACGGTAATCCGGTGGCAGAAACCGCTCCCAAACAGCGTCGGAATCTGCTGCTGATTTGAATCCTTTGGAGATGGAGGCAGAACTGCACGCATCCCTCGGTGAAGTTAGTGATAGTACGTCCGACAGACATCCTTCCGGCAACACCGAGAGACTGGCTGCTTTGTTAATCATCTCTCTCTCTCTCTCTCTCTCTCTCTCTCTCTCTCTCTCTCTCTATTTGTGTGTGTGTGTATGTTTGTGTGTGCTAGTCTCGGACTCTCGGTTTACAAATGGCGAATGTTGAGGAATTCAAACGTACTTTCTTGCCTTCAGGAACAGGAAGTGTTCGGAGGGTGAGGAATTCAATATGCACACCATATAAAACGTGGTCAAAAAGTCAAAACCACCGTCAGTCCAATAAAATAAATTATTTATCAAAAAGTTGTAAAAATTATGTCTAAACAAATCAATTTTTCTATCAACTTTTGACTCATTTTAATATCTTTTTTATTATTTTTTCCTTTAGACTAATTAATTTTACGTAAATTTCTATAATTGTAATTTTAGAACAATTTGATCAATACCATCTTTTTTCGAGACATTTAGTTGACGGTATAAGATAATTATTGGATGCGTGTATAACATAATTACCAAGATTTTGGCCGCTAGGATTAAATCTGTAATTGGTGGAGTAATCCATGATGTACAATGTCTATGTGGAGTAGAGCTGGCGGAGTAATCGATAATGTACAATGTCTATGTGTAGTAGAGATGGCAATGGATCATGTAGGTTGGGTTCAGATTCAATATATTTATTAAATTGGTTGAAAATTTCAAACCAATCCAGCTTTTTTATTTAAATGTGTTGATATTTTTAATTCAACCTAACCTTTTAGATAAATGGGTGTTATCAGGTTAACATGTTTATTTAGTTCGTAACTCAACCTATTAAATAAATAGGTTAAATTTGGATTGATTCATTTAAAATAAAAATAAATAAGTTAATTAACTAAAGATTATACCACTGACTTAAATAACATTTCAAAATATGACAAAAACACAATCTCAATTCACATATATAAAGAAATTGTTCAAATAACATTAAAGATATTTAATTTCTAAGTGATATTAGAGAGTAACTAGAGTTGTGGTTGCCAAGAAAAAAGTAGGAATTAGGATTTCATTTTTTTTTTAAATGTAAATAATAATAGGAACATTATAATGTATAAACTAATACATAGATTAATACACGATAATATTTAAATAATTATTTAATTAAATATAAATTAAAGTTAAATGGGTTGGTGGGTTAAAAACAAGTTGATAATTTTTATCCGACCTAACCTATTTAATTAAATGGGTTAGACATGTTGTCGATTTAACTTAAATATGTTTAAAATCTTAACCCAACCTACTAATTTTGGATTGGGTTCGAGTTGGATTGGTGAGTTTGGTCGATTTTTGTCAGCTCTAATGTGGAGCAGTGGAGGTAAGGGTGTTGATCGGGTAAATTTTTCGGGTGTCGGGTAATTCGGGTTTTTCATGTTAAAAGAGATACCTTTACACAACCCGAATTAAATTTGGGTAATTTGGGTAGTAGGTTGGGTTTGGGTAATTCGGGTATTACCGGAAAATAAATATAATTAAGTAAATATGTCGTGCTCAATTAGTATTTTTTTTATAAAAATAACGAGACATAAACGAAGTTACTCAAACATTGAATATTGAGATTTTTTAGTCATTAATACTTGAAATATCAAGTAATCACTTACTTTGAAGTTTGAAGTCTAAATCGTTGACTGTTGGTGACGACTTCATAACCAGTGACGACGAGTTAAGTTAAGTTTGAAGTCCACTGGAGATGTCTCTTTGTCTTCATAGGATTCGATACTTCGATGGAAGACTCAAGAAACGGACAAGGTTTTTTTTTTTTTTTTTTTTTTTTTTTTTTTTTTTTTTTTAAATCAATGAACAGGAATGAGGGTAAAGTCGTAAACAACATATGGATAAGTGAGGTTATTACCTAACGGGCCCTTTGTTTTTTTAGATGAATCAGGTATTTTCGGGTATAACCGAAACCCAAATCATATACCCTATACCTGGTCTAAAAAAATCGGGTAACCCAAATACCTGAAAATATATACCCGAGTTTCCCAACTCGAATTACCCGGATTGAAAACGGGTCGACCGGGTAATTTAGGTTTCGGTTATTATCGATAGGGCTATGTGGAGGGCGTGACATACTGGATGACCTATTGATCATCAACACGATATGTGCATAGGCTAAGAAGATCAAGAAAAAGGTGTTGCTATTCAAGGTGGATTTCAATATTCTCATAGATGGGGTTTGGTAATAGATGGAGATCTAGGATTCGAGGATGTCTTCATTCGTCTTATGCATCAATAATCATGAACGACGCACCTACTAAGGAATTCAACATAACTAGGGGTGTTCGCCAAGGCGATTGAGTCTCTCCGTTCTTATTCATAATCGTTATGGAAGGATTAAATGTGCCCTTTAAATTAGTAGGAAAAAAAAGACATTTTCAAAGGAGTATGAATTCCATATGGTGGCCTAATAGTTTATTATTTATTTTATACAGATGATGCACTATTTGTTGGCGAATGTTCTCAATCCAACCTTAAAAACCTTTCTCGTTTTCTAAGGTGCTTCCATGTGTCCTCCGACCTTAAAGTTAGTTTCCATAAATTTATAGTTTTTGGGATTGGGGCCTCTAATTTGGAAACAATGGATTGGGCAAACATCCTGGGATATGAGGCTGGATCCCTTTCATTCACCTGCCTCGGGGTATCAGTTGGGGCTAACTTGAATTTGACTAAAAACAGAAACCCATCATAAATAAATTTAACTCCAAGTTATCATCAGGAAAATCAAAATCACTATCATTTGGAGGACGTTTAAAACTCATAAAATACATTTTATGTAACTTGCCAACCTACTTTCTGTCCCTATTTATGACCCTAATCGGGGTGTTAGAAATAAAGGGTTTCGAGACTCATAGAGATCAATAATTGGGCAGCGGAAACATAAACAATTCTGATCAAAGACTCAAACCGAGATAGATCTAACTCAACTAATCTATGTAACTTTCATACGACACACAAAGTAGGAAAAACATACTTTGATTTCTTTGTAGGTTTCTTCTTTTGATGAGCCAATTCATTGGACTGGAGAACCTAACGTAGAGTTCCTTTTTAATAATTGCACCTAAGCACCAAAATACTAACGGATCCAAACCACCTTTGAACTTCTACCATAAGCAGATTCGTGAAAAACGAATCTGAGTATCACCACATCATGGCAATTTAATGTACATGTCGTAGGAATTGGGTTTCCAACGATTCAAGGTTTTTGAGGGTTCCGAGACTTTGTGACGGAAAGGTATATTTCACATGTTGTAAATCTGGATTTGGAGCCCTCTACTTGTAGGGAGGTGATTTGAAACCGTAGATATAATTACTAAACTTAACTATAATTATTTATGGAATTCAAATCATATTGGAGTATTCCATATTACTTTATTTACTACTAATTAATTAAACAATTAATTAATTTACAAAATAAGTCTGTAAGATAAATATATTTTATTATTTGCTTTATTTGGTTCTAGTGTGAAACCCAAAAGGACACTATTATTTATAGTAATATTATCAGGCTTATTATGACTATAGGCACTAATCTCAATATAAAAAGCTTGAGAAAATTTGAAGAAAGTTCCTCTAGGGAGGAAATAAAGAGAAGGGAAAGATTCATTGTGTGTCTTGGGATAAGATCACCATTTCCAAGGAGGGTAGGGGGTCTTGGAGTTGGATTGATTCGAGCTCTTAGTGTAGGTTTTATAATTAAATGGTGGTGGAGGTTGAAATCGAAACCTTCATCTTTATGGAGTTGTATAATATCATGTATTCATAATACGAGACAAGAAAGTATCATAGGAACATCATCATTAAATCCAAAAAAGAGTTTAATAAACATAGGATTTGTACCAACGACGTTTACAGATAATCCACTATGAAAACACATTGTTTTTTCAAGACAGTTGGCTCGGAAATGAAACAATGAAAAGAAAATATCCAGTCTGTACGAACTGGAACCACAAAAAATGTACACTCACCAAAAAGTCAATGGCAATGGAGATCGTATCCCCTTGTAGGTGGTCTATCTCATGAATTGGAATTGTTATAGACCGATATTGCTTCCATATAAATCATGAATGGTACTGATCAGTGGACGTGTGTGTTGGCATCAGATGGAAAAAGATAATTGAGGGTCTATAGAACAAGATTCACCACTATAATATATTGGTCCCAAACCTGACAATAGTCTGCGCTAATATGGTTTCAATTAAAGTAATTTCCTTCACCTGGAGGGCAGCTCAAAATAGAATACATTTTTCCATGGCTTTCATTCATAGAGGGGTTTATTGGGTACTTTAGGTTACAATAACATTGTACATGCGAAATTTAACTTAACATTTAATGGTACATGCTACCTAAATGGATCTATGGCTTTTCACCATTAATAGCAACATACTTATGAAACAAAAAAAACTTCTATCCGACTATGATCGAATTACTATTAGGAGAACATACCTTTACAAAAATCAAATATACCAATCTCTTGAGTTCTTCGAATGCTCCATGGAAAGCATGCACCAAAAGTATGTACGCCTCTAATGGTTCACACCTAAAACCCTAGAACACTACAAAAAAAAAAGAGGAGATACAAGTAAAATCATATTTTATCTTTCAGGTAATGTCATGAAAGAAAAATCACAGCTAAAGGGTCATACTTATAGTTTAGGTAATATGTAGATAAATCCAGATTTGAATAATTAAATATTATATTTAACCTTTAATTCAATCCTTTCCTTATATGCTACCAAAAGGATTGTAGAAACCTAGAATGCTCCTTAAAACCATCCTTACTATGGGAGGTTCTAGAATTGTCTCTTCTATTCAACTATTGAACAATTATATTTCACCCTTTGCACCTTTAATTAATCCTAAATTAATTCTGGTGAATAATTAATTAATTTCATCTATTTCTAATTAATCTATTAATCATATAATAAATTAATCAATCATTAATTAAAAATTTCTAATCATTATATTAATCATATAATATATTAACGAAATCATTTTATATCTCTCTTATTATGAATTGTAGTTATTTTTTTTTAAGAAGGCAACCTAAAGAGGACTTTACTTTTATGACATAAAGTTATATCAATTTAGTCATGACGTTGACCAATTTTGTTATCATCTTGGACACTTATTCCAATAGGGTTAACCTTACATTCTCTATGTAGCTCCTACATTGGCGTAAAGGAACAGTCGGATCACTTGCTTGTGAGATGCTCCTACGCTCAGGTGATGCGTAAACAAAATCTAAAATGTTGTGGATTGAATCATATTGACATGAATAATGTACAAGAATTACTTTTATTATGCAGTAAATTAGGGAACATGTGAAAAAAACACAATAGATTCAAAACCATATATTATGGATTGATTTGGGGGGTGATGGAAGTTTAGAAACGTTAGACTATTCCAACATGTCTTTACCTTGCCTACCACACATAAATATTACATCAAATCCCTAATATATCTATGGATCCAATGCATGGGTAACAAGGGAAATTGTAACTCGGTTGAGTGGAATATCTCTCATTTTCTTTTATGTAAATTGTTTATTCCTTTCTTGGTTTGTTCCTGTCATGCTCTTGTATACCTACTTGCTTGGCTTGGGTATTTTAATATAATTTTCTAGACAAAATTGCAAAAATGGTCCTTATGGTATGCATTTTTTTGGGGTTTTGGTCCAAACCATGAGTTTTTTGGATTCGTGGTACTTTTGGACTAGTTTCATTGTAAAACTGGTCCCCGATAAACTTGAAAAGACAACTTTTCCCTTTTAATTTGTTTTTTCCATTTACTTAATTATTATTTTTATTTCATTTAAATATAAATGTTAAATCAAATCAAGAATGGGGACCACCTACTTGCTCTCTCTCTCTCTGAAAAAAACCCACTTCCCGACCCGTTCTTCTTCTTCTTCCTTACCTGCACCACCATTCTCGAACATTCTCTCTGTTTCTTCCTTACCTGCACCACCATTCTCCAACTCGTGATTGACAGACTCGTCTTCAACACACAAGAAAAAAAATCGAGACCTTCGTCCCTCGATTCGACTGGTGAAACATATTAAGGGGAAACAACTAATCTACACGGAATGAGGGGATGGATGGCTTACCAGCGACGCCGGCAGCAGCAGACGACGGTGGCTGGAGGCTGTCAGCGGCAACAACAGCGAATGGCAGCGATTTGCGATGGCGTGCGACAGGGGGCTGCTTTGACGACCTTCTGTTGCTTCCCTTCTATTTTAATTAAATCGAGACACGAGTGGAGGAGGAGGAGGGGGAACTCGGTGGTGGTCGGAATCAACAGTGGCGGTGGTTGTGGGTGGTTTTCTCGCCAATGAAGATGGTGGATGGCGGTTTCCTGCCTTCCTTGCAACATAAATGGTGGTGGTGGTTGATTATCTGAACACGAGGAGGGATGGACTTTGTAGAGAGAAAGAGAGAGAGAGAGAGAGAGAGAGAGAGAGAGAGAGAGAGAGAGACAGAGAGAGAAATAGAGAGAGAGACAGAGGTGGGCCCTTTCATTTTTTTAATAATTAAATTAATAATTAAAATGAATAAATAATTATTAAATTAAAAAAAATGAATTTAAAAATGGAAAATAAATACCCCAAGGGTATTACAGTCATTTCACTATTCAGAGGGACCAAAAACGCAACGAAAGTAGCTCAAAAGGACCACCAATCCAAAAAAGTCGTGGTTTGGACTAAAACCCCAAAAAAGTGCATACCACAGGGACCATTTTTGCAGTTTTGTCAATTTTCTATTTCAAAAAAAAAAATCATTTTTTACAATTTACCTTTTATCAATGTCCTAATCTTTAAATAAACTTTTGTTATAATAAAAAGTAGACGTATTGTAGATTAGCATAATTTTTGTCATTTTATTTGTGTTTGTTTAGTTTATTATTAATCTTGTAGACGGTAGGTTGTTTTTTCAGCCGCATCAAATTTTTAATTTATATGTAAGTAATTAGAAAAATAAAAGACTTATAATTAAATAATTTTATGTTCCATGTGGAACTATTTGCATGATATTTTCACGAGTTTTAAAATAACATTGTTGAATCTGTGGAATCACGTTATTTATTATCCGGACTTCATTTTTATGGATGCTTCATATTTTTAGCAGGTTATTCTTTGAAGAATTTTGAGTGTATTATGATTCGAGAATTAGAGATGTTTTTCAGATTTTTTGAAGCCGAAGTGTTTCTTTTATTGGATCTTCTACTTGCTCATGGTGCTTATGACTAGTTTGAAGATTTAGATCTTATTTTTCTGCTTCATTGGTGGTGCTTTGAAGCTGAAGACCTTCACTGTTTAGAGATTCATGGCTAGTTTCAGACATCACAGACACTTCAGAGTTTCAGAGACATTTCAGTATTTGGTTCTTATTATGTTTCATTTTATTACCACACTTGCTAGTCGGATTATTGTATTTTAGCCTTTTATCACTTATTGTATCCCTCATCATTCGTGAGCATTTAGGGAGAGATTGTTGGATCATGGAAATGTTGTAACAACGTAATTTTGCAAAATAATTTCACTCAAAAAAACCATAAAAATCCAATGTAACGTAGTCATAATACAAAACATGTCAAATCCCAAGATCAACTAAATCCAAATCCGCCTGCGGGTGTGTGTACGAGTCATGTCGGCGCCTTCCCACGGTCCTCGCTAGTACCTGAAACACATAATACAACAACTGTAAGCATAAATGCTTAGTGGGTTCCCCAAAATACCACTTACACACCTATGCCCTTCCAGGCCATGACCTTCCGGTCCATGTGTCTCAGGGGACTTCCGTCCCAACCCGGTAAACCTTCCGGTCCTACCCGTGTTGACCTTCCGGTCCATAACTCTCTGACCTTCCGGTCTACATCATAATGCCTTCCGAACCATAATATAATGCCTTCCGGCCCATATCAAGCATAGCATACATAACACATACAAAACATGCAACTAATATCATACAATGCATATATCTTATAGCATACCAGACCTTCCGGTCACACATAGGTACCCTTCCAGGTACAGTCTAGTGAGAAGACTCACCCCGTATGATGTCTAGTGTCTCACATGCAAGATATCTCTGAATCTCGCAACAACGACCTAGCCTCGCCTAATCACATCAAGTAATTATTCCAAATCATTAGCGGCTCTCAAGGCTATACTATATTCCTTTCTAAAATTCCACAGAAGGGTAAAAGACCATTCTACCCCTCCCTGAACCAAAAATCCACATGTTGACTAAAACTCTAAAAGTCAACAAAAGTCAACAACAAGCAGTATGCAGGGCGTACCATATATTGTACGCGGGGCGTACCCTTGCATTCCAGAAACGGGGTACGCGACCCCCTACGCAGCGTGTACTAGGATTACGCCTAGCGTAATGCCCAGTTTCTTTATCCAACACATTCAGGTCTTAATCGGTTAAGACTTGCATCCATAAAGTTGAAACCTTTAAGCCTTTTCATGGTTGTAAAGGTCTCTTTGTGCTAAAAACACCTTTCCTCTTTCCATAATGAGACTATAACTCATGCATGACACAAGATCCATGTCCAAGACTAGATTTTTGTGACTCCTCAACACATATTACACAAGAAAAGGTCAGATCTAAGCTTATGGAGACTCTTTGCACATAAAGTCTCCAACTTTGAACCAAAAACCCTAAAAATGGTCCAACAGGCAAAACTTATGAAGAACAAGGAAAGCTTTGAGTTTTTTACCTCAGAAAGGATCTCCAACCACTGTAGAACTCGAATCTACACTTGTTCTTCAACTTCTAGCTCCAACAATGGCTCCTTCTTCTCCTTCTTCACCTTGAAAAGATAACTTCAAGCTTAAACACACACACACACATGCTAAAGCACGAATCTCATCTCTCCAAGGACTCACTCAAGGGTGTATGGTGGCTAGGGCAAAGGACTACATGTTCCTTTTATAGTGCAAGGCCAGGAATTAGGGTTTTGCATCTGGGCCGGTTACGCCCGGCGTAACCTTGGGTACGCCCAGCATACCCGGATGAACCCGCGTACAAAATAAGCGCGCGAGTACGCACGGCGTACCCCCAGTACGCCCAGTGTACTCACCAAATCCACCTTTCAAGTTTAAGGGAATAATTTTTCAACTTTCCAAAATAGAAGGGTCATAAAGCTAACCTGGATTTTGGGCTGTTACAATTCTCCCCCACTAGAACCAGACTTCGCCCTCGAAGTCTCATGCTGTGAAAAACTCTGGATGCTGCTCCCGTATCTCCGACCTTGGCTCCTAGGTCAGCTCAAACCCTCTTCGATGTTGCCACTGGACCTGAACCAGGGGCACTTCCTTGTTCCTCAGAACCTTGATCCTCTGATCCAAGATTGCGATCGACTTCTCAGCATAATTCAGACTTGCGTCCACCTTGATATCCTCTAATGGTACCACTGCCGACTCATCGGCAATACACTACCTCAACTGCGACACGTGGAAGGTATCATGAATCTGGTCCAACTCCGCAGGTAGCTCCAAACGATATGCTACCTTACCCAACCTCGCGATCACCCTAAATGGCCCAATACATCGGGGTCCCAACTTGCCCCTCTTCCTGAATCGGATCACTCCTTTCCAAGGAGATACCTTCAGGAGCACGTAATCACCGACCTGGAACTCGAGTTCGGATCGTCGCCTATCTGCATAACTTTTCTGGCGACTCTGAGCGGTCAACGACCTCTGTCTAACCTGCTGTATCTGCTATGTTGTCTGAAGCACTATCTCTATACTACCCATCACACGCTGCCCTACCTCGCCCCAGCAAATGGGGGTACGTCACCTCCTTCCATACAACAACTCAAAAGTTGGCATACCAATTCTCGAGTGATGGCTGTTGTTATAGGAAAACTGTGCCAAGGGAAAATACATGTCCCAACTCCTGCCGAAATCCAATACACACGGTCTGGCCGTCGGTCTGTGGGTGGTATGCGGTACTGAAATGCAACCTTGTACCCAACTCCTCGTGAAACTTCTTCCAAAATATGGAAGTAAAATGCACATATCGGTCTGAAACAATCGAGATCGGAACTCCATGCGGCGATACCACCTCCCTCACGTAGAACTCTGCCAACCTCTCAGAAGAAGAGCTCTCACTGATAGCAAGAAAGTGATCGCTCTTCGTCAACATGTCCATGATCACCCAAATCGCATCGACAACCCTGTCAGTCCTCGACAATTTGGTGATAAAATCCATGGAGATTTGTTCCCACTTCCACTCAGGAATCTCTAACGGCTGTAACTTACCATGCGAGCACTGGTGTTCGGCCTTAACCTTGCGACAGGTCAAGCACCTCTCTATGAAACATGCAACATCCCTTTTCGTACAGGGCCACCAATACTCCTTCTTCAGGTCCAAATACATCTTAGTGGCCCCGAGGTGGATCGAGAACTTCGATCTATGCGCCTCCTCCATCAAGACGGTACGCGTCCCGCCCACAAACGTTACCCAAACCCGACCCTGGAAGGTCATAAGTGATGGGTTTTGGTCCTAAGAACATCCTATGTGCTCATACAAACCCTAATGCTTGGATCTAGGTTTCTCTATTGTACATGAAAGTTATCCAAGACTATAAACCCTAATTCTAGCATTCAAATAATCATATTAACATGAGAATAGGTTTATAATGTTACCTTGATTTTTATGTAGCAATAACAATCCCAAATCTCCTTGTATTGACTTTGGAAGGCTTAGAGTCACAAGTGTCACTCCTCTAATGGTTCACAAACACCATATGCAAGAGGATGAAGAGGAGAGAGGATGGAGGCTACCAAAACTCGTGTGAAACCCTAGCAAGAAGCTTTAGCCACGTTTTTGGGTCATAAGGGATCCATATATATATAGGAGGCAATTAGGGTTATCTAACAAGGAAACCCTAATTTGGATGCTTAAGCCCTAAGCAACCCATGGAGCCCTTTCCTTAAGGCCTTGGACGATTTCATATGGGCTTCCCCATAGAATTCGTCCACCTTATAATATAAGGCAATCCTGATGGGTTTTGAGCATTCTAACACTTCCTAAGTGTACATACAACCCTAATAACCTTGGATCTATGTTTGTCTAATTATCATGCAAAGTTGAATTCCAAGGTTATATTCCTATCTAGCATACATGGGGAACAATTTCTAACTTGTATGAAAGATAGAATAACTTACCTTGTTGTTGCTTATGTTCCTTGAAACCTTGTGAGCCTAGCACCCCAAGTGTGATGCCTCAAATGCTTCACACAACACCAAATGCTCTTGGAAAGACTTTTGAGAGAATACACACTTCTTGAAATCGGCCTAGCCCTCTTGTTTCATATGTATAGCCAATTTTGGTGGAGAATGGGATCCTTATATAGTGTTGACACATCTAGGGTTACACCATGTAAACCCTAATGTGTCATGACTCTTCATTTCCATGACCCATGGGTTTGTAACTCCCATGGAGCATCCATGGAGCATCCTATGGGTAGAACCCAACTTGATAATCCATGGAGCCTCTTAGCCCACTATACAAGATATGATTTACATAATCAACCCATATATTTAATTAGTTATCTTTTGATCACTTAATTAATTCCAAATTAATTCTTTGACCAAACTAATCAAATAATATTATTAATATATTAGAACTTATAATATATTAATAATCTCCAAGTGTTATTCCTCTCATTTAGTCTATCCAATTGCATGGTGCCATGCAACCCAAATGGACCATGCCGGGTCGGGTCAAGTACTAACCAGAAATAGTTATGGACTTAGACACCTTATCCAACAGTCTCCCACTTGGATAAGTCTAATAACTATAACTCCAGTACTTCAGGAACTGACCGGCAATCGTAGCTCTTTCAAGGTCTCTCGGAACTGAGAAGATGTTGATACGCCATTTAAGATAAGTGATCATATAATCCTCTGTTCTAGATATCAGCCGGACAAATACATGGAACAATGTCTTACTTATTGTCCAGCAGTTTGTTTCCCGATTTCCGATTTGTTTGACAAAGAACTTAATTGAACACATCAACTTAGTTCTGACCGGGCCCGGTACATAGGTCAAAACAAAATCATCGAGGGGCCCAGATATCAGCTTCTAATCCAAGAAGGAACAGATAAACTTCGACTCATATGTTTGTTCTACCACTCATTGAATTATACACAAAAGCATGTTTTATAACATCGAGTTACCAATGCGTTTTCGTACAATCAATGCATAACCAACTTGTAAGTAACAAATCATATCTCTAGGTTTGAAGACTTATATGATATTACCGTCTCACGATCACTCGAGATAGAATTCCATGAAGTTATTCCAGTGAGCGTGGGTTGAGTCCAATGCTCAGAACTTATGAGCACTCATGATTGTTGTAGCCTTGTCCAACACCTTAGACCTCTGCAACTAATCATGACAGTCTTGATTCATACCTACTTCCGACATATGACCGACTGTGGAGGTTTGAATAATATGTTATACCAAACAAAATTATTCTGGAAGTCAAAACATGCAAAAGAAATATAGTAAACGATCGACAAGAGATAGCAACACTTTACTCATAAATAAAACACCTTTTATTCATCATCTAATGTCAATTACACTTTACAAATTTCGAGGTTATCTAACTACTAAATCTAATATCATCCTTCAGCCCTATGCTCCGAGCATGCTGGAGATGCTTAACCCGAGTCAGTCCCTTCGTGAGGGGATCTACTGGGTTGTCATCCGATGATACCCTCTTTGCCATGAGGAGTCCTTATTCTATTCAATGTCTGATAAAATGGTATTTTCTGTCGATGTGTCTGGATCTCCCGTGATCCCTTGGTTCCTTGGCTAAGGCAACAACACTTTCACTATCACAGAAAATTTCCATTGGCTCTTTAATAGCTGGTACAACTCCAAGGTCTCCAATGAAGTTCTTCAGCCATATTGCCTCCTTTACCGCCTCGCTAGCTGCAATATATTCTGATTCACAAGTTGAATCAGCCATTGTCTCTTGCTTGGAACTCTTCCAAGAAATTGCTCCTCCATTTAGGGTAAAGACCCAGCCCGACTGAGAGCGGAAATGATCCCTATCAGTCTGGAAGCTAGCATCACTATACCCTACAACTCTCAAGTCATCACTCCCACCGAGGGTAAGGACCCAGTCCTTAGTCCTCCGTAGGTACTTGAGGATATTTTTTACCGCAGTCCAGTGTGCCTTGCCAGGGTTCGCCTGATACCTGCTAACCATGCTCAGGGCAAAGGCTACATCAGGTCGAGTACACGTCATAGCATACATAATCGATCCTACAGCCGAAGCATAAGGTATTCGACTCATTTCTGCTATCTCAGCCTCAGTGCTAGGGCTTTGTGTCTTACTCAATCTGGCATTACTCTGGATGGGTAACTCTCCTTTCTTGGAGTCCTGCATGTTGAATCTCTTCAGCACCTTATCCAAGTAGGTACTCTGACTAAGTCCAATTAGTCTTTTACTCCGATCTCTCAAGATCCTTATCCCTAGAATATAGGTAGCTTCTCCTAGGTCCTTCATAGAGAAACACTTCCCAAGCCAGGACTTAACTTCCTGCAGGGTTGGGATGTCATTTCCTATGATAGTATGTCATCCACATACAATACCAAAAAGCTAACTATACTCCCACTAGCCTTGACATACACGCAAGACTCATCTTCACTCCTAGAAAAGCCAAATTCCTTGACCTTTTCATCAAAGCAAAGATTCCATCGGCGAGGTGCTTGTTTTAATCCATAAATGGATTTCTCAAGCTTACACACTCTATTAGGGTACTCGTTGCTGACAAAACCCTCTGGCTGACTCATGTAAACATCTTCAGCCAACTTTCCATTAAGGAAAGCGGTTTTGACATCCATTTGCCATATTTCATAGTCACGAAATGCAGCTATGGCCAACAGAACCCGAATAGACTTAATCTTGGCTACTGGAGAAAAGGTATCATCATAGTCCACTCCAGGAATTTGAGAGAAGCCCTTTGCAACCAGTCTAGCCTTATAAGTGTGTACTTTACCATCCATGTCGGTCTTCTTCTTGAAGACCCATTTGCACCCAACTGTCTTACGACCTGGTACATTTTCAACCAAGTTCCAAACTTGATTGTCATACATGGACTGTATTTCGCTGTCCATTGCCTCTTTCCACTTGGCTGACTTAGGGCCTGCCATGGCTTCCGTGTAACTGTTAGGTTCATCCAGACCTATCAGTGTCTTATCACTGATAAGTGTATCTCCTTTTGCAGTAATATGGAATCCATAGTAATGCTCAGGAGCATTCCTAACCCTTGCGGAACGCCTCAGAGGTACAGACTTGTGAATTGGCTCAACAGGAGTTTCCTCCTCAAGTTGGGTGCTAGGGTTTGAAGTTCCTTCACCGCTTGACTCTTGAATTTCTTCAAGATCAACTTGCCTCCCACTGTTTCCTTGGCTTATGAACTCTCTCTTTCTCTCTAAAGAAAGCCCTCCTAGCTACAAAGACCACATTTTCACTAGGTCTGTAGAAGAGGTAACCAAAGGATTGCTGTGGGTAGCCGATGAAAATACACCTCTCGCTTCGGGGTTCGAGCTTATCATGAGTCTCACGTCTCACGAAAGCCTCGCAACCCCAAATCTTGATGTGGTCTAGTTTGGGTACTTTACCAGTCCACATCTCGTGAGGAGTTTTGGCAACTTTCTTTGTAGGGACTAGATTAAGGATATGGGCGGCAGTCTCTAAGGCATACCCCCAGAATGAGATTGGTAGCGAAGCTCGACTCATCATGGAACGAACCATATCAAACAAGGTTCGATTACGCCTCTCAGCCACACCATTCAACTGTGGTGTCCTGGGAGGTGTCAATTGTGAGACTATCCCACATTCCCTTAGATAGTCAAGGAACTCTGAACTAAGATACTCACCACCACGATCGGATCGAAGCATCTTAATGTTCCTGCCCAATTGATTCTCGACTTCCTGTTTAAATTCCTTAAACCTTTCGAAAGTCTCTGACTTATGCTTGATCAAGTAGACATATCCATATCTACTGTAATCATCAGTAAAAGTCAAATAATAACGATTAGAATCCCTTGTGGTATGTTTGAATGGTCCACACACATCCGTGTGTACAAGGTCCAACAAACCTTCACCCCTCTCACACGAGCCTGTGAAGGGTAACTTTGTCATTTTTTTCAAGTAAGCATGATTCGCAACTATCATCTGACTTTAGGTCAAATGACTCCAAGACTCCATCCTTTTGGAGTTGGCCTATGCGTTTCTTGCTTATATGTCCAAGACGACAATGCCATAATGATGCTTTATCCAAGTTATTATTATTAACAGAATCAATACACAATACATGATTTCCTAAGTTATCAACCACAGATACTGTTTCATACATGCCATCACAAGGTAATGCTTTAAAATAAAGAATTGGGGTGAGTTATTAGAAATGATAGTGTAAATACTTGCATGGTTGGGTTTAACTTCCCATCCTTCACATCTTGCTGGTATTTTGGGCAGTTCCGCTTCCAATGTGATTTTTCATGGCAATAGAAGCATTCAGCCTCTTTTGGGTCAGAAGAAAGAGTGACGAAACCTTTCTTGGTTCCACTTGAAGAAGAGCCATCAAGGGTCCGAGCTTTGGTACCCTTAGAAGAGCTCTTTCTCTTCTTCCCTCGACTTTTCCCGATTGCCAAAACCGGAGTAGAGTTTGGAGTAGGAGTGCTAACAACCGACTTCCCCTTAAGACCTGTTTCTGCGGTCTTGAGAAGTCCCTGAAGTTTGCTGAGTGTGACCTCTTCCTTATTCATGTGATATGTCATGCGGAATTGATCATAGCACGATGGTAAGGAGTGCAAAAAGATATCTATTGCAAGCTCCTCAGGGAAGTTCACATTAAGCTTCAGCAAACGATCCACATACCTTTGCATTTTCTGCATGTGGCTCATGACTGTGACATCCCCATTTTCACGGCCAGAAAAGACCGATGTTGTTTATGCTTTATAAAAATCAGAGTACTTCATTTTATAAAAATGTTGCGGAATTTGTTCCCAGAAAAACATGGTAAATATGTTATTAAAACATTTTCGAAGAAACGTATTTATTTCATTTTAAAACGTTTGGGATGTCATCGTTAATACAGAAACACAAGCATAAACAGAACTTACAATTATTTACACTAGTGATCTACATCTCTTTAAATCTCTCAGTGTAATGTCACTTCATATCAACACCTGTGATATAAATAAACTGAGTGGGTCAGGTTGGGAAACCTGGTGAGTACATAGGGTTTTCAACCCACAATAATATAATTATTATGTTTAAACAATCAAACAATCAACCCAATTACCCGTCCCCATTATCTTCTTTATTCTTAAGGATCTACCCTAAGAATCAGCTATTTCTCATTCATTCATTCCTAAGGATCATCCTAAGGAAACAACATGAAGTCCATTGTTGCCAATGACACATTGGTCAAGCGCAGCTGCTAATATTGTCACTTAGGCTCAGCTGCCAGAATTAGGACATTTTCTATGAGGCGCTTCTGCCGGTATTGACCTTTAAACACTAATGTCATGGTCATAAGGCTACCTATTAGGCGCAACTGCCGATACTATCCTTAGAGCGCAGCTGCTAGGACGTTTACCATAGATCTAAATCATCTACGGGTTGTGGTGCAGCTGCCAGTGCTCATCTATAGGGTACTAGGTCCACTGCTGCCAATGTATACCTATAGGGCACTAGGTCCGTACTACTAATGTTCCTCTATTTCAGCTTTTATCCATCATCATTCATCTACCCATGTTTTACCCAACATATCTTGTAGATATAAAATACTTTATACAATTTACATCATTTAAAACATGTATAAAAATCTTTCACCAGCATAGACAGCAAGTATTCAGACAATATGCACACATAGCATGTAAATTTATAATAAAATACTTCGTATCTATGTGTAAGATGAAAGTAACTATGCACTCACTTGAAAGGTGGTGAATCGGCACTCGGACAACACTTCGTTACTCTTAAAACAATTATCCCTTGACGAAACCTAGTATCATTACCACTAGAGTTTAGTCTAACGCTTGACGAGACTAATTTAATAGTCTAGCTATTATTACTATTATATAAGCGTTAAATAACACTCAATATAACTCATAATAATAGCCTAAATAATTATTTTAAGGTCCTAACAATGTTACTATAATTAAATAAAATCTATATTAAATATACTATAGGCATAGCTCACTTACAGCGGGTTTTTATTAAAAACCGGGCTTCGCTGGAGCAGCGTTTCCGAGCCGAAAACTTTTCTTCTCGGAGCCGTCGGGCGCTCCGGGGCTTTCTTCTCGTGATAGGGAGGTTCCCTAGACTTGGGAGGGGTTTAGGGAGGTTAGAGAGAAGTTAGAGAGAGAAAGAGAGGCTTATGGTGTGAAGAAAATATGAGGAGTTCACCCTTGTATTTATAGGAGTTTTATAGTAAAGTAGTCTCTAAGCTTCGTCCGTAACTTTTGCATACGAGCTCCGTTTTTGTCTGTCCTTTTACCGTTGAGTTCCTATTAATGAGATCTTCAACTTTCATTTAGACCTCGTTGGCTAATTCTCATTCTATCTCGGATTTACAAAACTGTATCGAATTCGCCACGCTCGAAAAGTAGGGACTAAGCTTCGTCCATAACTTTCGCATACGAGCTCCATTTTTGTCTGTCTTTTTACCGTTGAGTTCCTATTAATGAGATATTCAACTCTCATTTAGACCTCGTTGGCTAATTCTCATTCTATCTCGTATTTACAAAACTGTATCGAATTCGCCGCGCTCGAAAAGTAGGGACTAAGCTTCATCCATAACTTTTGCATACGAGCTCTATTATCGACGTTCTTTATATCCACGCGTTGGTATTTACGAGTACTACAACTTTCATTTAGATCCCGTCGGCTAAAAATCGACCGATCTAAAATTCAGATTTCGGGCTGTGCACTGCTATGCTAAATCTTAGAAAAATCATAACTTCCTCATACGAAGTCAGATTTAGGCGTTCTTTTTATCAATGTTCTTAGTTTAACATATTCTATGACTTTCGTTTAGATCACTAAGGCTAAATCTCGCTCTATCGTAAATTCACTATTTACGTTTCCCGGTATCGTGCCGGTTCCGTCGCGAAACTTCAACGGGTCATAACTTCTTCGTTATAACTCGGTTTTCGGCGTTCTTTATATGTACGAAGACCTTGTAACATACTCTACAACTTGGTTAAGATTATTTATTCTAAATAATCTTTTGTCAAAAAGTCGTTTTCGACCCCTATATGCCTCTAATTTGACTAGCCCAGATTTGCGGGCGTTACAATTATCTCCCCCTTAGGATGATTACGTCCCGGAATCATCAACGAAACAGGGTCGTATAATGACTCCATACGTCATCTCTTCATCCTAGGTAATAATTATAACTTCTACATTCCTTCAATTCTATCTCTTAAACTCATTGACTGTAAGAGTACTCGATCGGGCACCTGCTCTCTACCTCAGGTTAGACTCCAAATTATGACCTTCAAGTCACAATCTCGATCCTTGCTGGATACGGACTTGAGATAAGTTCTTTTATTACTACTATAGATCGATGTGTCATGTTCTAATGACCTATCATCGTATGTTGCAACACTTAGACTTAGGTCTCTTTGAGTTAAATTCTAAAACAGACTATGCCTTCCTTCATGTTCTAATGTGATATAATCACACTTTAACATTAGGCATTTCTAGCCACCAAATTCTTTAACAACGAGTGCGATACTTCTATTGATCGCTTTGATTTCAACCGTTTGGTTTAAGTCGGACGCTACATCAAACTTGGTTCTCTGAACCACACAACATACTCATCGTAGTCGGACTCGATTCGATATGACCACTAGGGTCGGAATATCAACAATCTTCTTAGTCATTACCGAAACGATGGTAACGACATACTTGAATAAAACAAAATCAGTTACTAGCTTCTTGGTAACCTTGTGACTTTCCCTGATCCAAGTGTGAGTCCTGTGCTTCCGGTAGTATAGGCCTCTACTACCATTCACACCTACTCATACTCGTCTCAAGTATTGTCCCACAGTTTTCCAAGTCACCACACAAGAAAATCATATAACAGCTTAACACATCAGATATCAAAACGAAGGTTTTTATTATTCCTTGAAACTATTACATAGGTGTTCAAGTTCACCCTAGAATATGCCTCTAACAGGCTACATCATACGATTCTATGGCTACCTCATAACTCGATCTTTGGATGTCAAGTTGTCACTCCTGAATCCTCGCATTGTCATCTGCTTCGTCAAGGATCATTTGAAATGCTCTCGCCTTTGGCTTTGGCGGCACATTTGGCTTTGTAGCCCCCTCTCTCTTTGGGCAATCTTGCTTGAAGTGTCCTTCCTCATTACATTCATAACACACCCTTTTATTGAGTTTACACTCGTTGGCATAATGCCCATGCTTCCCACACTTGAAACAAGTTACCTCCTCACTGCATTTTCCAGAGTGTTTCTTTTTGCACTTCTCGCACCATCTTTCTTCACTCCCTCCTCCTCTAAACTTCCTGGTACTTGATTTGCTTCTCTCATCGGGCTTCGCAGACCCCTCAAACTTCCTCTTTTCGCCAACCTCGGTCTTGTTGGCGGCTCTTCCCTTGATCATCTCCTCAACCGACTTGGCAGCCCAGATAGCTGCCTCCAAAGTAGGTGCCTGACGCACTGGCACTGCATATTCCCATGGAAGTCCTTTTGCGTACTTTTCAATTTTTGTCAGCTCGTCCGGAACAAGACGTAAGGCGAACTCCATCTTCTCTGTGAAGTTGTTGGTGTATTCATCAATAGACATGCTTCCTTTCTTTAAGGTAAGGAATTGGTTTTCTAGCTCGAGCAGATTTTGGGCTGAGCACTACCTACGTTTGAAATGCACCAGAAATTCTACCCATGTTAGTTGCAGGGGCTCATTGGGGCTCAACGTCTTTCCCAAGGTATTCCACCATCGTACAACACCTCCTCGAAACTGACGCACTGCAAATGTGGTCTGTTGTTTTCCCTTGCAACCGCACGTCATGAAAGCTAATTCCATCTCCGAGATCCAATCCATGACCCCGATCGGATCCTACTTTCCAGTGAAAGTCGATGGCTTGCAAGTCAGAAAATCCTTGTACTTGCATCCATTCCTCTCGACTTCGTCATCTTGGTTGTTTTGTCGAACTATTGGTGGGTTGACTTGACCAACAGTCCCACTGTAGTTTCCTTCCTCAGTCTGCCCTTCGTTCAACTTGGGCTGTTCGATCTGAATAGTCGCTTCCTCTCGATTTTGCTGGAGCAAACGTCTGGTTTCCTCCATTTGACGATCCAACATTGCTTGGATCATCGCTTGCACTCCTGCCATCGTTATTGGCTCAGCAGCGGCTACCACAACCGGTATTTGCTCAATCGCTGGGGGTTGATCTCGGTTCCCATTTGCATTCACGTTTCCGCTACGGGTTCTTGCCATCTTGATCTATACGCCGAATAAGGTGAATCTAGACCTTTACTTAGGATTGACGTTTAAATCATTCTTATCACTCCGAAACGTTTATATGCTAGTTCTAATATCGTAGTTAAACGCTTAGAATCCTAAACACATAAGGTTTTCCAGATCCGGTCGGCAACAAACCATAGATCCGAACAAATAACAACATATCAGGCACAAGCATTTAGCACATAAAAGCATTTTAGGCACAATTCCTAAAATAAGCTAGTGCTCACACCTCACAATCATCGCTTAGCATTCTAAGTTTAAGTCTAGAAATAAATCCATATTCCTAGTTCGCTTAAACTAATGCTCTGATACCAACTGTGACATCCCCATTTTCACGGCCAGAAAAGACCGATGTTGTTTATGCTTTATAAAAATCAGAGTACTTCATTTTATAAAAATGTTGCGGAATTTGTTCCCAGAAAAACATGGTAAATACGTTATTAAAACATTTTCGAAGAAACGTATTTATTTCATTTTAAAACGTTTGGGATGTCATCGTTAATACAGAAACACAAGCATAAACAGAACTTACAATTATTTACACTAGTGATCTACATCTCTTTAAATCTCTCAGTGTAATGTCACTTCATATCAACACCTGTGATATAAATAAACTGAGTGGGTCAGGTTGGGAAACCTGGTGAGTACCTAGGGTTTTCAACCCACAATAATATAATTATTATGTTTAAACAATCAAACAATCAACCAAATTACCCGTCCCCATTATCTTCTTTATTCTTAAGGATCTACCCTAAGAATCAGCTATTTCTCATTCATTCATTCCTAAGGATCATCCTAAGGAAACAACATGAAGTCCATTGTTGCCAATGACACATTGGTCAAGCGCAGCTGCTAATATTGTCACTTAGGCTCAGCTGCCAGAATTAGGACATTTTCTATGAGGCGCTTCTGCCAGTATTGACCTTTAAACACTAATGTCATGGTCATAAGGCTACCTATTAGGCGCAACTGCCGATACTATCCTTAGAGCGCAGCTGCTAGGACGTTTACCGTAGATCTAAATCATCTACGGGTTGTGGCGCAGCTGCCAGTGCTCATCTATAGGGTACTAGGTCCACTGCTGCCAATGTATACCTATAGGGCACTAGGTCCGTACTACTAATGTTCCTCTATTTCAGCTTTTATCCATCATCATTCATCTACCCATGTTTTACCCAACATATCTTGTAGATATAAAATACTTTATACAGTTTACATCATTTAAAACATGTATAAAAATCTTTCACCAGCATAGACAGCAAGTATTCAGACAATATGCACACATAGCATGTAAATTTATAATAAAATACTTCATATCTATGTGTAAGATGAAAGTAACTATGCACTCACTTGAAAGGTGGTGAATCGGCACTCAGACAGCACTTCGTTACTCTTAAAACAATTATCCCTTGACGAAACCTAGTATCATTACCACTAGAGTTTAGTCTAACGCTTGACGAGACTAATTTAATAGTCTAGCTATTATTACTATTATATAAGCGTTAAATAACACTCAATATAACTCATAATAATAGCCTAAATAATTATTTTAAGGTCCTAACAATGTTACTATAATTAAATAAAATCTATATTAAATATACTATAGGCGTAGCTCACTTACAGCGGGTTTTTATTAAAAACCAGGCTTCGCTGGAGCAGCGTTTCCGAGCCGAAAGCTTTTCTTCTCGGAGCCGTCGGGCGCTCCGGGGCTTTCTTCTCGTGATAGGGAGGTTCCCTAGACTTGGGAGGGGTTTAGGGAGGTTAGAGAGAAGTTAGAGAGAGAAAGAGAGGCTTATGGTGTGAAGAAAATATGAGGAGTTCACCCTTGTATTTATAGGAGTTTTATAGTAAAGTAGTCTCTAAGCTTCGTCCGTAACTTTTGCATACGAGATCCGTTTTTGTCTGTCCTTTTACCGTTGAGTTCCTATTAATGAGATCTTCAACTTTCATTTAGACCTCGTTGGCTAATTCTCATTCTATCTCGGATTTACAAAACTGTATCGAATTCGCCGCGCTCGAAAAGTAGGGACTAAGCTTCGTCCATAACTTTCGCATACGAGCTCCATTTTTGTCTGTCTTTTTACCGTTGAGTTCCTATTAATGATATCTTCAACTCTCATTTAGACCTCGTTGGCTAATTCTCATTCTATCTCGTATTTACAAAACTGTATCGAATTCGCCGCGCTCGAAAAGTATGGACTAAGCTTCCTCCATAACTTTTGCATACGAGCTCTATTATCGACGTTCTTTATATCCACGCGTTGGTATTTACGAGTACTACAACTTTCATTTAGATCCCGTCGGCTAAAAATCGACCGATCTAAAATTCAGATTTCGGGCTGTGCACTGTTATGCTAAATCTTAGAAAAATCATAACTTCCTCATACGAAGTCAGATTTAGGCGTTCTTTTTATCAATGTTCTTAGTTTAACATATTCTATGACTTTCGTTTAGATCGCTAAGGCTAAATCTCGCTCTATCGTAAATTCACTATTTACGTTTCCCGGTATCGTGCCGGTTCCGTCGCGAAACTTCAACGGGTCATAACTTCTTCGTTATAACTCGGTTTTCGGCGTTCTTTATATGTACGAAGACCTTGTAACATACTATACAACTTGGTTAAGCTTATTTATTCTAAATAATCTTTTGTCAAAAAGTCGTTTTCGACCCCTATATGCCTCTAATTTGACTAGCCCAGATTTGCGGGCGTTACAATGACGAATTCCCCGTCCTTCATCATGGCTGTTATCATGGAGCAGATGATTTCATACCTCTCTTGTCGTGCACTTTGATGGTATCTTTCCATCAGATCTTGGTGCATTTCATAAGGGTAGAAATCCTCATAGGACTTTTGGAGTTCCGCTGTCATCGTGGCCATCATGATGCATGCCACTTTCGTAGCATCCCTTTCATGTGCCTGAAAGTCAGCGATTTCCTGAGGAGTTGCAGTGGTCTCATCAATCTCCTTAAGCTCCTTGTCAAGGAAATATTCTTTGTCCTCGTAGCGAGTAATCATCCTGATGTTTCTGATCCACTCATTGAAGTTGGATCCATCAAAGGTGACTTTCCCACACAAGTTCATAAGGGTAAAGGAGCCATTAGGGTTAGAGCCAGAAGCAGCATTGTTTGAAGACATCTGAAAGAAAAGGACAAGATTAGTTTAGATATTAAGAGAGTCCTTAATAAAACACCCAAATGTAATATTAAGGCTAGGACCCAATCACAATATATTATAACTTAAAAGAGGTATGCCGTAATCCAAGCTATAACATATTTGAAAGGTAGGTGAATGACGATTCACCAATTTCCACCACGAAAACCGAAATATTAAATATTAGGTTTTTGATTGGTTCTTAGAAATTCCTAGATTCTTTGAGATTTAATGAACTTTTCAAAGGCATGTTTTAATCTCGAGTGTGCCCTCCAAGTTTTGTGACTGGGATACCGAGGATCACAAAACGAGGTGTGAAGTAACCATGCAAATCAATTGGTACCCTTAAAGTTTATCACGCAATCGATGTGCCGGTAAACCACACACGCTCCACCGATACTATAATAAACCTTAAGTCACCCTTTACCTACCTTGTTAAGTCCAAGTTAGTGTGCCGGTTAACCACACACGCTCCACCAACGACTTAAACAAAGTGTAAAGTGTAATTTCATGGATTAGCACCTTATTCACATTTTTCCTAAAGTAACTAAGATTGGGAATTTAATAAAACATTTAGTTACTTTATAATATTCATCATACTTTTAATGAGAATTTATAAGTCCTTGTCTTACCCGTTCGGCTAACGACCCTCCACCGGTCAAGCAAGCGGTGGGTGAGAGTGGACACCCATTAAGTTGCCATTTTATAGGCAACAACCTTATACCCACCTTATAGACCGGCTTCGTGAATGAGGCGTACTAGCGGTAAGACGACTTTGTTCTTATACATACATACATACATACATACATACATATATATATATATATATATATATATATATATATATATATATATATAACTATTAAATCATAATAATATAAGTATAAGGGTTGAATTTTAACTTTTAAAATTCTAAGGGTTGGAACTAAAGTTTTTTTAGCATAACTTTACTTGTTCCAAAACTTGAGGGCAAGTTTTGTAAACTTTCAAAACTTTTCATTTCTTGTAACTTATGAGTTTAATAGAGTAATAAAATGAAGACTCTTCATTTTTCTAACTCTTGTGTTCTTTTAATGGTTTTAACTCAAGTGACTTTTGGTTTTCCCATAACTTGAGGACAAGTTATGGACTCCATTAAAATACATTGTGATCAAGAATTAAACTACCACATAGGTTACAAATAATTCCTATGATCATCTAAACATCATAAGATCAAGAACATGAACATGAACACTTTCATGAATCAAAACTACACTTAAAACTTTGTAATTTTGATAACTAGTTGTTGTAAATGGATTAACAAAGACATTACACCATCTAAAACAAGTTTTCAAGTACCAAAACAGTTTAGGGTAATGTTTCTAGTCCATTTCCAGCAACTAAACTCAAAAATCTGCACTCTGTGGCTCCTACTCGCCGAGTGCATGAACCTACTCGGCGAGTAGGTTGAAGATACAAGTGAACTCGGTGAGTTCATCAGGCAGACAGCAAGTTTTTCGACTTTTTTCAACTTTTAAGCACAAATAACAAATAAACAAGCCTAGGCTCTGATACCACTGATGGGTTTTGAGCATTCTAACACTTCCAAAGTGTACATGCAACCCTAATAATCTTGGATCTATGTTTTTCTAATTATCATGCAAAGTTGAATTCCAAGGTTATATTCCTATCTAGCATACATGGGGAACAATTTCTAACTGGTATGAAAGATAGAATAACTTACCTTGTTGTTTCTTATGTTCCTTGAAACCTTGTGAGCCTAGCACCCCAAGTGTGATGCCTCAAATGCTTCACACAACACCAAATGCTCTTGGAAAGACTTTTGAGAGAATACACACTTCTTGAAATCGGCCTAGCCCTCTTGTTTCATATGTATAGCCGATTTTGGTGGAGAATGGGATCCTTATATAGTGTTGACACATCTAGGGTTACACCATGTAAACCCTAATGTGTCATGACTCTTCATTTCCATGACCCATGGGTTTGTAACTCCCATGGAGCATCCTATGGGTAGAACCCAACTTGATAATCCATGGAGCCTCTTAGCCCACTATACAAGATATGATTTACATAATCAACCCATATATTTAATTAGTTATCTTTTGATCACTTAATTAATTCCAAATTAATTCTTTGACCAAACTAATCAAATAATATTATTAATATATTAGAACTTATAATATATTAATAATCTCCAAGTGTTATTCCTCTCATTTAGTCTATCCAATTGCATGGTGCCATGCAACCCAAATGGACCATGTCGGGTCGGGTCAAGTACTAACCAGAAATAGTTATGGACTTAGGCACCTTATCCAACAAATCCATGGCCCAAATTGCAATTATCTTATAATTACAATTTCAGTCCCTTAAGTTTAATTAACCTCTTTTAGTCACAAAACTAATTACCAATTAATTCTTGACTAATATTAATTAAACAAGATGATTTCTCCTTTAATATATTATTATCATAATATATTAATAAATCATATTTAATCCTTTCTCTCCATAATTCATCCTATCAAGTTGCTTTGGTGAAGGCAAACCAAAAGGACCATGCACCATCGGGTCAAGTACATACCAAAATAGTTATGGACTTAGACACTAATCCAACAGTCTCCCACTTGGATAAGTCTAATAACTATTATGCGTATGAATTCAGATCCTGATCTGCAATCGTAGCTTTCCAAAGCCATTGTCAACTCTGATCTTTTCAGATACGCGTGTCCTTTAGATAAGGGATCATATATTCCTACATTCTAGATATCATATGAGATATGATTTCAAATCATTCTCTTTGTACTATATCTCGATTTTCGATTTATGACGACTGACTAATTGAACAAATCAAATTAGCCCTAGCCCGGCCGAGCATTTACGTTTGTCATCACTAAATCATCGAGGGGCCCAAAGATATCGCTTTTATTCTACTTTGAATAAAAGGAACGGATAAACTTTGATACAATGCTTGCTTGCACTCACTCACCGAATTACACACAACAATATGTTTTATAACACCAAGTTACTAATGCGTTTACATATTATCAATGTGCAACCGATTTGCAAGATACAACTCACACATCTCGGTTTCAAGAATATAAGATGTTATCGTCTCAGCAATCACTCGTGATACAATTCATGGAGTGATCCAAGTGAGCGTGGGTTTAATCCAATGCTCAAATCATATTCATAAGCACTCATGAACGTTGCAGCAAACATTTGCTTATGTCTAATGCTCTTTAGACAATCCACACACCAATTCACGACAGTCTTCATTCATACCTACTTCCAACATATGAACGACTGTGGCTCGTTCGAATAATTTAACTATTCTTAACCAATTAAATTATTCAGGAAGTCAAAACATGCAAATGTGAAACACAAGTATAATACTAATCCCATATGGCCTCAAACCTTTGAGTATAAATAAAACACCTTTTATTTATCACCATATCGATTACTCATTATTTGTCGTTTCGGGTAATCAACTTCTTACTTGAATTACAACACTTGTCCCATGCTCCTAGCATGCACACAATGTTTACCTATGGTTCTTACTTTGTGAAATAGATCAAATTGAACACATTTCTAACCTTTCTCATTTCACAACTCCAAATCTTTTTTCCATAAGTGAAAGAATATCAAATTCTTGCTACTTATAGAATATGCTAGATTCTAACATTCTATGCAACTATCCTTTCGTAATGTCACTACACCAAAGTCATAAAGACTATTGCCAATGATATTACAAAATCTTCTATCGGAGATTGTTACAAGACAATTCCTTAGATATGATGTCTCTCACTCAAAGTACATTCCTTTGAACATCCTTTTGCATAAAAGTTCCTAATCTTAGACATAGATTTTTCAATATTCAATTCCCAATATGGACACGCTTCCATATTTTCCATATGACAACTCATTCTTAATAGAATCTTATCTATTCGTAATGATGTCGATATGGTCCATCCAATATGGAAACATTTCCATATTTTCCATATGACAACTCATTCTTAATAGAATCTTTTCTATTCACAATTATGTCGATATGGTCCATTCAATACCATGCTTCCAACTACTCACAAGCAACCAATCCTCGTCGAACTTTGGATTGTCCTTTGATAGTTGTTTAATAATCTTAGTCAAAACTGATTCTTGTCCTTTTTCCCTCTAAATGCGCTAGACATTTGGAAAATTTTAGAATGGTCAAACATTGAAGCATTTACAATCGATCCTATACCCGAAGCGTATGGGACATGACGCATAATGTTTTATTTGCTATGTTCTCAAAATTCGAATTGTGAAGAGGAATGCCGTAATCATAATCAAAATTTTAAGAACACACTATGTACCTTTGACTAAATTTATTAACATTTCTCAACCTAAGACTTTAGATTTGAAATGAAGCAGAATATTCTCTCCCTTAATTATAGCAAAACAACTTTATAACCCTTACTACTTTGCAAGGTATAACTCTTGTTTTCTATAATTAATATTGCCAACTTGCAATACGTGCCTTAATAATCATACAATCATAACATTTATGCTCCCACTATCATGATGATTATTATAAAACATAACACTTATGCTCCCACTAGCTTCGACATGTATTCATAAACATCTTAACTTTCAGAAAAACAATACCTATTGAATTTCTTAAGTCCATGTTTCTAATACTTAATGCTTTGATAATATTTTATCAAGGCCTCTTGAACTTATACACCTTTGCCTTAGATAGTTCATATGTGTGTCTAAACAATTAAGACTAATTGCCAAACCTCACAATTCAAATTATGGAAAGGGATACCGTAACCATAATCGAATTCGAGAATGCAATTCTACAATCACTATCTTCTTAAAATCTTTCTTAGTGAAAGCATTTCCTCACAATCATTTTCATGAAGGAGGAAATCTTATGACACTTAGATTTAAACGGTGTATGTGTTCCTATCCATGTGAATTTGCTAAAACCAAAGTTTACGACAAATTCAAACTCATATGGACCGAACTTTCTTAATCTTGATTTCTTGCCTTGTGGTAGCACAGCTGCCCACCATGTCTTCCAAGTAGTTAAGCAGCTCACCCTTTCCTATCAATGTACCTTTCATTGATTAAGATGCTTTGCTTTTTATGCATAATTAACTCGATTGGATTGGCACAGAAAAAAAAAGAATAATGTCATCACGATAGGTTGTAAACCTCAACTCGTGTGCTAGTGATGATCGATAAGGTTTATTTGATTTGTTCTTGAAACCTTTCAAGACCATTAAGACTCCCACTGACTCCTTGACATATAAGATTCTCTTGTGAACAAACATTTCTTGACAAACAAATATTCAAGAGTTAGCGTAGTTTTTATCAAAACACTTCATAAATTGGTCCTAGTTGGTCTTTGTCTTATCCAAGACATCACAACTTTCCACATTTGATGAATGTTATAAACCTTCTTAATACTTATCACTCATTGTCACAATCTTAACTCTAAGACTTGTCTTGGAATGAAGTATGATTGACTTCTTGATTTAACCTTTTACTCAATTCTTGATTCCTCTTATTAAACACACAATTGTACTAAGACTTACTTAGAGGATTAATTGAGATATGGTTCTTAATCATTAAGTCCTATCATAAAGCATAAAAGGTAATCTCCCTTCTTCTTAGAATGGAGAACCTTTTATCTTTCTGCCTACTTGATTCTTCTTATTCGTTCTGCCATTGATTTAAACCTTTTCAATCAATTCAGAGTTACACTTAATCTTATAAGTATATATTTACTAAACCTTTAGTAAATCATGACGAATATCTTTGTTACTCTTATGGTGACCTTGATCAACACGCAACTTTGTGTATTCGATCTCCAAGTCCTTTACTTGACACTTTTTCAATGAATTAGTCTAATTTCCAAATATGAAATTTCTCATTCATCGTGCAACCAAGTTGCATGATTCCAAGATTCTGTCCAATTGAAACTTGGGCGATGAGAAACTCTCCCTATTTGGTAAATTCTCGACTTTCCATAAATAACATAATAAGAACCAAATCCATTATTGCTAATAATTGAAACATTTTAACATCAATTTTTTTTCATACACGTCATTGTAAGGATAATATAAAATCAAAATTTATTTATTGCGGAAAAACTTTTGTCCTTACAATGCAATTCATTGAAAAACTATGCTAATACATATTTCTTAGTAATCTAATTCTAACTCTAAGTAGTAGCTCAAGAATCTAATCTTCGAGAAATGCGATCGAAATCCATTCCTTCACGGTTAGATTTTGCTCACTTCTTCCCTTAAGCTTCCTTTCTTTTCTTCGATCCTACAAAACATCAATTATAATCTTATCACATTATGTATTAAGAATCTAGAATAGGAGCTTCAAAGAGTTAGTCAATGGATTTTACTTAAAGCAGAGCCATACGTTTTGACTCTCCCATCTCTTAGATCTCTTAGGTAAATAGGGAAACTTCGTCTCTAATGCCCCTTCTCTTGGCAATAAAAGCAAATTGACTCTATTGGAACAGGACATGGAACTACTTCAGACATTGCCTTTCTCTTATGATCAAACTTTTCGATCATAGCATGTCTTTCGTTGCCATTGTCTATATCCATAGAGGTCTTAAAGGCAGATTCACCAATCAACTTTGCTTTTCTATTGCGCCAAACCATTGCTGATTCAACAGCAATAAGCATATAGGTAAGATCTATAAGGGTCACGTCGCAGTTTATCATATAGTACTCTCTTGCGAACTTACTATACGAGTTAGGAAGTGACTGAAGAACCCAATCAACAGCCATCTCCTCACAGACAACGGATCCCAACATTCTTAACCTATCAATGTGTGACTTCATCTCTAGGACGTGTGCACACACCGACTTTCCTTCTTTATGTTTACTTGCCAAAAGGGCTTGAGTGAGCTTGAACTTTTCAAGCCTACGAACTTGTGGGTTAGGGGGAATAATTGGAGGAGGTGGAGGAAGTGAAGCATGATTTCTTGTTCCTCGATCGAATCGTGGAATATCATCTTCATGTGGAAAGCTTGTTCCACGGGATTTGGGAAGACCATAGTCGTCAAACTTTGACATCTACAAAATGGGAGAAAACGAATTCAAGTTAGTTGATTGATTGAGTCCCTAGTAAATCACCCAAATGAAATACTAAGGCTAGGACCCAACACAATATTCCACAACTCGGGAGAGGGATGCCGTAACCCTAATTGCAGAATATTTGAAGGTAAGTGAATGACGATTCACTAATTTCCACCACGAAAAACGAAAAAGAAATTTAAGTTTTAAATCTATGAAAACTCCTAGATCCTTTGAGATTCATTGAACATTTCAACGGCATGTTTAAATCTCGATATGCCCCTCTTGTTTGTGACTGGGATGCCGAGGATCACAAAGCGGATGTGAATAACCATGCAAACTTACATGGTGCCCTCACATGTTACAGTCACCTATTCGATGTGTCGGTAAACCACACACGCTCCACCGAACTATGACAAACATTGAGTCAGCCTTTGCTACCTTTGCTTAGAACCATTTAGTGTGCCGGTAAACCACACACGCTCCACTAACGTCTTTGCAAGGGCACAAAGTGTAATTTCATGGAGTTGCATCAATTCACTTTTGCCTAAGTAACTAAGATTGGGAATTTATGAAAACATTTAGTTACTTTTATACTTTATCATACTTATAATGGAAGGTTTTGTCTTATCCTACCCGTTCGGCTAACGACCCTCCACTAGTCAAGAGTGCGGTGGGTAAGAGTGGATACCCATTCAATCGCCATTTTATAGGCAATTTCCTTAAACACCCCTTATAGACCAGCTTCGTGAATGAGGCCTACTAACGGTAAGACTGACTTTTACTCATACATATATAATGTTAGACTTTTAATGTTATATATATAGTATAGGGTGTATTTTACACTTTTAAAATACTTGGTGGTCTAACTTAACAATTATACTTTTAATTCAACTAATTGTAAACCTAAATTTTTTTTATGGGTTTATTAAACTTCTTTTAATTATACACCTTAATTAATTATTAAAACCATAAGGGTGTGATTTGAACTTTTCAAAACATTACTAGGGTTTTAGAATTTAACATTCCTAATTAAACTTTTAATCAACTTTTAAATTCCAAAACTTGAGGGCAAGTTTTGAAACATTTCAAAACATTTGGGTTTAGAATTTAAATATACATCAAAATTAAACAATTAATCAAAATTTAAATTCCAAAACTTGAGGGCAAGTTTTGAAACCTTTTTCAAAACATTAGGGTTTTAACTATTTAAATTTCAAACCAACAACACTTTTGGGTTCAAATTTAAACTATAAAACCTAAAGGGGAAAATATGAAACTTTTCATAACAACAAGGATCAAATAACAATTTCAAACCAACAAAACTTTTGGGTTCAAATTTAAACTATAAAACCTAAAGGGGAAAATTTGAAACTTTTCATAACAACAAGGATCAAATAACAAATAATCTAAATTAAAAATTAATCACATATTTATCCATATTTGATTTATTTAATGATTTCTTGCAAAACAATTTATCAATTTAGTCAAAATAATTAATCAATTATCACATAAGGAAACAATTATCTTATTAATTGATAAATATCTTCAATTAGATCAAGAATATAGTCAAATATATTATAAAATCGGATTTATATTGATCTAATATGATAAGGTAACTATCCCAAAGCAAAAACAGCAAGAAATCCCGAGATATGCTCCATCTGACGAGTTGACTCGTCGAGTCAAGCTTGGACTCGTCGAGTCTGCATGGACTCAACGAGTTCAGCTATGGACTCGGCGAGTCCAGCCTCCAGAACATCAAAAATCGAATTTTTTGAACATGTAATGCATCAATACAATTGAAACCAGTCTCGGCTTTGATACCACTGATGGGTTTTGGTCCTAAGAACATCCTATGTGCTCATACAAACCCTAATGCTTGGATCTAGGTTTCTCTATTGTACATGCAAGTTATCCAAGACTATAAACCCTAATTCTAGCATTCAAATAATCATATTAACATGAGAATAGGTTTATAATGTTACCTTGATTGTTATGTAGCAATAACAATCCCAAATCTCCTTGTATTGACTTTGGAAGGCGTAGAGTCACAAGTGTCACTCCTCTAATGGTTCACAAACACCATATGCAAGAGGATGAAAAGCAGAGAGGATGGAGGCTACCAAAACTCGTGTGAAACCCTAGCAAGAAGCTTTAGCCACGTTTTTGGGTCATAAGGGATCCATATATATAGGAGGCAATTAGGGTTATCTAACAAGGAAACCCTAATTTGGATGCTTAAGCCCTAAGCAACCCATGGAGCCCTTTCCTTAAGGCCTTGGACGATTTCATATGGGCTTCCCCATAGAATTCGTCCACCTTATAATATAAGGCAATCCATGGCCCAAATTGCAATTATCTTATAATTACAATTCCAATCCCTTAAGTTTAATTAATCTCTTTTAGTCACAAAACTAATTACAAATTAATTATTGACTAATAATAATTAAACAATATGATTTCTCCTTTAATATATTATTCTCATAATATATTAATAAATCATATTTAATCATTTCTCTCCATAATTCATCCTATCAAGTTTCTTTGGTGAAGGCAACCTGAAAGGACCATGCACCATCGGGTCAAGTACATACCAAAATAGTTATGGACTTAGACACTAATCCAACAATAAGTCCTCAACCATCGGTAACAAACTCCGATATCTGCCCGATCACTCGCTCTCTCTTTTGGTTTTCCAGTCTCACGGCCTCCGCTTGGGCCCCTCGAATGGTGTCCCATACCGATGTCATCACTGTCAATCTCATGCAAATATCTCAAATCAGGGCACCTTCCGCCCTATGGCTCAAGGAATCGGCTACCACATTAGCTTTGCCCGGATGGTACAGGATCTCACATTCATAATCCTTTACTACATTAAACCATCTCCTCTGGCGCATATTCGGGTTGGGCTGATCCATCAAATACTTCAAGCTCTTGTGGTCCGTGTATATCATACACCGAACCCCATACAAATAGTAACGCCAAATCTTGAGGGCGAACACTACAGCCCCCAATTCCAGATCATGAGTGGGATACCTTGACTCATGAGGCTTAAGTTGCCTCTATGAATATGCTATCACATGCCCCCTCTGCATAAGCACTGCTCCCAACCTGGATATCGATGCATCACAATATACCACGAAATCCTCCATCCCTTCTGGAAGGGCTAACATGGGGGGTGCGCATAATCTCTGGCGAAGTGTCTCGAATGAGGTCTGCTGCTCTGGACCCCAAGAAAATGCAACACCCTTCCGGGTCAATTTGTTGAGTGGCACGGTGATCTTGGAGAAATCCCTGATGAATCTCTGATAATAGCCTGCCAACCCTAAGAAACTCCTGATCTCAGTAGGTGACCTCGGCACCTCCTAACTCATCACAGCCTCAATCTTGGCCAGATCGACCAATATCCCCTGTTAGTTAACGAGATTTCCTAGGAACTGGACCTCCCGTAACCAAAAATCACACTTGGAGAATTTGGTGTAAAGCTTCTCCGATCTCAGGAATCCGAGGATTTCCCTCAAATGCTCCTCATGCTGTTCTCTGGATTTCGAATATACCAATATATCATCGATGAAAACAATCAACGATCAATCCAGCATCGGTCTGCACACCCTGTTCATGAGATCCATGAACACGGCTGGTGCATTGGTGAGCCCAAAAGGAATCACCACGAACTCGTAATGCCCATAACGAGTTCTGAACGCTGTCTTCTGGATATCTTCATCCCGAACCCTCATCTGATGATAACCCAACCTCAAATCTATCTTGGAGAACCAAGACGCTCCCTGCAACTGATCTAACAAATCGTCGATCCTCGGTAACGGATAACGGTTCTTGACCGTCAGCTTGTTCAATTCCCGATAATCAATACACATCCGGTGTCAACCATCCTTCTTCTTGACAAAAAGGATCGACGCTCCCCAAGGTGAGCTACTCGGTCTAATAAACCCCTTTCCCAACAGCTCCTGAAGCTGCGAGGATAACTCCTACATCTCGGACGGCGCAAGGCGATAAGGTGCCTTGGCAATAGGTGCCGCCCTTGGCACCAAGTCGATATGATATTCCACCTGCCTCTCGGGGGGCACACCTGACAACGCCTCAGGGAAAACGTCAGGGAACGCCCGCACAATTGGGACGTCATCGATCGAACTTGGCCTCCCAGCGGCCACTCGCGTCTCCATCACATAGGCCAGAAACCCTCTGCAGCCCTGCTGTAAACACTGTCTTGCCCTAGCAGCCGAACAAAATGCTGACTCAGGACGGGTACGCTCACCGTACACCATAAGTACTCCCCCACTAGGGTCTCGTATCGTCACCAACTGACGCTCGCAATCTATAACAGCTCCAAATCGGCTCAACCAATCCATACCCACTATAACACACACGTCCCTCATCGCAATTGAGACCAGATCTATCGGGAACTCTACACCAAAGATCTCAAGGATACATCCTCGAATCACATCCTTGGCATACACTGCTCGCCCGTTAGCTATAGAACCTCGCAGAGGTCGACTCATGGCCTCTCGAAAAATACTAATATGATGACTAAAGGCTAACGACACAAAAGACCGACTCGCTCCCGAGTCAAATAACACTAAGGCAGGTACATAATTCACAAGAAAAGTACCTACACATAACATAATATAAGAATAATATCTTAGACTTAAATAAATAGAGAGAAGAATACATACCGGCCACAACGCGGGTGCTGCGCGGACCTCTTCCGCTGTCAACTGGAAAGCTCTCCCACGAGCCTTCGGAGCCCTGACCTTCACTGATCGAACCTCAGTAACCCTAGGAGCAGGTGCATATCCCTGTGCGGACCCCTGATGCAACTGTGGACATTCGGCCTTCCGATGGCCAGTCTGGTTGCAATGAAAGCAAACCATAAATCCCTTGGGGCAATCCTTGGCGATATGCCTCTCCTTGCCACATTTGTAGCAAGCACCCAATCGAAAAGCTCCCTCATGACCCTTGCCGCACTTCCCGCAAGTGCGGCCCTTCTGGCCTCTAGTCCTCGAATCAGTGGGCTTAGCCCGTTTGGCTGTCGGCTGAGACTAAGCCGGCCGCCGATCCATCCTTTGAGACTCGGCCTCCTCCCTGGCCTAAGTCTCCAACTTGATCTCCCGCTTCTGGGAATTTTCCTGAAGCTCAGCAAATGTACGGTACGTCGAGTTCGACACGAACTCTCGAATGTCCCTCCTCAAAATTCCCAAATACCGGCTCATCCGTGTCTGCTCAGTAGACACCTGCTCAGGACAGAACATCGCCCCCTTGAATCTTCCGGGTAACCACAGTAACCGAATCATTACCCTGCTTGAGGGTCAAGAACTCCTGAACCAAACGTTCCCTCTCCACCGGGGGAACATACTCTTCTCTGAACATGGCGGTGAACCTCTCCCAGGTCACCTCAGAAATCTCTGCCAGAGTGAAGCTCGTCGTCACGAACTTCCACCAATCCTTCACTCCCAAGCGAAGCTGGTTCAAAGCGAACTGCACCCTCAAGTGTTTCGGACAAGAACACGTATAGAAACATCCCTCAATGTCAGAGATCCACCTCATCGCCGCAATTGGGTCCTACGTCCCATCGAACTCTGGTAGCTTCGTGTTGCTGAACTCCCGAAACAATAACGAGTCACCTCCCTGAGGTATGGCAGCAGCAATAGCTGCAGTAGCTGCAGCCTCAGTCACCACTGCATACTGCTCATCAAAGGTCTCAATCAGTATGGTCTTGATGTCCCCAAACATCTCTGGAATCTCAGCCCGGATGGCAGCAGCCACCTCTTCTTGAATCAATCGACGGATCTCCTCGTCACTGACCCCACTGCTCTCAGGTGTGTGTCATGTCCCAACCATGATGCCTCTGAAATACAACATAAAAGTATCAGAGACTCGATCGAGCATACTCGCACTCGATAATGCAGCCCTACTTGTCCTCTAATACCCAAAGGATTCTTACTTGGGTTGCTCACTGATCCGGTGTCTTCAGTAGTACGGTACCTATACTACTGACTACAACGTATCAGCATTCACCCCAAGTCCTCCTCCTTGGATCCCAGATCGCAAGTACTCTATTCTCGTTATGCATTGGCTACCTACTCGCTCTCAAGCATCTCATAGCAGCAGGATTCTCCTAGGCTAAGGCATCACAAATCAGGCCACTCTAGTCCTAATATGAATACCTAGCCTACTCTAGCATGCATAACATAACATAGCATATCTCATAACACATAATGTAAGGGTATTCTGGGGATTCACCGTTCGGGTGCTGGCTGACCATACACACTGCTCTGCTCTGTTTGTTTCAAAACTCCTTGCTCTTTTAGAAAATTCAGTTTTTATTATTGAAAATTTCTTAAATCCTCAGTTTGAGTTCAGATACTCCCAAAGGCGCATTTGAGTCCCTCAAGCCAAGGCTCTGATACCAACTTGTAACAACGAAATTTTTCAAAAAAAATTCTCATTTCTTTAAAACATAATTCACTCAAAACAAACCATAAAAATCCAATGTAATGTAGTCATAATACAAAACATGTCAAATCTATAGATCAACTAAATCTAAATCCGCCTGCGGGTGTGTGTACGAGTCATGTTGGCGCCTTCCCATGGTCCTCGCTAGTACCTGAAACACATAACACAAAAACTGTAAGCATAAATGCTTAGTGAGTTCCCCAAAATACCACTTACACACCTACGCCCTTCCAGGCCATGACCTTCCGGTCGATGTGTCTCAGGGGACTTCCGTCCCAACCCAGTAAACCTTCCGGTCCTACCCGTGTCGACCTTCCGGTCAATAACTCTCTGACCTTCTGGTCTACATCATAATGCCTTCCGGCCCATAACATAATGCCTTCCGGCCCATATCAAGCATAGCATACATAACGCATACAAAACAGGCAACTAATATCATACAATGCACATATCTTATAGCACACCAGACCTTCCGATCACACATAGGTACCCTTCTAGGTACAGTATAGTGAGAAGACTCACCTCATATAATGTCTAGTGTCTCACGTGCTCGATATCTCTGAATCTCGCAACAACGACCTAGCCTCGCCTAATCACATCAAGTAATTATTCCAAATCATTAGCGGCTCTCAAGGATATACTATATTCCTTTCTAAAATTCTACAGAAGGGTAAAAGACCATTCTACCCCTCCCTGACCCAAAAATCCACATGTTGACTAAAACCCTAAAACTCAACAAAAGTCAACAACAAGCAGTACGCGAGGCGTACCAGATCTTGTACGCGGGGCGTACCCTTGCATTCCAGAAATGGGGTACACGACCCCCTACGCGACGCGTACTGGGATTATGCCCAACGTAATGCCCAGTTTCTTTATCCAACACATTCAGGTCTTAATCGGTTAAGACTTTCATCCAAACTTCAGATCTGACTCCTCTAATGTGACTTAATCCATAAAGTTGAAACCTTTAACCCTTTGCATGGCTGTAAAGGTCTCTTTATGCTCAAAACACCTTTCCTCTTTCCATAATGAGACTATAACTCATGCATGACACAAGATCCACGTCCAAGACTAGATTTTTTTTGACTCCTCAACGCATATTACACTAGAAAAGGTCAGATCTAAGCTTATGGAGACTCTTTGCACATAAAGTCTCCAATTTTTGAACCAAAAACCCTAAAAATGGTCAAACAAGCAAAACTTATGAAGAACAAGGAAAGCTTTGAGCTTTTTACCTCAGAAAGGATCTCCAACCACTGTAGAACTCCGATCTACACTTGTTCTTCAACTTCTAGCTCCAACAATGGCTCCTTCTTCTCCTTCTTCACGTTGAAAAGATAACTTCAAGCTCAAAAACACACACACAAGCTAAAGAACGAATCTCAACTCTCCAAGGAATCACTTAAGGGTGTATGGTGGCTAGGAAAAAGGACTACCTGTTCCTTTTATAGTGCAAGGCTAGGAATTAGGGTTTTGCATCTGGGCCGGTTACGCCCGACGTAACTTTGGGTACGCCCAGTGTACCCGGATGAACCTGCATACAAAATAAGCGCGCGACTATGCGCGATGTACCCCCAGTACGCCCAACGTACTCACCAAATCCACCTTTCAACTTTAAGGGACTAATTTGTCAACTCTCCAAAATAGAAGGGTCTAAAGCTAACCTGGATTTCGGGCTGTTACAAATGCTCTACAAATATTGAGTGATGAGTTAGGTTGATTATTTTCCCTTTATTGTATTCTTGGTATTTTCTCTTTCCTATATAAAGAGAGAGTTAGTCATTTTATTTGTAAGAGTGCACCATGTAGCTTTTCAAGAGAGAGAGAGAAAGTGGTGGGATCTCTCCCACCAAGGGAGAGTTCTCTCTCCCACACATGTTCTTCTATTGTAATATTTTATCTCTCTTTTGTAATCTATGGAATTTCTCCTCATATGTTCTTCATTTTTATACTCGTTAAATCTCAAGATATTATTTTTCCGCATCCACCGATCGTTCAAAATGGGTTTAAACACATCTTCATATTCATCAATGTTCGATTTTCCTTTCAACAAATCCTTAGGAACTTTTGACTTTTTGGTGTAGGCAATTGAGAGATCGATGTCTGTTAACGCCAAGTGAGTAATATAAGCATCCAAAAATCTCTAGATGGGCCCATATCCACGAACATACGTATCTCTATATGGAATTTGAGATTTGCCTAAATCACCCATTAACTTTGTAGTTGTCATGATATCATTCACATTCATTATAGGAAAATAAGCTAGGGTGAAGTCAAATAATACGTTGTTTGCTCGGACAACATTGTATCAAAATTTTTGCAAAGCTTCTTCGAACAGAGCATTAGGAGTTATCGGCATAATTTTGATAATCTTCATTAAAGGCCACATATCTACTTCATTTTTCCCAAGAACAACATGAAAAGGAATTTTTAGCTTCTTAAACTTATCCTAATCTTTATAACTCTCTACATGCTTGAACTGAGGAAAGACGAACAACGAATGATTAGCTGGTAAATCTTTTTTGTTTGACATCAAAATCTTCAATGGCATAAATCTTCTTTTGTTTTACCATATAATCTGTTGCATTAGGTATCTAAGCCCATAACTATAAATTGTATGTACTTGATCTGATAGTAGCATGGTCCTTTTGGGTTGCCTTCACCATAACAACTTGATAAGATCACTTTTAGAGAGAGAGGTTATTTAATTATTTACTAATATATTATAAGAATAATATATTAATTAGAAATCATATTATTTATTTAGTATTTAATCAGAAATTAATTTGGTATTAATTTTGGGATTAAAGGAACTGATTAAAGTACGAAGACTAGTTTTGAAAATCATTGATAGTTGCAAACTGGGCTCCTAGACTCCATTGGAATGGGGTGGACGAATTTCTATAGGGAGGCCCTATAGGAATTGTCTATGGCCTTCCAGAAGGGATGTCCATGGGCTGCTTGGAGGCTAAGCAAGGAATTAGGGTTTCACCTAGAAACCCTAGCTACCATAACTATATAAAGGCCCACAAACCTCCTGAAATCGGCCACTGCTTCCTAAGGAAAAACCCTAGCCAATTTCTTGCCCCTCTGTCATTCATCCTTTGCTTTTGATGTTTGCGATTCCATTAGAGGTTCAACACATGAGGCACTAAATCTTTCAAGAGTCAAGATCATTCGTGGAATACTTGTTATTACAATATAGCAAGAAAGGTAATGTTCTAACGCTAGTTTTCATATTGATTTCTAAAGTCGTATGCTAGTATTAGGGTTATTGCTTTGGAACTTCTATTTGCTTGCATAACTAGAGAAAAACTTAGATCGAAAGCAATTAGGGTTGCATGAACACATAGGAATGTTGTTATGCTCAATACCCATCAGTGGTATCAGAGCCTAGGATGTTTTTCTATTATATGTGATGTAATAGTGATTTCTCCAAACCAAAATCGAAGTAGATTCACAATTTGCTTGATGAAATCAACGAGCCCAAAGAGGAACTCGACGAGTCCATGCCCTAACTCGACGAGTTGACTCGTCTGTTAGCTGATTTTTCGAAATTTTGATCTATTTTGGAGTAGGATAATTACCATCAATCGATTTTATCACCATAAATTGATTTTATTGAATGGTAATATGATTTTCTTATCAAAATAGATGGATTTGGTCAAATTTTAATACAATGCCTAAATTATGTGATTAATTAATTATTTAAAATTTGATCTAATAATTTTAAAAAGTTTCAAATTGCACCCTTTAAGTTTTGGAATTTAAAATTTAATTAAAAGTTTAATTTTGAAATATTAAATTCTAAAACCCTAGTATTTTAAAAGTTTAAAATACAACCCTTATACTATTATAATGTTAAAAGATTAATATATATATATATATATATATATATATATATATATATATATATATATATGTATATATATATATATGTATGTATAAGATAAGTAAGTGTTATCGTTAGTAGGCCTCATTCACGAAGTTGGTCTATAAGTGGTGTTTAAGGAAGCGACCTATAAAACGACGAGCTTTAGGTATCCATTCTTACCCACCGCATTATTGACTAGTGGAGGGTCGTTATCCAAAAGGGTAGGATAAGACATTAATTCTCTTATTAATAAGTATAATGATAAAGACAAAGTAACTAAATGTTTTTTATACGTTCCCAATCTTAGTTACTTTAGGAAAATGTGAATTTGATGCTAATCCATGAAATTGCACATTGCACCTTGTCAAGTCGTCAGTGGAGCGTGTGTGGTTAACCGGCACACTAACTTCGAATAACAAGGGTGTCAATGGGTAGCTCAAAAATTATCATAGATCAATGGAGCGTGTGTGGTTAATTGACACATTGATTAGGTGGTAAATAACATCGAGATTACCGACCTAATTTGCATGGTTATTCACACCTTGTTTGTGTTCCTCGGTATCCCAGTCACAAACTTGAAGGGCATAATCGAGATTAAACATGCCATTGAAAAAGTTCAATGAATCTCAAAAGATCTAGGAATTTCATTTCATTTAAAACCTAATTCTCTTAATTTCGTTTTTCATGGTGGAATTGGTAAATCATCATCTACCTACCTTCAAATAATTTACAATTAGATTACGGCATCCCTCGTCTAAATTGTGAATTATTGTGTTGAGTTCTAGCCTTACTATTTCATTTGGTTGTTATATTAAGGATTCCTTATCTAATAAAACTTTTTCCTTCTTCTTTTTTTTTTGCAGATGTCTACCTTAAACAATGCTTCCGGTTCCTCCAACAACTCTTTCTTGCTCTTGAACATTTGTGCGAGGATTACGTTCGATGGTTCCAATTTAAATGATTAGATCCGAAACATTCGAATGGCCTTGCGTTATGAGGACAAAGAATATGTCCTCGAAAAACCGTTGAATGAGATTGATGAGTCCAAAGCTACTACCGAAGAAATAACTGAGTATGGGGTTCACTACAAGGATGCTACTAAGGTGTCATGTATTATGGTAGCCACCATTACTCCTAAGCTACAGCGGTTCTACGAGGACTACTGTCCTTACAAGATGTGTAAGGACTTGATGGAAAAGTATCATCAAAGAGCACGTCAGGAGAGGTATGAGTTAGTCCGGTCATTCATCACGACAAAAATGAAGGATGGAGAGTCCATCACGACCTACCTGCAAAGAATGCAAAGATATGTGGATCATTTGCTCTAGTTGAATGTTAAATTTGACAAAGAGCTGGCTATAGATATAGTCTTGCACTCTTTGCCTGCTTGCTATGATCAGTTTAAAATGACTTGTCATTTGAGCAATGAGGAAGTCAAATTGAGCAAACTTCAAGGTTTGCTTAGAACTGCTGAAAGTGGATTGAAAGGAAAAGTTGTTGAATCCACTCCTCTTACTGCTTCTGTCCTGGAAATTGGACATGGAAAGAGAAACAAGAGGAAAGCTCCCTCAAGGAACTGGAAGGGAAAGTCCCATGATGGATCTTCTTCTAGTGGATCTAAAGGAAAAACCGGTTCTATCCCTCCCACCTCCGATGCAAAGGATGCAACGTGTTTCTATTGCCAAGATAAGGGGAATTGGAAGAGATGCTGCCCAAAACACTTTCAGGACATCAAGGATGGGAAGATAAATCCAACATTCACAAGTATTTATACCATTCTATCTAATAACTCATCACATGCATGT
Organism: Lactuca sativa; assembly: GCF_002870075.4. NCBI lineage: Eukaryota > Viridiplantae > Streptophyta > Magnoliopsida > Asterales > Asteraceae > Lactuca > Lactuca sativa. Next base: position 113,742,071 of record NC_056624.2, read on the forward strand.
TCTGTTGGGTTTTGAGCATTCTAACAGTCCTAAGGTGTTCATGCAACCGTAAATACCTTGGATCTATGTTTTCAATAATTATACATGCAATGGTGTTTCCAAAGTATTAAACCTATAACTAGCATACAATTGTCATATACCACACAAGAATCTAGTTAGGATAACATACCTTGTGGTGGAGATTGAAGTCTTCAGCAGATAGGCTTCGTATTTTGGGCTTCTCGGTTTTGGGCCATGTGTGCACCTTAGGAGATTAGGGTCTTATTAGGCCATCAGGTTTCAATTTTTGGACTCTTTTGGATGCAGGCCCAAGAAGGGAATTGGGCCCAATTTGAAAGATTCGGCCATAATTGGGCTTGGGTGACCATTTTTGGAATTAAGCCTTTTGAATTATTGGTTTGGGCTTTGGCATTGGCCCAAGTTAGGTAAAGGGTAAACTGGTCTTATACCCTTGTTTAGACTTTTAATATGAGTCAGAATCCAATTATTAATTTGATGTTATTTTATGATGATAGCGTGGGGATTTTCAGACCAACAGCTAGAGATTCAACTGGGAGATTCAGCAGTCTGAGGTGAGTTTCCTCACCATGATCAGTGGGTCTAAGACACCAATGCCGACCCATGGTTTTTTATGTTAGGGCACTAGATCTCTGTGTGACTCTTGTATGTGTATGTGATTGTATGTTTATCGGGCGGAGCCCGATGGTTATCCTATATGCTATTAACTTTTTATACTTGTATATTTTGTATGTTAGGTGTGGCCTGTTATGCGAGTTAGGGTGAGTCCTGTTATACTCAGTTGGCGGGGGGGGGGGGGGTATGCGAGTTAGGGCGAGGCCCATTACACTTAGTCTGCGGGGCTCGTTATGCGAGTTAGGGTAGGGCCTGTTACACTTATCGGGCGGGGCTGATTATATGTTTGATATGTATGGTATGCGGTGTTTTGGGGAAACTTACTAAGTTTCATGCTTACTATTTTCAATTTATAGTTTAGGTACATCTACTGTAAAAGGGAAGAGCTTAGGGTGATTGCAGTTCACACACAATATTGTTCCACACTTCATGATAACTCTGATATTTTATGATGTTTTGATACATTTGTTCCACTTGGGATTTTAAAAAATGTTTTGGGTTATTGTTTTTATTAATTGACAAATGAAAGTTTTGGGTCTTATTTTTGGGAAGTTATAAGTTGTTATCAGAGCCTTAGTTTGAGGGATTCAGACATATTCTCGGGTTTGCCTGAACTCAAACCGAGGATTTGTTAAAATTTTCAAAAAGGAAATGTTTTCAAAGAAAAGGGTTTTCTAACACAAAAAAGGGTGTGGTGCATGCAATTGACCGAACTCAAGTAAGTTTTCCCAAGATACCCATGCATGTTATCTGATATGATTTGATTTATGAATCTGTGAATCACATGCTAGTTAGGGCTAAGGATCTTCTCAATTGTTACATGATGGAACACTAGGAGATATGCCGTTGTATGCCTATTTTATGAGCTTGTAGACTTGCATGCTAGTACTGATCCGTAGGGAATAGGTTGGTCAGATATTTGATGCCTTATAGCCTAGGAAGCATTGGATGCTATGTTAGATTTGGAATATCTTTTGGAATCGGTAATTGCTAAGTGTATAATTTAAAATTTGTATACGATTAGTGTCATGTAGCCCTAGAATGATTGATTTTGCCTTATTTCCTGTTCCTCGTTTGGTTGTGGTCCTAGGGTGGATTCTTTTATTCGACAGTTTATTTGATCATGTATTATATATAATTTTCATGCATAAGGCAACCGACAGTGAGAGTGGAATTGCCTAGAATGAGTTGTAGTATGCAAGTTTGAATGTTCTTTACTTATTCTATTGATTAAAGTGGTACTGCATGAATGTTTCTTGCTTTGTGCTTTGTGGAATTCTTAAGTGATGTGAGTTAGCTATTAAGTAAATATGTTAAGTCACATGTGAAAAAGGTTGAATAATCTTAGAGTGATGGATTTGGACCTATAGAACAACTCTTGTTTAATTCTAACCGTTGTAGGGATGAGTATTTTACTCGAAGGATTATCTAAGTTTTGTTGCATGCGATTTTATTCACGAGGTGGTTAACTGACATTATGGGAAGTTCTTCAGCAATTAATGGTTGGGTTAGGCCGGGAACCTAGGAAAGCCTAGGAAGTGCTTCAGTGGGTTGATTTGCACTATTTAGCGAGCATGTGGAGTATCAGTTGCCAATGTGACTAAGAGGATTTAGGATGATTCTTGAGAAAAGTATGGATATGTGTGGAAGGTATTATTCAGCACGTACTACTGAAAGCACATGATCCATACTCGAATCAAGGAGTCTTGGAGAATCCAGGAAGCTTGTGGGATGAGGATTCTTAGATATGTTTTGATCATTTCCATTGTTGTTTTTCAGAACGATGGTGAGCACTCAGGAAGGAGGTTCGGCTCGGGATCAGGCTCAAGTGTAGGTACTGGGCCGATCGATGAACGAATGCAGCTATTCATCTTTTTAGTGATTACCCATGATTTTTTTTGAGAGGACTCCTTTGATCTTTGGTTCGGTCAAGGAGGGAATTTCAGAACTCTTGGATGGTCATCTCGAGGATTTTCAGACCGAGATTGCAACAGGATAGTTGGGGGGACCATCTAGAGCTCAAAGATGGTGGAGCTCTAGAATCATTCAGGAAGGAGAATCTTACTGCTAGCTCTTGTCGTTAGGAATCGGAGGTGGGTTATGCATCGTGTTTTTCAGGGTATCGATCCCATGATTGGATTGCAACTGAGGCTTCACGAGCTTTATGCATGGACTTACCCGACATCATTGGTCATCTCACTGATAGATTAGTCACAAAGTTCGAGGGGCGGGTCATGGCTATTCAGGCGGTTGATGGGATGGTCGATGTGACTCAGGAGCAGGAGATTGGTTCAGAGAGGCAAATGCAGAAGAGGAAGCAGCCTCATGGTCTAACTCAGCTATCTGAGCAGTTGGATGTTGCCATTGCTAGTGTTAGAGACCCGAGGTGCCACGATTTTTACACAAATGATGAATGAGTACATGAGAGTGTGTGTGGGAAGTCTAAATGTGCCATGTGCGGATGGAAGGGTCACCACCACCAAGAATGCACTCTAGAGGTAGAATTGTGTCATGGTTGTCATTAGCTAGCCATATCAGGTTGAATTGCCTTTGCATAATGGTTGGGGCAGCTCAGGTTCCATTGTAGATGCTTTGGCAGGAAAAGGAGGTTAAGATTTCATCAGATGCTATTGCGGGTATACTATCTTTTGCTTTCCTCTTGATTATTATTAGTATCTACTTTGCTTTGAATCTTTTTGGGTATGGGTAAGTGTTATCTCTAGGTTAGTTATCTTTTTTGCCTGGGTTATATCACCAAGAATTGTTATATGCCATTTTTTCATGCCAAGAGTCATTAGTGGGTCGTATCTTGTTGAGTGGGATTTAGTTGTTCAGTTGATTATTCATTTCTTTCGATGGGTTCTATTCAAGGGTATTGATTGGAAGACCTATGGCTGAATCAGCAGTAATAGTTCATCAGCGAAGTTGGAGTTCAGACATGATATCATTTATTCATGTAGCATCGAATGTCAACTATGTCAGGACCTTTAGGTCCAATCACTATCGTTTCTAGGGAAGGAGCGGTAGCAAGAAGAAGTGGATGGAAGCCGCATGATTTTGTTTGGCCATTGAACGTGTCAGTGGAATTTCATAATCATAAGGGGTGAAGATGGTTAGAATTCAGAGATCCTTCTGAGGATGGGAAACTGGAGTGAAGATTCGCCATTTCAGGTCTAGGGTTATAATCTTTGTCACTAGCATAAAGGACTTAAGGATTTGGTGTTGTAACATGGGGAGCGATCGGTGTTATCGGACTTACTAAGATTTCAAAGAGTACTCATCTGGATTTCAGGAGTTGTATGATCAACGGGGTTCGATAGTAATGAAACATTAGTAGTGGTAAGCGCACGTCATCGACGATTCAAATTATAAGGAGGTAAGATCGGTTTGGAGTCCATCAAATTTGGTGGGTTGGGAGAGCATTGACGAATCCAAGTGGGGGAGAATCGTTCATATGTCTGGGAGCTGAATCAGGCTTGAAACTAGGGTGAGTTTCACATCCCAGTCGAGAGGAAAGACAACTCAAGTGGTCGTCTGGATTGAGGTTTTGTAAGTTGGGAGTTCAGGAAACTACCAACAGCTGGTTGGCATTTTCCTTCTAGTATAGCATACATGTGGATGGATCCATGTGGGGCTTGTATTAGAGCCTCGCTACCTGTTCTTGTTTAATGAAGGCTTTGGGGTTCGAAGCATTACCTGAACACCTGATTAGAATTCAGTTAGATGCGGGTTCGAATTAAGGTAACTGGGGATGATGTGGTAGAGGTGTGCTTAGATCATTAGCGGATGTAACATTAAATGGATTGGCATATTGTATGGGGGTGTTATAATTCTATGATGGGATTGTAGCATTTGCCATATTTAGATAGACCATTGTTTGGGGGTTGTTGGTGTACAGAAGGATAAGTTCGTGCCTTAGGCAAGGCGCACAGGATTGTCGGAGAGCATTTCTCTGTTATAGGAGGAGGACCATTGGGGTCCGAGGCGGGGTTAGGCCTATGTAGCTCTAGATTGGGTGATACCCATGTGCAAGGCCCGTGTGATTATGGCAGTGCATGTGGGACCTGGTAGAGACCGATTGGGTCAAGGTATTGGATCATGGTTTTAGTAGGGGTGATGATGTGGTCAGTGAGTGGAAAAAGGTAACGCATAGGCTAGGGTAGCCTTATCTGTTGGACTCTCAGGAGCCTAGTGGCTGAACTAGGTGTAAGAATGATAGTGTCAGCAGTGGTTTGGGGATATTTATTTCCCAGATTAGTGAATGGTTTTCGTGAACCAGAAGATTTCGGGTTAAATGCAAATGTAAATCCTTGGATCTCCAGTTATGAGTTATGTATCGAGTTGGTTTTTGATTGAAATTTACATTGGGGATCGTGAGTGTATATATGCAAGGTCTTTATTTAAACAAGATTTGAATTAAGGAATCTATGTGCCAAGGACATCAGCTGAAGGGTTCAAGGAAAAAAGGGATGTTTTTAGTTCTGAGGGTAGAAAAATTGATCATGCCTTTGAATGATTCTACCTGTGTGTAGGTTTGGCTAGTTTTAAGACTTTAGATTTATATCAATAGCGTATTAATTTGTCAGTTAGGGAATTAGTGACTTGTTTAGCACTATAGGTTTAACTCCCATATTGTCTCTTGTTGTGCATTATGTTCATGGATTCGTTAGCTTCAAAATGAGTCTTTTACTTAAAGGATTATCTAATCCCTTTTGTCAAATGGAAAGTTTCCGGTAGTAGCAAATGGTCTATGATTATGTTTTCCAGTAGAAACATCAAGTAATCAGAAGTTGGGTAGTCAGTTTGGTATACAAAGTGGAGTTGAGTTAGCAAGTGGTTCAGTATGGGCTGTCTGTCGAGGAGTCAGACAAGTTTAAGATTCGGTTTTTGGGTAGAGTAGAAATGGTTATTCTTCTAGGGTTAATTTAAGTTGAGTAAGGATCCGTTCATTGTCAGGATTTGGGAGCCCTGCTAAGGATGAGTTTGGTTGCATTTTGGAAGGCTGTTTTATGCTCATTGTTACTTACTTGGTCTGCATTGGGGTTGTAATTGAATTTATCAGGCTGTTTGGCATGACTAGGATGGTAAGGAATGATTTGGAGGACGAAATCTAATTTAAGTGGGGGAGTGTTGTAACACCCGGTTCAAAGTATTTATCAGTTTGGACCCTGGGGTGTTAATGTTTTGTAGAATTGGTCCCTAGGGGCGGAATTGCCAACTTCAGGAAAGTTGGAGTACATTGGGCGTACTAGTGCAACTCAGGATCACGAGTCTTAACCACGTACGCGGGGTGTACATGGAGTACGCATGACATACATGGGCATGGGTGAAGCCCTAATTTTTAGGGTGTACACCCTATTTCATCCTTGTGATAGCCTCATCATACCATTTTAGACCAGCCTCCATACCTTGGAACCCCTCACCTCGCTCTTAGCCTTTGTTTTGGTGTTATGAAGCTCTTGTGTAGCAGTTTTTAGGTTTTTTGATTTTGATTTTTATTTTTATTTTTTTTGTATCTTGAAGCTGTGGAAGAAGATTGAAGAGTCATTCTTTGGAGAAGAGCTTATTGATCGAGATTTAGCTCCTTCATTTCGTGAATTTTGAGGTATAAATTCCATAACTTGTCAACTACTTGTACAGATCTTCTTTCAGGCTTGTTTATGGACTCATGCATATGTTAAAACCCTTTTTTAAGCTCTTTTGATATATAGAGCCCCATTAAGTCATGCATGCACGTAAAGTTGCCAACTTTACGTGATAAATCATCTTTTGGGACAAGATCTGAGAGTTTGGAATAAGGGTTGAATGGATTAATTACTTAATGATGTGAGGTGGCCAACTAGGGAGTACGTTGGGCGTACAAGCTGGTACGTTGTGAGCACTAGGCCTAAAGCGTGTACGACAAGCGTACAAGCCGAGTTCGCCCCGCATACTTAGCAAATGGGCTTCATATTTTGGGGTTCTCAATCTTGGGCCATGTTTGGACCTTTGGAGATTAGGGTCTTGTTACGCCATCAAATTTCGATTTTTGGACTCTTTTAGATGAAGGCCCACAAAGGGATTTGGCCCAATTTGGAAGATTGGGGCATAATTGGGCTTGAGTGACCATTTTTGGAATTAGGCCTTTTTAAGTAATTGGTTTGGGATTTGGCCTTGGGCCAATTTAGGTAAACGGTAAACTGGTCTTTTACCCTAGTTTGGACTCCTAGTATGAGTCGGGATCCAATTATTAATTGGCTTTTATTTTATGATGATAGCGCGGGGATTTTTGGGCCAGCAGCTAGAGATTTATCTGTGAGATTCAACAGTTTGAGGTGAGTTTCCTCAACATCATTAGCAGGTCTAAGTCACCATTGCCTAACCATGGTTTGTTATGTTAAGTGCTAGATGTTTGTGTGACTCTTGCATGTGTATGTGCTTGTATGGTTACTAGGTGGGGCCCGATGGTTATCCTATATGATATTACCTTGTTATACATGTATGTTTTGTATGTTGGGTGGTGCCCGTTATGCGAGTTAGGGCGAGGCCCGTTATACTTTGTGGGTCGGGCCCGTTATGCGAGTTAGGGCCAGGCGTGTTATACTCAGTAGGCGGGGCCGGTTATGCAATTTACGGCAAGGCATGTTATATTCATGGGTGCGGCCCGATATGCGAGTTAGAGCGGGGAGTGTTACACTGATCGGTCGGGGCCCATTATATGTTTTATATGTATGGTATGTGGTATTTGGGGGGAAATTCACTAAGCTTCGTGCTTACAGTTTTTCAGTTTATGTTTCTGGTACTTCTACTGCAAAAAGGGAAGAGGTCAGGGTGATTGCAGTGCTCACACGATATTGTTCTACACTTCATGATGAATCTGATATTTTATGATGTTTTGATACATTTGTTCAACTTGGGACTTATGATGATGTTTTGGTATATGTTTTTTATTAATTGAAAATTGAAATTTTTGGGTCTTGTTTTTGGGATGTCACAAAAAGGTCCCACCAAGATTCGAAGCTTTCTGGGATTAGGTGGACATTACCGAAGGTTTATCCACAGATTTTCTTCGATATTTTCTCCATTAAAAACTTTGAACCATAATCGAGCTATATATACATGGAGTGAGAAACATAGAGAAGCATTCAAGAAATTAAAGAACAAGTTGTGTGAAGCACCGATTCTTTCTTTGCCTGACGGAGTTGAAGACTTTGCAGCCTATGGAGATGCATCTAGAGTTGGGTTAGGTTGTGTTCTAATCTAGAGATATAAGGTAATAGCATATTCATCTCTACAACGAAAAGAGCATGAGAAGAACTACCCCACTCATGATCTAGATTTGGCAGCGATAGTATTCGCAATAAAGATACGAATGTATTATCTTTATGCCACAAAGTGCAAACTCTTCACTGATAATAAAAGTCTCCAATGTCTCTTTGATCAAAAGGAATTGAATATGAGAGAACGACGCTAGCTAGAATTACTTAACGATTACGATTGTGAGATACTTTACCACCCTAGTAAAGCAAATGTCGTAGCTGATGCTCTGAGTCAAAAAATAAACTTTGAAAGAAAAAGGCCAAGAGCGTTAAGAATAGAAGTTGTCTCAACAATTGTGGAAATGATTAAGTAAGCTCAGGAAGAAGCTTTGGAGAAAAATGACCACAAGGAAGAACGTTTAGGGAAAACGTTGATATTCGGTAGAAATAGTCAAGGATTGAAGGTATTCCAAAAAAAGGATTTGGTTGCCTAAGATGGGAGTAATAAGAGACCTTCTCATGGAAGAAGATCACAAGACCATGTACTTGATTCATCCCGACAACACGAAGATGTATAGGGATCTAAAACCTTACTATTGGTGGCCAACGATGTAGCTCGATGTTGCAAAGTATGTGGCAAAGTGTGTAACATGTGCAAAAGTTAAAGTGCAACATCAAAACCATATGGGAGTTTAGAACCCTTGCATGTTCCCATGGGTAATTGAGAAGATATCACCATGGATTTTGTGACTAAAATACCCAGAATGAAGAACGGTCACGACATGATTTTTGTAGCTATTGACTGATTCACAAAGAATGAACACTTCATAATAGCCAATGAGAGACGGTTTATGGATAAGCTTGCAAATGCCTGCGTGAAAGAAATAGTAAGACTTCACGTTGTTCCTTTAATGATTGTATTAGATCGTGACAGTAGTTTCACGTTAAGGTTTTGGAAGAGCCTACAAGAGGAAACATGTTTGAAGTTGTATTTAAGTATAGCCTACCATCCGCAGTCTGATGGTTAGAGCAAAAGGACAATTTAAACACTGGAAGATATGTTAAGAGCATGTACCCTATAATTCCAGGTAATTAGGAAGAACATTTATCCCTGGTAGAGTTTTCCTACAACAATAGTTACCATTCGAGCATTAAAATGACACCTTATAAAGCCTTGTACAGATAGAAGTGTCGTATGCTGTCTTGTTGGCTTGAGGCTGGAAAAAAGCAGTTTATGGTTCCCAAAATAGTCCATGAGACTGCAGAAAAGCTAAAGGTGAGTAGAGAAAGGATGTAGAAGTTCAAGATCACCAAAAGAGCTATGTTGAATAGAAGTGACGACTAATGACATTCGAAGTTGGAGATTCGGTGTTGCTCAAAGTCTCACTGTGGAAGGACTTATAAGATTTCGAAAGAGATGAAAGCTGAGTACAAGATTTATTGGGCCATTAAAGATTCTTCAGAGGATTATGAACCAAGCTTACAAGCTGGAATTGCTAGAAGAACTGGATGGTGTGTTATTTGATGAAGTTCACAGGATAAGTTCCCGATATAATTCCACTTTCGGAGTTAAGGATTGATGAAGATAAGAGGTTAATCGAAGAGCCTGAAGTGACTGATGAACGCAAGATGAATAAACAGTGACACAAGATGGTCGAATTAGTGCAAGTATGATGGAAACATTTTAATGGGCCGAACCACACCTGGGAGATAGAAAGTGACATGATGAGTTGCTAGTCACATCTGTTTGATAATGCATGATTTCGGGATAGAAGCACCCTAAGGGGAGAAATTTTAACGCCCGCATTTCTGGCTAAGCATTAATAAGGTGATGTAATAGTTAGTGTTAGGGCCAGGATTTTGGAATTTCATTTAGGATCCTCAAAGCTCGGGATCCTTAAATAGACTTCAGGATCCTGATTATTATCTTTTATTTTTCTAACATATATAACTCTTATATGCTTCGTTATTTTTCTCACATGTGCAGAAATGGTCAGCCAAAGACTTATTCTCAAGGAGTAGTCATCGTGACCATGCAAAAGACCCAAAAGACCAAGTCAAATAACGTCTATAAGTTGATCTCGGAGGATCTCGAAATTATCAGACTTCTTGTGATTAGCTTTCAACCATAAAAAACACTTGTATTCAGCACACTACACACGACACTAATCTTATCTACGATATTGGCACTTTCTTTTTATACATTCATCTCTGTAATCAATATTATTAATCAATAAAATTACTCATGCAGGTGACCATTATGACCTCCAAAGGTTTTGTGCTGAAGATCCTAGGAAGGATCAAGGGCTTTCCTTGTAACCCACTTGTGTTACTTTCATCACTATTTCATGCTTATTTTATAATGCACATCACAATATCTCATACAATTTGGTCAGTGTTTTGAAAATCGGACCGGACCGGCCGGTTGGACCGATTCAACCAGGAACCGGCAAGGTTACCGGTTTTTTATCCCCAAAAAACCGCTTGTTATCGAAACCATAAAAAAACTACTGGTTTACTTATAATACGTAAAAAATCGGCTTGGTTCAACCAACTCTAAATCCGATTTATTGAAAAAAAAATAATTTTCTTGTATCCAGCCCAAAAGAGTCAACCGGCCTAAAAAGAATTTGTTGTTCATACTTCATTTGTTCCAGTAAATTCTGATAATACTTCCTTTTAATTACTCATTTTTCCTTCTATTTCCCTCACCCATCGATGTGGGATTCCTCAAACGTAACTCTTCCATATTCCTTTACACTAAATATACAACTTCCTCTACAATCCCCTTTACAATTTACACAACAAAAATAAACAACACGGATCATCTGAGTTAATAAATAAGTTAGGGACCAAACACACAAATTACCCAAACCGTAGGGACCATTCGTGTAATTTACTCTTACGGTCTTACCTTTTTGGTTTGTTTACATCTGGGTAAGTATCTTTTTTTGTACACATCTAGGTAACGAACTTTTTGGAAGTGTTCACATATGACTATTATGACTGGATGTAACCTGCTACAGCCGGTCATAATGATTATATGTGAACACTTCTGAAAAGTTCGTTTACCTAGATGTATAGAAATAAAAGATATATACTTACCCAAATTAGAACCAACCGAAAAGTTAATTACCTTAATAAGTCTATTTCCCCATTAAATATATATTATATATGTTTACTTCGATTTTTTTACACGACAACTTAATATACATATATAAAACACAAACAAACACTATGTATGTTTTTATATGCATATACACAAGTATAATTTATTCTTTTACACATAACACAACACACACTTTCATATATGGACTTAACAATAAATATCTCAATTTCTAATAAAAAGTTATTATCTCAAATTCTTTTGTTTATGATATATATATATATATATATATATATATATATATATATATATATATATTCCGATTTTTAGGATCGGTCCAATCGGTCGGACCAGTTGAACAATCAAAACGGTAAAACATCCAGTTCGATGTTCGGTCCAGTTTTCAAAACATTGAATTTGGTCGAGTTCCACTCATGTAATTTTTGACCAAACAATTTGGCGCCCACCATGGGACCGTGGTGTTCAAAATCCCTCGAAAAATCATGTCTACACAGTCGACTCTGTCCTCTTCCTCAATTCCTCCCTTTTCCTCCAAAAACCTTCCACCACCTCTAGTCGGAGCTCCCAAGAAAGCCTCATAAGCACCAAAGAAAAATACCTCTCAGATCGTTACCCAAGGACTCCAGGATCCTCATATGTTGATTTCCAACAAAGAAGTATTAATGAAGAGACTAGAACGAAAAGTTGCCCAACAACAGGATGATAATAGGAAACTTCTCAAGGAAGTGGAGAGAATGAGGATGGAAATTCACAAGCCTCAGGAAGCTACAACCTCGATCCTGCAACTTAGGATCCTAAGCTTCGACAGTGCGGGATCCTCCAAAAATCACCGAGAGATAGGATCCTCAGCACAAAATCCGCTCCTGTCTGGGATGAAACTCCTGAAAAGAGGGCTCATATGACCCAAGATGCCAATAAAACCTTCCTTACACCTAAGATTGAGGATCCTGGTAACTTCGTAAATGATAATGCCTTTAACATTGGCTCTATGGACCTTGATGCAGGTTTAAGTCCAGTCGTGGCCTAAGAACTTCAACAATTAAGGCGAATGATCTCTAGCATGCCAATATTGGTCCAACCCATAATGAAAGTATCCCCCACAAGCCACAGGATCTCAAGATTCGTTCCAGCAATAACTCATAGTGGAGTACCAAAGTGCTTCCAAACCCCCAATATGAAGCCTTATGATGGGACTGCAGATCCTAAGGAGCACGTAGCACTGTACCGGGAAAGGATGGAGATCATTCCCATTCCCACACACTTAAAGGAAGCTTGCCTTTGCAAGGAGTTTGGTTCGACCCTCATGAGATCGGCTTTAAAATGGCTTCTTAACGTTCCTCGTTACTCTATTACTTCGTTTGCTCACTTAGTCAATCTATTTCACAACCAGTTTTCTCGTAGTAGAACATTCGAAAAGATCACTAGTGACCTTTATCGAGTTGCTCAGGATCCTAAGGAATCCCTTAGGACTTTTGCGAACATATTCGGCAAGGAATCCCTAACAATCCCCAACATCGACATGGAGACTACAGTTGAAGCCTTCAAAATGGGCTTAAAGAAGGATTCTCCCTTCTATGAAGACCTCGTGATGACTCCATGTAAGAGGATGGACGAAGTCAGAAGCAGAGCACGAAGTTTCATAAGGCTCGATGAAGACAAGGTGACCCAAAAGAGGAGAAACCTACCAAGATCTTACGATCACACCAATGGAAAGGCCGACTCCTCAGCCCAAACTTCCTATAAGTCAAAACCATATTCCATACCTGACCATCATAGGCTTAATGTCGTTGAAGATGAGGGAGAGGAAGAAGATTTTGCCAAAATTACCGACTATTTTTTTCTGTGGATATTTCAAGTGTAATATTCGCTATGCAAAATCTTGGAGACAAAGCAAGACGGCCAAGGAAAAGAGAAAAATCCACTGCTTGGAAAGACAAGTCCAAATGGTCTGCATACCATGAAGACTTTGGTCATATCACAGAGGATTGCATAGCTCTCAGGAAGGAGATCAGCTACCTCTTGGGCAAAGGATACCTCAAAGAAATCCTTGGGAGAAGAAAAGAGAGATCCAAAGAGAAAGACCATAATACTCAGAAGATCCTTGACAGACCAGGATCCCCTCCTGCTGACGCTAAGGTAATCAATGTGATCTCTGGAGGATCTGGCATTTGTGGTACCTCTTATTCTGCAGCAAAGATGCATGCTAAGGTATCAAAAACTAAGAAAGAAAAAAGGACCACAGAATAACACGTCAGTCTCAAACAAGAAGGAGATCACCTTTGAAGAAGCAAATAGACAAGACATCTAGGATCCTAACCATGACGGATTGGTAATCACTCTCTACATCGCCAGTCATTTCGTCAGAAGGATCCTCGTCGATGGAGGATCCTCAGTCAACATTATACTCATGGACACATTAAAAAGAATGAACATCCCGAAGTCTAAAATAGTTAGAAGATACTCAGTGTTAATCGGGTTCAATGGCAAAACCAAGCATATCGTCGGCAAGATAAAGTTACATATCTACATAGATATACAACGTTTTTTGTGTAATTGGTACATTATCCTCCTATAATGTTATACAAGGTAGACCATGGATCCAAGAAATGAAGGTCGTTCCATCGACATATCATCAATGCGTGAAGATGCCTACCCCATGGGGGACAGTGAAGATCATATGAGACCAACAAGAATCCAAAGAATGCTACAAGACTTTAATGAAAGCCTCGACGATACCAAGAAAAGTATAGGTATTAAACAAGTGGGCACAAGATATACTGTAAGCAAGAGAACATGATATAAAAGAAGTGCCAGGCTCCTGAAGCCAAAGTTCTCATAGGATCCTCAATGCCTAAACAAATCGAACATGATATATTAAAGTTCCTCAAAGCTAGAAGCAAGATGTTTGCATGGAAGCATGTGGACATGACCGGTATAGATAAAAATATAATAACCCGTAAGCTTAACATTGATCCATCTTTAAGACCAATACATAAAAAGAGAAGAAAATTTGCACTAGAGAGAAACCAAGTTATACAAGAAGAAGTAGAAAAACTTCTCAAAACTGGGATGATCAAGGCTATGAAATTCTCAATGCGGCTAGCTAATGTGGCCATAATACAAAAGAAAAATGGTAAGTGGAGAGTATGTTTAGATTACACGGATCTTAATAAGACTTGTCCCAAGGATCCTTTCCCACTACTACATATAGACTCCATGATAGATGCGACAGCGTCTCATGAATTATTAACATTCATGGATGCATCAATGGGGTTCCAGAAGATCCATATGGAACCATCTGACCAAGAGGATACGGTGTTCATAACTCTAACAAGTATCTATTGTTATACTGCCATGCCATTTGGTCTTAAAAACGCAGGTGCAACATACAAAAGGCTAGTCAACAAGATGTTCAAAGAGAAACTGGGGGACACCACAGAAGTATACATAAACAACATGATGGTCAAGTCCAAGAAAGCTAAAGATTACCTCAAGGATTTTTAAGAAGCCTTTGACATACTTGACGAATATAACATGAAGCTAAATCCCTCTAAGTGCCACTTTGGAATGAGATCAGGCAAGTTCCTTGGATACATGGTGACCAAAAAAGGAATTAAAGCAAGCCCGGAGCAAATCAAGGTTGTCCTCGATCTAAGATCACCATCATCGACAAAAGATATCTAAAGACTAATATGAAGAGTGGAAACCTTAAACAGGTTCATCTCAAGATCCTTAGAGAGATGCAATCCTTTCAACGACATTTTGAAGAATAACAAAAGATTCAAGTGAACCAAGGAACATGAGCATGCTTTCTAGGAACTTAAAAAATATTTAAATTCAGCAACCCTATTGGTAAAACCATTAGATGGGGAACCACTTCTTCTCTACCTCTCGGTATCCTCAAATGCGGTGAGTGTAGTGCTAGCTAAGGATCTTAATGACGACCAACATCCCATCTACTATGTAAGTAAAAGTCTCCTGGATCCTGAGACTAGGTACTCCCACCTTGAAAAATTTATACTTACATTAGTAACTTCTTCTACAAAATTAAGACACTAGTTGAAACACACCCTATAACTGTAAGAACTAATTATCCCATTAAGAATGTTATGAGAAAACCAGAAATGTCAGGAAGGATGGAAAAATGGTCCATGAAATTGAACACGTATGTAATAAAGTGTGAGCCAAGATTCGCTATGAAGTCCCAAGAATTGGTGGACTTTGTGACTGAATTTAGTGATGATCTACAAGCTGAAGTGGAAGTAAAAGTCAGACAACTTCTAGAAAGGATGGGTTTTCTTTGTTTAAGGCTTCTTTCCTTTGCTGAATCAGGAATAGCCGATTCCAGGTAATTGCTTTTCCTAGCTCAAAGGCGATGACTAGTAGATATGAGGGTACGTATAAACATCTCAGTAGGTGTAGAATTATACATTTTCCCAAAAGTACATTCATTCATTTCTTTATTGGTCATCGTCCACGACGACAGAAACGACGTGAAAAATCTAGACCCTGAAAGAGGAAGGGACAGTGGTGGGCATTTGGGAAAGTCAGGCCAATCGAGTGTCGTCATTCGCTGACAGAACTTATTGAAAGAACAACAAAATATCAACGAAACTCAAAATTGTCAATCATGGACGCATATATATATATATATATATATATATATATATATATATATATATATATATATATATATATATATATATATCATGGTTGCAGAAATCGCTAATCGGTAGACTAGCGATTAGGGATTAATCTGCTAGGCAGTGATTAATTGGGGACCATTAATTATTAGGAAAATTATGCAAAAATTTATAAATCTAATTTTAATCCTTTAAAATAAGTGATTAATCGGAGATTAGGTCCGATTCGTTCTGACTTTGATCATTGACCAAACCCAATTAGGTTCGATTAGGTCCGATTAATTCTAAATTTGACCTGCATTGACCAAGCCCAATTATAGTGATTGATTAGCAATTAATCTCATTGGTGGAAGTCCGATTAGCGATTAATCGCTAAATAATCGACTGATTAGGTCGATGTCTACAACATTGATATATATATATATATATATATATATATATATATACACACACACACACACACACACTCAAGCGAATCCCATTATTGGTATCAAACAATTAGCAATTCATACAAGCTAAATCTTCTAATTGATAATTCGGCCAAAAAAAGAACATGAATTTAATTGATTCATTTTTTTATGTCAAAATCTTGATTTTCATCCAAAAATTAACTCCATTATTTATTTTGTTCTCGTTGCAAGAAGAAATGTGCTATGCCCTCGATCTCTAGAGAGCGAAAGAGTTGGCTGGTGATCCCTAGGTTGCAACATGTTCGATTGTGAACTCCTCGTGTCGCTGTCATTGTTTCTAGGACCGACCGACGCCTCACCAAGTACCTACCTAGTGTCAGTCGCACATTCAACATAGCGTTTGAACTCATGTACCTTTCAAAACCAAGGGTCTTCGAGCCTACTGCGTACATGAAGGTGACTCGCCCCCGATTATAGGAAGCCCAATCTACAATTTGACATGCTTTTTGTATCTAAGGTAAGGGGAAAAATGCTAATCTATGTGCCAAGGAAGGTAGGCCTTTAAGGGAAGTAATTCATCCGGTAGGTACTACTAACTAGAAGAGACTGAGAAAAAGGGATTTTATCTCCCTAAAGTCAAGTCTCCTTCCTATCGTTTTCAGTCTATTTTCACTTCCTCCATCTTTGGAATTGAATCAATAGTAGCAAAGGAGACAAGTAACTGATTAAGAAAAGGCATATCAGTAGGCTGTATCGAAGAAGAAGAAGAAAAGAAGCATTATGCCTAGGAAAAAAATAAAACTTTGTTAGAAATTAACACATTCCTTATCAAGATAGGGATTCAAAAGAATGGTCTATCTCTTTCGTACTTTGGATACCTGTAGAACCATAAAAAAATACTTTTGAAGTTTCTAACATATAGATAACATCATATAAATACACAACGCATATAGATAAACAACACAAATGAAACTACATCATTATACATTAACAAGGATGGACGTAACTTACAGTATCTAAAATAAGAAATCATATATTAAATAGTTTTATTACGAAGTTATACATTTTATTATTAAATAACAAAGTACGTAGTATATTAATTGTATAATTTGAATAAATATTATAAACGAAGAATGGTTATTTAGGCCGAATCTCGATTCCCTCCACGATAAGACCACTCTTCCGCTTGTTCAGCGTAACCTCCTTAAACACCATCTCAACTTCACCATCATCTCCTTCCTTGTACTCGAATTCTCCCAACTTAATCTCCATCCACCCATCGTTTCTCCTAAGAGGAATCACATAGTCCTGCCGCACACGCCCTGGTGTTTGAAGATAAACATTTTCAGTCTCCCTTTTTACCCCACGAAAACTTACACTTGATTTTGCTGGCGCATCAAGTCCAGAGCAATTCTCAGTAGTTCGAAAGACAAGATAGGCGACATATGTATTGTTTTGTGACAGATTCACAGCTGCTAATTTTCCGTGGATCTCAAGCCACCAAACTTCTCTAAGTGTGCACACCTCCGGGAACCTACAGAAACGGCAACGTAAGTATATGCATGAATGCCAAATTCAGTATATTAATAACGTACAATGTGACGCTTAAGAGAGAAAGAGAAAGACCTTGATTCCGGTATATGTCCCCATTCCCAGTATCGTGTGTCATCTTGCCATTCAATGGACAGGTCGTTGGCCCCCAACATATGAAACTCCTGCTTGTTGATTTGGAAGCTCAGTTTATTGAATAATTCTTATGAGGATAAATCTTAAGCAGAAGTTTGTTAAAAGTAATTTCGAAAAAGGAATATGCAAGTCTTATTAGCAGACGCGTAATTAAAATTAGTTTTTAGAACTAAATTAAAAC
Source organism: Lactuca sativa (assembly GCF_002870075.4). Lineage (NCBI taxonomy): Eukaryota > Viridiplantae > Streptophyta > Magnoliopsida > Asterales > Asteraceae > Lactuca > Lactuca sativa. Next base: position 113,759,989 of record NC_056624.2, read on the forward strand.
AACAAATCCTTTCTCTTATTGAAAACATATTGTTATAAAAAAAAGATTAGAAGCTTACCATTGTTTTCTATATTGGTGATTATGTATGGTTATGGTAGTAGCAGCTTTTCTGTGAATATATATAGAACCCAATTTGTTTAGAAGCGCGTACCTATAACGGTGGACTAACATCGAGGCCTTTAAAAGTCAAATGTTGTATCTTGTATATTTTATCATTATAGATGCAACGGTTACGAAGTTCTTTAAAGTCAAATGTTGTATCTTGTATAATTTATCTTGGTAGTCATGTGGAAATTTCACCAACGGAACATCAATCAGGACTTGGTAATACCGACCTTTTTTTTGTGATTATTTACTAGTTATAAACCTTGTCTATTTGCATTAACATCTATTCAAACGGAATTTAATGGAATTTCACTACAAGAAAAGTCCTTATTAGTGACGACCTAAAATTTTGTCACTAAAAACATCTTTTAGTTACCAGGAATTAAGCGGTCATTGAATTTTGGTAATCCTATAAATTTAGTGACCAATTATATATGGTGGTCACTAACTCGGTCACTAAAAATTGAAAAAAATAAACCATTTTTATTTCATATCATAATAACTATTTAGTCAGTAAAAATAAGGTCACTATGTTAACTATTTAATGACCAAAAATATTGGTCATTGTATTAGAAGCTTAGTACAAAAAAGATGGTCACTGTATTGGAGATTTAATGACCAAAAATAGTGGTCAGTGCCTACTCTTATTCAAAACTAATACTACACTTTTGTTATTGAAAACTACATAAATGCGGTAAAACAATTAGTGGCCTCTCAAATTAGTGGCCTCTCAACAGTGGTCCCTGAATTACAAGTGAAAAACCATTACGGATCATAATATAGTAGTCATTATATATATATATATATATATATATATATATATATATATATATATATATATATATATATATATATATATATATATATACTAGTCATTTATCCGCGCCAAGCGACGAGTGCGGATAGTTTATTCTACAAATTATTTTAGAGAGGTGATTAGTTTTTTTTTTTGTCAAAGAAATGATTACTTTCACCTCAGTGATTAGTTTGCTTCAAGAAACATATCATATTAAAAATAAGGCACGATGTATTGACAAATATCACTTATTAGTTTCAATTCAAATATTGTTTTTCTTTTCGTCATAAAATGTATTTTTTTAATGTGTTCATCGCTTTTGTATATATTTTATAGTTTTTTCGTTGGATTTATTTTCTCAAAAATTGATCATTTTTAGTTAATGATAACATATAAAAAAACATTTTCTTCATTGATGTAAATTAATTAACAAAACATAGTAATTTCGGATTAATATTTGGTATTTTTGTTTAGGGTTTATGTTACAGTCTACGGTTTATTGTTTAGGTTATTGAGTTTAGAGTACAATATATAAGTAGATAATGGGATACATGTACGATGTGGCTGCGATTGTTAATTTCATTTCAATGAATAGTTTACATACAAATATTAACTCAATTCGATGAATAGTTTCTGTGTGGCGTAGTTTCAATTCACAAACATGTCAAATTCCAAAACAATACGAAATGGATCAGTATATATCACCTTACAACCACTAAACCGAGTTTCATACAAGCCCCCCACGGTTTGAAGCAACCCGCGACTATGAATTGACATCCACTACTTCTTGTCATAATCTTCTTCACCATCATAAACAAACCACTTATCACTTTCAACTATACCTTAGTCTCCTTGTTGCAACCGTGAACTGCCATGCAAGCAACGAGCTTTGGAGAGATATAACCTAGATCACATCTAACATCACCTCTTAGGCATACCACACCCATACAACGGGTTTCATCAACCATGATCTCGGAACCCCACCGACTACAACTTATGACATCATAAACTACACCTTCATAACCAGGGGAAAAAACCCTTCCCAGAACAGAACAAAAGAGATTAATAAAATGTTAGTTCTTGTATGTGATAAGGAAAAAGGAAGAGTAAAAAGAAAGTGTTAGTTGTGGTTATAGTTTTTAAATTCTTTTGACAAAAGTGAGTATAAGTACCAAAGATCTAAATGGTTTAATGATTTTCTAAGTCCAAGCGAAAGATTACCCGACATTACTCTAAATATGATGACCATTAGACAACTAAATATTCCGTTGACTTTTCTTACCACTACCATCAAAGACTTTATTTGTTTTTAAAAGATAAAATAATAATTAAATACTTTCCAACAAAATCATCAATAGTAATTAATTAGTTTACAATAAAATCTTAATAACTTTTTTCCTTTTAATCTTCCTTTTAATCCATATATTCCTCTCCCTTCAAAAAAAACATTATCCCCAATAAAATTTAAATAACTCTTGGGTCTGGGAAAAAACTATATGTAAATATAAAGCCATTAGCAATATGTGCCCATGACATTTTCCTAAAAGTTAAATGTGTACATATACAAAATTAGATCTACACAAACAATACAGTTAACATCACATGGGATTTCACATCCTTCTGTTTCATAGGAAATGCATTTCTTTACCTTTACCCTCTAGAATCTTTACTCTGACAACACGATTTCTATAAAGATCTGTAACAAAAAAGACACCCACACACAACCCACAAATATTGTATACATTAGTAACTTGATATAACACTAAACCCAAAAAAACTATGTACATTAGTAAAAAAAATGTTTTTTTTTTTATGTTTATAAGTAGTTACGACATGTTGGTTTAATAAAATTAAAAAAAAAAAAGAATTGTAGCACATATTTCCCGTTTTCCCGGTCCCAACTCTTGATCGACCGCCATATAAGCCAAAAATGTGGATTTTAATGAAGAAAAGAATTAGAAAGGTGTATCAAAGTAACATCAAGAAAAATAGCTAAACATAAGGAAACATGTGCAAATGGCTCCATTTTGACTCCATATTCTGAACTTGATAAAGTATGTAGTGCACACAAGACAAATCAATACAATTATCATTAAGAATGACCAAAATACCGTTCATGAAGTTCAAGTTTAATCTCTATCTTTTAGGCATGTAGGCTTGCTCTATTGTGTATCCATGTTTTCTAGGCAGAGGATACATGAGTCGATTGGTGAATTGATGCAATGAGTACCTGAAAAATGCAAACATTTTATAGGCAGTTAAGTTTGATGGGATATTTACAAATTTACACTTAGGGTTGTTTTTCCTTATAGATAAATAGCAACATACTTAAAATTATATATCCATAATAGCACACACACATCACACGTCATAGAAACACACACATGTACACCAAACACAAAAAGAAAATTAGCAATGGACTTTGGAAGATATGACCATTTATAACACTCTACTTTCATATTTCTATATTTGACTAAATAGAAAATGAAAGCATGATGCTATATTTGACAAACAAAAAAGAGTACATTGCTATTCGAAAAACATAAAATGGAAGGAGGTTTCTATTAAAACGTTGATGTCTCAAAGTACAATGCTATTATGAGACATAACTCTCATTAGAAACCCTAAAATATGTATTTACTTAGATTAAGAGATAAGAGAAGAAATGAGAAATGGGAGCTATTTATATATTGTAACAAATGTATAGACTTGTCCGCATTAAGTTTATGAAGTTAAAACAAAAAAAAATCATCTTAGTAGAAAAGAACAACATACCAGTGATCATTTTCGTAGTTTTATTTGGAATCTTACCACACTTATCACATACCCTGCATCCAAATAACATATAGAGGAATATAAACACAACGCACCATTATTAAAAACATTTGTTTTGCCAAATTTAAAGCAAATAAGACCTGAATTGCATCACAACATAGGAATATAGTCAACTTGCAAGTATGCAACCATTACAAAATTTAATCTTATTAACTTGAACCAAAACTGAATGAAAATCATATGCAAATAGAAGTAATAAGATTCAACCACAATACATTACAGTTAAAAAATTAGACTTAATTGGGATTCCAACTCAAAAGATGACAAAATAAGAAAGAAACACCACACTATTGTAAAATAAACCAAAAAAATCAGACTTACCTGAGATTCCAACTCCAAAATCAGATTTGATCATGCATGTGCAAAAAAAAACAAAAAAAAAACTAACAAACAAAATTGAGCATATGTTGAGAATAGGATTCAGCAGTGGCACTTTGTGTTGAATATTAGATCCGAAATCGATTTTATAGAAGAAATCACTTAACAAATCAGTTTCAAATAATAAATCGATTTCAGAAATAGAGAAGAGAAGCAAGTATATCGATTTTATAGAAAAGATTTCAGCGATGGAGAAGAGAAGCTTACCAGCGGCAATGCTGGGGGTAAGAAGGTGATGAAGTGGTGGTTCTAACAGAGGAATTCCTGCAAACACCATACTGAAAAATCTATCAAGATGCAAATAAAAACAAAAAACTCAGTTCATGTTAATATTAGAAAACCCCAAAATCGGAAAAACCAAAATTGAGAACATATAATTTAGATTCCTCAATTCAATTATGAATTTTGAAGAGAAACATTGACAGTAAGAAAGAAAAAAGAACAATCTCAGAAAAAGAGCAAATACTTGCAAATCGGCTGAGTCCAAGGTATAGGGTTTTCATTCAGAATACTCAAATCTCTCTTATTTTATAACCAGCAATATAGATAATCGATTGATTAACTACTGAAGCATAACATAAATCGTGTTGGTTGTTGCCGTCGGAAGCCATGACATCAAAGGGTGTGTATGTGTGTGTTTGTGTGGTGCTGCGATGGCCAAGAGAAAAAGTGAATGAAGAAAAGAAAGAAACTGAATATGAGTTTGGAGAGAAGGGAAGTAATCATGTGAAGAGGAAAGAGAAGGTGGAGGAGTTGTATGGAAGAAACGCAAGATACCAATGAATCGAACACGTTTTTTATTTGAATATGCTGAATGTGAGGAATACCAGTTCAGTATTAACCGATTCAAAAGGTTAATCCTTTCGATTGATGTTGCTTGGCGACATGCGTAATGAGTGATGACGGAAGGATTGAGTGGTGGTAGCGGTGGAGTGTAGGGTTTATGGAGAACGGGGGAGCATAAGGGTGGTGAGACGCAACATATAGGGGAAGGAGGAGAGGATGCTGCAAGGCGTTTCCCAGATCAACTGATTCAAGAAGTCTAGGATGCTATATAACTTTGACTGATCCAACAGACTCAATTGATTTTGACCAATTAAAATGGAGAAATAGTGGGGAGGTTGTTGGAGTGATAGGGAATAAGATATAAGATCCGGTCAAAATCCATGTTGATTAAATAAGAATCATTGCATAAAGTTGTTGTATATGATGCATAACAATTTATACCTTTTAAAATTCAGCATAATCTTGTAAATGCTTTTTAAGGTATATATATATATATATATATATATATATATATATATATATATATATATATATATATATATATATATATATATATATATATATATATATATATATATATATATATATATATATATATATTAATGTAAATTATTTTTTTTAATGAAAAAACATCATAAATGGTCCATGTGGTTTCCCAAAATCTGAAGTTTAGTACTCGTGGTTTAGAAACGTCATAGATGTTCCCTATGCTTTCAAACCTATTGATGATTGGTCCTTTTTGCTAACTCCGTTAAGTTTTATCCGTTAACCGAGGGGCATTTTCGTCATTTCACACCACGGGGACTATTTATGATGTTTTTTCTTATTTTTTTTTAAAAAGAAAAGTTAGATATAGTTATTTAATATATAAAATCTCTCTTTCTCTCTCTCTCTCTCTAAATGCTACCACCATCAATAATAACCCTTGATTCCTCTAAATCAAAGCCAAAATCTCATATTCAGACGCCAACTACACCCAATTGAATTAGGTCAACGCCAACTACACCCAATTGCCCCTGTGGTGGTAGTAGATGTTGTCGGTTCTCTTTATCATTCTTTGAAGTGTATTCCAAGATTTTGTTCTCCTTTGTTGGTGGTTATTGCTAAGCCTTTTATTATTTTCGAGTTGTTTTGTTGTTTGGTTCTTGGATGCCTTCTTGTTGTTGTTTTGGTGAGATTGTCTATGTTTTTTCCTGGTGCTAGTGGGGGTCTCTACTGTGTATTTTGGTTCCTGCGTTTCATCTTGGAGTTTGGTTTTCGTGCGATTTCTTAGTCATTTGTCGAGGTGGTGAGATCATTGTTTCTTGCTGTTCGGTTCTACTTGCAGTTTGGTTGGAGATATTTTTTAGGGTTTTAACATCAACAAACACTCAGTGGATTTAAATTTTGGCAAATTTGGGGTTAAATTTATTGGGGTAAACAAAAGCTTTTGGATGTGGGGTAAGAAAAAATTGGGGTTGAATCCTCATCGCCTCCCTCGTTTTCATCATCTACAACTCCAATTTCCTCTCCAAACTTCGACTTTTCTCCCCTGTGATCAGCTAGCTTAACCTCTCTAACCTCCGATTTCCGCTTCAATCTTTGACGCCTCAATCACATTCATTATCTCCAACTTTTCCACTTCCTTCTTCTTCATCATACTCTGAAAATCACATATGCTCACCAAGCTCTTCATCAAAGAACATGCTTCATATGTTCGTCGCAAGATCTGGTCTAACCTGTGTGATGAAATTCTTGAAAGAGATAAGAGATGATTGATGTTGTTGAGGCTAGATCTGATCGATTTTTGTGTTTGTTTAGGTAAATGTTCTAAAGGTTATACTGGAAAACTCTTGAAGGTTTAAACAATTCAATGATTCTGGAATGGAATATGTATGCTAAAACATTTTGACGAAGATGATGTTGATACGAGAGAGAGAGAGAGAGAGAGTATTAAATAACTATATTTAATTTTTCTATTAAAAAATTGAGAGAAAACATCATAAATGGTCCCTATGGTAGTGAAATGACGAAAATGCCCTTTGGTTAATGGAAAATACTTAACGGAGTTAGCAATAAGGATCGATCGTCAAAAGTTTTGAAAGCATAGGAACCATCTATGACGTTTCTAAACCACAGGTACTAAACTTTATATTTCTGAAAACTATAGGGACCATTTATGATGTTTTTTCTTTTTTAATTAATATTTTTTAATTTTGGAAATGACTACAACTTTCTTTTCATTTAGACATAATTTTGCAAGACTGGACCTTATAAATATATTTACTATAATAATATTTAAAAATACTAGTCCTTATAAATAGAGTTATTATAATAATATTTAGAAATAGTGGCAAGAAGGACAAACAAATTTGAAAAAGTCATTAGAAAAAGTTATGGGTTCTATTTATATTTTGACTAAAACAAATAATACCATATGTTGACAAATTTTGACCTAGATCGAAATATACGCACTACCACCATCAGCATAGTTCCATCCACAGGCAGTTCTAAATAGGGCTGTTGACTATTTGGATAAAACCGAATTGTCCAATTGGACAATTTGGATTGGACTATTTGGTTCGGATATTCTGATTTTTGGATTGGTTTTCAACAAAACCAAATTATTATTTTGGATTTCGGATTGGTTTTGGTTTATAAAATAAGAACCGAATAGTCCAAAAAAATCGAATAAACATTTATTATTTATTTATTTATAATATATATCTATAGTTATCTATTAATTTTTTAATTTATTTTTTTCAAATAGGTTCAAAACATTTCACCCGATAAAAAAACATCAATATGTATTATCTCTTAAAATTTTTCTATCTATAAAATATTTAACTATAATATATCTGCTTAGTAGTTGTTTATAAATTTCAAATCACAACTAAATAATTTTTTCCGCTTCTTGAGTAAAATTTGGTAATATTATAACTCTATGTTGTTTTAAAATGTTTTGGTTTTTGAAAACCGAATTATAAAAACTGATCCAACCGAATTGTAATTGGATCAGATCGGATCGGATTTGAATTTAGTTTGGACTATTCGGATTCATGTTTTGAAAACCGAAATCAATTTGGATTCAATTGATTGGATTGGATCAAACCAATCCATCCAAACGAACACCCTAGTTGTAAACCTCCACTTGTCGGCCCACCGCGTTGCTTCATCCCCTCCGTCGACGCACCTCCTCACGTTGGTATGGGAGTTTGGACCTAATCGCATCGCGTCGCCGTTTGGACGTAATTGAATCGCATCGCATATCCGTTTCGACCTAATTGTGTCACATCGCATCGCCTATTTGGACCTAATCAAATATGTACAGATTCGCTCTGATACGTAGACCATGGTCATATCTCAATTTGTCTCTCCTTCTCAGTTCTTCGCATCTACCATTTCTGGTATCGCTCTCCCTCTATCTCTATCTCTCTCCCAATTCTGTGTATTTCTATGTTTTGATTTTATTAGGTTTAATTCCAATTTTTTTTCTTTCTAAGTGGCTGTGAATCTCTATGATTTGTCTTTTGACAGAGAGTTTGTTTGTTCTATGTTAGCTCCTCTTGTGATTTATTCTTCAATCAGATAAGGAAATACATTGTAAATGCTTCACAGTTCATTATCTTAACAATGTCACTAATTTTGACTTCAATTATAGTATCCTAGATAAGCAAAGCAAATAATTCTTTACTCATTTTCTTTTGGATTTTGCAAACAAACTCAATTAAACATGCTCTGATGGAGAATCACTTTTGTTTAGCAACAAATGAGCAGACTCATTGTGCCACAAAAGTGGACGAAAGCATGGCATACATGGGCTCTTTTCAATACATCAGTGATGTCCCATTATATAGTGAGAGGCCTTCCTAATTTTGCTGCACAATTTGTAGTGGCTGCAGTCACTGGCTACTTTCATTGTATAGCTTGTGCAACACATGCTAAGAGTGTAGATGATAGCTTGCAGGTGAGTCATTATAAACTTTATATGTTGGAATGGTTCATTCCATTGTTTTTCATATATCTTCAATATTTATGATGAGTTCACTTTTCTGATTTTTCCAGGACATCCTTTGTCTTCTCACCTTGTGGTTCAACCATGAAGCTACTGTTGAGGTTCAAACAGCACTACAGAAGGGATTTTCACATGTTAACATCAACACATGGTGTTAGTCAATGTTGACCAGGTATTTTAGGAGAATAAAAAGGCACGTTGAGTTGTTGAAGAACGTTGTTGTGTTTTCTGATTTTCTGTTATTTTTTAGCCTATTTAAGTATCTTAGTCTAGCTTCATTTTGTATGCAATCTCTGTAACAACTTTCAGTCACTTTAATAAAGCATTAAGCATTCGGCTACTTTTCATTCCTCTTTTACCCATGTTACTAAATTAGCCCTGCCCACCAACAAGTGGTATCAGAGCCTGGTTCTGATCGTTTGTATGCCCAAGATTATTAGATACGACACCATGACAGTAGCTTCAACATCCAATCCACCCAAAGACAGCCCATACCCCCTTTAATGCCCGATGCTAACCTCATCAAATTACAATACATGGTCGATAAAGATGGAAGCTATTATGGATGCCCATGGTTTGTGGGATGCCATTGAGCCACCAATCGGTGAGGTTGTGGATGAGAAAAGGAGTAAGCAAGCTCGAGCTTTCATCTTCCAGTCGATCCCAGAAGAGATGCTTGCACAGGAAGCCAAGAAGAAGACAACCAAGGAGGTTTTTGAATCTCTAAAGTCAAGGTATGTGGGTGCAGAGAGGGTCCAAAAGGCAAGGTTACGGGTACTGAAAAGCAAATTCGAGGCACTCCAGATGAAGGAAACAGAGACCATAGATGAATATGCAGGGAAGCTATCTGCTATGATTTCAAAGTTTGGAAGTGCAGGTGCAATTCTGGAAGATGAAGAATTAGTAAGGAAGCTATTCGATACTGTCCCGGAAAAGTTTATAAATCTTGTGGCATCAATTGAGCAAAACTCCGATATGGAGTCTATGCCATTTGAGGAGGCAATTGGGCACTTAAAGGCTTATGAAGACCGACTCCGGCTCTGGAAGTCAAACTCAGGTGGTGATAATGCCCTGTTACTTGCAAAATCAGAGGGCTCCACAAGTCATCAAAGTCCAAGCAAGACCAGGGGTCGGGGGAGAGGTACAAGTAGTGACAGAGGTGGAAGAGGTGGTTTACGGGGTCGGGGGTCGACACGTGGAAGAGGCGGACGTTCTGGTGGTAGTTCACGACAGGAAGCAAATAACTCCAACTGGAAGCCACGAGACAAAAGCCATATAAGGTGTTTCGAGTGCCAAGAACTCGGCCATTATGCTTCTGAATGTAAAGCCAAGAAGCAGCAAGATCAGGAGGTGAACTTAGCTGCAGATGAAGATGGACCTGCCCTGCTGTTAACTATACATGGAGAAGAAGAAAAAAGTATGGTTCTTCTGAATGAGGAGAAGGTGTATCCGAACCAGTTAAAGGAAAGAGAAGATAACAACATGTGGTACCTAGACAATGGGGCTAGTAACCACATGACTGGTTCTAAATATTTATTTGCAGAACTAGATGAAAAAGTGACTGGACAAGTAAGATTTGGAGACGGTTCTAAGGTTCCTATCAAAGGAAAAGGAACTTTATTGTTTGATTGCAAAAATGGTGATCAGTTCATTATCCCAGATGTATATTATATCCCAGCTCTACATAGCAATAAAATAAGCCTGAGACAGATGACGGAGGAGGGATACGATATTGGAATGAAGAATGAATTTCTAAGGATGTATGATGAAGCTGGATGCTTAATAATGAAGGTACAAAGGTTAAAAAATAAACTTTATAAGATGAAACTCACACCTGGGAAACCCACATGCTTAGCTATACGTATAAGTGATGACTCATGGTTGTGGCATGCACATATGGGCCACACATATTTTAAGATGCTGGAAGAAATGACACGGAAGCAGATGGTGACAAGGATGCCTCTCATATCTCATCCAACACAGGTGTGTGAAGGATGTATGTTAGCTAAGCAACCTAGACAGAGTTTTCCAAAAGCAGCCCAATGGAGAGATAAGGAATCGCTTCAACTGTTACACGCAGACCTCCATGGACCCATCACACCTGCAACAAAGGGTGGCAATCAGTACTTTCTACTAATTGTTGATGATTATTCCCGATACATGTGGGTGTACCTGCTCAAATCCAAAGACGAAGCTTTTAGCATGTTCAAGAAATTCAAGTTACAGGTGGAAAAAGAAAGCGAGTGTAAAATCAAGATGTTGAGAACCGACTGGGGGGTGATTTCAACTCCACTTAATTCTTGAATTTTTGTGAAGAAGTTGGCATACGACGTCAACTGACGACTCCACACACGCCCCAGCAAAATGGCGTTGTGGAACGACGCAATCGAACGATCTTGGAGATGACAAGGTGCTTGCTCAAAGCCATGATGGTACCAGATCAATTTTGGGGAGAAGCTGTGAGTCATTCAGTGTACCTACTGAACCGAACTGGAACAAAAGCCCTCAAGGATGTGACTCCTTACGAGGCTTGGAAGGGTGCGAAGCCCTCGGTTGCACACCTTAAAGTGTTTGGGTGTGTGGGTTTTGTCAAAAAATTACGGGGCGTATCCAAATTAAGTGATCGGAGTGAAACCATGGTTTATTTGCGGGTGGAAGAAGGAACAAAAAGGTATCGGCTGTACAATCCCAGGAAGTGTCGAATTGTAATTGGAAGGGATGTGGTGTTTGAAGAGTCCAAAACATGGGCCTGGAATGAAGAAATAATTAATGAACCACTTACCACACCCTATTGGACTAACGTTTTGGTCCAAGAAGCAACCCAATTACAACCAGCCTAAGAACTACAACCATCAGACCATACGAATACAAGCCCCTCGACACCGACTAACAATCACGCATGCTCTTCTAGTTTCGGATCAAGCAACACGCCTGTTGATGAGACGCCGATTTCAGCCTCACCTGGAGATGGGTCACAAGCAGCATCCTTGAACCAATACTCTAGAGATTACGATGATATTGAGTCGGCAGCTTCGTTTGATAATACCCCAACAAAAGGGTTTCGCTCAATCAACGAGATTTACCAGAATACGGAGAGGATGGAGGAAGACGAGGTGCAAAGGCTGTATGAGCGAAATCAAGAACTGTTGTTGATCGATGATGAACCCACAACATTTGAAGAAGCATCAGTTGAAAGTAATTGGAAGCTAGCTATGGAGGCGGAACTAAAATCGATCGAGAAAAACAATACCTGGGTTTTGACCAAATTGCCACCAAAATGAAAGGCAATTGGGTTAAAATGGGTATTTAAATTGAAAAGAGATGCAGCAGGAAACGTGATCAAGCACAAGGCCCGATTAGTCGTAAAGGGGTATGTTCAAGAAAAAGGCGTCGACTTTGAAGATGCTTGCGCACCAGTGGCTCGTTTGGAAACTATACGACTAATCCTGGCATTAGCGACAAAAGAAAACTGGCTTGTACATCACTTAGATGTCAAGTCAGCTTTTCTACACGGTGACCTCAAGGAAGAGGTGTATGTCTCTCAGCCAACTGGGTTCTCGGTCAAAGGAAAGGAGAATCTGGTCTATCGTCTCAGAAAGGCACTGTACGGATTAAGACAGGCTCCAAGAGCCTGGAATATGAAGCTGGATCATTCACTCAAAGGACTAGGATTCACCAGATGTGCTCAAGAACAAGCAATTTATAAGGTACAAAAATCCAATTTAATCCTCATTGTAGGAGTATATGTGGATGACCTTATAGTTACTGGCTCAAGTGAGAAAGGAATTCTAGAATTCAAGAAAAGAATGAAGCAATTGTTTGACATGAGTGACTTGGGACTTTTATCCTATTACCTGGGAATAGAAGTACATCAAGGGAAGAATGGCATTATGCTTTCACAGCAGGGGTATGCAAGGAAGATTCTAAAACTGGCAGGAATGGAAGAGTGCAACAGCTCACAATATCCAATGGAAGCCAAGTTGAAGCTAACCAAGGATGAACAGGGGGAACCTGTAAATGCAGCAAACTACAGGAAGTTGGTTGGCAGCCTAAGATATCTAGTACATACAAGACCTGATCTGAATTTCAGCATTGGTGTTGTGAGCAGGTATATGCAGAACCCAAAGCAAAGCCATTATGTAGCCATAAAGCATATCCTAAGATATGTGAAAGGAACAATAGAGTATGGTCTAATGTATCGCAGAGGAGGTGATGGTATGTTAGTAGGGTACAGTGACAGCAGCTACAGTGATGATCGGGAAGATGGAAGAGGAACCACAGGTGTGGCATATTATTTCTCGGGAAATCTGATAACATGGGCCTCACAAAAGCAACAAACTGTTGCGCTAAGCTCGTGTGAGGCGGAGTACATGGCTGCAACTGCAACTGCTTGTCAGGGTTTATCGTTGAGAAATTTGTTGAGTGACCTTGTTGGAAGAAAAGCTCAAAAGGTGAAGCTACTTGTCGACAATCAATCTGCTATTGCTCTTATAAAGAATCCAGTTCACCATGGGAGGAGTAAACATATAGATACCAAATACCATTTTATTCGTATGTGTGTTGAAAGGGAACAAATTAATGTGGAGCATGTAAGTGGGGACCAACAAAGAGCTGATGTATTGACAAAAGCAATGCCACGGATCAAATTTGCTGAGATGAGAAAGCTGAGAGGTGTTGAGTACCTGAAGAAGAAGGTCAACATTGAGGGGGAGAATGTTAGTCAATGTTGACCAGGTATTTTAGGAGAATAAAAAGGCACGTTGAGTTGTTGAAGAACGTTGCTGTGTTTTCTGATTTTCTGTTATTTTTTAGCCTATTTAAGTATCTTAGTTTAGCTTCATTTTGTATGCAATCTCTGTAACAGCTTTCAGTCACTTTAATAAAGCATTAAGCGTTCGGCTACTTTTCATTCCTCTTTTACCCCTATTACTAAATTAGCCCTGCCCACCAACACATGGTTGGTTTTTTTGCCTCAGATCATTGCAAGAATCCACTCAAATAATCATGTTGTGAGAGAGTTTATACAATCTTTTCTCGTTCGCATAGGACAAATCCATCCACATGTCTCTTCTGTTTTTCCTTTTTTACCCTTTTAGAACATAAAACACCATGTAGACTTACCTATTTTAAAATCCGTTACAGGCTCTTATGTATCCTCTTCTTGTGGCAATTGCATCATTTGCACCACAGCTTGTTGTGATTACCTCCAAACAGCGACCCAGAAAACTGACAATTCATGGGAGTGATGGGAAATATTATTCTTTTTTCTTCAAAGGACATGAAGATTTATGCCAGGATAAACGTGTCATGCAGGTTGGTTTTTTCTTTAATAGGAATAATACTTGAGTGAATTTATAAATTCTTTAATAGGACATGCCAAGAGTAGGAAATTTGACCAAGGAGAATGTTGTGGCTAGAAACTCAACAAGTTAAGAGCTTTTTGAAGTTTAAGAAGGTAATAAATATGAAATTACTGCAAATGTACTTATAGGAACATCATTAAAGTAGAGCGAAAGCTATACATTCTATGTACATATAATATAAAAAAATGAAATATGCAATAAATAACAACACGCGTTTGTTTATTTGTGTATTCTATATTGTACTTTCAACCTTTTTAAAAAGTACGTTGTTGAACAGGACAAGTTATTCGACCTACTGTCCTACATATTGGCAACACACATGGTCAAAATAGGTAATAAATGCATAATTATAATGTGGTAATGTTATAACTATAACAAGATATTAAATATGTGACTTTATGAGTCTACATTTTTAGGTTTGTAAAGGATATTGGATGTGTAGATAAAGATATGGGAGGTCAACATGAGGCATCTTCCCTTCGTGATGAAGTAAGTTTATCTTATTAAATTTAAAAGTTATTTGTACTTTGACTTATTTCTAGGGTATTTTACTTATCGGAAATTTGTATATGCTAGATCATCCGAATCAATATATATTTATGATATAATGTGGCTTCAGGATGTAGTGTAGTGTATAAAACTTCAGTTAAATGAAAGAACCAAAGGGCAATTTTGTGGGGATTAGGTTTACCGGTAAAAAGTACAATACTGATGAATACTTGGTACGAAAATAAAAACAAAGGGCATTATTGTCTTTTTTGGGTTACTGTTAAATGCGACAGGTATATTCAAGATTGTATAATACATTGTGACTATGGTTAGCAGGGGATTAGAAAGAGTTGGTTTGATGTTTTAAAGATTAGGTACAATCAAAATTCTAAGGGGTATTTTGGTCTTTTATGGAATTTAACGGATCTAAGACCTGGTGTAACTATAATTTTGGTCCTCTAATTGTGTTAATCTTGATTTAGGATGTAGTTTGATGGGTATTAGTTTCATTAGAAAAAGTAGAGTAGAGGAGGAATGATATAAAAGATAAGTTTTTTTGGGTGAAAATGAGATGTTACAGTTAAACCATGTATCCTTAGTTTACAAATTCTTTGAGTTTGACACAAAAAAAAGTTTATAAAATATATACTTTTGGTGGAAATACATTGCACATCCAACTTTTTTTATAACCTGAACTAACAAAAACCACATAGACCATTCTGCCCCTATTCAGAAATTGACAATTTGATTATAATTTTGACATTAATTATTTGTGATGATGTTTTTAGCTTGTGGTGGGATAGATAATACATGTGAGTTATCTTATATATATTGCAGGCATGGTCAATATTGACTTGGGAAGATTGCTTATAGAGGCTGCAAATAGATGAGACAGTTATTACAGAAAAAAAAAAAAGTTGTCTTGAAGCAGAGCATGTTGTCTGAATAACCGGAAGCGTTGAATCTTTTTTTCTTTTTGGGTTTTCTTTTTGTGTAATTTGCTGGAAAGTTGTTATAAGGTTTTGTTGAGGATATGATGTAAGTCTTCATGATTATTCAGACAGTGCCAAATGGAAAATAATTTTTCCCCATATTTTTGTTTTTATAATTTGAGAACTAATTATATATTTTTAAATTGTTCAGAGGATATCTTACCATTGATTAAGTTCCATGTGGGTTAAATACAAGAAATAGCAACAAAAATCAGTGACGAGTTTTTTTGGTAACTAATTAGATAAATCAGTGACGACCTTTTATGGTCACAAGTAGGATGGACCGGTGACAACTTTCTATGATCACTAATCGGACAAGACAGTGACCGAAAAAGACAGTGACAACTTTTTATGGTCACTAATTAGGTAAAACAGTAATAATATATAAATATAGTAAGATAA
Source organism: Lactuca sativa (assembly GCF_002870075.4). NCBI lineage: Eukaryota > Viridiplantae > Streptophyta > Magnoliopsida > Asterales > Asteraceae > Lactuca > Lactuca sativa. The sequence goes on from NC_056624.2 coordinate 113,776,129, forward strand.
TAGAATAAATCTATAAGTAGAGGCTATAGAGCGGGTAGCGGGAATCGAACCCGCATCGTTAGCTTGGAAGGCTAGGGGTTATAGTCGACGTCGATTCATCATTTTTAACGCCTCTAATTCAAAACCGAATATGAAACTTTGGTTTCATTCGGCTCCTTTATGGAAAATGGATAAATTGCTAGATTTCAGATGTGAACCAACTTACAAAAAAAGTGATACCCATAACATCTATGTCAGCTTTTTGTTTGAATATATTCAATTCAAAACGACTTGTTTTATAGATGATCCCTTGACGACTTTCATTGATTAGTGACGAAAACGGGTTGCCACAGATTTAGTGACCAATCTATTTTAGTCACTAATCAGTTTTTGTGACGGACCTATAGTGACGAAAGTGACGAACAAAAATTTGGTCACTAAATCATTTAGTGACGACTACTTCTACTGTTAGTGACTATTTCTTTTTCGTCACTAATTGGCATTTTTTTTTGTAGTGTTTTTTATTCTGGACAAGGACTACGTGACCAGACATGGAAGTGAAACCCCTTTACAAGAGCTAGAGATCCATCTATATGATTGGACAATAATAAATCAAACTAATTGTGCTGTCTCTTAGGCTTGCATCAAAACTCTTTTGTTGGGAACCTATACATACAAGTGCTTGAAACACGTTTTATCATACAAAAATTTACTAGTAAAGAAAGCATGGGAGATTCCGACAAAATCCCAACAAAGATTTAAACCGTAATTTAGCCGCATATTACCGCAAAATATTGATAAACTTAAAACATTAAATGTGCACTTAACGATAGCGTGTAGAGCACGTGTGACAATTTTCTTGCGATGACAAATACAATGCCGTGACTGCACCAAATATCAAGAAAATGGAAATTTCTCTCTTCTACCTTAATTATTTTAATCTATATTTTTTAATTTTTTTATTACTTTTTATGCAATATAAATACAAAACTATCAATTTTTTTTTTTTACCAAATTTATCTATTACATTTTACCACTTCAAATTATTAGAACTGTCCAAATAAATTTAATTCTGTCAACACACCAAATAGAAATATCTTTAGTTACCAGACTTCATCGCCATCCTTGTTATGTAAATGTGAATTTTAGTGAATGAAATTTGAAGTTTTGAATTTAAATTAAATATTAATAAAAAATTGAAATGTTGCTTAAGGAAATATCTTTAGTTCCCCGCCCCTACTTTTGGATAACACCTAGAACGTGTTTTGGAAAATATAATTAATTACTTGATGGGTTTTCTTTGTTTAATATTGTGATTTAGAAATGGAGAAAAGCGAATGAAAACCTTCTATTCATCATCTGATTACAAAGTACAATTTGTAAATATAATAATCTATGCTATTATAAGCTGCTAACATGAGCCTAACTAATCTGAAACAGAAAACTAATATCTAACTGATTAACAACCTCTTGCATATATGGTGTGAAAGTTAATGAAAAACTCTCTGTTGTTGATATTGTTGATACACGAGAGTTACAATGATATATATATATATATATATATATATATATATATATATATATATATATATATATATATATATATATATATATATATATATATATATAGAGAGAGAGAGAGAGAGAGAGAGAGAGGTAAATAAATTACATGAACACCCCTTTAACTAATATCCCCCTTCAAGCGAATCGGTGGTGGTCCAAGGCGAAGCATGTGACGAAACTGTTCAAACTGTTGTCGTGGAAGGCTCTTAGTAAAAATGTCTGCTACCTGAAGCTTGGTAGGAACAAACATGGTAACGAGTTTCCCAGATACAACGAGCTCACGAACAAAATGGTAGTCAAGATCGATATGTTTGGCGTGCTTATGAGACACCGGGTTTTGTGTGAGAAATAGGGCACTCTGATTATCACACAAGATGGTCGGACGACCAGTGGGAAGAAAGTGAAGTTCACACAACAAGTGAGTAATCCATATGAGTTCAGCAGCAGTGTTAGCGAAGGCTCGATATTCAGATTCACAGCTGGAGCGAGAGACCGTAGGTTGCTTTTTGGCGCTCCAGGATACAAGATTACCCCCCCCCCCCCCCCAGGAAGATCGAGTACCCATAGGTGGACCGACACATATCCAAACAACGAGCCCAATCCGCATCGGAATAACCAACAAGGGTTGTAGATGTAGGTCTCGAAAAAGTAAGACCATAGGAGAGGGTGCCCTTAACATATCGGATAAGCCGCTTGACCGCCTAATAGTGATCAATAGTAGGAGCCTGAAGAAACTGGCTAACTTGATTCACGGCATAAGAAATATCAGGACGGGTAATGGTCAAATATTGCAAAGCCCCAACAAGAGAACGATAATGGGTCGGATCTTGATAAGGTGTACCAGATGCAACAAAAGAGACACTCGGGGATAGTGGGGTCGCCACGGGCTTCGACTCAAGTAGGCCAGCACGGGAAACAATAGCATGAGCATACTTGGACTGACTAAGAAACAACCCGGACGAAAGACACTTGGCATCCAAACCGAGAAAGTAGTTGAGGTGACCAAGGTCCTTGATCTTGAATTCGGTGTGAAGCTTGGAGATAAAAGAGCGAATAACAGCTGTGTCGGAGCCTGTTAGGATAAGGTCGTCCATATAAACGAGTAAGTATAAGCTATGCAGTTATCGCGGTCAAAATTTCAATAGCGGTCACATGCCGCTATTTGAGATCGTGGTTATTGTGGTGGTATAGCGGTGATATAGCGGTTTTTTAATATTACGTATAATTTATAATTTTATATTATATTTATATAGAATTTATATATTTGAGTATTAATACTATAAGTCTATATAGAATTAATATCATCAAACCTAAAAAGTCATATAAAAACATAACTTAATATTCTATTATATTAATATGGAAACTAGGTAGTGTAAAAGTATCAAATAGAGTTTAATTGGATTGCATGGGTTCAATATCGTATTAGTAGGCCGTGGTTGATTTAAGGAGTTAAGTCCCAAGTCGTGGCCTCATAGGCGTGGGTCGATTTACAAAAAGCATTAATGGAGTGTGACCATGGCAACTCAAGTTGGCCTGAGTTCAAAAAGAGATGAGAAAAAGAGTTGTCGGTAGACATAGTTGCTTTGAATGCTTTTAATTATGTTATTTGTTCGGGCTTTTTAAATGAAAGTGTAGTGAGATCATTAAGACTAGTTTTTCATTGAAAAAAGTAACTAATTGGCCAAAAATGTGAACAAAAATGGAATAGCGCCCGTAGCGCCGCTATAGCGGTTATTGAAATAGCGGTGAATAGTGCCGCTAATAGCGGTACCGCGAAATGAAAACACTAAACAGAAAATAGCGGTTCTTGATCTCCGCAAAACGTTATAGCGCCGCTATAGCACCGCTATAGTGCGCAATTGATAGCTTAGAGTATAAGAGACAAGTACCACGTTGAAACATAAACAAAGAGGGACCCGCACGACTGCAAATGAACCCATTTGCCACAAGAAAGGAGCTTCAAGTGATGAAACCAGGCCCTAGGAGCTTGTTTGAGGCCATAAATGGCCTTGTTAAGCTTGCAAACATGATTAGGGAAACGAGGATCCTCGAACCCGGGTGGTTGCCGCATATACACCGTATCGGACAAGTGGCCATGAAGAAAGGCATTGTTGACATCAAGTTGGTGGAGCTGCCAGTTATTAATAATAGCAACAGTCAAGACAACCCTGACTGTTGTCGCCTTCACCACCGGGCTAAAAGTATGAGAAAAGCTGAGACCGGGAATTTGACTAAAACCTTGAGCAACAAGGCGTGCTCTATGTCGATCAATAGAGCCAGCGGCTAAGTACTTGGTCTGAAAGAGCCAACGGCACCCCACTACATTCGTGTTAGCAGGACAGGGAACTAAAGACCAAGTGTGATTTTGTGAAAGTGCATCCATTTCGGAGTGCATGGCGTCAACCCATTTGGAATCCCTGAGAGCCACAATATGCGTTGTCGGGTCAGCAGAGGCAAACAGAGCAGCATAAAGCCCACCATCAGATGTATGAGAAAGGTCTGCCCAATGCCTTGGTTTAAAAATCCCAGATTTTGCTCGAGTGGTCATGGGGTGCCCGATAGGAGCAACAGGAGCCCGTGCCAATGGAGTAGAGGGCGAGGATGCAGCAATGTCGACATCGGGTATCGACGGATCCGAATCCGAACCCGATGCAGGTTCAGTGTCGTAGCCGTGATCAGAGTCTGAGGCAGCAGAAGAGGAGTCTGATGCAGGCACTATAGAAGCAGGATCGGGTTGGGGGGGGGGGGGGGGGGCTCGACTGGTGATGATGACATGGGAGGATCATCGCATACAGTACAGGGAGCTAGAGGCGAGGCCGTTGGAGCAGGATTTGAGATAGCAGCGGGCACGGACACATCCGAAAAATCATCTAAAAAGGAGTGAAGTGGTAAATTAACGATTGCGCTGTGCATGGCAGTGGTGTCAAAAGGAAAACACAACTCATCAAACCGAGCATGGCGTGTGATGTAGATGCGCGAGGATCTAGGATCAAGACATAAGTAACCTTTGTATTGGGAGTGATATCCAAGAAAAACGCAGGGAATGCTTCGTGGAGATAATTTATGAGGCGAATAATCCCGCAAATAAGGGTAGACCTGGCACCCGAATGGGCGAAAATTATCATAAGATGGCACCCGACCAAACAACATCTCAAAAGGCGAACGATAGCCAAGAACTTTCGAAGGCAAGCAATTAATAATATACACCGCGGTGCTAAAGGCATGAACCCAATAAGAGGTGGGTATGTGACCATGAAACATCATGGCAAGGCCTATTTCAATTATATGACGATGCTTGCGTTCGGCTCGTCCGTTTTGTTGTGGGGTGTACGGACACGAAATTTGATGAAAAATGCCACGCGAGTTTAATAAGCCCTTCACACGACGGTTTAAAAATTGCATACCCCCGTAACTTTGAAAAACTTTAAGCTTGGTGGAAAATTGATTTTCCACAAAAGTGAGAAATGAGACGAAAACATCATAAAATTCTGATTTGGCCTTGAGTGGATACAACCATGTAAAGCGCGAATAATCATCCACAAAAGAGACATAGTAGCGATATGAATTAACCGATGAAACGGGTGACGGCCCCCATAAATCACAATGCACCAAATCCAATATATGTAAAGCACGTTTATTATTATTAGAAAATGGCAAACGACCAGACTTAGCAAGTTCATAAGGAGAGCGAATATTTGGTTTTGGCAACACACTAGAAACAGATAAAAGTCCAAGTTTATTTAACATAGAAATAGTGTCAAAATGTCCCAATCTGGAGTGCCAAAGTTCAAAAGAGGCACGCGGCTTGGATCCGGCAAAAAACGCATAAGCTTTAGGAGAAGTGGCTAGAACATAAAGCCCACGATCACATTTTCCTTGTGCTAGGACCTGCTTCGTTGTTCGATCCTGAATAAAAAACGATGAAGCAGAGAAAAGAACATCCACAGGATTATCACGTGTTAGTTTACTAATGGATAATAAATTTTTGGTGAGGTGGGGAACCACCAAAACATCCCTCAAGTGAATACCATTAGCAATTTTGGAAGAACCAATAGAAGAGATTCTGAGTGTATTATCATTTCCATATTGCACTGAAAAGTCACCACCATACGGCTCGACATTAGACACCGATCCGGTGGAAGACACCATGTGATCGGAGGCGCCGGAATCAACAAACCAATCTAGGCCGGAAGGAGTAACTTGGCACTTGGCTAAAAAAGCTTTGGCGAGATCAACATCACGCATGGGTGAAGGGGACGCAAAAGAGTGAAGTTGAGGGCACTGGTTCGCGTAGTGGCCATTTTGGCGACAAAGTTGACAATGAGGCGGTCAGCATCCACGACCACGACCACCACGAAACGAGCGACCACCCCGACCCCGACCACCATTCAACCCGAGGAGGGAGTGGCACTGGCAGAAAAAGCAACCGAGGGAGTGGTGTCGCCGTGAATAGATTTGAGAAAAATTTCATGACCCTCGGCCCTAGCCAACAAGTCGCGAAACCCAAAAACAGTCCCGGAAGCACGGATGGCGGTTGAAAAATTTTTCAAACGAGGCACCGAACCGCAAAGAAACCAATGGTTTTGTCAGTTTCCTCCACCCCTTGACCAATGGCGGCAAGTTGATCACAAACGGACTTGAATTTTCGGCCAAATTCTGAAACGGTGGAGGAACCCTTCGTAAGATGACGTAGTTGATCACGGAGATTTTGGGCACGCTCTAAGGAGGAGTTGCCGTAGGCGGCTTCAAGGGCTACCTAAATGTCACGAGCTGTTGAGAGGCCCACAATCTCAGAAAAAGCTTTTTCTGTGAGAGAAGCTTGAAGAAGAATAACATCCCTTTGATCAGTGGAGACCCACTCTGCCAATGCCGGATTCAAGGTCGGCTTGTTATCAACCAAAATGGAGGGCGGTGGGGACGAAACGGAGCCGTCAACATGACCAAGAAGTTGCTGGTATTGTAAAAGAGGGATCATTTGATTCTTCCATAGAAGGTAATTGGATGAAGAAAGGCGAATGGTGATGAGATGCAAGATGGTGTTCATAGAGAGAGAGAGAGAGAGAGAGAGAGAGAGAGAGAGGAAGCATCGGAGTTAGACATGATGAAGAAGCTAAAGGGTAAGGAAAGTTGATGGGTGGGAGAGGAAGAAGAAGAGAGGGACGGTTTTAGAGGGAGGGAAAAAGAAGGTTGGGAGTTACAAGGCTTGATACCATGTGAAAGTTAATGAAAAAATCTCTGTTGTTGATACATGAGAGTTACAATGATATATATATATATATATATATATATATATATATATATATATATATATATATATATATATAGGTAAGTAAATTACATGAACACCCCTCTAACTAATAAATAACTTACATGAACCCCCCTCTAGCTAATGGACAAAAACATAAGGGTACAAGAACTATATTTGTCTAATACATGGCAACAATTCCGTGTATATACCTCCAACATCCCCCCTTAAAATGGACCCTGGAAAATGTCTTGAAGAGCCATGCATCTTGGACAATAAAGGAACCATCTTTGGCTTGGGAAGTGGTTTAGTAAACAAATTTGTAGGTTGGTATTGACTTCTGATAGGCATGAGTTTAATAGTGTGTTCATGTAATGTTGGATTAGAGGCAAGAGATTCAATGCCATAAAATAAAAGAGTTGGTTGTGAAGAATCTATATTAAATTCTTGAAGGAGATGTTTAAGCCAAACTATCTCACTTGTTGTAGTAGTCAAGGCTCTATACTCAGCTTCTGTGGATGATCTTGACACAATTGTTTGCTTCTTGGATTTCCATGTGTCACACCCCAAAATCGGAACGGCGGAAACGTTTTGGGGTTGATGACGTCATGTCAAGTATCACAACATATGCAGTATATTAATCAAAGTACAACAACCATTGCATTAATAGTAATAATTTTACATAAGTTACATTTCATAGAAACATCAAAGTAATACAAGTAATAATATAGGTGCAGCTTGGTACTAGGCTGTCTCCACAAAAGCTCCCGGGTGTACCTGTCTATTGCTGACCTGAGAATACAAGTTATTTTGAAAGCGAGTATCAGCATTTTTATAAATGCTGGTAAGTTCATAAGTATTTAGTGTCATTTGTGTAAGTAAGCATTTTATTCAAAATAACTTTATAAAAGTAGTAGTTTAGAATCTATAGTGTATTAGCGTCCTTTCCAGAAAATCCTATATTTTCTAATTAAAAGCAGTCTTCTACCAAGACTCGACAGTGTTACGTTTTAAAGAGAAGTTTTCCCTGAAATGTTATCATTACCAAAATACGATATTTGACTTTAAAGAAAGTAGGAGAACATCACTAGTAAAAGTACTAGGGGAAAATAACATATGCCTCAGCAGAAAATACTGTTGACTAAGGCAAAGAAATCATAGACTCCAGGAGAGTATCAAATGAATGATACGCCCGACTCAGTCTAACAAAAGGAAACGCAGACCCCAGACGGTATCAAATGTACGATACGGCTAGCAAGGTCTAAAACAAAGAAACACAGACCCCAGACAATATCAAATGAAAGATACAGCTAGCAAGGTCTAAAACAAAGGAACATAGACCCCATACAATATCAAATGAAAGATACAGCTAGAAAGGTCTAAAACAAAGGAACACAGACCCCAGACAGTATCAAATGAAAGATACAGCTAGCAAGGTTTAAAACAAAGGAACACAGACCCCAGACAGTATCAAATGAAAGATACAGCTAGCAAGGTCTAAAACAAAGGAACACAGACCCCAGACAGTATCAAATGAAAGATACAACTAGCAAGGTCTAAAACAAAGAGTAATCCTAAGAGTGTTGTTTCCAGAATACAGTGTTAATTCTTGTTAACTTAAGGCCATGAATTATAAGGTAAACATGGAGATACTCGTAACCATACTGATTGACACTAGAGTACTTGACGCCCTGCAAGCGTCGAAATAAATATGACATTTGTCACCCCTTGGCTTGGTAGGCCGTGGACTGTAGCTAGCAGTCAGGGTGCAGGAGTGTCAGTCCCGTATAGATCTATACACACAATGCCCGCTCTCCCTACAGGAGACTCTGGTTACCAACTGGACGACGGGGAGATCCGTGTCTTGAAGATGTATCTCGTATAGTGAATTGTGATGTAAGTACTGGACTAACAATAGAGACTCACAACTGAACTGACTCCTTTGGAATTCGCATACTAGAAAGAGTAAATAGAGCTTCCTAACTATTCCTATAATAGTTACTAGTGTCTCTGATCTATGAGTGACGAGTAGGAGGATGCCCTTGCTACCCACGGGAAATGAACTGGACGATGTAAACCTTTATGTCTATACATGTATACATAATATATAATTAATGATTAAATGACCTTCGGACAGATATCCGATCCCACCAGACCACATCCAAACGAGGAAAAGGAAATAGGGCGAACTAGCCTTCCTAAGTCCTTTAAACATTATTTATATAACTATAAAAGTATAGGCATGCATTTAACGAAGTAGAAGCACTTAACGAAGTAGTAGAATTTAACAAAGTAGAAGCATAACGAAGTAGTAGCATCTAACAAAGTAGAAGCATTTAACGAAGTAGAAGCATAGAAGCATGGAAGAAAACTTTGACGAAAACTTTGGAAAACCTTTACACTTAAGAAACTCATGACTTGATATCCTTTTGTAAAATAAGTTTGAAGACCTTTGGAAATCCTTGAAAATCTTTCATAAACAAGTTTTGAATATAACTTTGATAAAACAATATAAGTAAAGAAAAACCTTTGTTTAAAATACTGCTGTAACTGGTTTTGAAGTAAAACATACAGCGCGAGAGACAATTTGAGAAAAGATTTAAACAAGTAAAGACGTTTTGGAAAACCATTTATAGTATCATACTTGGTAAAACAGCTGAAAGTGTAATAAATCCTTGTGCATGCGGGTTATTAATCACATATGATTGATATGATAACTGGCATGTTTTAACTCACTGTTGTAAGTGGATCGGGCGGAGGTGTCGGTTGGGTGCTCGGTGTCAAGTAAAGGCTTGAACACACTTAGTGACCTAATAACATATGATGACATATGTTTAAATACAATTAGTAATTATAATACTAATTAAACACGTATATGTATCCTAATGAGCGGAAAACACTTTGGTCAAGTGCTAGGAGTGTCCCAGGTAACATCTAAGGGAGTGTATGGCCTAGTTAGGGAGTTTACTCTTCAAGAGTAAACTCTTTATAGAGTTTACAGCCCTAAGACCTTATCCCCATGAGTTTACAGCCGTAAACTCATGGGTGGTGTTTCATTGGATGCTTTAAGGTCTTATCTCACTTGTGGAATTAGGCTAGGATCAATTCTAGGGCGGAAGTGGTTTAGGCTCCAAATGGACCATTTTAGGGAGTTTACGGTTCATGACCACTCCTTGAGGATTTTACGGCCATAAACACATGAGTTTACGGTCGTAAACTCATGTTAGCCCATTCCTTTTGTTGTTTGGTGGTTCTAACTCTTGCATCCAATTTTCTAGTCACTTATGTGAGCATAGGAAGGTGTTAAAGGCACTTAAACACCTTGCAAAAGTTGTTTACGGTCTATGAAGATGTTATTGGGGAGTTTACTACCTTAAACACATGATTTTACGGCAGTAAACTCATGTTAGTCCATGAATCATGTGTTTTGGTGGTTGTAGGTTAAGCATACAAAGTTCTAGGTCCAATTCTAAGCCATATAAAGTGTTAAGGGCACTTTAACACCCTTTGGGGGTGTTTATGCTCTAAGAAAGGGTGTTTATGGTCCAAGAACCTTCTTGGGCCGTAAACTCAAGTGTGACATACTTGTGCATGTTTTGGTGCATCTCAAGAAGGAGTATAAGGTTCTATGTACTCAAGGAAGTTCATAGAAGCTCTTGGAGGTGTTTAAGGGGTAGTTTAACACCTTAAAAGGTGTTTATGGTCCTTAGAGATGGGTTTACGGTCTAAGGATGTTATTAGACCGTAAACTCATGTTTACTCACCATTTGATAAGATTTTGGTGTTCTAAGTCCTTTCATGTAAGCCTCTAAGTCATAACTAAGCTCCATAAGTGGTTTGGAAGGGTTTTTGAGCATTAAAACCCCATTTATGAGTGTTTACGGTCCATGAAGGTGTTCTTGGACCGTAAACTCATGTTCTTGAGGGTTTTGGGTAATTTAAACACGAATTTGCAAGCTAGATAAGATAAACAACAAGCTAGGAAGGTTAACTTACCAATTTGAAGCTCGAAGGGGCGATTTTTGACCAAAACTCGTTTTGTAGAGAGAGAAAGTAGAGAGAGATAGTGTCTATGGTGGAAAAAAGGTGGGGATGAAACCCACTCAACCCTTATATAGGGTGGAGTTTATGGCCTGGTTGGGGTTCCCCTGACACCAACCGCGAACGGGGTTGTTCAAGACTACCGTTAAACACGACAAATTTTTAAAATTATACCACCTTAATTTTGGTTCGCTTAACGAATATTATTTAAAATATTCCAACGGGTTTAAATCTGGTCAAAAATATTTTTAGGATAAATTTGGCTAATTTTTGACGTGCTTAATTTCGACGTTAAAACTAACAGAAATTTTTGGGTTGTCACACCATGATATCAACGAATCACCAAAGAAGATGCAGAAGCCAATTACTGATCTTTTTGTATTTGGACAAACAACCAAATTGAAATCACTAAAAGCCCTTAATTGAAATGATTGTTTACATGATAAGAAAATCCCTTGGTCTGGATTATGCTTCAAGTATCGTAGAAGATGATTTATGCTTCCATATGCAGCACTCTTGGTGATGTAATATATTGACTTAAACAATGTACTACATATGTTATGTCGGGCCTAGTAATCGTTAAGTACATTAATCTGCCAATAAATCCTCTATATTAAGTAGTATCATCCAAATCCTTACCTTCAAAATTAGAAATATTATGTTTTGGACCCCTTAGATAATGTGTTAGTTTTGCTGCAAGCATGCCAGTGTCTTGAAGAAGAACAAGAGCATATTTCGTTGAGTGACAATTATGCCCTTTTGTGATCTCTGGCAATTTCCACACCAAGAATATGCTTCAAATTTCCCAAATGCTTTAACTTTAATTCAACACTTAATCGAACTAGGACCAAGTGAATTTCGTTTGTGGAAGCACCAATGAGTACTATATCATATACATAAACGAGGAGGGAAACATATGTAGAACCATGACCTTTGTAGAATAGAAAATACTTGACTTTTGATTTCATAAAACCCTTTATGATTAAGAATGAAGAAAACTTTGCATTCCACTGCCTTGAGGATTGTCTTAATCCATAAAGTGATATCTGAAGTTTGCAATCAAGTTTGGTATGTGAGGGATTACATTTTGGTGGCGTATAACCTTGATGGAATTGCATGTATACATCTTTTATTAACTCTCCATTAAGGAAAGCATTGTTCACATCTAATTGGAGTAAGGGTCATGATTGTTGTACTACACTTGACAATAGAAGTTTGACTGTCACTAATTTAGCAACCGGTGAGAAAGTGTCAATAAAGTCAACTTCTTCTTGTTAGTTGAAGCCTTTAGCCACCAAACGCTCCTTATAACGCTCAGTAGTGCCATCTGTTTTTCGTTTTATTTTGAATACCCATTTTCAACCCAATGCTTTTTTGTCTTTGGTAAAAGGAACAACTGACCAAGTGTTGCTTACTTCTAAAGCATGCAACTCATTATTCATTGCTTCTGTCCATTCTTTTGAAAGAGCAGCATCTTTATATGATTTTGGTTCAGTTTCAGCAGAAATCGCCAAAGTAAAAGCTTTCTGTTGTGAAGAAAGGCTTGAGTATGTCACAACATTTTTAAGGGGATATCTAGCATTGGAGTCACATGACTCATTTTGTAGAATATGGCAGTGATAATGTTGCAAATATGTAGGTTTGATACAATTTCTTTGAGGTCTATTTGAGACAGGTAAATCTACAATGTTTTCTTCATTCTCAAAAAAAGAAGATTGCTCATGAGATATTGAAGTGTAAACCTCATTATCATCATTAAGAACAGTATCTAAAACGGTGGAAAGAGTATGAAAGGGAAATGGATGAAATGTTTTTTAATAGTAACTTTTGTATTTATAATAGAGTTAAAATGATTTTTTTTTAAATCGTGACCATGTAACAACGGTCTAAATATGACCGTTTAATGCCAAATCCAAGCCAAAACCCTCATTTGCCTCCTGTTTCAATAGTAACGTCCCATGACGTAACGCCAGAAACCTCAAATCAGGAGCGGTGTTCAAGTCATGTTAACGGCGTTGTTTGGGTTCCACATCAGAACAACGCGCCTAGGCGTTGCCCATACATACTCATCTTAGGTTATCCGGACCGGCATTTTTATCTGATTTAAGAAGGAAACGACATTAACGGAGGATGTGGTGGTAACGGAAAGCAATGCCAAGCCTATAAAGCGCAAAAACTTTGAATGGGGGGGGGGGTGTTTGCGCCGTGGTAACCCCGTTTTCTTGGTGTCACGTCGGAAAAATGCTGGTATGGCCGGTCCTGAGGAATCAAATATCATCAAATGCACTGGACGAACCAGAAAAAATGAGCCTTTATCGTTATTATAAGTTTTAATTTTTAAATAAAAATATATAATAACAAAAAATGAACCCCTCAACATCCCTTATGACACCGTTGGGGTGTTGCCCATACCGGATAGCCTTGAAGACGACTTGATATCCTATGCCCAGTTAGACCTGGCAATGGGGCAGGTTTGGAACGAATCGACCTTGATCCAAACACTTTTAACAAATTTCAAAATCCGATCCAAACCCGCTCTGTAACCCGCAGGGTTTTGATTACTCAAACTCATACCCTTATCCACCTAATCGACATATATCCAAACCCGCCCCGTAACCCATTATTTAGAAAGCACATTAAGTACTCGAGGACTTTCGATCGGAATTAAAATCATTATTGTAGTAACTTCTGATTGATTTTTGGCCGTTAATTGCATTGATAAAGAATAGCAATTACAAACTTTCATTCGGTTAACAAATGACTTTATTGATATAAAAATTAAATTGATGATTGTTTGATGGAATACAAATGAATGACATTATGATTCTTAGTAGATGATTGAAAGTCTAGATATAAAGTCCTTGAAACCTATGTAAAAATAGTTTAGTCTGGTCTTTTCTCTTTAGACTTTTAATTGGAATAAAAAGTAAACTTTAGGTAGTATAAAATATAAATATGTAATTCTAAAATTTATACGTGGCGGGTTATAAATGAAGCGGATCAATGATGATCCATACCCAACCTTTTTAATAAAAGGGTTAGCGGGAACGGATCGTTAACGGGTAAACGGATCAAACACTATGCTCCAAACCCATATAATTGTTAAGGGTTTGGATCGGATCATGGTCAAAACCCGCTCCATTGCCAGGCTATGTCCAATTATCTTAGGTAGAGAACATCATACATTAAAAACACAGTCCAAGTAGAGATTAACAACTCAAATAAAACTACATCATTAAGGATTACAACGATGGAAGTAATTTACAGCAACTTATAAAATTAGAAATCATATACATATATTAAATAATTTTATTACTAATTTATACATTTCATTATTGAATAACAAAGTACGTAGTATATTAATTAATCTATAATTTGAATAAATATAATAAATCAAGAATGGTTATTTACTTATTTAGGCCGAATCTCGATGCCCTCCACGATAAGACCACTCTTCCGCATGTGAAGCGAAAGCTCCTTAAACACCATCTCAACTTCTCCATTGTCTCCTTCCTCGTACTTGAATTCTCCCAACTTAATCTCCATCCACCCATCGTTTCTCATATGAGGAATCACATAGTCTTGCTGCACACGCCGTGGTATTTGAAGATAAACTTTTTCGGTCTCTGTTTTTACCCCACCAAAAGTGACACTTGATTTTGCTGGAAGAGTAAGTCCACTGCAACCCTCAGTAGTTCGAAAGACAAGATAGGCGACATATGTACCCTTTTGTGATAGCTTCACAACTGCTACTTTGCCATGGATCTCAAGCCACCATACTTCTTTAAGTATGCACACCTCCGGGAACCTAGAGAAACGGCAACATACATATATTCATGAATGCCAAATTCAGTATATTAACAACATAAAACGTGACACTTAAGAGAGAATGAAAGAGACCTTGATTCAGGTATACATCCCCATTCCCAGTATCGAGTGTCATCTTGCGATTCAATGGTTAGGTCGTTGGCCCCCAACATATAAAACTTTTTCTCACTCTCCTGTTCGTCGATTTGGATGCTTCGTGTAGGGAATAACTATTATGAGGTCAAATTTTAGCAGAAGCTGGTCAAAAATAATATAGAAAAAGGACATGCGAGTCGGTGAGCAGTTAAAAGTTACTTTTTAGAACCAAATTAAAACAAAAACAAATCCTTTCTTTTATTGAAAACATATTGTTGTAAAAAAGATTAAAAGCTTAGTTAAAAAAATATAGATAACTAAAAGCATATAGAGTCCAAGCATGATAGTTTTCATTCTTGCTAGGAATATATATTTTCACAAACACATCGAATAAAATACTTACTTGAATATTCAGTGCTTCCTCGACCCCCTCGATAATCCTATCCATCGTAGGGCGTTTCTTTATGTCCAAGTTAATGCACTCATGTGCAATTTCGTTAAATTTATGAAAAGACCTCATATCAATCTGATCTTTGATAGTGGGATCTATTAACTTGTCAAGTCCATCAACGTGTTGATGCTCGTCATCATAATAGCTTCGGACTATATTGATCATAGATTGCGTCTCAGTATCTTCAAAACGCCTTACATGATAAGCCATCATCCCACTTGACATTTCAAACATTACCACTCCAAATGAATATATGTCAGACTCTTTAGTGAGTCTGCCTCTTTCGTGGTAAAGCGGATCAATGTAAAACCTCGTACCAGCTGCCCTTGTATGGACATAGGTATCTGGCAGATTTCTTGGAGCTAATCTTGACAAACCAAAATCACATATTGTGGCTTCTAGATTATCATCTAACAAAATATTGGCACTCTTCATATCTCTATGAATTACTCTCCTGTACTCCCCAACACCCGAGTGAAGGTACTTTATTCCTCTTGCTGCACCCAAACATATCTTCAGGCGTTGTCCCCATGTTAGGCGACTCCTCCTATCTCGGTCTTGGAGGTGATACTCAAGGCTTCTGTTTGTAGCATACTTGCAAACTATAATTTTCTCATTTGCATCATCGCAGTAGCCAACGAACGGGATGATGTTTGGATGGTTGAAACTTGAAACCAGCTTAAGTTCATTATGGAACTCGTCGGTTCCTTGACAGCTATCAGGATCAAGGCGTTTGATGGCTACTATCTGGTTTTTCCAGTCATTAGAGAGTTGTCCTCTGTAGACCATACCAAATCCACCATCTCCGACCAGAGTTTCTGAACAGAAGTTTTTTGTGGCCCGACTGATCTCCTCCAGTGGAATTCGACATTTTTCTAGGTTTACCCCTGAAGAAAACATTGTTTTCTATATTTGTGATTGTGTATTGTTATGGTATTAGCAGCTTTTCTGTGAATATATATAGAACCCAATTTGCTTAGAAGCGCGTACATATAATACGGTTGACTAGCATCAACTCCCTTTAAAAGTCAAATGTTGTATCTTGAATGTGTATTTGTGCAAGAAACATTACGAAGTTCTTTAAAGTCAAGTGTTGTATCTTGTACAATTTGTCTTGGCAAAAAATATAATAGGTGGAAAAGTGGGAATAAAACTAGTAATGAAATTTCGAAGTTAAACCAAACATCAATCTGGACTTGGTAATACTGTCCTTTTTGGTGATTATTTATTAGTTATAGACCTTGTTTATTTGCATTCACAACATTCAATGCATGACATACTCTCAGTTGTGATTTTTAAACAAAACCACTAAGCCGCTACTTTAGACAAGGTTAAGGGAATTTGTATTCTAGATAAGCACTAAATAACCTGACATGGAAGAGAAACACATTACAAGATATATATATATATATATATATATATATATATATATATATATATATATATATATATATATATATATATATATATATATATATATATATATATATATATATATATATATATATATATATATATATATATATATATATATATATATAGAGAGAGAGAGAGAGAGAGAGAGAGAGAGAGAGAGAGAGAAAAGATTTATTTGAAATCATGCTAATTTTGTGAGACATAAGACACAATTCTAGCCACTCATCTTATAAATAAAAAAAATATATAGTCTTTTTTAAATATTATTTTCATTATTTAATTTATGCAAAAAAAAAAAAAATTATCGGTTTTTTCGAAATATAAATGAAATATTCTGATACAATATTACACAATAAATAATTAAATCGAATTTTTAAAATATTAAAAAATTCTAATATTTTACTAAAATTGGTAGATATATTGAAATATTCTAATATTCGACTTGAATTGTTACATTTATTAGAAAATTCTAATTTTCTATTACAATTTTTTAAATATTTATAGTTGAATATTCTAGTAAAATATTCTAAGATTCTGAAAATTCGATTTTAATATTGACAGTATAATATTCTATTACAATATTTAACATGTATTTTGAAGAAAACGGTAATCTTTTTTATTTTAATTTTTTAAACTTTTGTTTTCATTTTTTTTAATATTTTTTGGATAAAAGTTAATAAACTCGAGCTACATTTGCTCTCTCCTAGGCTAGGTATCAAACTCTTTTGCTCAGAACCTATAAATAAAAATACCTATTGTCCTACAAAAAATTAGAAGAAAATAC
Organism: Lactuca sativa; assembly: GCF_002870075.4. Classification (NCBI taxonomy): domain Eukaryota; kingdom Viridiplantae; phylum Streptophyta; class Magnoliopsida; order Asterales; family Asteraceae; genus Lactuca; species Lactuca sativa. Next base: position 113,793,511 of record NC_056624.2, read on the forward strand.
AGCATGGAAAATTCCATAAAATCCTAACACATGAAAACCCTAATTTTTTGTAACATTACCCATTTTTTTTAACAGATAGTTAGTTAGTGGTTAGAAATTAATTTCACCAAGTTAGATAATTAACTTACAAAATGTGGCGGAGCTTTCCGACCATTTTACAAGCAAAATAATCAATATTAAATATATATTTGAGTAAAGTAATACATATTATTTTCAAATAAACAATTCCTCCCTAATGTAGGAAATTTCCAACCTTTTTATGACCAAAATAATTTACATAAAAATTATTTTATACTTTTATTATTTGGTTAGGGATAACGACTTAAAAAGATAATATATCTTTCGATTTTTCCATATTTGATCATTGAGGTTTTATCGTCCACATTTATCATTTAGATTGTTAAATTGTACACATTCAGTGTGACAACCCGAAATTCTTAGCTTGTATAAACACTTAAACCTATCACCGTTAGATTCATTTTGCTTCCGGTTATCATTGTTCGGAACCTGTTTTGAGTGTTCTAAGCCTAGAACATCAAAGGAATAAGAGATTGGAAATAGCAGCTTAAGTTCTTAACTGCCTGCAACCGTAAACCTCCTCAAAAAGGGAGTTTACGATCAAGACCAATGAGTTTACGATCATGGTGACCGTAAACCCATCCTTATATATATGGAGGGTGATCATTTCAACCATTCTTTTCCATCTTTCAAGCCTTAGAACCGATTCTATCTCAAAAAGCATAAACTTTCGCTTCCAAATCTTCAAGAACAAGTAAGTGATTCCTTCTTTGTGTGTTAGATCCTTCCTAAATCCATGTTTCACTCTTGACTCATCCAAGGATTTCATCTTTTATCTAGATCATCAAAGATTCTCAAGAACACGGTTGTGTTTTGGACCGTAAACACCTTCCTTGCCTTCAAAACCGTAAGTACCATCCTCCTTTACATCTATCTAGTTATAATCCTTCATTTTGGACTTAAGATCATCACTCTTTGCATGAACAAAAGAGTTTACGGCTCTATGAATCTTCCTAGACCGTAAACCCTTATAAAGGGTGTTCTTATAGCCTTTACCCTTCCTAAGGCTAAGCATGGTCCCTAGAACCCGATGCCTTTGATTGAAGCCCTTGAAAACCATCATTTGTGCAAGATTTAATGAGTTTGCGGTTGAACCCCCTTATACCGTGAACTCCATTACCGTAAGGTCATTGGACCGTAAACACCTAAGACCATGAACACTTGGACCGTGAACTCCAATGGTCATACCTCCTTGACCGTAAACTCTATAGGGTGGCTATATACCCTAGTTATGCAATCATATATAATTGTATCCCATAAATCTTAGAGTTTCCTAGCCAATAAGGGTGTTACCCTTCTTATTTAGTCGTCTATACACTAAATTCAAACACATACATGTCTATATGTGTCTATTAGGATCATTGTGTGCTCAAGGTTACACCTGACACTCTACAATCCTCTTCCAACCACATGTCAGAACAACTCACTATAGGTGAGTTCATACCCCTTAATCAACCTTTTAAATTATTTTAAATGCTTTTATGGAGGGGAATACAAGTTAAGGCCATAAGTTATTATATCAATCACATGTGATTAATAACTGTCAATCAAACAGATTTTCTTACTTTTCAAAATGTGTTATCAATCAAACTGCTTTTCAAACATATTTTCAAACTCTTTTAAATGCTAAATCCTTTATCAAACTCTTTTGAACTTATATTATTGTGAAACTCATGTCTATACAGATATATTTATATAAGTAAGATTTGAAGGAGTTAGGATTGATAGCTCACTTTATTTCCTGTTCCTTGTTTGGTTGTGGAGTTAGAGTACCCTGTTATTTGTCTGAATGTCATTGAAATCTTAGTTATATATCATATATATATGTTTAGATATAAAAGTTTTTACTTCAGTTCAATACCTTTGGGTAGCTAAGGCATACAAACAACATTACTAGTAAACTATAATAGGTATAGTTTAAGGGATTACTACTCACTATTCCTAGTACAAGGAAACATACAAGAGACAGTCCAATTAAGAGTCAATACAAATGTAACGCCGTGAATTTCAAAATAATTTTTCGCAAAATATAAAAACATTTTTAATTTAATTTTCATAAACATCAAGTTTAAATCTTCAATTCACATCATACAAAATCCCAAGATCATATCACATAAAAATCCTTTGCGTGTGTACAGATCAAGTCGGCGCCTTCCCACGGTCATCACTAGTACCTGAAACAAACAACACTAACACTGTAAGCACGAAGCTTAGTGAGTTCCCCAAAATACCACATAAACACATATTAGCCACTCGAGGCTATAACTTTATGGGTCCGTGTACCCAAACTCTGGGAACCCTCAGGTTCTAACTCTGGGAACCTTCCGGTTCCATCTCTGTAAACATGCACAGCATAAATCACATAGACATCATGCAGTACAACACATAGCACACACAGAACATACACATACTCTGACACATAACTCTGATTACCTACTCAAGGTAAAGTATAGTGAGAAGACTCACCTCGTATATCTCGATAACCCGCGAATCCTGGAAATCACTCGTGCTCGATCCTCCGAGCTATAATCCTCCTATAACATCATACATCTCTATTTAACACTTTTACCACTAAGGTTGACTACCCCTATCAAGTCAACTCTAGTCAACTCTGGTCAACGGTAAACTTTGACCGGACTCGGCGAGTGCACTAGGGCGACTCGGCGAGTCTATACGTATTCACCAACTCTCTAGGATTCTCTTTTGACACGTCGAGTACTCCCCTGACTCGACGAGTTCCACCTGGCATGAATCGCGGGGCCACCACGACTCAACTCGCCGAGTCTCAAGAACAACTCGGCGAGTCCCAACTCGACTCAGTCCATCTGTCAACCCTCTCTAACTCTCCCTGACTCACTGAGTCGACCCTTAACTCAGCAAGACCACTCGCTGAGTGGTCACGGACAAACTTCATGCTACTCGCTGAGTCTGTTCTTCGGACTCGGCGAGTCCATGCCATGCACCAACTCAATCTCACTTCTGAGGTCAGATCCGCTCCAACAACTCATAGATCTGGCCCTCCCAAGCACATTCATCACGTAAAGTTCATGTCTTGGTGCTCATAACACACCCCATGTCGCATAAATGGTGTTTTGACCTCAAGCACAAAGACCCCAATCCAAAACCCCCATGGATTCATAAAAAGCTTGGACAAAGGGACACTCTGGACCTCCAAGGGTCCAGATCTCGAACCTAACTCGCTTAAGGGACCAAGGAAGCACTAGATCTAGTCACAAAAGGGCTCAATAAGCCCTAAATTAACATGAACATCAACATAACAGAGAATGGCTCGAAAATAGTACCTCAAACGTGATGTTCTGGACCTCAAATCTTCAGGAAGTGGCTCCTCTTGTTTCCCCCTTTGCTATTGCTTCCTTTCCCTTGCTAGATAACACCTCCAAGGTCAATAATGGCTCCTTGACTTACTCCAAACGCTCAAGCTCCCTAGGGTTTCTCTCAAGGGACTGGTGAGCACAAATGACGGCCATAAGGCCCTTTCAATAGGCTCCAACCCTGAGAAATTAGGGTTTCATTAAACAGCGCGGACTCGTCGAGTCCATTCCTTGGACTCGTCGAGTCCGGGCGCGAACCCGCGTCCAAATCCACGATCATACTCGGCGAGTATAGGCTCCAACTCGCCGAGTCTCCTCACAAATCATCAAAATAAATAGATAAATAAATATATAATACCTGGGAATCCGGGCTGTTACAATTCTCCCCCACTAGAACTAGACTTCGCCCTCGAAGTCTCGCTCTGCAAATAGCTCCGGATGCTGCTCACGCATCTCACGCTCCGGCTCCCAGGTCATCTCCGATCCCCTCCGATGTTGCCACTGAACCAACACCAGGGGTACCTCCTTGTTCCTCAAAACCTTGATTTTCCGATCTCTGATGGCCACTGGTCTCTAGGCATAATTCAGGCTCGCATCCACCTGAATATCCTCTAATGGAACCACTGGCGACTCATCGGCTATACACTTCCTCAGCTGCGACACATGAAAAGTGTCGTGAATATGCCCTAATTCTGCTGGCAAATCCAAACGATAGGCTACCCGGCCTACCCTCGCGATCACTCGGAAAGGACCAATATATCGGGGTCCCAACTTGCCCCTCTTCCTGAATCGAATCACTCCTTTCGAAGGAGAGACCTTCAGGAGTACAAGGTCGCCGACCTGAAACTCAAGCTCAGACCTGCGTCTGTCTGCATAACTCTTCTGTCGGCTCTGAGTGGTCAACAACCTCTGTCTGACCTGCTGAATCTGCTCTGTCGTCTGAAGCACGATCTCTGTACTGCCCATCACCCGCTGACCGACCTCTCCCCAACAAATGGGGGTCCGACACCTCCTCCCATACAACAGCTCAAAGGGTGGCATACCAATGCTCGAATGATGGCTGTTGTTGTAGGAAAACTCTGCCAAGGGCAAATATGCATCCCAACTACCCCCAAAATCCAACACGCATGCTCGGAGCATGTCCTCGAGCGTCTGAATCGTCCGTTCACTTTGACCGTCTGTCTGGGGATGATATGCGGTACTAAAATGCAGTCTAGTACCCAACTCCTCATGAAACTTCTTCTAGAATCTGGAAGTGAAACGCACATCACGGTCTGAAACAATCCAGATCGGCACCCCATGCCGAGATACCACTTCCCTCACATACACCTCTACCAATTTCTATGCTGAAGAACTCTCGCTGATAGCAAGGAAGTGAGCGCTCTTCGTCAATCTGTCCACAATCACCCAAATTGCATCAACTCCTCTGGCAGTCCTTTGCAATTTGGTGATGAAATCCATAGTGATTTGTTCCCATTTCCATTCGGGAACCTCCAATGGCTGCAACCTACCATGCGGCCTCTGGTGCTCAGCCTTAACCCTACGGCATGTCAAGCACCTCTCAACGAACCACGCGTCATCCCTCTTCATACAGGGCCACCAATACTCCTTTCTCAAATCCAAATACATCTTAGTGGCCCCCGGATGGATCGAAAATTTCGACCGATGCGCCTCCTCCATCAAAATGGTACGCGTTCCTCCCACAACGGTACCCAGATACGCCCCTGAAATGTCATAAGCCCCCGACCATCGGTAACAAACTCTGAAACCAAACCAACAACCCGTTCCCTCTTCTGCATCTCAGGTCGCACAACCTCGGCATGTGCCCCACGAATGGCGTCCAAAACTGGGGCTACCACGGTCAATCTCAAACATACCTCCCGCAGCGGGGTGCTCTCCGCCCTGTGGCTCAATGCATCGGCTACCACATTAGCCTTGCCTAGGTGGTACAGAATCTCACAATCATAATCCTTGACCACATCCAACCACCTTCTCTGACGCATATTTAGGTTGGGCTGATCCATCAAATACTTCAAACTCTTATGGTCCGTGTATATCGTACACCGAACCCCATACAAGTAGTAACGCCAAATCTTGAGGGCGAACACCACTGCTCCCAACTCTAGATCATGGGTGGGATATCTAGTCTCATGGGGCTTCAGCTGCCTCGATGCATACGCTATCACATGCCCCATCTGCATCAGCACCGCTCCCAATCCCAAAATCGATGCATCACAGTATACCAAAAAGTCCTCCATCCCTTCCGGGAGGGCTAACACTGAGGCTTCGCACAACCTCTGGCGAAGTGTCTCAAAGGAAGCCTGCTGCTCGGGGCCCCATGAAAAAGCAACACCCTTCCGGGTCAATCTGGTGAGTGGCACTGCGATCTTGGAGAAATCCTTAATAAATCTCCGATAATACCCTGCCAACCCTAGGAAACTCCTGATCTCGGAGGGTGACTTCGGCACCTCCCAACTCATCACCGCCTCAACCTTGGCCGGATCGACCAATATCCCTTCCTGGTTAACGAGATGTCCTAGGAACTGGACCTCCCGCAGCCAGAAATCGCACTTGGAGAATTTGGCATAAAGCCTCTCCGATCTCAGAACTCCGAGAACCTCTCTCAAATGCTCCTCATGCTGCTCTCTAGATCTTGAATATACCAGAATGTCATCGATAAATACAATCACCGATCGATCCTGCATCGGCCTACACACTCGGTTCATGAGATCCATGAACACTGTCGGGGCATTGGTGAGCCCGAAAGGCATCACCACAAACTCGTAATGCCCATAACGCGTCCTAAACGCTGTCTTCTGGACGTCCTCATCCCACACCCTTACCTGATGATATCCAGACCTCAAATCGATCTTGGAAAACCAAGATGCTCCCTGCAACTGATCGAACAAATCGTCGATCCTTGGCAACGGGTAACGGTTCTTGACCATTAGCTTGTTCAACTCCCGGTAATCAATGCACATCCGGTGTGAACCATCCTTCTTTTTGACGAACAGGATAGGCGCTCCCCACGGCGAGCTGCTCGGCCGAATAAACCCCTTCCCCAGCAGCTCCTGAAGCTGCGAGGATAAATCTTGCATCTCTGGAGGTGCAAGGTGATAAGGCACCTTGGCAATAGGCGCGGCCCCCAGAACCAAATCGATACTGAACTCCACTTGCCTCACAGGAGGCACACCCGGCAACTCCTCGGGAAACACATCCGGGAACTCACGCACCACCGGAACCTCCTCAACTGAACTTGGCCTCTCTGAATCCACCCGCGTATCCATCACATACGCCACAAAACCCTTACAGCCCTGCTGTAGACACTGCCTCGCTCTAGTGGCCGAACAAAACATTGACCCTGAACGTGTACCCTCTCCGTACACCGAAAGAACTCCCCCACTAGGGTCTCGTATCGTCACCAGCTGTTGCTCACAGTTGATAATCGCACCGAATCTGCTCAACCAATCCATGCCCACAATGACGCAGACATCACCCATCGCAATAGGAACCAGATCAATCGGGAACTCAACACCAAAAATCTCAACTACGCAACCTCGGAGAACCTCCGTGGCATATATCACCCTCTCATCAGCTATAGAAACTCTCAGAGGCCGACTCAACGCCTCACGACTAACACTGATATGCTGACTAAAAGCCAAAGATACAAAATACCGACTCGCACCCGAGTCAAATAACACCAAGGCAGGTACAGAATTCACAAGAAAAGTACCTACGCATAACATAACATAAGCATAATATCTCAACATTAAAATAAATACATGAAAGAATACATACCAGCCATGACATCGGGCGCTGCGCGGACCTCCTCCGCAGTCAGCTGAAAGGCTCTCCCTCGTGCCCTCGGCGCCTCGACCTTCACTGGCCGACTCTCTGTAGCTCTGATGGCGGCAGGGGCAGATCCCTGAGGTGCTCCCTGAGATGACCCTCGCAACTGCAGACACTCCGCCTTCCGGTGTCCGGTATGATTGCAGTGGAAGCACACTGCAAACCCCTTGGGGCAATCCTTGGCCATATGCTCCTCCTTGCCACATTTGTAGCAAGATCCTGCTCTGCAGACTCCATCGTGACCCTTTCCACACTTCCCACAAGTGTGGCCCTTCTGGCTCCCTGGTTTGGGATCAGCGGGCTTGGCCCGCTTGGCTGCCGGCTGAGACTGTGTCGGTCGCCGATCCCTCCCCTGAGACTCCGCCTCCTCCTTGGCCTGAGTCTCCAACTCAATCTCCCTCTTCCGGGCATTTGCCTAAAGCTCAGCAAATGTCCGGTACGAGGAGTTCGCCACGAACTCCCGAATGTCTCGCCTCAAAATACTCAAATATCGGCTCATACGTGCCTGCTCAGTGGACACGTGCTTAGGGCAGAACATCGCCCTCTCATGGAACATCCTGGTGATCGCTGTAACTAACTCAGTACCCTGCTTGAGGGTCAGAAACTCCTATGCCAAACGCTCCCTCTCCACCTGGGGAACGTACTCATCTTGGAACATGGCAGTGAACCTCTCCCAGGTCACTACCGCAAGCTCAGCAGGCGTAAAATGCGCCTTCACAAACTTCCACCAGTCCTTCGCTCCCAAGCGAAGCTGGTTTAGCGCGAACCGAACCTTCAAATGCTCAGGAGATGAGCAAGTGAAGAAACACCCCTCTATATCAGAAATCCACCTCATAGCTGCCACCGGGTCCTGGGTCCCATCAAACTCTGGTGGTTTTGTGTTGCTGAACTCCCAGAACACCAACGCATCACCACCTTGCGGCCTCGCAGCAGCAATAGCTGCGGTGGCCGCTACAACAGCAGCCTCAGAAAGAGCGGCATAACGCTCATCAAAGGTCTCAATCAGCATGGTCTTAATAGACCCGAACATCTCTGGTATCTCTGCCCTGATGGCCGCAGCCACCTCCTCGTGGATGATCTGGCGGATCTCCTCATCACTGGTATCACTGCTCTCAGGCATCAAACATGTCCTCACCATGATCTACCTCTGAAATACAACATACGAAAAATTAGAACCCCTTCGAGCATACTCACACTCGACAACTCATTCCTCCTTGATCATTGGTATTCCAAAGATTCTTACTTGGGCTGTACACCACTCCGGTGCTTTCAGTAGTACAGGCCCAATACTACTGTCCGCACCGTACCAGAATACACCCCAAATCCTCTTCTTCGGATCCCAAATCCCAAGTACTCTATAATGCACAGGCTATTCTCTAATAGTTCCCTCATAAGCCTCTCGCTGCTACCTACTCACTCTCAAGCATCTCATAGCAGCTCACCACTTCCTAGGCTAAGGCATCATAATCAGGCCACTCTAGTCCTAATATGGATACTTAGCCTACTCTAGCATGTGAATACATCATATCAATATCAATAGCACATAACATGAGGGTATTTTGGGAAATCACCGTTCGGGCGCGGACTGATCGTACACACAACTCTGCTCTGCGTTTCTTTTCAAAATCTTTTACTCTTTTTGAAAATACTTCTCAAATCCTCAGTTTGAGTTCAAATACGCCCGAAGGTGTACTCGAATCCCTCAAACCAAGGCTCTGATACCAACTTGTAACGCCGTGAATTTCAAAATAATTTCTTGCAAAATATAAAAACATTTTTAATTTAATTTTCATAAACATCAAGTTTAAATCTTCAATTCACATCATACAAAATCCCAAGATCATATCACATAAAAATCCCTTGCGTGTGTACAGATCAAGCCGGCGCCTTCCCACGGTCATCACTAGTACGTGAAACAAACAACACTAACACTGTAAGCACGAAGCTTAGTGAGTTCCCCAAAATACCACATAAACACATATTAGCCACTCGAGGCTAAAACTCTATGGGTCCGTGCACCCAAACTCTGTGAACCCTCAGGTTCTAACTCCGGGAACCTTCCGGTTCCATCTCTGTAAACATGCACATCATAAATCACATAGACATCATGCAGTACAACACATAGCACACACAGAACATACACATTCTCTGACACATAACTCTGATTACCTACTCAAGGTAAAGTATAGTGAGAAGACTCACCTCGTATATCTCGATAACCCACGAATCCTGGAAATCACTCGTGCTCGATCCTCCGAGCTATAATCCTCCTATAACACCATACATCTCTAATTAACACTTTTACCACTAAGGTTGACTAACCCTATCAAGTCAACTCTAGTCAACTCTGGTCAACGGTCAACTTTGACCGGACTCGGCGAGTGCACTAGGGCGACTCGGCGAGTCTATACGTATTCACCAACTCTCTAGGATTCTCTTTTGACACGTCGAGTACTCCCCTGACTCGACGAGTTCCACCTGGCATGAAGCGCGGGGCCACCACGACTCAACTCGCCGAGTCTCAAGAACAACTCGGCGAGTCCCAGCTCGACTCAGTCCATCTGTCAACCCTCTCTAACTCTCCCTGAATCACTGAGTCGACCCTTAACTCAGCAAGACCACTCGCTGAGTGGTCAAGGACAAACTTCATGCTACTTGCCGAGTTTGTTCTTCGGACTCGGCGAGTCCATGCCATGCACCAACTCAATCTCACTTCTGAGGTCAAATCTGCTCCAACAACTCATAGATCTGGCCCTCCCAAGCACATTCATCACGTAAAGTTCATGTCTTGGTGCTCATAACACACTCCATGTCTCATAAATGGTGTTTTGACCTCAAGCACAAAGACCCCAATCCAAAACCCCCATGGATTCATAAAAAGCTTGGACAAAGGGACACTCTGGACCTCCAAGGGTCCAGATCTAGAACCTAACTCGCTTAAGGGACCAAGGAAGCACTAGATCTAGTCATAAAAGGGCTCAATAAGCCCTAAATCAACATGAACATCAACATAACAGAGAATGGCTCGAAAATTGTACCTCAAACGTGATGTTCTGGACCTCAAATCTTCAGGAAGTGGCTCCTCTTATTTCCCCCTTGGCTATTGCTTCCTTTCCCTTGCTAGATAACACCTCCAAGGTCAATAATGGCTCCTTGACTTACTCCAAACGCTCAAGCTCACTAGGGTTTCTCTCAAGGGACTGGTGAGCACAAATGACGGCCATAAGGCCCTTTAAATAGGCTCCAAGCCAGAGAAATTAGGGTTTCATTAAACAGCGCGGACTCGCCGAGTCCATTCCTTGGACTCATCGAGTCCGGGCGCGAACCCGCGTCCAAATCCGCGATCATACTCGGCGAGTCTAGGCTCCAACTCGCCGAGTCTCCTCACAAATCATCAAAATAAATAGATAAATAAATATATAATACCTGGGAATCCGGACTGTTACAACAAACTTACTATTATGAGAAACAGAAAGATCTTACTATGAAGAGAAACTAAGAGAACATACACTATACTATACAAGAGAACATACTATACACTAGTACGGAGAGAACATTCAATATACTGTAACATACTATACAAACACTAGAATACGATAACTAGAATGTGAAATACTACTTCATGATACAACAATACATTGTTCTACCACGTTGTAACTAGAGTCTCCTGGAAGGAGAGCGGGCATCGTGTTTATAGATTTATACGAGAAAGACACTCCCACACCCCGACTGCTAGCTACAGTCCCAGCCGGTAAGGCCAAGGGGTGACAAAATGTCACCTCACTATTTTATGACGCAGAAGGTCGTCAGATATCAACCGTCAATCAGCATGGTTACAAACTAATTCACATCTAAACCTTTAATTAACCAACTAGAAATTAAAGGCAATAAGACTCACCAAGGAGTATGGTACATTTAATACGACCTTGAGTCTTCATTTTTACCATTTCATAGTCAGTAGTGTCACTGTTGACTTAGAACACTCTATTTTCTTAATAAATGATAGAAATAAATGGGAGAAAACATACTTTTTCACAGTAACGAAGTACTACTATATTTTCCCTACTATTACGAGTACATGTGTAAACATTACATTTTTATACAAAACAAACATGTAGAACAGTCGAGCTTCAGGTAGAAGGCTACATTAATTATATGCAGGAAATATAGGATTTTCTAAGAAAATTTTACAAACTTTATAAGGTTTCAAATAAAAACATTTCGAGGTTTTTAACTACTAAATGAAACTAAATACTTATGAACTCACCAACATTTTATCCTGATACTCTCTTTCAAAATAACTTGTATTCTCAGGGAAGCAGTAAGATAGGTACACCCATGCAGCTTTTGAAGGACGAAGTGGATCCAAGACTCATTTGTATTTTGATTGTACATTTTTTTGGTGTCATTTAAATCTTACAAAAGAACACACATGTATTTAACTATTCTATTAACGCAATGGATGTGGTTGCTTCTTTTACTATTATGCATTGTTATGATACTATACATGACGTCCTCCACTCCGAATGTTTCCGCCAATTCGGTTTGGGGGTGTGACATTCAGTCATTATGACAGATACTTAGTGTAAACTGGAAAAATGACTTAATAAGGTAATATATTTCTCACTTTATACATATTTAGTTCTTAATATTTCTTTTTGCACATTTAATCATTAATATTTTTTATTGTAAAATAAGTCTTTCTTGTTTATGTACGTATTAAATATTTATGATAAGTTTTTTTTAGATTTACTCACGACATCCTATGTGGGACAATCATTAATGATGTGTTCAGGGCTGTTGATGCTTATAACCACTGCGGCTTCGATTGTTTCGTTAGTTAGGTCTGGTGGTTTGACTTAGATTTTGTATTCTGAAGGTCGTAACTTCTTCATTCAATCTCAAATTTTAATGATCTTTATATACATGCGTTCATATTTGAGTCTACAATAATTTTGTTTATATTACTCCCGTTGATTATTATTTATATACATATTTCTTGTTATTTGTTTTATTTTTAATTATTATTAAATTTATTATTTTATTATTAACTTTCATTATTATTATTATTATTATTATTATTATCATTATTATTATTATTATTATTAAATTGTTGCATATTGATTATTGTTAATTATATTAATATCTTATTTATTTATTTTATTAATATTATTAATATTATTGCTACTAGATACTTGTATATTATTTTATTATTATAATTATTATCTTTCTCATTATATTTATTACTATTTTTATTATCTTTTATTACTAATATTAATATAAACCTATTATTATTATTATTATTATTATTATTTTAATTTATATATATATATATATATATATATATATATATATATATATATATATATATATATATATATATATATATATATGAGTAAATTACACGAATGGTCCCTATGGTTTAAGGTAATTTGCGTGCTTGGTCCCTAACTTAATTTTTTTTTAACTTGGAAGATCCCTATGGTTTGTTTTTGTTACGCGTTTGGTCCCTACTGTTTATTTTGGTTACGCGTTTGCTCCCTGTCTTATCTAAAAAGACTATTATTTAAAGAGGAAAAAATAATGGGGTGGTGAGGTAAGGCAAGGGGGTGGGATTAGGGGTGTGTTTAGTTAAATAAATTAAAAAAATCTAGGGCATAATAGTCTTTATAGGTAAGATAGGGACCAAGCGCGTAACAAAAACAAACAGTAGGGACCTTCCGAGTTAAAAAGAATAAGTTAGTGACAAAACACGCAAATTACCCTAAACCATAGGGACCATTCGTGTAATTTACTCTCTCTCTCTCTCTCTCTCTCTCTATATATATATATATATATATATATATATATATATATATATATATATATATATATATATATATATATATCTCCCAATAATAATAAAAGAGTAGTTATTTTGCCATGTGTCACCATGTTAGGCATTGTAATAAATATCATGACACTTGTCAATCTATTGACACTTGTAATTATTATCATGACACTTATCAATCTATTAATTCTCTATTTCAAATTTCAAAATTCAAAACTTAAATCACATTTTAATCACATTAAATTAATAATATTAGAATAAAAATAAAATAAAAATTATACAAATTATAATAAAATAAAATTTATACAAATTATAAGATGATATATTTTATGTATTTAATTGAATGAACAATTATAATTTTATATATAACTAAAAAATATCTTATAATTAATAAGTTATTTAAAATTATTAATTAATAGTTTTGAGTTTTTACTTAGAAATTTAATTAATTTTCTAACCGTGGTTCCGACAGGTTATAAACTAGTATATATATATATATATATATATATATATATATATATATATATATATATATATATATATATATATATATATATATCCCTATACTAATAAAAGAGTAGTTATTTTGCCATGTGTCACCATGTTAAGCATTATAATAAATATCATGACACTTGTCAATTTATTGACACTTGTAATTAATATCATGACACTTATCAATCTATTAAATCTCTATTTCAAATTTCAAATTTCAAAATTTAAATCACATTTAAATCACATTAAATTAATAATATTAGAATAAAAATAAAATAAAAATTATACAAATTATAATAAAATAAATTTATACAAATTATAAGATGATATATTTTATGTATTTAATTGAATCAACAATTATAATTTTATATATAACTAAAAAATATCTTTTAATTAATAAGTTATTTAAAATTATTAATTAATAGTTTTGAGTTTTTACTTAGAAATTTAATTAATTTTCTAATCGTGGTTCCCACGGGTTATAAACTAGTATATATATATATATATATATATATATATATATATATATATATATATATGTATATATATATATATATATATAACTAATTAAAATAACTAAATTTTATTATTGTTTTATTATTATTATTAAACTTAATATTATTGTTTATTTTAATATTTATTATTATTATTATTATTAGTATACTCTATTAATTTCCATGGTTATTATGTACAGTATACTTAACGTTTTCGTATATTGGCCACAACTGTCTTAATTTTTATTTAATTGGCCACAAATGTCTTAATTACGTCTAAAACCGCAAAATTCTTTTCCTCCCTCTTCCGTCTACTACTACGATTTCCGTCTATGGTTTTTTCTCATACTTCTCTGATCTTTACAATTTCTTCGGTCGGCGTTGTCTGATCAATCGGCTAACAAGAGGGAGTGATTTGAGTTCTGAGTCCGCATACGGATTTCTGTTCTACTTCAACATCCGTTCTTCTTGTGCTTAGGTTTTGGCGAATAATCATAGAAGGTTGGAATCAAGTTCTTTTAAGTTGCTATTCCTGTTGTTTGAAAATAATGAAAGCGATTAATTTGGGTTTTGATTACGCGATTGATTTAGGTTTAGGTTGAGATTGATTGAGCAATTGTTTGTGCATCGGGATTCCTACTCTGCTTCAACTATGTGCTTCTTCTGATTATATTTTGTCAATTTCTGATAAAATGTGGGTACAATATTCTTTATTATATTGTTGTTTATCCTTTGTGGTTGAATTCTTGGATCGATGTTTCCAAGTAAACGAAAAAAGGTTCTGCTTCTGTTCCTTCTGTTTCAAGACGCTCACGCACAAATATGGTTGTAGTGCATGTTCCTGTATTGCTTGTGTATTATGATTGTGGCAATTGTTCTTGTATTTGCGAATTCTGTGGTGTAATCTTTTGGTATAATGAGAGGGTTCTGTATCTGTCACGGGCTGATAATCAGCGGTACACCAAGTGTTGTAAGTCTGACACTATTGTTCTTCCTCCCCCACTGTCTCCCCCTGTTGTGTTATCGCAACTTTTCGAGGATGGTCACTTTCTACATAATATAAGGGCTTATAACTCTATGTTTTCTATGACATCTTTTGGTGCAAAAGTTGATGACGAAATTAACAATGGTCGTGGTCCATATGTGTTCAAGATTTCTGGTCAAATTTTCCATAGGATTGGTTCTTTTTGTTCAGATGATTCTTCACAGCCACGTTTTTACAGTTGTACATGTGCGATGATGAGAATGAAATATCTAATAGGTTACGTTCTTTTCATACTAACGGTGATGTAGTGTTTTCTGTGGATGTCATTAATTCTTTGAGTCACATGTTGGATACTCACAATGAGTATGTCCGTACCTTTAAAACAACGAGGGATATGGCTGAATCTATGTGTTTGGATTCATATGGTGTATGCCTCTTCAATAATGTTCCTGACAGAAGATATGGAACCCCTGCTCCTGGGACATTGGGTTGTATTGTCTGTGGAGATAATGTTATTGGTGTTGTTTATGATATTGCTATTTATTCCAAGTCTGGATTACCTCAACGAGTTAGCAAGTTACATCCATCATACATGCCTCTACAATATCCTTTGTTATTCCCTTACGGTGAGGATGGGTGGTCACCTAAAATGTGTATCCGTGGTTGTAACGACCAAAATTTCAAAACAATTAAAACTTTTCAAAAACCATCCATTTTAATAACGTTGTTACAAAAAGGTTTTCAATACATTATTTAACAGAGTATTTTCCCAGGTTCATATCATAAAACACCAACGCGAGGAACGGTACGATCACGCCTTTGCCTTGCCACAAACTCCTGAGAACCTGAAAACATAAAACCACGACTGTAAGCCCGAAAGCTTAGTGAGATACCCCCAATATACCAACCACATATACGCCCTTCCAAGCCACGACCTTCCGGTCCAAACATATCGCCTTCCGGCCCATAACATATTGCCTTCCGGCCCATAACATATTGCCTTCCGGCCCATAACATATTGTCTTCCGGCCCATAACATAAAATGCATACATAACATAACAAATCATAGAACGACCCTGCATACCGGGTCACACCCCAGGTCTAGCAATCATACGCATAACACATAATCATATAGCAGTTCACAGTCAACAATTGATCAACAAATCACATTACATAGCATTACTCTAATCAAGATACCGGCCTAGCCGGTCACTAGCATAATATCACCCTACGAATCAGTCAACATACTAAATGCACACATACGCCTTTCCAGGCCATGACCTTCCGGTCCACATAGCAATGCCTTCCGGCCCACAACATATAATGCCTTCCGGCCTGCAACATATAACGCCTTCCGGCCCATATCATAACAACTGACAACTACCCGGATTTCCATCCGATAAAAGGGTTGGCCTTAGTGCCATAAACCCTAGCGATATAGTGAGGATAACTCACCTCGAAACTGCCGACTGAACAGATAGCTCAAGCTGCTCCGATCACTGATACGATCTCCACCTCTGGACAGCCACCAATGCACTGAACTCAAACAATAATCAACAATTACCAAAATACCCCTGGAACCACTGGACAACCCTTGGTCAAAGACAAGGTCAAAGTCAACCCCTGACTGACCCTACTCGCCGAGTCAACCCAATGACTCGCCGAGTCCCCATACTCAGAACTTCACTCAATCCGCGATCTAACTCGCCGAGTCACCCCGAGACTCGCCGAGTTCAACAACTCTGAGTCCACTCGCCCTCAACTCACCGAGTCATCCCTTGACTCACCGATTCTCGACTCAACCAGAGAATATCGGGACTCTTCGACAAGACTCGCCGAGTCTAAGAACAGACTCGCCGAGTCTATGGCTATCTTCAACCTACTCGTCGAGTTGTTCATACAACTCGTCGAGTTCCAAGCCATCTTCATCCGACTCGCCGAGTTGTTCTTCCAACTCGTCGAGTCCCAGCTCATCTTCAAGCAACTTGTCGAGTTCACCCATGTGACTCGCCGAGTACCACCGATCTAAATCCATACAGAAGCATCCCAGACCATGCAATTGATCCAAAACATAGATCCAACCTCCTACAACTCATCCATCACGTAAAGTGGCAAACTTTACGTGAATCCATAGAGATCTAGGCCATAATCACTCATAACTAGGGTTTGGGACTTGCAAGCTTCACTAAACAATCCAACACAGGGACTTTCATGCTCTCTGATTCTCCTCTACTCCAGATCTGAGGTAGCAACCTCAGATCTACCCTCTAGACTTCCAATTACATCCATAGGCAAGATCCCACAAACCCCAAAATGAAGAAATAACATACAATCAGACCAAGAACGAGATATTACCTCCAATGGACGCCCCCAACTGCAATGAAGTTGATTCCAAGCAAAGCCCCTTGCCCCAAGCCTTCAATTCCCACAAAATTCCTTCAATGATTACTTCTCCAAGCTTCAATCCACTCAACAATGGAGCTCCTCTGCGATTTAGGGTTTCTGGAACTCAAGAGGGAAGCAAAGAGGCTGGGGAAGGAACATAATGTTCCTTATATAGGGCTCAACCCCGAGAATTAGGGTTTTCTTCACCCAGCGCCTACTCGCCGAGTCCATCTCATCGACTCGCCGAGTCGGCTACTTAACACGCGGTCAAGTCGCGACTCTACTCGCCGAGTCCAGCCATGGACTCGCCGAGTCACTCTTTCCCAATTAACACTTTTGGCCCTTCAACTCTACTCTCGCTATTTTGGGAAGGAGAACTAAGCATTCCTTATAAGGGGTGTGGATACCTTCCCTAACACAACGCGTTTTAAAGTCGTGAGGGCAGCAGATCCCATAAGAACTCTGCAGTTAAGCGTGCTCGGGCGGGAGTAGTACCGGGATGGGTGACCCCCTGGGAATTCCTCGTGCCGAGTGGCCCAAAGCGGACAATATTGTGATACGTGCCAGAAGGGGATGTTACAAATGGTATCAGAGCTAGGGCACGGGTCGATGTGTTCGACGGGGACGTCGAACCCTATAATGGGGGGTGAAAGTGGGTTAGATCTGATCCCACATCGGCTGGGAAGGAGAACTAAGCATTCATTATAAGGGGTGTGGATACCTTCCTTAACACAACGCGTTTTAAAGTCGTGAGGGCAGCAGATCCCATAAGAACTCTGCAGTTAAGCGTGCTCGGGCAGGTGTGGTACCGGGATGGGTGACCCCCTGGGAATTCCTCGTGCCGAGTGGCCCAAAGCGGACAATATTGTGATACGTGCCAGAAGGGGATGTTACAGTGGTGGTTCTGCATCAGAAGATAGAAGTTTAACTAATAACATGTATTACAGTTACCAAATTCATGAGCGCAGGGGTGTCTATTCTTTGATTTTACATGCACAACGTTTGTTTCAACAATATTTAGTGGATGCTTATACATGCATTGAGCAGTCTAGGCTTGATTACATAGAGCATCATCAACAACAGTTAGGTCTGAGTATATTAGTGGTGTTTATGACGCCCTATCTCGAGGAGACACAGACAGTCGCGTGATCGGTAAGCGTGTATTTTTGCCTGCTTCATTCATTGGTGGCCCTAGGTATATGTACAAACACTATCAAGACGCTTTGGCTATATGTAGAGTTCATGGAAAGCCCCGGTATTTCATCACTTTTTCTTGTAATGTGAGATGGCAAGAATATAGAAGGTATATGGATGCTGTTGGGCAAGGTGATATACAAAATAGACCAGACATTATAGCTCGAGTCTTTCACATAAAGGTCCATGCCTTTATAACCTTTCTTAAAGAGGATAAGACTTTCGGCGATGTCGAAGCATGTAAGTTATATTCATAGTATTTGTCATTGGGGTATTTAGGAGTTTTAATGGCATATCAACTTTCTGGCCGCAATGTTTCCGTAAATATTTCTTTCACCTGATCTAATTTCATTATAATTGACGTAAAACTATAAAATAATAGACGAACAGGAAATGTACAAATAGTAAACTATACAATATATTTCTAATTTTTTTTTTAATTTTGCTCTTTTTTCTTTCTCTTTTATATTAAACACCAACATAAATATGTTTGTCTATAACTATAACAATATATTTCTATTTTTTTAAATTATATTTTTATGAATTATGATTTATTTATAAATGACTTTAATATCCCTCAGATTAGATCCTGTAGTGAACATGTTGATGACACTTGTATGAACTAATCTATGTAAAAATAATTATATTCATTTATTTTGTAATTGTACATCACAAAAAACATGTTACATTAGATCATTCCATTCCTTTAAATGAATCAAAACATAACAATTGGATGTAATCATTCATTCCATAGTATTGCTGTTTCATTTACTTTCTTTAATCTTTACCTTTATTTCCATTTTACCAGATAAATCCTTAATTTAAATGTTCAAAACAGTGAGCAACATAATTATCAACATATATTAGGTCTTGTACAATTCCTCTATTCTATTTAAACTAATATAGTCTCATCTTCCGTGTAGATCTTTACACAATTGAATTTCAGAAGAGAGGTCTACCTCATTGTCATACACTTTTATGGGTTACTCCACCTTTTAGAATACGAGAAGCTGGTGATGTTGACAGGTACATAACAGCCGAATTGCCAGATCCTGGAAGTGAAGCGGACTTGTACACGACAGTCACCACGTGCATGCTACATGGTCCATGTGGTTTACTCAATATATGTGCTCCTTGTATGCAAGATTAGAAGTGCACAAAACACTTTCCAAAACCATTTCTGGAGTCCACTACTTTTGATGAGAATGGCTATGTTCGGTATAGAAGGCGGTCTAATATCAGCCATGTTCTACATAACGGTTGTAACACCCGAAATTAGAAAGGTCAAGAAAGGAAAGGAAAACCCTAAGTTAAAGAGGGTTGACTCGTCGAGTCTAGGGAGGAACTCGGCGATTCGGAGCGGGATCCGGGTGTAAAGTAAGTGACCGACTCGGCGAGTCGGCAAGTGGACTCGACGAGTCTGGTCTGTGTTGGGAAACCCTAATTCCGGGACTTGGTACCCTATTTAAGCATATTTTTCTCTTCCCTAGAGCTCATTTGCGGCCCTTATAGTCCAGAACCCCAAAACCTAGCCGCCATAATCGTTTTTGGAGCAAGATCTACCCTTGGTGAAGTAATTTGGAGCTTGGAAGAGAAGAGATTCATAGTGGTGCAAGAGGAGGCCTTGGATCCAGATTTGGTGGAACTTTTTAGAGCATTTGGAGGTAATGAATCGTTATCCTTGGATTTCTCCTTTCTAGATCCATCTTTCATGGAGTTTTAGGGTTTCTTTGAGAGTATGTGATGAGAAATTGGTGCATAAGTTAGATCTGGAATTGAAACTCCAGATCTGAGCTCTATTTGGATCGAAAATGCAGAAAGCCATGTTAGTTATTATGCAAAAGCCTTTCCCCATGAGTTGAGTTCCTCTCTAGCTTGGTTTTTGGTATTATGAGGCAAGAAGCACGTAAAGTTAGCAACTTTATGTTGCTAACGGACTCTAGGAACCCAGATCTATTGTTTGGAGCAAAGGAGAAGCTCTGTGACTCGAAATTATGGAAATGCACGTATGGACTCGGCGAGTCTGGGAGATGACTCGGTGAGTCGGGCTAGATATCAGACTTGAGTCGCGTAGTAACTAGGCGAGTCACATGGGTAGACTCGGTGAGTTGTATGAAGATGGGCAGGAACTCGACGAGTTGAAAGAACAACTCGGCGAGTCTTTTGAAGATTGCCTTGGACTCGGCGAGTCTGTTCTTGGACCCGACGAGTCAATTCACGAAACCCCAAACCCTTCGAGTTAAGACTCGGACCAATGAGTTGAGTGGGGACCCAGTGAGTTGGACAGGTCAGGACTCGGAAATAAGTAGACTTGGCGAGTCATGGTCTGACTCGGCGAGTCGAGTCGCGGATGAAGAAGGTTTCTGAGCTCATAAACTCGGCGAGTAGGGTCAACTTGGAAGGTTAACTTTGACCAGGACTTTGACCTTGACAAGAGTTGACTTAGTTGACTTTTGGGGGACTGTCAGACTAAGTGTTATGTTGTTATTGTTGGATTAGTGTCTAAGTCCATATCTATTTTGGTATGTACTTGACCCGATTATGAGCATGGTCCTTTTGGGTTGCCTTCACCATAGCAATATGTAGGATGATTTAAGGAGAGAAAGGTTTAAATATGATTTATTAATATATTATGAGAATAATATATTAAAGGAGAAATCATATTGTTTAATTAATATTAGTCAAGAATTAATTGATAATTAATTTTGTGGCTAAAAGAGATTAATTAAATTTAGGGGCTGGACTGCAATTATTGGATAATTGAGTTATTGGGCTAAGGAATGCTAATGGAATAAGGGGTGAACGAAATTATGATGGAAGCCCATCATATTTTCGTCCATAGCCTTTTCCAGAAGGTTCCATGGGCTGCTTAGAGTTTAAGCTGTCCATTAGGGTTTTGACTGAAACCCTAGAAGGCCACACAAGTATATAAAGGACCCCTTAGGCTCCAAAAACGTGGACAACTGATTCTCTAGGGTTTCCATCCGTTTTTGGTGCCTCCCCTCTCTTCTCTTCTTCATGCAAGTTGCATAAGGTGTTTGTGACTCCATCAGAGGTGCAGCATTTGAGGCACTAAGCTTTTGAAGCCAATTCAAGCAAGGATTTGATTGTTATTGCTATATAACAATCAAAGGTAATTCTATAAACCCTAATTCAGTTTATAATATGTTAGATCTAAGTTTGTTAGTCTTGGATTCAAAGCATGTACAATAGAAAAACCTAGATCCAAGCATTAGGGTTTGTATGAGCACATAGGTTTGTTCTTATGCATAAAACCCATCAGTGGTATCAGAGCCTTGATTGGTTTCAGTTGTATGTGATGCTTAACTGCTTTATTTGCTGAAAAATCGTTGTTTTTGGCCTCTGCCCGACTTGACTCGGCGACTCAGTGGATGAACTCGGCGAGTCTGTCCCTGACTCGGCGAGTCCAGGGGTCAGACAGAGGGAATTCCGGGTTTTTGCTGCTGTTTTGACTTGGATTTGATACCTAATTCGTTTTTGAAGTTAAAATCTGATTTTTATCTTAAATTAGTGATTATCTTTGCCAAAAGAATAGATAATTTCAAATCTTTTAAATAATAGTTTGTTTATATGATAAATATGGATTATTTCAAATTATTTGGTAATTATCTAGTGACTAAAATAAGATTAGGTCAAATATAGATAATTATGAAATTAATTGTTTAATTTGAATTATTTGTTGTTTGATCCCTAATGTTTTGAAATGTTTCAAAACTTGCCCTCAAGTTTTGGAATTTAAAATTTGACTAAAAGTTTAATTTTGAAATGTTAAATTCTAAAACCCTAGTAATTTGAAAAGTTTGAATCACACCCTTATGGTTTTGTTAATGTATTAAAGTGTATAATTAAAGGTGATTTAATAAACCCATAAAGTTTTGGTTTACATTTAATTAAATTAAAAGTATAATTTTACTAAATTAAACCACCTAGTATTTTAAAAGTGTAAAATACACCCTATACTATATATAACATTAAAAGTTTAGTATTATATATGTATGAGTAAACAGTCAGTCTTACCGTTAGTAGGCATCATTCACGAAGCTGGTCTATAAGGGGTGTTTAAGGAAATTGCCTATAAAATGGCGATTGAATGGGTATCCACTCTTACCCACCGCACTCTTGACTAGTGGAGGGTCGTTAGCTGAATGGGTAGGATAGGACAGAAACCTTCCATTATAAGTATAATGAAGTACAAAGTAACTAAATGCTTTTTCAAATTCCCAAATCATAGTTACTTTAGGAAAAATGTGAAATTGTATGCTAACCCATGGAATTACACTTCGTACTCTTGTCAAACGTTAGTGGAGCGTGTGTGGTTAACCGGTACACTAATTTGGGGATGACATTGGTAGCGAAGGGTGACTCGATGTTTGTCATAGATCAATGGAGCGTGTGTGGCTAACTGGCACATTGATTAGGTGATTGTAGCATTGGGTGCACCACGTGATTCGTATGGTTATTCACACCTTGTTTGTGATCCTCGGCATCCCAGTCACAAATAGTAGGGCATAATCGAGATTAAACATGCAATTGAAAAGTTCAATGAATCTCAAAAGATCTAGGAGTTTCAATCCATTTAAAACTTAATCTTCCTTTTCGTTTTTCATGGTGGAAATTGGTAAATCGACATTTACCTACCTTCAAATATTCTGCAACTAGATTACGGCATCCCTTTTCTAGGTTGTAGAATATTGTGATGGATCCTAGCCTTAATAACTCATTTGGGTGTTTTATTAAGGACTCAATCAACTTAACTTGAATTTTCTCCCGTTTTGTAGATATCTAACTCTAATCGTGGTATTCCCGAATCCCAAGGAAAAAGTGTTCCTAATGAAGGTGAAAGCTTGATTCAAAGTGAGAGATCAACGTGGACTAGCTTGATTTCACTTCCTCCTCTTCCTCCCGTTGTTCTCCCTAACCCTAATGATCGAAGACTTGAAAGGTTCAAGATCACCGAATCCCTGTTGGAAATGGAACATCAAGATGGCAAACCCGTGTGTGCTCACATCCTAGGGATGAAATCACACATTGATAGGTTGATTATGTTGGGTGCGTCTATCTCAAATAAGTTGGCTGTGGACTGGGTTCTTCAGTCACTCCTTGAATCATATGATAAGTTCATTAGAGAGTATCATATGATGAAACTTGACGCAACCCTCATTGATTTGACTTACATGCTTATTGCTGCGGAATCAGAAATGATTTGGCGAAGTAATGGAGCATATTTGTCTGATAAATCAACCAACCATGCTTCCGTGGACAATCTAGGAGAATCCACCTGTTCCTGCTGCCAACGAAAGGGGAAATGGATACGAAGCTGCCCGAAGGACCTGAAGAATCTAAGAGATGGGAGAGTCGATAAGTGTGACTCTACTTCAGGTATAAAATCCACTATCTAACTCCATTTAAATTCCTATTCTTTATTCATAATGTGATAAGATTACATTTGCATGTTTTGCAGGTTTAGAGAAAAGAGAGGAAGTTTGATGGAAGAGCAAGATGAGTCTGATCACGAAGAAATGGATTTCGATCGCATGAATTCGAAGATCAGATTTTGAGCTTAGGAAGTTATGATAGATTTGTTAGGAGTATATGATTACATAGTTTTCATTTGAATTTTGCATTGTAAGGACATGTTTTCCGCTGTTTTTATGAATAAAATAAATTTTGGTTTTTATCTTATTTGTTTATCCTTGCAATGAAATTTATGGAAAATTGATGTTTGTGTACTTCTATTATTAGCAAAATGGATTTGATTCTTAATTATGTTATTTGTGGAAATGTCAAAAGTTTACAAAATAGGGAGAGTTTCTCATCGCCCAAGTTTCAATTGGACAGAAACTTGGAATCATGCAATGTGTATTGCATGATGAATGAAAAAACTTTCACATTTGGGAAACTTAGACTAATTCTTTGGCAAAGTGTCAATTGAAGGACTAGGAGATCGAGTACACTAGGTCGTACGTTGATCAAGTCTACCACAAGAGTGACAAAGATATTCGTCATGATTTACTAAAGTTTAGTAAATATGGTTATACTTATAAGATTGAGTATAATTCTGAGTTAACTGAAATAGTTTCAATCAATAGCAGAACGAATAAGAAGAATCAAGAAGGCAGAAAGATAAAAGTTTCTCCATTCTAAGAAGAAGGGAGAGTACCTTTTATTGTGTTTTATGATGAAGTCTTAATGATTAAGAACCATATCTCAATTGATCCTCTAAGTGAGTCTTAGTGCATTTGCATGTCTAAGAAGAGGAATCAAGTATTGTAGAAATGGTTAAATCAATAAGTCAATCATACTTCGTTCCAATATCAAGTCTTATAGTCAAGATTGTGACATTGAGTGAAAAGTCTTAAGTAGGTTTATAACACTCATCAAATGTGGAATTTGGAAAAAGTTTTCTTATTCTTGCACATTTGAAATTGGTAAGTTGTGCTGTCTTGGATAAGACAAAGACCAACTAGGACCAATTGTGTGAAGTGTTTTGTCTTGATAAGAACTACACTAACTATTGAATATTTGGTTTGTCAAGAAATGTTTCTTGACAAGAGAATCTTATATGACAAGGAGTCAGTGGGAGTCTTAATGGTCTTGAAAAATTTCAAGAAAAAATCAAGAATAAACCTTATCGATCATCACTAGCACACGACTTGAGGTTTACAACCTATCGTGCTGACATTATTTTGTTTCTTTGCCATGCCAATTGAGTTAATTGTGTATGTGAGTTCTATGAGTACTCATTTGAATGCATACTAGAGCCTTAGTCGATGGAAAGTACATTGATATGTATGGACAAGTTACTAAACTACTTGGAAGACATGGTGGGCACTCGTGTTACCATAGGGCAAGAAATCAAGATTAAGAAAGTTCGGTCCATATGAGTTTGGATTTGTCGCAAACCTTGGTTTTGGCAAATTCACATGGATAGGAACTCATACACCATAAAATCTAAGTGTCATATGATTCCCTCCTTCATGAAAATGACTGTGAGGAAATACTTTCACTAAGAGAGGTTTTAAGAAGATAGCAATTGTGAAAATTGTATTCTCACATTCGATTATGGTTACGGCATCCCTTTCCATAGTTCGAATTGTGAGATTTGGCAATTAGTTTGAACATTTGGAACTTAGTAACATAAATTTTAAATTGTTTAAGCACACATATGAGCTATCTAAGGTAAAGGTGCATAAGTTCAAGAAGCTTAGATAAAGGCTTATCGAAGCATCTAGTATTAAAAATATGAATTTCAGAAATTCAACAGACATTGTTTTTCTGGAAGTTCATTCGCTTTCTGGATACATGTCAAAGCTAGTGGGAGCATAAGTGTTATGCTTATATGATAATAATCATCATGATAGTGAGAGCATAAGTGTTATGATTGTATGATTATTATGGCGAGTATTGCATGTTAGCAATATTAATTATAGAAAAACAAAGATTCAATTTGCAAAGTTGCATGGGTTGAAACGTTGTTTTGATATAATTAAGGGAGAGAATATTATACTTTGTTTCAAAATCTAAAGCTTAGATTAAGAAATTTTAATATCTTCAGTCAAAGGATACATTGTGTGTTCTCAAATTTCGATTATGATTACGACATCCCTCTTCATAGTTCGAATTGTGAGAACATGACACATAAAATATTATGGCAAAAGATTGGTAAAGTGTCATATCTTTATGTAAGACATTATGCATCGTGTCCCATACGCTTCGGGTATAGGATCGATTGCAAATGCTATAATATTTACCATTCTAAAATTTTTCAAATGTCTAGCGCATTAAGAGGGAAAAAGGACTAGAATGGATTTTGACTAAAATTATTAAACAACTATCAAAGGACGATCCAAAGTTCGCTGAGGATTGGTCGCTTGTGAGTAGTTGGAAGTATGGTATTGGATGGACCATATCGACATTATTATGAATAGATAAGATTCTATTAAGAATGAGTTGTCATATGGCAAATGTGGAAATGTTTCCATATTGGGAGTTGGATATTAAGAATCTATGTCTAGATTAGAAACTTTTATGCAAGAAGGATGTTCAAAGGAATGTACTTTGAATGTGAGACTTCACGTCTATGGAATTGTCATGTAACAATTTCTAAGAAAGCACTTTGTAATTTCATTAGCCAAGTCTTGGTGACTTTTGTGCTATGACTTTACGAAAGGATCGTTGCGTAAAATGTTAGAATCTAGCATATTCTAGTAGTGGAAGAACCTTGTGTTCTTACACTAATAATGGGGATTGAGGAATTGTGAAATGAGAATCATTGGAAAAGTTCTCAATTGTTCTATTTCACAAAGTAAGGACCATAGGAAACATAGTGTGCATGCTTTATGCATGGGACAGCTGTTGTTGTAATTTAAGTAATAAGTTGATTTTCTGAAACAGTAAACGATAATAATGAGTAATCAATATGGTGGTTAAATAGAAGTGTTTTATTTACTCTCACAAGTTTGAGGCCATATAGGATTAAATATTATTGTTATGTTTCAATTTGCATGTTTTGACTTCCATAATAACTAGGTTATTCAAACATCCACAGTCGGTCATACGTTGGAAGTAAGTATGAAGGAAGACTGTCATGAATCTGTCTGTAGATTGTCCGAAGTGTTTAGACATAGCACAAGTTTGCTGCAGAGTTCATGAGTGCTTTGATAAGATTAAAGTATTGGATTAAACCCACGCTCACTTGGATCACTTCATGGTTTTATCACGAGTTATTAGTGAGACGATAATATTGTATATTCTTGAAACCGAGACGTGTGAGTTGTTATTTGTTGGTCGGTTACACATTGATAATAAGTAAACGCACCAGTAACTTGGTGTTATAAAACTTATTGTTGTGTGTGATTCGATTAATAAATGCAAGCGAGCATTTGAGTCGAATTTTATCCATTCCTTTTACTCAAAGTGGGATAAAAGCGATATTTGTGGGCCTCTCGATGATTTAATGATGACACCTAAGCGCTTGGCCAAGCCGGGACTAAATTGATGTGTTCAATTGTAGTTTGTTGTCAGTCGTCATAAATCGGAAGTCGGGAAACAGTATAGAGAGAATGATTGAAATTCATGTCTTTTGTCTATACGATATCTTGAGAATGGAGGAATATATAATCCCTTATCTAGAGGACACGCTATCTGATAAGATCAGAGTTGACAGCGGCTTTTGAAAGCTACGATTGTTGATCAGGTTCTGAAGTCATACGGAAAATAGTTATTAGATTTATCCAAGTGGGAGACTGTTGGATTAGTGTCTAAGTCCATATCTATTTTGGTATGTACTTGACCCGATTATGAGCATGGTCCTTTTGGGTTGCCTTCACCATAGTAATATGTAGGATGATTTAAGGAGAGAAAGGTTTAAATATGATTTATTAATATATTATGAGAATAATATATTAAAGGAGAAATCATATTGTTTAATTAATATTAGTCAAGAATTAATTGATAATTAATTTTGTGGCTAAAAGAGATTAATTAAATTTAGGGGGCTGGACTGCAATTATTGGATAATTGAGTTATTGGGCTAAGGAATGCTAATGGAATAAGGGGTGAACGAAATTATGATGGAAGCCCATCATATTTTCGTCCATAGCCTTATCCAGAAGGTTTCATGGGCTGCTTAGAGTTTAAGCTGTCCATTAGGGTTTTGACTGAAACCCTAGCAGGCCACACAAGTATATAAAGGACCCCTTAGGCTCCAAAAACGTGGACAACTGATTCTCTAGGGTTTCCAGCCGTTTTTGGTGCCTCCCCTCTCTTCTCTTCTTCATGCAAGTTGCATAAGGTGTTTGTGACTCCATCAGAGGTGCAACATTTGAGGCACTAAGCTTTTGAAGCCAATTCAAGCAAGGATTTGATTGTTATTGCTATATAACAATCAAAGGTAATTCTATAAACCCTAATTCAGTTTATAATATGTTAGATCTAAGTTTGTTAGTCTTGGATTCAAAGCATGTACAATAGAGAAACCTAGATCCAAGCATTAGGGTTTGTATGAGCACATAGGTTTGTTCTTATGCATAAAACCCATCAGTTATTGGTAGGATGGACAGCTAAGAAGAGCAGTGCCTCAGAGGGTTGTCGATTAGCAGCCAGAGGGTTATCAGCAGAGCTCAGCAGTTCAGGTCAGTTTCCTTTCAGTAGGAACGTGTGTAAGGCCACAATGCCGGCCTGTTTAGCTAGCAGTAGTTTCCGGACTTCGGTCCGATGCAGTAGTTAGTATGTTTGATGCCTTCGTGGCTCAAACAGGATTTATCTGTTATGTGTTCCGGGCTACGGACCGATGCAGTATGCAGTATGTGTGTGTGTGTTCAAGCTAGTTGATATGTTTATGTTATGCTTTGTTCAGTTAGTTCCGGACTTCGGTCCGATGCAGGGGACAAGGTCCCAATCAGTTTCCGGACTTCGGTCCGATGCAGAGGTCAAGGCCCCAGTTAGTCCGGACTTCGGTCCGATGCAGGGGACAAGGTCCCAGTCAGTTTCCGAACTTTGGTCTGATGTAGGGGGCAAGGCCCCAGTTAGTCTGGGCCTCGGTCTGATGCAGTGGGCAAGGCCCAGTATGTGCTTTATATGTTCTTGTATGGTATATGGTAGATTGGGGGAGCTCACTAAGCTTCGTGCTTACGATTTTAGTTTTTGGTTTCAGGTACTCAGTTTTCGAAAGAGGAGCTCGGAGAGGTTGCAGTGCACACACCATAGTCAGTTAGCCTGGGAATGTTTGACTCTGATAATGAGATTATGTTTTGAATTAATACTCGAAAATTATGTTATGACTTATGATACGGTTTTTATAAATATGGTTTAGTAATGTTTTAAAAGAAAATTTTAGTCATGAATTTTTGGGTCGTTACAAGTTGGTATCAGAGCCTTGGTTTGAAGGATTCGGATACACTTCGGGTGTGTCTGAACTAAAACTAAGGAAACGGTAAAAGGGTTTTAAGAAGAAAAACATTTTCGAAAAAAATATTTAGAAAGAAAATAACTTGAAAAGAGAAAAAAGGGTGTGGTGCATGCAATCAGCCGAGCTCAAGTAAGTACTCCCAAATTACCCATACAAGTTTATGATTATCAGTTTCGGTTTCAGTAGAATAACATGCTAGTATAGGACAAAGGATCTAGGAGGATGCCTTATTTGCCTGCTTATGTGTTTTAGCCTTATGAGAATTGCATGCTAGTATTGAATAGACAGCAGTAGGATAGCCTGTTTAGGTTATGCCTGATAGTATGAGTTCAGCATTGTATGCTAGTGTAGTCTCTTGTCATGAGAATAGTTTCGCATGAGTATGTTTCCTTTATCCGAATGATGCTTGCTTTGTGCTTTGTGGGACTCTGAGTGATGCGAGTTAGCCATTAGGTGAATACGTTACGTCACATGTGGTCAGGGTTGAATAATCTCAGAGTGCTAGATTTGACCCTATTGTGCAGCTCTCGTCTGAGTCAAACCGTTGTAGGGACGAGTCTTTTACTCGAAGGATTATCTGAGCCTCGTCACATGTGATGGTATTCAGGTGATGGTTGATTGGCATTACAAGGAGGCCTTCAGCAGCTGAGGATTGGTTTGGGTGGAGTCATAGGTTCCCTAGGGCAATCCTAGGAAGGTAGTAGCAGAGATCAGTAGCAGGAGAGTGACTTGGTGGAGTCGAGGTAACTCTTGAGGAAAGTACGGATAGATGTGGAAGGTAGTATGGGCCCGTACTACTGAAAGCAGAGGATCCGTACTCGAGTCAAGAGGGGCCTAGACAAGACCAGGGAAATTGTAGAGTGTCTGAGAGATCCCTCAGCAGCGGTGTGTATATTGATCAGGAAGTGTTATATTTCAGCATGTTGACATTGCGCGAGTTACCAGTTAGCAGTTCAGGTACCGGGGAGGGATCTGGCTCGGACTCTGGAGTCGGGCAGCTTGATGATCAGATGAGGGATTTCATTCCCACAAAGATTATGCGCAACATCATTGATCAGACTCCATTAATTTTCGGCTCGGTTAGAGAGGCCATCGTAGAGCTTATGGACAGTCATCTTGAGGCCTTGAGGACCGGGATAGTTTCAGGACATATTGGGGCTCGTCTAGATCCTGATTCTCATGGAGTTCAGGGATCCATCCGGGAGGGAGATCCCATTTCTAGTTTTTTCCATCAGGGGACAAGAGTGAGTGGGGCACCTTGTCTCCAAGAGAGACCTCTGCATGATTGGATAGTTGAGGAGGTTTCGCGAGCCATTCGCGAGGATCTGCCCGACATGGTCGTGAGGATCACTGCTAGGTTGATTGCGAAGCTCCAGGATCAGACAGCTGATATTCAGACGATGGATGGGGCCGACGAGATAACGCATGAGCGAGAGACGGGCAGAGAGTCGGATAGGAAGAGGAAAACGGATGAGACTTAGGTAGACACAGGTTCCGGCAAGAGGCCCAAGAGGTCGGCTTCGATATCGAGGGACTACCAGAGCCGAAGTCGATGTGGAAAGTGTGGTAGGACGCACGAGGGTGCGTGCAGGCGTAGAAGTGGTGGTGATGTTGGATGTTTCAAGTGCGGACGGATTGGCCATTTTAGCAGAGATTGTACTGTTACCATCGCCCAGGAACTTGACCCGATATGTTTCCATTACAGTCAGAGGGGCCACAAGAAGGCCCACTGTTCGAGTTTGTATACAGCAAGGCAGGTGATAGCTCCTACCCCTATGACTTCGAGTACCACCAGCGGTTGTCGGGGCCGGGCAAGGGGCGCCCACGGCTCGGAGCAGAGTATTTCGGATGATTTCAACAAGGTTTCGGGCAGCACTGGATGTTGGGGGTGTTGGGGTATTATATTACCTACTTGTGATGGAGTTTTATGCCATCTGTATACCTTGGGATTAGAATGGTAAATTGGAGGTCGTCCCCTCTAGATCAGGTTACTTCAGATGCGGTGACTGTAGCATGTATGTGTAAGATTCAGTAGTGCCTCACTATTTGCGGAAGGTGTTAGTCAGGTAATGATCAGTTATATTCTCAGTAGTGACAATCTAGAGCTTCTAGTGGAGTATCTAGCGGTCGGTAAGGAAGTGGGTTAGAGATGTTCACCCTAAACGCAAGTTCTCGGGATGCAGTCACTAAGTAGACACAGTGAAGGATTGAAGAGTGCTCGGTTAGTTAAGCAGGAATGGTTCGGATCTGGTAAGGGTTAGTTGGAGCGCCAACAGAGGTAAACGTGGGCTGGCAGCAGATTGCCCCTTTTCATGGAAGGAAGGTTGGGGAATCCTTTCGACCAGTGAGCAGTGAGGAGTTAGCCAGATCCAAGTGGGGGAGAACCCTCCGAGTATACGAGGATAAGGGAACGTAGACCCAGAATGAGTACGCGGCCTCTGAGAAGAAAAGATAGTAGCACCACAATGGATGGATTGAGGAGTTCAGGATTGGGAGTTTGAGGAACTTCCCAACAGTTAGTTCATGTAATAGAAATGGTTAGCAGCTGGTTGGGAATCTAGGATTGGAGGACCGCCTGTAGGGCTCTAGTGAGTCGGAAGGAGGATCTTGAGAACGGTTAGCATGAGATGCTTATGTGTTAGTAGCCAGTGGCAAAGACAACATGCAGGGTTGTGTGGATTCAGGAGTTGGGGGTTTGGAAACTTCCCAACGATAGTCGCATGTATCCGGATTAGTAGACGGTTGATTTGGGAACCAAGCCGAAGAACTCCTCGATGGAACGCTAAGTGTATCAAGGATATAAGATGTCGAGGTTGACGCAACATTCGATGACTGAGGGCTGGTTTTGAGAAATCAGGATGAGGAATCACTAGCAGGACTAAGGGTAGTCAGGATGTCCTCGAAATAGTAGTTAGTAAAGCAGTCAGATAGTAGTAGCTGATGGGTTTTAGCCATAGGAACATTCCTATGTGCACATGCAAACCCTAATGCTTGGATCTAGGTTTCTCTAATTGAACATACATTGAATCCAAGACTTCTAATGGCTAATAGAGTATAATAACAATATGAAATCAGAATTAGAAGTTTACCTTGAATCACTTGCTTGATCTTCTTGTCCTTGGAGCTTTAGAGTCACAATTGTCACTCCTCTAATGGCTTACAAACACCAACTAGCAAGAGGATGATTTGAGAGAGAGTAAAGGGAAGAGAAAATTGGCCAGGGTTTCTTTTCTATGCCAGAGTGCCGATTTCCCTTGACCCCTAGGTTCTATTTATACTAGTGAGGCTCCTAGGGTTTCACCCTTAAACCCTAATTGGATAACTTAGGCCCTAAGCAATCCAATACCCTAATTGATAAGCCTTTGGACGAATTCTAAGCCTATCCTAAGTCCTAGAAATCGTCCACCATTATCCATAAGGGATTTATAGCCCAAAGTACAACTATCATACAATTGACAGTTTATGCCCCTTTATTCAATTAATCTCTTTAAGTCACCAAAATAATTCCTTATTAATTTATGACTTATATGAATCAAATAATAATATTATTATTACTTATGTTATTCTCATAATATATTAATAATATTTCTTCTCTCATAATAAATCATCCTCTCAAGTTGCTATGGTGAAGGCAACCCAAAAGGACCATGCACAACCGGGTCAAATACTTGCCTAATATAGTTGCAGCCTTAGACACTATTCCAACAGTCTCCCACTTGGATAAGTCTAGTAACTATATACACAAGTATAATCTGATTAGCAATCGTAGCTCTCAAAGACGCTGTCAAACTCTGATCTAATCAACTTTGTCCTTCAGATAAGGGATCGTACAGTCCTCTGTTTAGATATCATGCTGACAATTATATGGAACTAATTTGTCCAGCATTTGGTTTCTCGATCTCCGATTTATTTGACATAGAACTTAATCGAACACATCAATTCAGTTCTGACCGGGCCCGGGACATAAGTCAAATCAAATCATCAAGCGGTCGAGACATCGCTTTTACCTTCTTAGGATAAAAGTAACAGATAAACTTCAACTTATATGCATTTACTTATTCATTAATCAATTATACACAACAATGCGTTTTATAACATCAAGTTACTGATGCGGTTTCTCTTTATCAATGCACAGCCAATTAACAAATAACAAACCATATATCTTGGTTTTAAGACCATATGATATTATCGTCTTGCGATCATCCCTTTTATCACATTCCATAAGGTGATTCCAGCAAGCGCGGGTTTGTTCCAATGCTCAAAACTAGTTCATAAGCACTCATGAACGTTGCAGCAAACCTTTGCTATGTCTAATACCATTTAGATAATCTACACACCAATTCATGACAATCTTCATTCATACCTACTTCCAACATATGAACGATCGTGGACAATTTGAATAATTCAATTATTCTTAATAAACACAATTATTCTGGAAGTCAAAACATGCAAAGAGAAACAATAGTTAAACAATTAAGATAAGACAGTAACATTACTCATAAATAATACTCTTTTATTTAATCATCAAATCTTAATTACATTTATCTATTACACATTTCTACTACTATCTAATCTATACTAATATCATCCTTCAGCCCAATACTCCTAGCATGCTGCAAGTGCTAAACCCTACGTAGTCACTTCGTAAGCAGATCTGCTGGGTTATCTTCTGATGATATCCTCTTCACCACGAGTTGTCCTTCTTCTACACGATGTCTAATAAAGTGATATTTTCTGTCGATATGTCGAGATCTACCATGATCCCTCGGTTCCTTGGTCAAGGCAACCGCTCCTTCATTATCACAGAAAATCTCCATGGGCTCCAATATGGCAGGTACAACTCAAAGATCACCGATGAAGTTCTTCAACCATATTGCCTCCTTCGATGCTTTGCTCGCTGCAATGTACTCTGATTCACATGTTGAATCAACTACGGTTTCCTGCTTGGAACTTTTCCAAGTTACTGCTCCTCTATTCAGGGTAAAGACCCAGCCCGACTGCGAACGGTAGTTGTCCCTGTCGGTCTGAAAGCTGGCGTCACTATACCCTCGCACCTTCAAGTCATCACTCCCTCCGAGGACTAAGAACCATTCCTTCATCCTCTGAAGGTACTTAAGGATATTCTTGACCGCAATCCAATGGGCTCTGCCAGGGTTCCCTTGATATCTACTAACCATGCTCAAAGCAAAGGCTACATTAGGGCGAGTACAAGTCATAGCATACATGATTGAGCCAACTGCAGAAGCATATGGTACTCAGCTCATTTCTGCTATTTCAGCTTCGGTACTCGGACTTTGAGCCTTACTCAACTTGGCATTACTTTGTATCGGTAATTCTCCCTTCTTCGAGTTTTCCATACTAAAACGTTTCAGTACTTTATCTAAGTAAGTGTTCTGACTAAGTCGTATTAGTCTCTTACTTCTTTCTCTCACTATCCTTATTCCCAAAATATAGGAAGCCTCTCCGAGGTCCTTCATAGTGAAGCACCTCCCGAGCCAGGACTTAACCTCCTGCAGAGTCGGGACGTCATTTCCTATGAGTAGTATGTCATCGACATACAGAACAAGGAAGCTTACTATACTCCCACTGGCTTTGACATATACACATGATTCATCTTCGCTTCGTACAAATCCAAACTCTTTGACTTTCTCATCGAAGAAAAGATTCCATCTGCGAGATGCTTGCTTAAGTCCATAAATGGACTTCTCAAGCTTATACACTCTATTTGGATGCTTCGGATCAACAAAACCCTCTGGCTGAGCCATGTAAACATCCTCAGCGAACTTCCCATTAAGGAAAGCGGTTTTGACACCCATTTGCCAAATCTCATAATCATGAAATGCGGCAATAGCTAGCATCACTCTAATAGATTTTATCTTTGCAACTGGTGAGAAGGTCTCATCATAGTCAACTCCGGGTGTTTGAGTAAAGCCCTTCGCAACCAATCGCGCCTTATATGTGTGTACGTTTCCATCCACGTCGGTCTTTTTCTTGAAGATCCATTTGCACCCAACGGTCTTACGTCCGGGCACATTATCAACCAAATTCCAAACTTGGTTGTCATACATGGACTGGATCTCATTGTCCATTGGCTCTTTCCATTTCGCAGACTCCGGGCTTGCCATGGCTTCCTTATAGCTATTAGGTTCATCTAGATTTATTAGTGTACCATCACTAATATACGTATCCCCTTCGGTAGTAATATGAAAACCATAAAACTGGGGTTGAACTCTAACTCTTTCAGAATGTCTAAGAGGTAAGTACTCGTCAATCGGTTCAACTAGAGTTTCCTCCTCGGGTTGAGTGCCAGCGGTAGAGGTTCCTTCATCTATCAATTCTTGAATCTCCTCAAGCTCGATTTGCCTCCCACTATCTCCTTGGCTTATGAGTTCTCTCTCTCTCGAAAAACTCCTCTCCTCGCAGCAAAGGCAACATTGTCCTTAGGTCTATAGAAGAGATATCCAAAGGATTTCTGCGGGTAGCCGATGAACATACATCGCTCACTACGAGGTTTGAGCTTGTCGTGAGTATCTCGTCTTACGAAAGCCTCGAAATCTCAAACCTTGATATGTGCTAACGAGGGAGCTTTCCCTGTCCACATCTCGTGAGGTGTTTTGGCAACCTTCTTAGTAGGGACTCGATTAAGGATGTGGGCGGCAGTCTCTAAGGCATACCCCCAAAAAGAGATAGGTAGTGAAGCACGACTCATCCTAGAGCGAACCATGTCTAACAAGGTTCGATTATGCCTTTCTGCTACACCATTTAACTGCGGTGTCCTAGGTGGCGTCAATTGTGAAACTATTCCACACTCCTTGAGACAGTCATGGAATTCAAGACTTAGGTACTCTCCTCCTCGATCGGATCGAAGCATCTTGATTTTCCTGCCCAATTGATTCTCCACTTCATTCTTGAACTCTTTGAACTTTTCAAACGTTTCTAACTTTTGCTTGATTAAGTAGATATACCCATATCGACTATAGTCATCAGTAAAAGTCACATAGAAGCGGTTCCCATCCTTTGTGGTTGATCTAAACGGTCCACATACATCGGTATGTATGAGGTCCAATAGACCCTCACCCCTTTCACATGTACTAGTGAAGGGTGACTTAGTCATCTTTCCAAGCAAACAAGATTCGCATGTGTCATCTTCCCTAAGGTCGAATGACTCCAACACTCCATCCTTTTGGAGTTGGGCTATGCGCTTCTTGTTGACATGTCCAAGACGACAATGGCACAAGGATGCTCTATCCATACCATTGGAAGAATCCATGCATAAAACATCATTTCCTAAGTTATCTACAATCATAACAGTTTCATAAATTCCATTACATGGTATTGCTTTAAAATATAAGACACCATTTAGATAAGCAAGAATAGAACCATTCTCATTATTAAAAGAAAATCTAAAACCTTGTCTAAACAAACCATGAAATGAAATGATGTTTCTTGCCATTTCTGGCGAATAGCAACAATTGTTCAAATCTAAACATAAACCATTCCTAAGCCCTAAAGAATAGACTCCAATCTTGCTCATAAGCGACGATCTTCTGTTCCCCATGATTAGATTTATTCTTCCATGCTCCACATCCCTATTTCTTCTTAGTCCCTGCAATTCAGAACAAATGTGGTAACCACAACCGGTATCAAGGACCCAAGAAATAGCATGAGATGAATCGTTAGATTTAATTATGTATATACCTGCGAAAGATGGATTGATCTTTCCTTCCCTTATGGCTTGCAGGTAGTTTGGGCAGCTTCTCTTCCAATGCCCTATTTTATGGCAATGATGGCACTCTGCCTCCTTTGGGTTAGGGTTAGGCTTAGCGGGATCAACTTTGGTCCCACTAGAAGAGGAACCATCTTGGGACTTTCCTTTGCGGTGGCTCTTAGACGGAGCCTTCCTCTTCTTGCCTCTTCCTTGCCCAATGGCCAAAAATGGAGCAGCGGGCGGATTGGGAGTGGGTGCAATAGACTTGTCCTTGAGGTTGCTTTCAGCAACCCTAAGGAGACCTTGGAGCTTGCTTAGGGTGACCTCTTCTTTGTTCATGTGGTAGGTCATCCTAAATTAATTGTAACACGGAGGCAAAGAGTGAAGAACCATGTCGATCGCCAAGTCTTCCCCAAAGTCAACATTCAACTTGCGAAGAGGATCGACATATCTTTGCATCTTTTTCAGGTGCACGGTTAGAGATTCTCCATGACCCATTTTGGCAGAAATCATGTTAGTGAAAATCTCGTAACGCTCTTGCCTCGCGTTTTGGTGGTATCTCTCCAACAAGTCTTGGTGCATTTCATACGGATACATGTCCTCATAGGACTTTTGGAATTCGGCGTTCATTGTGGCTATCATGATGCAATGAACCTTCGTTGCATCACGTTCATGAGTCTCAAAAGCAGTCATTTCAGCCGGAGTAGCGATATCTGGGTTGATCTTCTCGAGCTTCTCATCGAGGACATACTCCTTTTCCTCGTAGCGAGCAATTGTGCGAATGTATCTTATCCATTCGCTAAAGTTCGTCCCATCGAAAGTCACCTTTTGACAAAGGCTCATCAATGTGAACGAGCTAGCAGCGTTGTTCGCGTTCAACATCTACAAATAGAAAGGACAAAGATAGATTAGAATTTGAATCCCTAATTATCACCCAATAAGAAAAATTAGGGCTAGGATCCAACAACAATATTTACATATTAGAAAAGGGATGCCGTAATCTAACATGCAAACAATATGAAGGTAAGTGAATGACGATTCACTAATTCTCCACCATGAAAACATAACTTTAAGTTCTAAATGTATTGAGAATTCCTAGGTTTGGATGAGATTCATTTAAACTTTTCAATGGCATGTTTAAATCTCGATATACCCCTCTCGTTTGTGACTGGGATACCGAGGATCACAAAGTGGGTGTGAATTACCATGTAAATTCACATGGTGCCTTCATTGTAACAATCACCTATTCAATGTGCCGGTAAACCACACACGCTCCATCGAACTATGATAAACAATGAATCACCCTTTGCCACCTTTGCTTAGAACCAATTAGTGTGCCAGTAAACCACACACGCTCCACTAACTTCTTAGCAAGGGTGCAAAGTGTAATTTCATGGGATTGCATCAATTCACTTTTCCTAAAGTAACTAGGATTGAGAATTTTTTGAAAAACATGTAGTTACTTTGTACTTCATATTATACTTTTAATGAAGAGATGAGGTTGCCCTATCCTACCCGTTCGGCTAACGACCCTCCACCGATCAAGCAAGCGGTGGGTGTGAGTGTACACCCATTAAGCGTCATTTTATAGGCAGCAACCTTATACCCACCTTATAGACCGGCTTCGTGAATGAGGCCTACTAACGGTAAGACTAGCATTTTCATTATACATACATACATACATACATACATATATATATATATATATATATATATATATATATATATATATATATATATATATATATATATATATATATATATATATATATATTAATCTTGTAATATTATATTAGTATAAGGTTGAATTTTAAACTTGTAAAATTCTAGGTTTTGAAATTTAAATTGTCTAAATTAAACTTTTAATCACAAAACATAAATTTCAAAACTTGAGGGCATGTTTTAAACTTTTCAAAACATGGGGGATCAAATAACAAATAATCTAAATTAACATTTAATCACATAATTATCCATATTTGATTTATTTAATAATTTCTTGCAAAACAATTTACCAATTTAATCAAAATAATTAATCAATTATCACATAAGGAAATAAATATTTTATTAATTGATAAATATCTTCAATTAGATCAAGAATATACTCATATATATCATAAAATCGGATTTATATTGATCTAATATGATAAAGGCAAGTATCTCAAAGATAAATAGCAAGAAATCCCGATATTTGCTCTTTCTGACGCTTGGACTCGCCGAGTCGAGCCTACTCGCCGAGTCCATCAGACAGAAACATAAAATTCGAATTTAGCAAGCAACAAACAAGCAATCAATGCATCAATTCAATAGAAACCAATCTAGTCTCTGATACCACTGATGGGTTTTAGCCATATGAACATTCCTATGTGCACATGAAACCCCTAATGCTTGGATCTAAGTTTCTCTAATTGAACATACATTGAATCCAAGACTTCTAATGGCTAATAGAGTATAATAACAATATGAAATCAGAATTAGAAGTTTACCTTGAATCACTTGCTTGATCTTCTTGTCCTTGGAGCTTTAGAGTCACAATTGTCACTCCTCTAATGGCTTACAAACACCAACTAGCAAGAGGATGATTTGAGAGAGAGGAGAGGGAAGAGAAAATCGGCCAGGGTTTCTTTTCTATGCCAGAGTGCCGATTTCCCTTGACCCCTAGGTTCTATTTATACTAGTGAGGCTCCTAGGGTTTCACCCTTAAACCCTAATTGGATAACTTAGGCCCTAAGCAATCCAATACCCTAATTGATAAGCCTTTGGACGAATTCTAAGCCTATCCTAAGTCCTAGAAATCATCCACCATTATCCATAAGGGATTTATAGCCCAAAGTACAACTATCATACAATTGACAGTTTATGCCCCTTTATTCAATTAATCTCTTTAAGTCACCAAAATAATTCCTTATTAATTTATGACTTATATGAATCAAATAATAATATTATTATTACTTATGTTATTCTCATAATATATTAATAATATTTCTTCTCTCATAATAAATGATCCTCTCAAGTTGCTATGGTGAAGGCAACCCAAAAGGACCATGCACAACCGGGTCAAATATTTGCCTAATATAGTTGTAGCCTTAGACACTATTCCAATAGTCGTAGTGTTGTAAGTCTACGGGGGTAGTCGTAGCATTCACTAGCAGTCAGATAGTGGTAGTAGTGTTGTAAGTCTACGGGGGTAGCCGTAGCATTCACTAGCAGTAGTGTTGTAAGTCTGCGGGGGTAGCCGTAGCAGT
Source organism: Lactuca sativa (assembly GCF_002870075.4). Lineage (NCBI taxonomy): Eukaryota > Viridiplantae > Streptophyta > Magnoliopsida > Asterales > Asteraceae > Lactuca > Lactuca sativa. The sequence goes on from NC_056624.2 coordinate 113,834,030, forward strand.
CAGATAATAGTAGAGTGTTGTAAGTCTGCGGGGGTAGCCGTAGCATTCACTAGCAGTCACATAGTAGTAGAGTGTTGTAAGTTTGCGGGGGTAACCGTAGCACTCACTAGCAGCCAGATAATATTAGGGAGTTGAAAGTCTCCGGATGTAGCCATAGCATTCTTCAGGTTAGTAGATAGCATGAGCGCGTTGTTTGGACACGGGGGAAGCAGTCATACCCACCAGTTCAGGTGCAGCAGTAAGGATATGGGAAATCCACGAGTTAGATTTCGGATCTCCCGAATGGTTCAGTTATGGTTGAGCCGATGATTCGACAGTTGGATCATCACCTCAATTATGAGATCAGTGAAGCAGTGGACCGCTTAGGTTCATGCACATTGAGGGTTACCGTTAGTATGGGAGCCATCATTTTCAGCCTTGGATTTGATGATGTCAGGATGTGACGTTTGGATCCGATTAGTGGATCGGGAGGTTATTAGAGCCACAGTGGCAGGAGAACTAGTGGAAACTAGTTCCAGAGAATGATTTCATTCAGAAGTCGTGGGAGTGACTAAGTAAGGAGTCCTTGGACTCCACAGTTGAGTTGGAGTTCAGTGTTTCAGTCAGTTCAATGTTTCAGGCAGTTCAGTGTTTCACGCAGTTCAGTGTTCAGGCAGTTCAGTGTTTCAGGCAGTTCATTGTTGTAGGCAGTTCAGTGTTGTAGGTAGTTCAGTGTTTTAGATAGTTTCAGAGTTATGGACAGTATTAGTATTTGTGTTGGAATGCGAGTGTTGACGTTATAGTTGGTTAATTTGGAAATGGCAAGTCCCTCTCAGCAGGATCAGTTGAGCCTTCTGCCAAGTATAAGTGATCTGTAAGTATAGTTAAGCAGATAGCTTTTCTTTCAGGATGGAAGGCTCGAGTTAGTGGGAGTTGAGTAGTCAGATGGGAGATAAGCAGGCTGGTTCCAGCAGCATCGTTTCAGTATGAGCAGCAGAATGGATAGAACAGTTAAAGATAGTCGAGGTATCTTCAGAAGTTGCTGGAAGCAACTCGTAGGTTGCGATGGGGTGTAGTGACCGGTGGGAGTCCGGTAACCTAGATATCGGCATATTAGTTGGACCAGGGTGGTCTCAGTGAATCCGGTAGGCGGATGAGGGGCAACAAAATTTTCAGTCAAAGGCAGTAACGACAAGGGAAGTATGGTAAGAGGCAACAAGTTGACAGAGGGTGCTACGCCTCTCACGGCAGGGTTGGATAATCTCAGAGGGGAGGGTTCGACCTTATTGTGCAGCTCTCGTATAAGTCTTAACCGTTGCAGGGATGAATCTTTCACTCGAGGGATTATCAGATCCATTCGCTGGGACGGGTTCTCATCACTAAGTTATGGAAATAAGAAGCATTCAATATGTACCAACAGTAGTGACCAGCACTAAGAGTGGCTGGAGTGATGGACAAAAGGGTTAAAGTCACCATGCAGGGCGTTTGAGGCGGAATGCAGGTCAGTTGACCATAGAGAACTTCGAGGACGAAGTTTAGTTTAAGTGGGGGAGAGTTGTAACACCCGAAATCAGAAAGTTCAAGAAAGGAAAGGAAAACTCTAAGTTAAAGAGGGTTGACTTGTCGAGTCCAAGGAGGAACTTGGCGAGTCGGAGCGGGATCCGGGTGTAAAGTAAGTGACCGACTCAGCAAGTCAGCAAGTGGACTCGGCGAGTCTGGTCTGGGTCGGGAAACCATAATTCCGGGACTTGGTACCCTATTTAAGCATCTTATTCTCTTCCCTAAGGCTCATTTGCGTCCCTTATAGTCCAGAACCCCAAACCCTAGCCGCCATAATCGTTTTTGGAGCAAGATCTACCCTTGGTGAAGTAATTTGCAGCTTGGAAGAGAAGAGTTTCATAGTGGTGCAAGAGGAGGCCTTGGATCCAGAGTTGGTGGAACTTTTTAGAGCATTTTGGAGGTAATGAATCATTATCCTTGGATTTCTCCTTTCTAGATCAATCTTTCATGGATTTTAAGGGTTTCTTTGAGAGTATGTGATGAGAAATTGGTGCATAAGTTAGATCTGGAATTGAAACTCCAGATCTGAGCTCTATTTGGATCGAAAATGCAGAAAGCCATGTTAGTTATTATGCAAAAGCCTTTCCCCATGAGTTGAGTTCCTCTCTAGCTTGGTTTTTGGTATTATGAGGCAAGAAGCACGTAAAGTTAGCAACTTTATGTTGCTAACGGACTCTAGGAACCCAGATCTATTGTTTGGAGCAAAGGAGAAGCTCTGTGACTCGAAATTATGGAAATGCACGTATGGACTCGGCGAGTCTGGGAGATGACTCGGTGAGTCGGGCTAGATATCAGACTTGAGTCGCGTAGTAACTAGGCGAGTCACATGGGTAGACTCGGTGAGTTGTATGAAGATGGGCAGGAACTCGACAAGTTGGAAGAACAACTCGGCGAGTCTTTTGAGGATTGCCTTGGACTCGGCGAGTCTGTTCTTGGACCCGGCGAGTCAAGTCGCGAAACCCCAAACCCTTCGAGTTAAGACTCGGACTAGTGAGTTGAGTGGGGACCCAGTGACTTGGATAGGTCAGGACTCAGAAATCAGTAGACTCGGCGAGTCATGGTCTGACTCGGCGAGTCAAGTCGCGGATGAAGGAGGTTTCTGAGCTCATGAACTCGGCGAGTCAGTAGGCTGACTCGGCGAGTAGGGTCAACCTGGAAGGTTGACTTTGACCAGGACTTTGACCTTGATAAGAGTTGACTTAGTTGACTTTTGGGGGACTATCAGACTAAGTGTTATATTGTTATTGGTAGCACGGAGAGCTAAGAAGAGCAGTGCCTCAGAGGGTTATCGGTTAGCAGTCCAGGTGAGTTTCCTTTCAGTAGGAACGGGTGTAAGGCCATAATGCCGGCCCGTTTAGCTAGCAGTAGTTTATGGACTTCGGTCCGACGCAGTAGTTAGTATGTTTGATGCCTTCGTGGCTCAAACAGGATTTATGTGTTATGTGTTCTGGGCTACGGCCCAATGCAGTATGCAGTATATGTGTGTGTTCATGCTAGTTGATATGTTTATGTTATGCTTTGTTCAGTTAGTTCCGGACTTCGGTCCGATGCAGTTAGTCCGGACTTCGGTCTGATGCAAGGGACAAGGTCCCAGTCAGTTTCTGGACTTCGTTCCGATGTAGAGGGCAAGGCCCAGTTAGTTCGGACTTCGGTCCGATGCAGGGGACAAGGTCCCAGTCAGTTTCCGAACTTCGGTCTGATGTAGGGGGCAAGGCCCCAGTTAGTCCGGGCCTCGGTCCGATGCAGTGGGCAAGGCCCAATATGTGCTTTATATGTTATTGTATGGTATGTGGTAGATTGGGGGAGCTCACTAAGCTTCGTGCTTACGGTTTCAGTTTTTGGCTTCAGGTACTCAGTTAAAAGAGGAGCTCAAAGAGGTTGCAGTGCACACACCATAGTCAGTTAGCTTGGGAATGTTTGACTCTGATAATGAGATTATGTTTTGAATTAATACTCAAAAATTATGTTATGACTTATGATATGGTTTTTATAAATATGGTTTAGTAATGTTTTAAAAGAAATTTTTAGTCGTGAATTTTTGGGTCGTTACAACGGTATTATAGTTGATAACGGGTATGTGGTGCCATATAATAAGCATTTATGCAGTCGGTTTGATGCCCACATTAATGTTGAATATTGTGGATGGAACATGATGATAAAATGCTTATTTAAATACATATCTAAAGGTGTAGATCGTGTCCGTTTAACTCTTCAGAAGAGTGAAGGTCATTGTGGTGGCTCCACATCTGTTGCACCTATTGCTGTGAACGAGATTAAGTCATTTTGGATGGCCAATACATATGCCCACATGAAGCAGCATGGAGGATCCTTAACTTTTCTATTCACGAACGTTATCCAGCAGTTCAAGTGCTTTATATTCACTTGGAAGGCATGCAGCCTACTATATTCAAGGAAAGTGCAAGATTAGATACATTGATAGATAATCCGGACTTTGTAGTTACAATGTTGACTAAATGGTTACATAATAACCAAAAAGATTCAAGAGGTGTCGGGCTTACATATAATGAATACCTAAGTAAGTACAAGTGGGACACCCGTGCAAAAGCATGGGTTCATAGAGCTGTAACAATTACATCAACTTCTACAACTATGGGTAGACTTGCATATGCACATCCCACCGCAGGAGAGTTGTTTTATTTGGGAATTTGGCTTTCTCACCAAAAAGGATGTAAGTCTTTTGTAGATATCAGAACTGTTCGCGGGCAAACGTACTTTACTTATCGAGATGTGTGTGATGCATTAGGTTTGACAGGCGACGACAAGGAATGGTTAACAACCTTCCATGAAGCGGCGTTTTCAGCATCATCATCGGAACTAAGATCCCTGTTCTGTCACCTACTAATATTCTATGAAGTTGGCACTTCTTTGTTACTATGGGAATCAGCAAAGGATAAAATGGGTGACGACATATGTTATTCATACATGCAAACTTACTCAACTTATCAAATTATACCTGACACTAATATCATTGAACAACAAGTCCTATTAGATATTCAAAAAACACTACCTGCGTCAACACCATCCAAATCACTTGCAGACTTTGGGCTACCACTGCCATCCTCTTCTGTTCTAGCTGTTCTTAAGAATAGATTGTTATTAGAGGAAACAAGTTATGACAAACAATCGCTGGCCTCCCAATACACATACATGGTCTCACAATTGAATCCACACCAACTCAAGGTTCATGAGTATGTTGTGAAAGCCACTGAAGACAAAAGAAAATTACTCCTTTTTTATATGGTCACGGTGGTACTGGTAAAACGTTCATGTGGACAACCCTACTTTCATATCTAAGATCCATTGGAAAAATTGTCCTTGCAGTTGCAGCCTCAGGAATTACATCATTACTCTTACCATCTGGTCGTACTACACACTCAAGATTCGTCATCCCAATTGATCTTACTGATAAGTCGTCCTGTAATGTTAAAATAAACACAACTTGCCGAGCTGTTAAAACTTACATCCATGATAATTTGGGATGAGGCTCCAATGAGTGATAGACAATGCTTTGAATTCCTTGATAAATCTCTACGTGATATCTTGGAAGATGATAGTCATTTTTTTGGCAGGATGTCAATGTTGTTAGGTGGTGACTTCCGTCAAACACTTCCAGTTCAACCTAAATGCAGAAAATCTGACATTATTAGCTTTACTCTCCCAAATTCATATTTGTGGTCAAGCTTTACAGTATTCAGGTTGCATCACAACATGCGATTGTCAGACACATGAACTTCTGTTGACTCTACACGTCTAACATCAGAATTTGCTTCATGGTTACTAGACATAGGTGATGGAAATATCAGAACTCCAGATAAAGAAGATCCACATAGCATAAGGATCATACACATACCTGACATGTTTCTAATAAAATCAAAAGATCAAGGACTCGCAACACTTATTGATTTTGTGTATGGTTCTGAAATACTAACTAACGCATCACCTCAAGAGTTGTCTGCTCGGGAAATTATTTGTCCAAAAAACGAGACTGCAGAACGATTCAATACTCTAATTTTGTCAAAAACACAAGGTCAAGAGGTAGTGTATAACAACTATGATTCAATAAAGTCACCCACTCGAGATGCATTGGACTTGGATACACTTTATCCATAAGATTACCTAAATAACTTAGATTTCTCCGGTGTTCCCACACACAAACTTGTGTTAAAGTTAAACACACCTATAATGCTGCTAAGAAATATCAATCAAAGAGAAGGTATGTGCAATGGGACACATTTGATTATTACACAGTTGCTACTGTCGGTCATTGAGGCATCCATACTAACAGGAACATGCATAGGCAAACGGGTGTATATTCGAAGAATCAAGTTTATTCACAATAGTCCAGACCTACCATTCATTTTCACAAGAAAACAATTCTCAGTAAAAGTTTGCTATGCAATGACCATAAACAAGAGTCAGGGTCAATCGCTAAAAAAGTCGGTCTATTTCTTGAAAACTACATTTTCACACATGGTCAACTATACGTCGCACTATCTAGAGCTACCTCACCCGACTCAATTAAAATTCTATTACAACAAGAGGAAGATTTACCAATAAATAGTACCAAGAACGCTGTCTTTAAAGATTTGTTGGTGAAAGTTGAAATGCGCGAGGTTTTATATCATATATATGTATTTGTAATATGATCTATCTAACCCAATGTGTAAAATTGTTTTGTTACAGAATTTCAAACCCCATGGTCACCATATTATTGCTTTTCACTTACTAAAAAACTAATCAACAAATTTTTTTTATGCTAGCACCCAAGTGATGCCAGATATCGATAGAATATCCAACCTCTACTTCGGAGCACTGAGAAAACCACTAGAGATACGTGTGCTTCAAGAATGGACATCAAACTTCAGGAAAAAGGACACCTGGTTCATCATTGTGGACAAACATGTAAGGAACAAATTGAATCACAAACCACCTCAGTCATCCACATTTATGTCCTCAACTTTCTTGCTTTTTTTTCAACAGGGAGATGCAATCCAACTACTTAAACAAAAAAAAAAGATGAAACAACTATAGAGTCAAAACTACTACTCAATGAATGCTATCGCATTACAAATTACACATGTACAACTCCAGATAAATACCAAAAAATTCTACATCACCCAGTTCACATTAACATTGAGGAGGCATCAACAATTGAACAAATATTTGAATGTCCATCCCTTCCAAAAGTATGGTTTCGATTCCAACCACGTGCTCACTTACATACCATAGCTGACAAGAACATCGAATATCCAGGTATAGTTTGCATGCAGACACAAAGATTACCTTACATTGCAGAACATATGTACACAACTTCCTTAAAAACATACTCATTGCAATTAAAACTATGTTCAGATTTCATCGGGGTCCTAATAAACATAAGGGAACGAAAGAAGAAAAACAAGGAACCCTTCATGGCAATGACACTTGCAGACGCAAAGTAAGTAATACATATCATAAACAAATCTCATCCGACAAATGCATAGGACTAACATGTTAATTCATCACCACCTACACAAGTGCTGAGGAGATCACAATACTTTTATGGAAAGAATGCATAGACTCACCTACAAAGTTTGACCGGAATGTCATTATGTCTAATCACAGCACATCTATTATTGCTCTAACAAATGTCAAGGCAACAATGTATAACGGTTAGTTTTACAACATTATTTGTTATCAAATCACCAATGTGACACATTATTCAATATTAACTAATTTTGTATTCTAAACAGGAAGCTTAACCTTAACAAGTAGCATGGCAACATACCTATATATCAATCCGCCAATTTCTAAAACCGAAACTCTTCTTCAAAGGTAATTGACAATCTAATATACTGATAAATTGCATTAATACTCTATTCCACAACTGAGCCTTCTATTGAAAAATCCAAACTTTTTAAACTTAATATAACCAATTACAAGGTTTGGAACTGAATTCCGTCCAAGGCTTAGTCCCACAGTAGTAACAACTACGCTACAACAGCTCAAAAACTCAAATTATTCCGACATTGAGGTAACTATTCACCTCATCCCCTATCTCCAAAAAAACACATATAACATTTGTTCAATATCTAATTAAAACATGTATCAGGGGAAGAAATTCGTCGCAGAGGCTACAATAACAGACTTTACGTTCAAAGATTGTTGGTACCATGTTCCTTGCAATACCTGTGCAAAATCAACACACAAAAAGGGAAATGGGTGGTTCTGTATATCACATGGAACTATCAATGATCCAAAACTTCTGTGAGTGACAACTTTGTTGCACCATACTCCAATTATCCATACCCATTAACAAAAAAAATTTCATCTAATAACAGTTACAAAGTTTCAGCTGTTGTCACAGACAACACAGACTCAATGACAATTTTTATGTCAGATGAAGCCACACAAACATTGACAAACGCTACCTCAGAAGAACTAATCAACCGCAATCTAAGTCAACCAAGGGATATCCTACCCCCAACATTAGAGAGATGCAAAGGATCAACAAGAAATTGGTTTATACAATGCACAAACTTATCAGCCACCAACAACATCCGCTTCATAATCACCTCAACAAGTGAAACTAGAAATCGAGAACCCAAGGTTGTCATCCCTTCAAACACACCAATTACACCAATGACAACAACAAAACACATTACGGTCACAACAAAAAAGTCGACACCTGTTGCAACAACACTCAAATCCGAAAAACGGCTAACATCTGAAGATACTGGTATGTCACATAACTATACTATGTGGGTATCAAAATAACGCATAACATTTTTTCTGCTATTACAGATGCCACTTATGAACAACAATGACTAACAAAAGGGAAACGCACAAGAAAGACAACAACAAGGGCAACAATCAATCCAACAACATAGCACCAACAACTGACCATCACAACATAACATTATCTATAACATAAGACAGAATTACCATTACAAAAATGTGCCACCTTTACTGATTAATGCTAACTAGGTCGTTTATGTGGTAAAATGTTGACATTCAGATACTTTTTAGTTAAATAAATATCATGAATCTGTTACAAAATGGTCCCACGTAAATAAATTGCTTAAATTTCCCTCTTTTTCTTGGTTTTTTTTCCAATATATAATATTTTTTTCCCAAATAAAGAAGTTTTTGTATGTGTGATAATTATTGATTTTCTGTTTCATTTTCAATTATGATTATTCAAAAAATGTTTTTACAATCCCATGAATTAAAGGAAATCTGAAAAAAAAATGTTTTATGGCTTTCTTGAAATTTTGCTCCATAACATCCTTTAATTACGTCATCACCATGGATAAGGGTAAAAGACAATTTTGCCCTTGTTAGAATCCAAAGGTATGAATTTGATAATCTTGAAAATGGATAATGAATGACTATTTAAGATTCAGGTTTTCCAGTTTTCATTAACATAATAAGAATTTTGTATTCATTAAAATTAAATTTTAGAGTTGTTTTAGTTAACATTCGCTTGATTTTTGATCAATTAGGAAAAAGAATTTTATAATATACCCACATAGTAAGTTGCTAATTAGAATAGTTAGTTTCAAATTTACTTTTATGGAATCGAGTATAATACTTGGATTGATTAAGAGTATGTTAAAGTTCATCAAATCTGGATTTCCATTTCAATCCAAGAGTCCAATTGTGACATTTTTTATAAATATAATGCCATTCTTTTTAATTTTAACGTATAATGCTATTATGGGCATATTTTGCTACCAAAATTGACATTTTTTTAAAGAATGATTATTATTTTTCTTTTTTATAGTATAATGCTATTATAGGCTTACTTTGCTACCACTTGTTACATATTTTTAAAGTACAATGTCATTCTTTTATGTTTCTAAAAGTTTATATTCATACAATTTGAACACTTGATCTGAAGCATAGGTGCATTTCGGTTTGGTATTTGTTAACATAGAATACGATAGAATGGATGTGAAATTGTTCATCAATTCACCCATTTCTTCTGAAAATTCAGATATGATATCCTTTACTTAGACTTCTTGATTTTTGCTACTATTTTCAACGAATAAACATCCAAAACATAACCCAACTACTATATTAGAAAGAAGCCAAATTTCGTATAAGGAAGAGCATAAAGGACTAGGTAAAAGCGGAAATTAAAATTACAACCGGGAAAGGCCAACTTTCTTATAGGGAAATCATGACTTTGTTCTTCACCATTATTTCAAAATGAGATCTCCTTATGGAAACAAACTTTATCAAATAAACTAATTATACAACAGTTACAGTTAGTGGAAGGAAGAAATTTTCATTTATAAAATACCATCTATATCATGTCCTTTACTACCTTTTTAAGTGTACAATACGCAACACTAATAATTGAAACGTTTATCATTTAGAAAATGATGACAAAATAAAACAAATAACGTGACCCGTGGTTCACCACGGGTTCATACACTAGTTATTATTATTATTGATAATGTGTATTATATTGTATTTGCTATTGTTTATTATTGTTATCATATTATCTCTATTTCTACTTTTATTATTAAAGTTAGTATTAATTATATTGTTATTTTTAATTATTAATAATAATTCTTTTATAATTAGTATTTTTTATTATTTTTCGAATATATAATTTAATATTGTTATTAATCTTATTATTGTTATTACCGCTAGGTATTATTATTATTATTAGTATTATTATTATTATTATATATATATATATATATATATATATATATATATATATATATATATATATATATATATATATATATATATATATATATATATATATATATATATATATATATATATATATATATATATATATATATATATATATATATATATATATATATATATATAGGGGTTAGGGAATATATGGTTGTTAGGTATATAAGCATAGGTATAGAACCTTCAATGGGATGTCGTTTTCCAATAAAATAGAATTACCGTCTATCTTCTCCCTCTGACCATTGCACACTTATACCTGCTCCTCCAGTTCTTGACCATATGTTCGACTGTACCTCAATTTTGATTGTTGATCTGAAAAATAAATTCTCGCATGAATATCCTTCTAGTGACTGCTCGACCTCCACTTCCTAGATTGTTCTTCAATGTGTTCTTTTCCTGTCCCTTGTTTGCGTGATAGCGTAATTCAACCTCAAAATAAATATTGGTCTTATATGCCTTAGGTGCGTACTGTCATATCTAATACCTGTATGTTTAATTGGTGGTTGATGTAGATGAAATTCCTAACAGATTAAACTATGAAACTTTTGAGGTTTGCCTAAAAAGTATTTGAAAATAGCCCTATGAGATAAAGTGATGAAAGTTTTGCTCAATGTTGTTTAATTAACCATTAATTTAGAAGATTTAGAGATCGTATAACTTTAAAATAAAGTTTGTCAAATTCAGACAATCGCATCATCAATTTTTATCTTATCTGATTACCATACTTGTTTTATCAATATTTCTCTTATATGATTCCCATGCTTGTTTTAATTTCTTGACAATGTGATGGTTTAATTCACACTAGATGTATATTTTAACTGATTTAATCCATTTTATTGGTTCTTATAGGTTTCCAGGAATCGTGTGCATGTCATTGCTATCCTGGTTGATTTTCAGTATCGTAAAAGGTGTAGCTTTGGTCGTCTTTACTGCCAATTTTGGTGCATCTCCATGCTATTTTCTATCATAACAAAATGGGTGATCCCTAATTTCGTCTATTTGGCCCGATAAGCTGGTTTTCTTTCTAGTAACTTATGTAGAGGTCATGGCTGGAATTGTTATTGGTGAATTATGCCCGAGTGTGGATCTGTATAACACGCACTGTATATGGACATTACTTCTGAGCAATAAGAACAAAGAACAAATCTTGCATCGATAAGCAACAAGAACAATACTTGGTGTTTTCATGTTTCGTGGCCGACCATGTTGGTGCCTTTGAAGTTTGTACAGATCAAGCATAAATTTAAAAGATTTTGTACTTGATCTTGTGCATTGGAGCTATACAGAAACTAGTGTCTTTGTTCCAAAAAGAGATACAATGTTTACCTTAAGAAATTAGTTGAACAAGGCATTTAATTAATGGTGGAATGGTTTCCAAGTGAATCCTTCATATAATCTTTACCATATGAATCCTGCATATAATATTTTCAAAGTGAATTACCCATTTGATGGAAAATGGAATTATTTATATTTCCAAGTAAATCAACAGCCTAGTGGTTTCCAAATAGATGATAATCTCATAATTTACCCTTAAGTCACAAGTACAAATATTCAATTTTTTGAAATGAAATGGAACATTACATAAATAACCTTAACAAATAAATTAAACAGTGTGTGAATATTTTTTTTGGATACCCAATCTACTTTGAATACTATACAAATGAGACTTGTCGGATATGTATGTGTGGCCTACTATGTAGCTTGATGCTGAAGTTGTTGTTGATGAATAAACTAGCATGACCACCAAATCATGACACATTTTAGCTTATTCAATCTCCAACAATAACCGACTTGGAATTATCGAAATGTAATGCATTTTTGTCAAATGGATGGTGTGCATGAACAAAAAGCAACTAAACTAGAACAAGGAATGACCGACAATGTCTGAAATTGTATATTTACCTAGCAACTTGTCAATAACATAACATAGAAGCAAAATAGTTTTTGAAAATAGAAGCAGCAAAATCAAAATAGAATACGCATAATTGAGTTTGTTAAGACACGAACAAGTGAATTAAAAGTTGCAATTAATGAGGATATAGAGAGTACCCACGAGGAAACAACAAAGAAGAAGAAAACAGATTGTGGAAGATGGCTAAAAAAATCAAAATTGAAATCAGGTGTTTATGAATTTATATTGAGCACGAGAGAAGATCATACAACAACAATTAAATGCATTGGATGGAAAGATAAAATCGTAAATTTTTTATCATAATAGAAAGACACTAAGACTTTGAAATAATCTGGGCAGAAAAAGAATTCCACTCAAACAAGGGGAAGAAAGACAAAGCAAATCTGGGGCGAGATCATGGGAAAAAGCGGAGATAATTTTTTTTAACTAAAACGACAGCGTTTTTTGGGTTCTACACCCAAACTTCCCTACCTAGCAACCACATATTCCCTACCTATCAGACTCGACTCGACGAAAACCAAAAATACCCTTCCTCAGATGCATACATCTGTCTGTTCTCTACACATATGTGTGTCGTCTCTGCTAATCGGATGCTCTACAGCCGATCGTTCTCCACCACCGGCTTCTCTCTCTATATATTCGTTATCTGATACTTCGTGTTCTGCTTTTTTCTCCTTGGATGATCTTCTTCCCAGTCTCTCTTCTCTTTCTTATGTGATCAGATGATTTCCCTTGTCAGTGACACTTGATCTGTTTTCTACATTCTTATGCAACTTTGATGTGGACATTAACATAGGTTGGATTGAAACTAATAAAGCAGAAAAAACATGTACAGTTTGTTACTAATTATTTGGTTTTTTTATTGAGTTGTTATATGAAAGGCTATAGATTTTTGTAATTGTTATTACTCATTACAAGAAGAGATGAGGGAGTAATTGAACTGAATTTGTGTTTTTGGGGGTTGTTATGTGACAGACCAAAACTGAGTTGAAGAAGTCTACAACAACTTTAGGTGCTTACTGTAATAGTTCCACTGTAATTTTACTAAAATATTTACTTATTTTGTTGTTTTGTGTTGGATTTTGTTAGGATCTGTTTACTTTGATAGACTGGAATAAATTAATGATGGAGGAATGGAATGATTCGTACTCATTACATTCTTATAGCATCTTACACCCTGAATCACAAAATTTTCTTTTATCGACATAAAGTCATAGTTATGTTCTTCAATTTTAATATATGTTTGAGAGAAGGTATGTTATTGTTGTAAGCGGTTTGGCTTTAAATTTTACCCGGACTTTCACTTCGACCGTGGTTAGCCATCTGTTGACCGGTCAAAATGGGTTTTGGGTCAACCGGAAGATTGTGAATTGATTGGTCAACGGTTTGACCATGAGTGTGCATTTTGCACAAAAAACTTTGATCAGGTTGGTGCCCAATTAAGTGACAGCCACTTTTCCTTAGTCTTTTTTACATAAAATATATTACAAAAATCATAATATTGTAGTAATAATATTAGTTATTTTATCGAATCTGAATCAAAAACAGTAACTAAAAAAACAATTGGTTTTTTTTAATAAAAATAAAATTTTGGGGTTCCACTAGAGAAACTAAGCAATAAAATCGTTTCATGCTAATTGTTATATCACTCGGTGGATTTATAGGGTTGTAGTAATAGTTTTCGTCTTGAAATTGTTGTCACGTACCAGAAGAATCATCAGATTAACACTTTCTTCGTGTAGATAATGGTAACACTTGAACAATCATCTCTTACTCTGACTATTACATGGTAAATCAAATCACTACTTTCATAAACTTCATTCATGTAATACTTCAACATTATTAATCTGCTTTTTCATACATTTGGCTGCCATTCTTGCCTTTGAGATCATGAAAGGACCAAATATCCCTTCACCTTTGTGCAACAATGATTCATCTGCTGACAAATTTGGAAAGAACATGCGTGATCACGTGTTACTTATTAAAACACATTGCAAATTGTTAGTTATTTAACAATTTTAACAGTTTTGAAAGGCATAATAACCATAACTTACCACTATCCCATTACAAGCATGAGTTTTGACTGATTACTGTAAATTTGTAACACATGACAAACATAGCCAATAAAATTGGGGATTGTAAGCATGACATTTTGTATAGCTGATAAGCTCTAACCGTTGAACTGTTTAGCAACTTCGTATGAGTTCAATTGTTAGTCCATCTAAACAAGTTCATTAAAAACAATAGTTTTTTAGACTTTAGAATAGATAACTGTTTTTGATTATAAACAAATGCTTTTGAATCATGATTCTGATATCTACGTATACAACTACTTTCTACTTCCTTCAACTTGTGTAGTTGTGTTTATTATTACTCCTTACACATTTCCATGTACTCTATTTTGGTGTTGTAACAATTTTCCACTATTTTAGTATCTACATCCAACTCTTTGTTCTTTTATTCTCTCAATACTCAACTGTCAGTAAAAACCTCAGAAATAGTTGCTGATGCTGGTGAATAAGGTATAATTGTTCTTATTAATGAATTAATAACTTTGGACGTATAGGATAATGGTTGATTATGTGGACATTATAGCAGATAATCTTCTATAAACAAAAGTGAAAAAAAAGCGTGAACCACTTTTTAGTTTTAGCATTTTTACATTTATTTTATGTGTTTTTCTTATTAAAACATTTTACCTTTAAGATTTAATGTTATGGCTGTTGGATTTTTAACAGGGTTAAGCCTATCAAGGCCTGGTGGTGTCACTTTTTTTTTTTCATATCGACAATTGCTTAACTCAGTATCACTTTCTCACCATACACACATACTCGCAACACCATAAGATGGGGTAAAAACTAATTTGTTGTTTTAAATTTATTTCATTTAAAGCATATATGGAAACAAAAGTTTGTAAAAAGTAACCTTTTTGTAATTTTTTTTCGTTTAATTAGATCTAGAAAGCATAACATGCACAAAATAAAATCAGATGTCATATTCAATGCTAAGAGGGATGTGGGGGAGGTAAATGTCACTACATACTATTCTTTTAGTAAAAAAAAAATCGTTGTTTTTACATTTTTTTAGTCCAAAATGACCCTGCATGCTGTTTTTTTGATAAAAAAATTATTATAAGAGTTTTGACCAAATGCCCCTACATACTGTTTTTTTGTTAAAAAAATAGTTAATTTAAGAGTTTTTAATAAAAATGTCCCTACATACTTTTATTAAAAAATGATGATTTTAACAGTTTTTGTCCAAAATGCCCCTATGTACTGTTTTTTTGGGTAAAAAGTTAATGAGTTTATAGGTTTTCTTATGTACAAAACAAACAGAAAACTAATATTATACACAAAATTAAACTACCTAAAACATTTATCCATTTTTTTAGTTTTTTTCTTTATTACTTTCCGATCTTTCTGATTTCTTTTTGCATGAAAATCATCACCGCCAGTCCACCATGATTACAGTTCATCATCTTCTAGGGGTATTTATTATTATTTTTTAATTATTTATTTTTTCCAATTGTATAAATTTGTTGATAAACATGTTTATTGTTGTTTTAGGTATCGGTATATGAACAAAGGAACAAGTGGTGTCACGAAAACTAATTGTGGATGTTGTCCATGTAAAAGATGAGATTTCAAAATATTATCGAAACAAAACTTTTTATAGGATACTATCATGTTTCTGAATGATACTATCATATTTGTGAATGTTAGTTGTTAACTTATAGCAATATATCGACTACAATACAATTTCCATTGCTACAATTTACATTCAACTTTTAATCGCATATCACAACATATTCAACTATTATGTGTTTGTAAATGAGCGAATTCCAGTGAATAGTAACGTACTTTACTATGTCTACAATTCAGGCAATGTACTATATTTCACACAAAAGCAACACCTTCTGTTGTCTTCCGTTAAATGGAATTATTTTTATTGCCTTTGCCTTCCTTACTACAATACCTGTTGCTATCGATAAAATCATACCTAATTAATTACATTTACGTACATGTTGATATATATATATATATATATATATATATATATATATATATATATATATATATATATATATATTAGGTTATAACCCATGGAAACCAAGGGTGACAAAGTAAAATAACATATAGACTATAAAAATAGTAATCAATAATGATAGATTTGCAAACATATATTTTTATACAAAGTTTTATGTATTAACCGTAAATGTATTATTGTTATTTCAAATTAATATGATCATGTTGTACAACGAAATAGATAATTAAATAGATTTAAAATAAACAAAGACAATCAATCATGACTTAAATTCCAACCATAAGATCTAACAATTTTAGTAACAAAAGTAGGATTATGACTTAAATTCCAACCATAAGATCTAACAATTTTAGTACAAATTTTCTTACACCAATTTCGTAACATAAGTAGGATCATGACTTAAATTCCTAAAAATACCCCTTATTCCTCTCAAACATGATAAAGCTTGAACGAAGACCAAGTATGCATATATAATTCTCCATACTCTTCCCTTTTAACCAACTTTTAGCATCTCAATCTGCATATATCATTACTTTAGGTTTGATCCTCCAGCTGAAATCAAGCCAACCCAAATTCCAAATCAATCACAACTTTGGAATCATAAATCATTATTTCAAGAACATAACCAAAATCTTTTGTTACTTATAAAGATTGTGCAACAAAATTCATTGCAAAAACTTATCAACCAAACAATCTACTTCCACAATGCCTCCTGGTATCATCAAATACATCAAGTAACTGAAAGAGAGACATGAACCAATCATGAAAACACAAAGATAATCCATTTCTCCTGTTATATGCTCTATATAATACATAAAGGTTCTTTTCTAAAAACAATAATACATAAAGGGGGATATTGTTTCTTACCAAGAAAATCATTTTTCTTTTCATGCAGCACATTAGCACAAATTAGATCACAACAAACCAAAATAGTCTTTCTTTCCCTACACGGGCACGTAAAAAAACATCAATGCTATACTTAGTAACTTTAAATATAATTAAAACAAAAAAAAAAGAGAGACTAAAATGTCACCAAAAATTTGAAGGGTTCGATTAAAATAAAGACTTAAACATCCACCTCAAGCAAGTTATGCCAACCTATAACTTTTTCCCCGGTAAGAACTTATTTATTATTCATTCAAAAGAAAAAAGAACTTATAATTTACTCAAATATTTCATCAAACAGTTTAAAAACAAACAATGATACTCTAATAAATGATTTTTTCTTCAGCGGATGGGCATGTATTATCTCCTAAGAGACCTAAAAAATATGCAGCAAGAAACTTGTATCAGGACTTGGTATGTAGGATTACTGAGACAGAGAAGTGAAGAGAACCTCATTAATCTCATATTTTGATGGAGAAACTGCTGAAGCACATTAACTTCTACAAAATTAATTGACATCTTCCTTATCTAGAATGAATATTAGGAGCAATATCAATCATATTGTTAAAAACACACCATAATTCAGATTCTTTGGCAAAAAAATATCAAACTTTTTACAAGAAACTGAAAAGCTATTATTGATTTTTGTCAAGTAAACTGTCAATAACAAAAAACATATAGAAAAATAAAAAAAACCCCAAAAATGACAGCAAAACTTTGTTACTCCATGAAAACTTAAATCACTAAAATAGAAATAAAATTCAGATCTACAACATATGACAACAATTAAACATAACTTATTGTTGCAAGTGGCAACTACAATTCTGCAAAGCAGATAAGGTGACAGGAAGAAAAAGACAATACAAAAATTAAAAAGCTTGATAACATGAAGCGTGAATTTCAAAATCGACAATAAAGTGATAGGTGGATTCAAAAATCGAAATCAATATAAACAAAATTAGGAAAATAAGCAAATACATTCAATTTCCATGACCAAAAAATCGAAGAAAATGGGTTAATACCTAAGAAAAAGATGCTTGCTAAATTGGGTGTCTGGTACAACTTTAAGCTAAAGCTTTCACCGCTTCTCCTCCCACCCGTAAAACCCTATCGAGCATCGTATGTCTTCAGAAAGTCCACTCGTTAGCGACTTCACTTAAAAACCATGGGGTTGTTAACAATTGGAAAAAGCATAGATGTAAGGGTAGGAGGCGATATGGTGAATTAGGAGAGAAAAAGAGATGGTCGCCGATGAATTCTGAGATTTGGGGGATACCTACATTTTTGGATTTCAAAATTCGAATCCCCTATAAGATGGACACAAGATATGCGAGTTTTAGGGAAAAAAGGGGGATTTCCAAGGTTAAGAGAAGGAGTATCAAATGAGCGAGAAACAAAAAACGCACAGGAATATGGTAGTGACACGTGGTATAGTGGCAGCTTAAAAGAGTGCCATGTGGCGTTTCAAGGACTCTTTTATATATATATATATATATATATATATATATATATATATATATATATATATATATATATATATATATATATATATATATATATATATATATATATATATATATATTAAACAAATAACATTTGGCACTACATAGTAACAAACATAACACTTCCCTTTTACAAAATTCATACGACAACCAACAACACGCTACCTTTTGGTATACAAAATACATAAACAATGAAGAAAAGACCAAACCTATGATCAAAACCAAACCCCGCCTAGCGGGGTTACCCACCTAGTTATTATTACATTTGTTATTTATTATTATTTTTATTATTTCTATTTTATTTATTAAAGTCATTATTAATTATATTGCTAGTTTTAATGATTATTAAGAGTAAATTACTGAAATCGTCCCTATGGTTTGGTCAAAATTGCATGTTTGGTCCTAACTTTTCTTTTGCACTCGGATCGTCTCTATGGTTTGATTTTGTTTTGTTTTTTGTCCCTTACATACATTAAGTTAGGGATCAAACGTGCAATTTTGACCAAACCATAGGGACGAAAAACATAACAAAATCAAGCCACATGGATGATCTGAGTGCAAAATAAAAGTTGGGGACCAAACGTGCAATTTTAACCAAATCATAGGGACGATTTCAGTAATTTACTCTATTATTAATAATATTTTTATTGTTAGGATAACCAATCATTTTTTGAAAAAAGTATTATTATTATTATTATTATTATTATTATTATTATTATTAGAGTAAATTACACATATGATCCCTCTTTGAGCTAATTTATGCATTTTGTTTTTAACCTTTTTTTATTTCAAAACATCTATGGTTTAATTTTATGGAATTGTTAGTCTATAAGAGAATTAAAATGATGAGTATATCTTTATTTATTATTTAAATTTTTTGTTTTAACCTATTAAATGAAATTATTAAATAAACTATTTAATAAGTGGGGGTCCACACACCTCCATTTATCATTCGAATCCATATATCTTCAACCATTTTCTTAGGCTGGAGGGTGTGGTGCCACCGAAACCGCACTCCCTTCACCGCCACATAAGCACCACGTCATTTTTTATCACACAAGTGTGGTTTCTTGCCACACTTTTATTTTTTATATTTTTTGTTTGTTTAGCTATTTTAATTAAAACTTCTTTTTTAATAACAAAACATAATTTTTCATTACTTGAAAATTTAAAAAAAAAACATTACATTGAAAATTCAAAAAAACATTACATTGCATTACCAAAAAAACGCAAAACACACACATGACATTAAAATAATCCTATAAACTTAAAAAAACACAGATAAAATAACTAAAACAAACTACATAAAGTCGTTCTCCGAGAACTCGTCTTCGGAGTCATCTAGTGGATCCAAATTAAGGTTAATGTTTTGAACCCCTTAAATGTGTTCCACCAAGTCATTAAGAAGATTGTAAAATGTTTCAATGCAATGTATCTCTGCTCTCCTGTTCATATACTATTCGCCACCAATTTCTATTGGTTGTGTCTTTGGTATGGTTTCTTCCTCGTCAAACGCACCTATCGCTCTTCATTCGTCTTCAATAATCATGTTATGCAATATGAGACATGTATACATAATTTCTTGAAGTTTTTCCTCGCCTAAATGAACTGCTGGTTTTTTCAATATAAACCACCGTTTCTTCAGAGCTCCAAAAGCACGCTCAACATCCTTCCTAGTTCTTTCTTGTGCCTTATTGAATTTTTTTCGTCTAGAACCATGTGGATACGTAAACGATTTAACAAACACAACATACTCAGGACAGATTCCATCGACTAGATAATAACCATACTTATATGGCGTTCCACGCACTTCAAAAGAAGAATCTGGTGCGGATCCATCGTATATGTTGTTAAATATAAGTGAACGATTAAGAACGTTGATGTCGTTAATCGAACCCGGAGAACCAAAAAAAGCATGTCAAATCCATAGATCTTGTGATGCAACTGCTTCAAGTATGACCGTTGGGTGACCATGATCACCTTGGGTAGATTGCCCATGATATGACGTAGGGCAATTTTCCCATGCCTAATGGAGACAATCTAAGCTTCCTAGTATTCTAGGAAACCCATGCATACTAGCATGGTGAGCTTGCAATTGCAAGATGTCATTACATGTAGGCTTACGTAAATATTTTGGACCATAAAACAGAATCACAGTTTGGCAGAAAAAGTGGAGACTGTCTCGTGCGATCCTAGCAGACATCCTAAAAATTTCGTCTAACGCATCAGGTGGAATGTCATATGCTAACTGACGAAGTGTGGTCTTGCATTTTTGTAAGGGAGTGAAATCGGGTGTACCTCTAGCATCGTAGCGTTGTTGAAAAAAACTGCACTCCCTCGTTACATCTTCAACTATACGTTCGTATAAACCTTTGAACATTCTGAAGCGCCTACGAAAATAATACCCTTGATAAGTGACATTTTCTTGAAAATAGTCTTGTACCAAATGTTGGTTGGCTTCTTCACTATTTCTGAAAATATATCTCCGTGTTCTCCGTTGAGAACTTGCAGCTGCGTTATTGCATAAAGCATCGTATGTTTGTTCCACCATTTGAACACACGCAACAACGACATCAAAAATAATCTGAAATTCTTCAGAAGATGAAGAAGATGACATTTTTTTAGAGAGATTGGTATTTTTTTTTTAACTTGAGAGAGAAGGGTTTGTATTGTGTGAAAAAAATGAAGTGTTTGTGTATATATAGGAAAGAAAGGCAAAAAGGAAAAAAAATAATAATAAATAACAAATAATGCGCAAAAGGACCGTGCAACGATCAAACATTCACCAGGCAATCACATATCGTGATCCTCTATAGTCGTAGTGCGGCCAAAACCGCACAAAATCACAGTCTGGGGGCGATGTGCGAGGCTGAGGTGGCACAAACCGCGGCCACACTTAGGGTTGTTCACTATTTGGATAAAACCGAATTGTCCAATTGGACAATTTGGATTGAACTATTTGGTTCGGATATTCGGATTTTTGGATTGGTTTTCAACAAAACCGAATTATTATTTTGGATTTCGGATTGGTTTTGGTTTATAAAATAAGAACCGAATAGTCCAAAAAAACCAAATAAACATTTATTATTTATTTATTTATAATATATATCTATAGTTATCTATTGATTTTGTAATTTATTTTTTCATATTGGTTCAAAACATTTCACTCGATAAAAAAACATCAATATGTATTATCTCTCAAAAGCTTTCTATCTATAAAATATTTAACTATAATATATCTGCTTAGTGGTTGTTTGTACGTAAATTTCAAATCACAACTAAATAAAATTTTTCGTTTCTTGTGTAAAATTGGGTAATATTATAATTATATGTCGTTTTAAAATGTTTCGGTTTTTGAAAACTGAATTATAAAAACCGATCCAACCGAATTGTAATTAGATCGGATCGGATCGGATTTGAATTTAGTTTGGACTATTCGGATCCATGTTTTGAAAACCAAAATCAATTTGGATTCACTTGATTGGATCGGATCAAACCGATCCATCCAAACGAACACCCCTAGCCACACTCTCCGGTTAATACTAACATCATTTTCTCTTTCTTTCAAATCATATTCAACTCTCCAAGAAACTATCCTTCTTCTTTCAGGTCTCACCTGATAACACCAACCAGATTCTCTCATCTATCTTCCCCTCTCAACTCCGATCAAGTCATACCACCATTACCTACCAAATACGCTAACAAAATTGATTTATGGGTAGAGATTAAAGGGGAAGTGTGGTGGAGCCATGAACTCGTTATCCAAAATTAGAACGACTCTCCATCTCGAATCTGGAACACTCATCTCCGTCTCTCACCTCCGATGTAGCAACCTTTGCTATCAAAGAAGACATTAATGGGCATCTACAGATCAACATGGCTAGATCCTGGACATTAGGGAGACTCACATTTTCGTCATCAAAAAAGAAAGCAAACAACTTTCTGAAATGGAAATTAATTTTCCTTGGCGGAACCTAGAGGTGCATAAAATAAAAATAAACTATAAAAGAATAAAAAAGAAATTAGAAAGAGCAATATAGTCTTTTTATTTTTTGTTGGGGCAAAACGCACAACAAAAACACAATGGTTAGGACCAAACGCACAAATTACATCAAACAACAGGACAATTCCTGTAATTTACTCTTATTATTATTGTTATTAACAGGTGCAAGAACCATTTCAAAGTTTTTTAAAGTCAAGTGTTAAATCTTATATAATTTTTTTTTTTTTAAACAACAAACTAACTAATCTACTCCTAAATAATCACCTATGTTTCCATCGAGACTTGAACCTCTGACCTCTCATATGAGATGGTCACTCCATACTGCTAGGCCATTGGCCCTTTGGTTTGTATAATTTATGTGGGCAAGAAATATAATAGATCGAAGAGTGGGGATAAAACTAGTAAGTAAATTTCGAAGTTACCAAAAATCAATCTGAACTTGGTAATCCTGCCCTTTTTTGTGATTATTAATTAGTTCATGAAAGAGTCAAATGAATTTAAGGACATCTATTATAGCAGACTTTTTCTCATGCCGTGTTTATTTAGCTGATCAACGGAGTTTAAGGGAATTTCTATTCAAGATAAGGGATAGACAACCAGTAGACATGGAAGAGATACCCCTTTACAACGGATATATATATATATATATATATATATATATATATATATATATATATATATATATATATATATATATATATATATATATATATATATATATATATATATATATATATATATATATATATAGAATTAGGTTCAAATGTTTTCGCTATCTATTTGTGCATATATGACTGATTTTGGACCAATCATTTTAGTTATTTTAAGAAACTAATTAATGCATATTAAATGCTGAAGATGTAATTAATATTCATTATATCTTCAACATGTAATATGCATTAATTACTTTCTTAAAATAACTAAAATGATTGGTCCAGAATCAGTCATACATGCACACAATAGATAGTGAAAACAAAATAACCTAACCCTATCTATATATATATATATATATATATATATATATATATATATATATATATATATATATATATATATATATATATATATATATATACAGAGAGAGAGAGAGAGAGAGAATTCAATTGAGAAAAAAAAAGTTGAGAAATTGGGGAATTATTCTCAGCCACATATTTATTTTGCCGCAAAACATTTAGGCCTACCGACGGAAATGGATAACGGATAAACATGTGTTTGCACATCATTTTTCGTCACATATTCTATTTATATATAAATAAAACATGTATTAGTTGTCGTTATATTTTATGTTCATATATAAATAAAATATTTTTCAGATTTTTGTATAAACTATAAAAAAATTAATTATATATTTTAATTCACAAGTGAATAACGAATGTACTGTAGCAAAAATTTAATACATTTTTATTCACTTATGAATAACGATAGTTGAAAATATACAAATAAATAAATTTTTTATTTTATCTTAAAAGTATATCAATATAGATGTCTATTTGTAGAGAATAAAAAATCATGAATTTTGGTATATTTAAAATCATTTCTCGATAAAAATAACTTCTTAAAAAGTAAAAAAAACGAAAAAAAACTATGTTTTTGTATATATTAAGGTAATTATTAGCATATTTTAAGCAAACATGTTTTGTTGGAAAATACATGTGTATTCCATTCCCATTTCCGCTGGTACGATAGACACGTTTGCGGAAAAAGTAAATGAGTGGCTGAGAATGATTCCCCATTCTCAACCTTTTTTGTTTTCTCAATTGAACTCATATATATATATATATATATATATATATATATATACACACACACACACTAGCCGTCTACCCGCGCAATGCGACGGACGACAAATACTGTGTTTCAGCAATTAGTTTCTTTTTTAAACGAAAACCATCTGGCCATATATGTAACGAAAAAAAGGTCGAGACGGAAACCAAAAATATGGGAAACCCAATGGACCATTTATATAATTTCAGCAGGTTTTTCTTACTAGTCTTTTAGGGCGATTATGTTGCATATTTTTTTCGGTTGGGTTTCATTCTAGTGCAGCTTGGTCCAACGGCCTTTGACGTTATCATTTTCGGTTCGAGTTCAAGTTTTTCAGTCTAACTTAAGTTTTTTCGTTTTAGTTCTACTTTTATGTATTTGGATGTTTGTGTTTTCATTTGAGATAATCCCGCTCGGTTATATTAGCCAAGTTTCATCAAATTAAATTAAAACTTTATCAACTAAAACTCTATTTAGAAAATGGTTTTTTAATGATAATTTCATATATATATATATATATATATATATATATATATATATATATATAGGCTTAAATTATTCTATTCTAACTAATTATTGTGCGGATATCGTATGTTATGAGAATTACTAAGAGAATAAGTTGTTTAGCAATGCGGATATGTTCAACCTTACAAAAATATTGTCATTTTCATGCATTTTCGCTAATTATTATTTATTTTTGTTCTCACACATCGTTTTTCACTCATTTTCATTCTGACAGAATACGACCCAATAAAACATTCTGACAACATTCTGACAGAAATGAGAATAATAATAATATGTGTATAATAACCTTATAGACGATTTAATTAGTGAGAATGTGTGTTAACGACAATAGTTATGTAAGAATGAACATATTTATATTATCAAACAACTTATTTTCTTTATCATTCTCATAGCATACGATATCCACACAATAATTAGTTAGAATACTTGAACCTAACTCTCTCTCTCTCTTTCTCTCTCTCTCTTTATATATATATATATATATATATATATATATATATATATATATATATATATATATGAAATGGTCAATGCCACATTTTAGACGCCATAGTTTACAAACCATTTTTTTCATGCTCCGAATGCATTTATGATGCAATATATGAAAATGGTTTACAAACCATTTTTTGTAATTAGAGGTATTTGGATCTCTTAGAATGTTTTATTGGGTCGTATTCTGTCAGAATGAAAATGAGTGAAAAACGATGTGTGAGGACAAAAAAAAAGTTAACGAGAATGCATGACAATGACAATATTCTTGTAAGGTTGAACGTATTCGCATTGCTAAACAATTTATTTTCTTAGTAATTTTCATAGCATACGATAGATGTACAATAATTAGTTTGAATAAAATAACATAAGCCTATATATATATATATATATATATATCTTAGTAATTCTCATAGCATACGATAGATGTACAATAATTAGTTTGAATAGAATAACATAAGCGTATATATATATATATATATATATATATATATATATATATATATATATATATATATTGCATCATAAAGGTGCAGTGGGAACATCGGAGGGGATCCGAGTGGATGTGGGAGCCGGAAGCGGAAATGCGCGAGAATTACCCGACTTTGTTTTCTTCCGCGGACTTCGAGGGCGAAGTCTAGTTCAAGTGGTGGAGAATTGTAACGCCCCAATCCTCAGGTATTAATTACTTAAGAATTTAAGGATGAAGCTCTACTCGACGAGTTGGTTGACTTACTCGTCGAGTAGCAGCGGGGTGAGAACACGTGTTTAGTGACCTACTCGACGAGTCCACTATTGGGACTCGGCGAGTAGGAGCTGGTAGATGAAACCCTAAATCCCGGGGTTTGCACCCCTATTTAAAGGAGCCCCATCCTCCTTTGGGCCTCCTTACAGTATTTGAGAGCCCTTGAAACCCTAATTCGTGTGTATGTGCTTTGGTGTGGGTTTGAAGCTTGGAAAAGAGGACCTTGGAGGAAGGAAGCTAAGAGTGCAAAGGAAATTGAAGCAAGAAAGGAGTGGGAAGCAGGTTTTGCCTCAGCTAGCATCATTTGAAGGTATCAAAGTGCCATTCTTACTTCCTTTTCTTCCATTTTGTTGAGTTCTAGGGCTTTTTATGGATTTTCAAGTTGGGATGTTGAGCTATGGGCTAGATCTGAAGTTGTAACTTCAGATCTGGACCCTCCTTGGATCCTAGAGTCATAAAGTTGTTGTATTGGTTGTGGTGGAAGTCCTTCTTGGACTAGAAGCTCCATTAAGAACTTAAAATAGACATTTGGAGCCTTTATAACCATGCATGAACGTAAAGTTTGCAACTTTACGTGGTAAGTATGCCCTAGAAGCTTGGATCTGTGATTTGGAGCTGCTGCATGGCTCAAAACAAGTCTGTATGGAAAAAGGATTGGATGGACTTGGCGAGTCGCAAGAATGAACTCGGCGAGTCACATAAAGATGGTCATTGAACTCGGTGAGTTGGATGAACAACTCGACGAGTCCGATGAAGATCACCATAAAACTCGACGAGTTATAGAACAACTCGGCGGTCAGATGACTTTTCCCTAGGATATGCATGCATGTGTACCCGTCAAGTGGAAAGGAGGAAACTCGACGGGTGGCCTTAAGGATTGATCAGATTCGAAGGAACTCGACGAGTCGCTCCGATGACTCGGCGTGTTGGAATGTGTTCCATGGACTCGGTGAGTGGCCGAGTGTACTCGGCGAGTTGAGGTCAACATGGACTGTTGACCTTGACTAAGGATTTTGACCTTGATCAGAAATCACTAAGAGGTTATGGGGTGTCTCATAAGAGTGAGAACTTATGAGTATATTGTACTATGGTTATAGGTAGTGGAGCCGGTGTCAAGTGATCCGATAGTTGTAGTTTGCATTCGAATCGACATCTGCAAGGTGAGTTATCCTCACTATATCGATCGGGTCTACGGCACCAAGGCCGGCCCTTTATGATTTACATCCTGGTCTAGGATGGTTGCTTTGTTATTGCCATGTTAGATTTCATCCTGGTTTAGGATGGGTGTTATGTTATTGCTATGTTAGAATTCATCCTATTTAGGATGGTTGTTATGCTAGAGATCGATTAGATCGGTTGTCATGGTATGCTACATATGATCCTGATCTGTTAGATCGAAATCAGGATAGATAGTATGATATGCTTTTATGATCCGTAAGGATTGGTATGTTAGTGACCTGTTAGGTCGATGCTCTAGTTACAAGTGAAACTCTATGATTGATGGTAATTGAGATAAATATGTTTGCTATGTGTATGTGCCAGTATATGATAGTATTCGTACATGGTTAGTTGCTGATTGGTTGGGTTGAGGCGGTCCTGCTTTGTGCTGAAGGCCAACACACCCTCTGAGTGGTCCGGGGAGACTGTAGGCCCATGCGGCGGACCAGTCATGCCGAAGGCTCGGGATAGATTCAGATAGATGTAGGCCCAGTAGGGCGGACCAGTCTGGCCGATGGCCCAGTATGTATGCTGTTTGATTGATTGTTATGGCTTTGATTTCTGCCAGTGTGGTATTGGTATTTTGGGGGTAGCTCACTAAGCCATCGGGCTTACAGTTTTCAGTTTATTGTTTCAGGTACTTCAGGAGAGCGGGGGAAGGCAAAGGCGTGACCGTACCGCTCCTCATCCTAATGATCTATTTTGGGACACTCTGATGATAAAAGAATTGGAAATGTTTTGTAAAAACAATTACTATTTGACTCTTTTGTGAGTGTTAAAAGTTTAAATTTAGCGTAAATTTTATGGATGTTACATTTTTTTGGAAAAACCCACCTCCTTTACTTTGTTTGTTGAAAAGTTAAAGCCTATTTTTTGTAGAAAAAAATTAATAAATATATCAAAATTCTTATTTTTTGGTACTCTTTAAACATAGATTCATAATGATGTTTAAATAAAATAGATAAAAAAAATTAAAATTTCAGTTCAACTTCACATTGTGAACCTGTTCAGATTCACACTGTGAACCTGCTCAGATTCACAATGTGAATAAATTCATTTGTTGATTTTACAAAACTAATTTATGAGTAATGAAAACGTTAAAATATTATAAAACTATATGGAATACATTTCGATTCATATATAAAATTCACTAAGTTAATTTGCGAATGATCAAATAGTTGAAATAGTAAGTCAAATTCATATTGTGAATGTTACAAATTGAAATATTTATAGTTTAGATTCATAGTGTAAATCTGAACTAATCAAGTTTTTTCATATTTTTGAATGTTACAAGTTAAAATATTTACAGTTTAGATTCACAGTGTGAATCTAAACTGATCGAGTTTTATTTATTTATTTATTTTTAATCGGTGTTGATTTTATTAATAGAGTACAAAAAAATTATATTTTTGGTATAATTAGTTATTTTTTTTGATAAAAATTAAACTTAAATATTGGAAAAAATAAAAAACTGAAGTGGGTTTTTTTTCAAAAAAAAAGTTCGTTTTTTATATATCGATATGGATCTCTATGGAAAGAGGACAAAAAATCGTGAACAACAGTATATTCGTCTTTTTTCGATAAAAAACATAGTCCAAAAAAATTTTAAATGAAAAAAAAGAGGTGAGTTTTTTGTAAAGATGTGGATTTTTTTGTATAATTTGTGTGTGTGCATCCAATGTACAACTGTACATCTATTTCCTTGGCCGTTGATCAATATGATTTACGACATTTACGATTGATTCTTTGGTTCCTTGTTCATTATGGTTCTCTATTGAACTTCACCCTATATATATATATATATATATATATATATATATATATATATATATATATATATATATATATATATATATATAGAGAGAGAGAGAGAGAGAGAGAGAGAGAGAGAGAGAGACACACACTAGATGAATCCTCGTGAATCTATGATTAACCTGTATTTTTATGTCATTTTCCATATCATTATCAGAAACTTTTATAACACGTCTTTGTTAACGAAACTGGCTAAACAATAATCTAATTATTTTTTGAAGATACGATATTTGGTATAATATATTCGATCGTAAAAAACGAACGATTTTCTATATTAATATTATAGTGAAGATCATAAAATTGGTATTTTTTATCGAGAATATATGTTCAAAAGTTACTTTATAATGAAGTAAAAAAAATAACATTTTGAGACAAAAAAAATTGTTGGATATGCCATTTGTGTATGTGCCATTTCAATAGAATGTTACATTTGAAGGTTGATATAACTTAAACGATGTTAAAAGGTATATTCTGATAGACCAAACTTTATATACTGAAAGTTATGATATAAAAAACAATTGTTTAAATTATAAAAATTGTTTAAATTATAAAATGGTAGGATTTTTGGCAGGATTCTCGGGGTTTGCTGTTTAGCTGTTGGGCACTTCACCTTCATGTGCCCCTCCTCTCCACAATTTAAACAAAATTTTCCTTTTACTAGGCAATTTGTAGAAATATGCCCTGACTTCTTGCAGTTGAAGCAGACGATGCAGTCGCCAAAGCGATTTTTTATACACTAGTCGCACCACTTCCATTCCCGGTTGCTTCCAAATTTGTTGTTTGACTTGGAGAACTTCTTCTTCTTGTTGTTGTTGCTATTGTTTCCTAAGAATCCATCAGTTGTCCTTTTTCACCGACTTCAGCTTTGTAGGCTTCCCTTTTCTACATCATCCCTTCGACAGACTTTACCACCCAAATAGATGCCTCAAAGGTAGGTTCCTACTTATCTGGCACAATCTAATCCCAAGGTAGCCCCTGAGAATACATGTTAATCTTGGTCAGTTCGTTTGCAACAAGGTGTAGGGTAAACTCCATTTTATTAGTGAAAGCATTGGTGTATTCATCAATCAACATGTTTCCCTTCTTTAAGTTTAGGAGTTGATTCTATAACTCCAACATGTTCTCAGCTGAACAAATCTTCCTCTTGAATTGGGTCAAAAATTATTCCCATGTCAGCTGCAATGACTTGTTAGGAATCAATATCTTTCCTAACATGCCCTACCAACAAAGTGTTGTGCCCTTGAACTACCTCACATCATTGGTAGTCAGCAATTTCCCTGTGCATCTACAAGTTACGAAAGCTGACTCGATTTCAAAAGTCTAGTCCATGACTCCTTTCGGATCTTCCTTCCTGTTAAATGATGATGGCTTGCAAGTCGTGAAACCCTTATACTTGTAGTAGCCTCTGCGTTCACCATTCCTATGGACCTCCAGTTGCTCTGGTCCTTGATAACTTTCCAAGTCATCATTATTTCCTTCTTGAAACGCTTATGGATGAGAAGGAATCGATCCGTTGTTGAATTGTTCAAAAACTACCAACTTATTAATCATAGGTGCTCCACCTTTAGCATTAGCTAACTATTGAGCTAGGAGACCCCTAAACTCGTGTCGTTGTTGATTGAACATCTCCTACATCATTAATCGTGAACTGAGCAGCTCATGCTCCCGCGTTTTGAGGTGTTGGGCCTCCTTCAGTGATCTTCATGACGTTCTATAGTCATAGAGGCGAGTACTTTAATAAAGTGATATATTACTTACTATACACATACTTATTTAGCACATAATTAGCAGTTAAGGCATCATCCTATAATATGCTAGTGCTAATGTCTAAAGCAACTATGGCATCCTAAAGAATTTTATAACACAACTCACTGATCATAATTAACTTCTAATTTTAAGTCTAGAATTTACCTAAACTCCTAGTTCTCTTAAACTAATGATATGATACCAACTGTGACATCCCCTTATTTTTCAGAATCGACTAAAACTTTTTTACTTACGCTTTAATAATTGAGATGCGGAAATTCCTAATTATATAAAACATATTGAGATAACAAAATCAATTTTGTTATATTAAGATTCGAGGATGTCATCGTTCATGTCGAAACATACATTTCAACGTAAATATATAAAAGGTCCGAAAATACTATAACAGGCTCATCTCTTATTTCACTCGACATCCTAACTAAGCTTTAGCAGCCTTACATCCACTACCTGTTATGCACATAAAATGAGTGGGTCCGGTTTGGGAAATCTGGTGAGATGTATATGGTTTTCAAGCCCATAATAATTTAATGATAATAAATCATAGTATCATTCCTGCAAAACAATCATTGACATATCAACTGATTCTCATGAATCCTAAGTGAACGATTATGTGGAGAAATCACCCTACCTAAAAAATCTTTTGAGTATCTGGTTGACTACACAGCTAAGGGAGTCCATGGCTAATGTAAGTCATATAAATGCAACCAACATTCATAGCTATTGATAAGTATTTTATCTATGTCTGTGGGTTATAAGTCTACACTAGCAACATAATTCTCTGGACCTCCTAGAATAGTCAAGTGTTGTCATCTACTTTATTCGATGACCTAGACATAACTACCGATTGTCTGATCTGGACCAACCATTTTTGGACATCCAAGAAGGAGGAGGAATACGAAGCTTCACTTTGATCTCACACTCTACCCCTGAATAAGACCTAAATAATATCCAGCTTTTTGGGAACTAAACACCTTATACAAGTCTTATTATAAATAATCCAGACTTATACTAAAGGCAAACTATGTCCAATACAATTCCTATTAAGCAGCAGTATCATAGTTATACAAATAACACATAATACAAATAAAACATGTAACAATTAATTTTCATAAGTAATAAATATTTTTATTAAAATTATGTACTTGATAGTAATTATGCACTCACTTAACAAAAGTAGGTGACTTGAAGTCAGCGCAACGCTTTGCCGTAACACTTTTTAAAGACCTAAACGTATAAAGTATTAAGCCTTAGTATGGTTTCATAATCTGGCGACTATATAATGATAGTGTAGATTCCACAACAATCCCAATGTCTACATCAAGATGTATCAAGTAAGGAATAACTAGATAGGATCATATCGTAGGTTGTGTCCGTTTTATATACAAAGTATACTATTTGGAAATCCCACTCTAAACACATCACTAAATCCACCCTAGACATCATTGCGTTAAGTAGACCAATCAGTATAATGACTTGGAATCACTGATAAATATTAATTATAGCTTCATAATTACCAATATGACTATAATTAAAAACTACAATTATAAAAAATAAGCGTAGCTTGACTTATAGTGTAATCTAGCGAAAATTTGGAAATATGTGAGCACATCTCTGATTTGGGAGCTTCTATTCACCAGCTATGTGACACCGCAGGGCTTCGTCAAAGGGGTCGGGAACTAGGGAGTAAAAATGGTTAAAAGCTAGAAACATTCCAAAGAAAATTCAAGAGGAAGTATGGAGGGAAATGTGGAAAATCGCGTGTGTGTGTGTGTGTGTGTATATATATATATATATATATATATATATATATATATATATATGAAAAATGAGTGTGCGTCGTGCACTGTGTCAATGCATGCACACATGCGGTTAGAGGTGGTGATGTCGTTCATTTGTCGGTGCCACGTGTCACAATTTGTGTGGGAGGCTAGGGCGTGCCATGCAACTTGTGAGTGCACGCGACTACGAATGATTTTTCCTGATTTCTTAAAAAACTCATAACTTGCTTGTATGAGATCCGTTTTTGAGGGGTTTTATATCTATACGTAGCTATCGACGAGATCTACAACTTTCATTTAGACTCATTTGGCTAATTTGGATTTTTTTTAAATTTATATTATTACAAGATTATATTGTTGAAGTCCATGAAAAATTATAACTTTCTCATACGATACACGTTCTCGAATGTCTTTTAATCAATGGATAGGTATGGATGAGATCTTCAAATCTCATGTACGTTGTTTTTCCTAACAATTGACCGATTTCTATTTCAGTTTCTGTGTCGTACACTGCTATACCGAATTGTGTCTAAAACTTCGAAAAATTATAACTTCTATGTACTAAGTCAGATTTTGGCTTTCTTGATATGAACGGTTTCGTTTTTCTGCCTAATACGACTTTTGTTTTGGATTGTTTAGCCAAAATAATATTTTATTTTTAATTTATATTTTAGCCCAATTAATTAAGTTTATGACGTAAGAATTTACATAGATATCATATATACCTAATATCCATCAAATTCACGTAAACACACATATAAATGAATAATCCACTTTTATTTATTCATAAAAGATTACAATATTTTCTAAATAAAAGCAGTCTTCTACCAAGACCCGACATAGTTATGTTTTAATGAGTAATTTTCCCCAAAATACTATCATTATCAGAAAACAGTATTTACTTTAAAGGAATAATGAGAAAATCACAAGTAAAATACCAGGGGAAAAATAACATAAGCCTTAGTAGAAATACTGCTGACTAAGGCAAAAGAAATCATAGACTCCAGGGGGGTATCGAATGAATGATACGCCTGACTCAGTCTAACAAAAGGAAACACAGAGCCAGACGGTATCAAATGAACGATACGGATAGCAAGGTCTAAAACAAAGAAACACAGACCCCAGACAGTATCAAATGAACGATACAGCTAGCAAGGTCTAAAACATCCGTTAATCCTAAGTGAGTTGTCTCAAAATACAGTGTTGATTCTCGTTATCTTAAGGCCATGAATTATAAGGTAAACATGGAGATACTCGTAACCATACTGATTGACACTAGAGTACTTGACGCCCTACAAGCGTCGGAATAATTGTGACATTTGTCACCCCTTGGCTTGGTAGGCCGAGGACTGTAGCTAGCAGTCAGGGTGCGGGAGTGTCAGTCCCGTATAGATCTATACACACAATGCCCGCTCTCCCTCCAAGAGACTCTGGTTGCCAACTTGACGACGGGGAGATCCGTGTCTTGAATATGCATCTCGTATTTTGAATTCTATTGTAAGTACTAGAATAACGATATAGACTCACGAATGAACTGACTCCTTTGGAATTCTCTGAACTAGAAAGAGTGGTTAAAATCTCCTAACTATTCCTATAATAGTTACTAGTGTCTCTGATCTATGAATGACGAATGGAAGGATGCCCTTGCTACCCAAGGGAAATGAACTGGTCGATGGAAACCTTTATGTCCATATATTTATACATGATATATAACTAATGTTTAAACGAACTTCGGACGGATAACTAATACCCACCAGACCACATCCAAACAAGGAAAAGGAAATAGGGCGAACTAGCCTTCCTAAGTCCTTTAAACATTATTTATATAACTATACAAATACACACATGCATTTAACGAAGTCAAAGCATAGAAGAAAACTATGATGAAAACTTTGGAAAAATCTTTACACTTAAGAGAATTGCGACTTGATATCCTTTTGTAAACTAAGCTTGAGAACCTTTGGAAATCCTTTGAAAACCTTTCATAAACAAGTTTTGAATATAATTTGATAAAACAATATAAGTAAAGAAAACCTTTGATTAAAACACTGTGGTAACTGGTTTTGAAGTAAAACATACAGCGCGAGAGACAATTTGAGAAAAGATTTAAACAAGTAAAGACGTTTTGGAAAACCATCTATAGTATTATACTTGGTAAAACAGCTGAAAGTGTGATAAATCCTTTTGCATGCGGGTTATTAATCACATATGATTGATATGATAACTAGCATGTTTTAACTTGTATTACCCCCCATAAAAGCATGTAAAAATGTTTAAAAGGTTAATTCAGGGGTATGAACTCACCTGTCGTGGGCGATTCGGATGAATGGACGGTATAGGATGCTAAGTGTCAAGCGAGGACTTGACCACACACGCGAATCCTATTTAACATGTAATGATACATTTAAGTATCCAATTAGTCATTTAATAACTAATTAAGCAAGTAAAGATGTCCTACTACATAAAAACACTTTGCTACAAGTGCTAGGAGTACCAAGGGTTGCATATAAGGTGTGTATGGGATCATATTGGAGTTTACTCTTTAAATGATGGCCCTTATGGGTGTTTACGGTTTCAAGACCACTTCCCCCATGATTTTACGACTGTAAACTCATGGTAGTAGTGTCATGGGATGTTTAAAGGTCTTATCTCACTCATAGAATCATGCTAGAGTCGAATCAGGGGCTAAGGAAGTGGTTGGGGCTCAAAATGGACACTTTATGGAGTTTACGGTCCTTGGAGCACTCCCTTGGGAGTTTACGGCGGTAAACACATGAGTTTACGGTCGTAAACTCATGTTAGTCCATTTCTTTTGTGCTTTGGTGGTTCTAGGCTATGTAGGCAAGGTTCTAGTCACTTATATGAGCATAGGAAGGTGTTAAAGGCACTTAAACACCTTGGAAAGGTGTTTACGGTTTTGGGAGACCTTCCCAAACCGTAAACTCAAGTGTTGCTCATTTGGGCATGTTTTGGTGCATCACATGAAGGAATACAAGGCTCTAGGCACTCATGGAAGCTTTTGGAGGTGTTTGAGGGGTAATTTAACACCCAAAAAGGTGTTTATGCTGGGTTTACGGTCCAAGAATTTTCTTGGGCCGTAAACTCATGTTTACTACCCATATGTTAAGATTTTGGTGTTCTAAGTCCTTTCATGCAAGCCCCTAAGTCATAACTAAGCTCCATAAGTGGTTTGGAAGGGTTTTTGGGCATCAAAACCCCTTTGTTGGGTGTTTACGGTTTATGAATGTTCATGGACCGTAAACTCATGTTTACCCCCTTAAAGAGACGATTTTGGGTTTCTAATTTCATGTATGCAAGATTCCAAGTTATAGACAAGCATTAGGAGGGTTTTGGTGGGATTTTGGGGCCTTAAAACCCCTTTATGGGAGTTTACGGTTTTGGGAGGTGTTCCCCAACCGTAAACTCTAGCTTTTGGGGGTATTTGGGTGGTTAAATCTCTAATTAGCATGAATACAAAGCAAAACAACAAGCTAGGAATGATTACTTACGGATTTGGAGCTTGAATGAGGTGTTTCTTGGCTAGACCCACTTGTAGAGAGAGAAAGTAGAGAGAAAGCTTCTAGAGTGAGAAAAAGTTCATGGGGAAAGCCACTCATCCCTTATATAAGGCTTGGATTGGCGGCCAGGTGGGGATCCACCCGACACCAACCGCGAACGAGGTTTTTCATGACTTTCATTAAACACGACAAGTTTTAAATATTACCTCCTTATTTTTGGTTCGCTTGACGAATATTATTTAAAATATTCCAACGGGTTTAAATCCTGTCAAAAATATTTTGAGATAAATTTGGCTAATTTTTGACGTACTTAATTTCGACGTTAAAACTAACGGAAATTTTTTGGTTGTCACAGACCTAAACTTATCTTGACTGTTTTCATGAAGTCACAATTTCATAATCTCACTAAATTATGGTTAATTACAATTTTTACGCTTTTATTCAATATTTTACGAAAACTCAAATCTCTTTAAATTTGAAGTTCTTACAATATTCCCCCTTAAGATATTTCGTCCTTGAAATTTGTTCTTACTCCCTTGATCATTTTCTCACTTAATGACTCATTTCTAAAATTATTCTCTTTTTTTAACTTCATAACCCGAAATAGCATATTACTTTCTAATTACTTGCATTTTTAATGAAATGGCCAAATTCTCTTCTTATATCTACTCAAATTGGTTGTTAAGGGATATTAACTACTCTATATACTCTTATGCAATCACATTGCATACTTTACAATACTTCTCATATTTTGCCCCACTTTTCACAACCATGCGCACAAACTTACCTTTTTCATTATTTTTCTGAAAACTATGGTTTCATACCAAAACACTTCTGAACCATCTACTCTTAGGTAAGTTACTATCCCACTGTGCTTCCACTATGCCATTCTAATTCAATAAGTGGTTAGACTGCCACTTTTTTAACTCTTTTCTACATTCTTAGTGAATTATTACATCTAATTACTACACACTTCATGCACATCATACTTATCCAATTTCAATATTATCATCTCATCACCTAATTCAAAACTACTCTATCTCCTTCTCATAACCAAAATTTTCAATAAGAAAATTTATTGGGTATTCATTTTTCTTTTAGTCCTCAGTAGCTTGCAAGCCAGCTATTGTGACTTCCTCGCTTCTTTTTACCTACTCTTTTCTTGATACATCTAAAAGATGAAGTTTTTCATACTTACTCATCTCTTACATTGGAAGTCACACACTATCAATGTTTCTAAATTCTCATTTCTATATGACACCTAGTCATCTCATTATTTATTGGGACTTTACACCTAGTCTTAGAATCTTCTCACAAGTCCACTATCTCCTCAACGTTCTATCTAACTTCACAATATTTATCTAACTGTCCCTTATTACACATAAGGTCAATATTTCTTCTTTCTGTAACAGTTACTCACAAGTAAATTGTTACATAACCCTCACATATCTATCTAGTCTTACAGGTATATCTCTTTCAACCCTAGGTGTTTCACATCCTCTTCTTTCTTTCTTGTGCACACACTACCAAAGTGTCATCTTCCTCTGCATACTTTGCACCTCTTACTTCCTCATAAGTCTTGATCTATTTCCCTATTCATTAGCTCTTAACATAGCCACAAAGGAACATTCTTGTTATCTTTCTCTTAAATGTCAATCATGGCTTTTGTTGTACCACTTTCTATTATCTACACATTTACCCTCTTTCTCTTCTAATTTTTCTTTGTTCAGTACTATCACTATGGAATTAATGACTTGGTGCAAGCTCTACTCATCATATCTTATATATCTTCCATTTAATGATGGACTTGCTTCTCTTCATGGCTACTTGCTATCAGGAAATGCCAATCTATTCTTGTACTCATCAATACATCTCTTTGACTCTTTAACCTAAGGGACTTTCTAAGATAGACTATCTCTATATTTCTTTTATTTCCCTAGGCATACCAACCTTCTTACTTATTCTACTCCTTTTGTCCCATTTCCTTCCTCTCCTCTTCTATATTTTGATCTCTATCTCTTTCTATCCTTCTTTTTGTCTCCATTCTCTAATATTCATTATCTCTTCTTCTTTAGGACACATACTCTATCTATTGTCTATCAACAAAAACATCATTTCTAACATAGCTTTCTTTCATGATAATCATATTATCATTATATCTACATACCCTTTCCATTCCTTTAACTAGAGAGCCATTTCTTATTTTATTTCACAAAAATGACCTTTCTTTCTTTCTTCTCCACATACTAGACCCAAACTGTAACACCCGTCAAAATTAGGTCAATAACAATCACATGTAATTATGCCAATCATGTAATGTGATTTCGTTAAACTAGTAATGTGTTAAACTTACTATGTAATTAATGTTAAAGTATGAACTTTCATACATAATTTATGATATAACTCAGAGTATACGTCCATACGATTCCAAAGTTATAGAGAACGTCTAAATCTAACTTCGTCTGAAGAAGTTATGATAAACCCTAACACTATAAATCTCTATAATAAGAGGAATTTAAAATACACTTAGAATTATCTATTGGAGTCTAAAATAGAGTTGTAGTGCTCGTAAATACCTACGCGTGGATATAAAGAACGTCAAAAACAGAGTTCGTATGCGAAAGTTACGACCTTCCGAAGTTACAGCTGTCTGAGAGCACGACACGTGTCAGAAACCCTAATCTGACTGGACTCATGACGTGAGCCTAAGAACTCACAACATGAGGATTCAAACCACCACATTCTGAATATAGAAGTCTATAACCCAAAAGCTCATGACGTGAGCAAGGTTTTCTCACGACGTGAGGACGCTGTAGGACACGAATCGGGGCTAGAAAACACGCATTAAAGCTACAAGATAAGTCTTACCATAGCTCACGACGTGAACCTATCATTTCTCACGTCGTGAAGGCCAAAATCTTCCTATAAATAGCAAGTTCGACCTCATCCATTCTTGCCCCTGATCTCTTTCCTCCTCTTTCCTTTGCTGAAGCCGTTTCGCTTCCCGAGCCCCAACGACCTCATACCGCTGACCGTTTCTGCTTAGATTACATAAAATCACGCTACTAAGGTGAGTGTCACGGCCCCACTTTCTAATATTTCTGAGGAAAACGCATGCTAAATATTATATATACGTTATTATTATGTGTATATGATAGTATATCAGTATCAACGTAGATAGTTATAATTACCGGGATATAGTTATTTCGTATATGAAAGTATACAACTGTCGTAAAGTTGTCAGCATGTTATTGTTATAGTAGTATACTAATGTAGATTTTGAGTTATACTTAGGATTCTATATATATTTTGTGTGCGATATAGTTCCGAAGTTATGTTCGGAAGTTCTATACGTTAAGTTATAAAGTATGTTGCTATTATTGGTTTTATGTCAAGATAAAACTTGGTATGTTATATGTTGTTATTGTTAGTTTTATGTCAAACTAAAACTTTGTATGTTATATATTGTTATTGATAGTTTTATGTCAAGATAAAACTAGGAACGTTATATGTTGTTATTATCGATTTTATGTCAAGATAAAAGTTGGTTTTAATTCTAATTATAGCTGTTGTACTACCTAAGTATTATAAATATTAGGAGTAATGTTAAAAGCATAGTCTAATAACTTAGGGTTTTAGACACGAATATGATTTTACTACTAGAACTAACGGAACTCGACAAGTCTACATGAGCTATTGTATTCAACACCTAAGATTGGAAATCTTAGGGAAAATCCTCTGACCTGTAACGGTTAATCCCGTGTGAGCGAGGAAGTCATGTATGAATAAGATACGGGTTGACAACCCCACTCGTGATTGCTAGCTACAACAAAATTGTGTGCGAGTGACGAACTGTCCTTTTGTTTGTTTATTGTTCCGACGTTGATGAAGCGTGTGGAACCTATCTCAAGATGCAAAACTTGTAGCATCAAGAAGAGGTTTGAAACTATTCATATAGCCGTGGTTACGGACTTATGGTAGCAAATTGTTAGAAGCATTATACTTTGTCGTTATACAAGTATTAATGTTAAGTATAAGTTCCCCAAACACTTATACTCTAGGTACAAGAAATCGGTAGGTATACTACTTGTATATTAAGTAGATAATTATACCTAACACACATACTCGTATAGAATTGAAATAGATTTATACGTAGCGGTTTTACTCGTATAGAATTGAAATAAGATTTATACGTAGCAGTTTTACTCATATAGAATTGAAATAAGATTTATACGTAGCAACTTTCATTTGTATGGAATTACAAACACTTATATTCATAGTATATGAGACTTATAGGTAAACTACTTATTTGGTAAGTAAACTTTTATACCTAGAATATATATGCTAAACGTTGGAGAGTCAAAATAATACTTTCAAAACTATACTTTTGAACTTGGAAAATGTATTATTTTTATATGGAGTCAAAACCTGTGGACTCACCAACTTTATGTTGACGTATTTTAAACTGCATGTATTTTTAGGAAGTTGATAACTATGATACGAGAAATGACGTTACACTGGCCGGTGTTTCCACCGACGGCCGGGGTGTGACAGATTGGTATCAGAGCTATTAACTATAGTGAATTAGTACTTTCTTAAGAAAGCACGACTATAGTTTAGGGCTTAATCTGTTAGGTCTAGGTATATCCCTTAGCCTACAATATAAAGTTTTATTAAATATTCTACTGAAGGACTACTTACGGGAGCGGTGATAAGGATAGACATGTCGATTTGGGTTGCTGGATTTTAGAACGACTATATGCTAAAATGATCCTGCCCGCCGACTGTCCTGACTGGCCGGTGCCTTATCAGCTAGACCTGAAGTAACAAACAATAATTAATAATACTCGTGAATACAACAAACACAAAGATATAGAGTTATGTATGAACTCAGTCCCGCGACGAGAACACATGTATAAACCAAAATTATAGAAAACTCAAACCCTCGATAAACTATACAAAACAATGTTTTAGGTCAAACTACTTAGTCGAGTTTTATGATACATGGGTCGAACCACAACTGAACATAGAATGATCACCTATGTTTAATTTTGGTCAGACCAATGCACAACTAAACTTGGATACGGTGGTTGATAGACTAAAACACCTGAAGTTTCTATAAGATTCAAGATAGATCTCAGATCAGGATACCATTAACTTGAGGTACAAGAAGACGATGTTCCGAAGACAACATTTAGGACTCGATATGGTCAATCTAAGTTCCTACTTATGCCTTTGGATTGACCAGCGCTCCAACAATGTTCATGTACCTCATGAATAGTGTTTGCAAACCGTACTTGGATAAATTCGTGATAGTATTTATCGATGATATATTGATATATTCACGAACCAAGGAAGAACACGGTCAACACTTGCAAATAATCTTGGAACTACTAGGAAAAGAAAAGTTGTATGCCAAATTTCCGAATGTGAATTTTGGATTAGAGAAGTACAATTTTTAAAACATGTATTTAGTAACAAAGGGATTCATGTCGAACCCTCCATGATTGAAGCAATTAAGAATTGGGAAGCACCAAAGACGCCAATAGAAGTGTGTCAATTCTTAGGACTTGCAGGCTATTACAATAGATTCATAGAGAATTTCTCCAAAATAGCCAAGCTGTTTACAACACTAACCCAGAAGGATATGAAGTTCAACTGGGAAGTGAAACAAGAAGCTGCTTTTCAGAAACTAAAGCAAATGTTATGTAGTGCACGAATCCTATCCCTCCCAGATGGGACAGGAGATTTCGTCGTATACAGCGACGTATCAAATCAAGGATTGGGATGTGTGTTGATGCAAAGAGGAAAAGTTATTGCTTACACATCTCGAAAAATTAAGGTGCATGGGAATAATTACACTACCCATGACCTTGAATTAGGAGCTGTAGTTTTTGCACTGAGAAGTTAGAGACACACAATTGGCTAGAGAACATATAGGTGATACCTTATGTGCCGAACTATAAATAATCCACGAGACAACTCAAAAGATCGTGCAAATTAAGGATCGATTAAAGTCAACACGTGATCATCAGAAGAGCTATGCTGACATAGGACATAAGCCTTTAGAATTCCAAGTTGGAGATAAAGTAATGCTGGAGGTCTCTCCTTGGAAAGTCGTAATTCGATTCAGGAAACGAGGAAAACTAAACCCACGGTATACAGGACCTTTTGAAATTCTAGCAAGAATTGGTTATGTCGCATACCAACCCAAGTTACCTCAAGATCTTAGCAATTTACACAATATATTTCCTAACTATTTTACAAATCCCGATCCACAAGATAAATTTTGGGACGAAATTATTTTAACACGGGGAGAATGTAACACTCGTCAAAATTAGGTCAATAACAATCACATGTAATTATGCCAATCATGTAATGTGATTTCGTTAAATTAGTAATGTGTTAAACTTACTATGTAATTAATGTTAAAGTATGAACTTTCATACATAATTTATGATACAATTCAGAGTATACGTCCATACGATTCCAAAGTTATAGAGAACGTCTAAATCTAAATTCGCGTGAAGAAGTTATGATAAACCCTAACACTATAAATCTCTATAATAAGAGGAATTTAAAATAGACTTAGAATTATCTATTGGATTCTAAAATAGAGTTGTAGTGCTCGTAAATACCTATGCGTGGATATAAAGAACATCAAAAACAGAGTTCGTATGCGAAATTTACGACCTTCTGAAGTTACAGCTGTCTGAGAGCACGACTCATGTCAGAAACCCTAATCTGACTGGACTCACGACATGAGCCTAAAAACTCACGACATGAAGAGTCAAATTGCCACATTTTGAAGATAGAAGTCTACTGAACGATAACCCAAAAGCTCATGACGTGAGCAAGGTTTTCTCACGACGTGAGGACGCTGCAGGACATGAACCGGGGCTAGAAAACACGCGTTAAAGCTATGGGATAACTCTTACCATAACTCACGACGTGAAACTATCATTTCTCACGTCATGAAGGCCAAAAATCTTCCTATAAATAGCAAGTTCGAACTCAGCCAATCTTGCCCCTGATCTCCTTCCTCCTCTCTCCTTTGCTGAATCCG
Source organism: Lactuca sativa (assembly GCF_002870075.4). Taxonomy (NCBI): domain Eukaryota; kingdom Viridiplantae; phylum Streptophyta; class Magnoliopsida; order Asterales; family Asteraceae; genus Lactuca; species Lactuca sativa. The sequence continues at coordinate 113,877,321 of NC_056624.2, forward strand.
TTTTGCTTCCCGAGCCCCGACGACCTCGTACCGGTGACCGTTTCTGCTTAGATTACATAAAATAACGCTACTAAGGTGAGGTTCACGGCCCCACTTTCTAATATGTCGGGGGAAAACACATGCTAAATATTATATATATGTTATTATTTTGTCTATATGATAGTATATCAGTATCAACATAGATAGTTCTAATAACCGGGATACTGTTATTCGGTATCTGAAAGTATACAACTATCGTAAAGTTTTTAGCATGTTATTGTTATAGTAGTATACTAATGTATATCTTGAATTATACCTAGGATTCTATATATATTTTGTGTGCGATATAGTTCCGAAGTTATATTCGGAAGTTCTATACGTTAAGTTATAAAGTATGTTGCTATTATTGGTTTTATGTCAAGATAAAACTTGGTATGTTATATGTTGTTATTGTTAGTTTTATGTCAAGCTAAAACTTAGTATGTTATATATTGTTACTGATAGTTTTATGTCAAGATAAAACTAGGAACGTTATATGTTGTTATTATTGATTTTATGTCAAGATAAAAGCCGGTTTTAATGCTAATTATAGCTGTTGTACTACCAAAGTATTATAAATATTAGGAGTAATGTTAAAAGCATAGTCTAATAACTTAGGGTTTTAGACACGAATATGATTTTACTACTAGAACTAACAGAACTCGACAAGCCTACATGAGCTATTGTATTCAACAATTAAGATTGGAAATCTTATGGAAAATCCTCTAACCTGTAACCGTTAATCCCATGTGAGCGAGGAAGTCGTGTATGAATAAGATACGGGTTGACAACCCCACTCGTGGTTGCTAGCTACAACAAAACTATGTGCGAGTGACGACCTGTCCTTTTGTTTGTCTATTGTTCCGACGTTGATGAAGCGTGTGGAACCTATCTCAAGATGCAAAACTTGTAGCATCAAGAAGAGGTTTGAAACTATTCATATAGCCGCGGTTACAGACTCATGGTAGCAAATTGTTAGAAGCATTATACTTTTTCGTTATACAGGTGTTAATGTTATGTATAAGTTCCCCAAACACTTATACTCTAGGTACAAGAAACTGGTAGGTATACTAGTTGTATATTATGTAGATAATTATACCTAACACACATACTCGTATAGAATTGAAATAGATTTATACGTAGCGGTTTTACTCGTATAGAATTGAAATAAGATTTATACATAGCGGTTTTACTCATATAGAATTGAAATAATATTTATACGTAGCAACCTTCGTTTCTATGGAATTACAAATACTTATATTCATAGTATATGAGACTTATAGGTAAACTACTTATTTGGTAAGTAAAATTTTATACCTAGGATATATATGCTAAACGTTGGAGAGTCAAAATGATACTTTCAAAACTATACTTTTGAAATTGGTAAATGTATTATTTTTATATGGAGTCAAAACCTGTGGACTCAACAACTTTATATTGACGTATTTTAAATTGCATGTGTTTTTAGGAAGTTGATAACTATGATACGAGAAATGACGTTACACTAGCCGGTGTTTTCATCGACGGCCGGGGTGTGACAGATTGGTATCAGAGCTATTAACTATAGTGAATTAGTACTTTCTTAAGAAAGCACGACTATAGTTTAGGGCTTAATCTGTTAGGTTTAGGTATATCCCTTAGCCTACAATATAAAGTGTTATTAAATATTCTACTGAAGGAATATTTACGGGAGTGGTGACAAGGATAGACATGTCGATTTGGGTTGCTGGATTTTAGAACGGCTATATGCTAAAATGATCCTGCCCACCGACTGTCCTGACTGGCCGGTGCCTTATCAGCTAGACCCGAAGTAACAAACAATAATTAATAATACTCGTGAATACAACAAACACAAAGATATAGAGTTATGTATGAACTCAATCCCGTGATGAGAACACATGTATAAACCAAAATTATAGAAAACTCAAACCCTCGATAAACTATACAAAACAATGTTTTAGGTCAAACTACTTAGTCGAGTTTTATGATACATGGGTCGAACCACAACTGAACATAGAATGATCACCTATGTTTAATTTTGGTCAGACCGATGCACAACTAAACTTGGATACGGTGGTTGATAGACTAAAACACCTGAAGATTCTATAAGATTCAAGATAGATCTCAGATCAGGATACCATTAACTTGAGGTACAAGAAGACGATGTTCCGAAGACAACATTTAGGACTCGATATGGTCAATCTAAGTTCCTAGTTAAGCCTTTGGATTGACCAGCCTGAAGATTCTATAAGATTCAAGATAGATCTCAGATCAGGATACCATTAACTTGAGGTACAAGAAGACGATGTTCCGAAGACAACATTTAGGACTCGATATGGTCAATCTAAGTTCCTAGTTAAGCCTTTGGATTGACCAGCGCTCCAACAATGTTCATGTACCTCATGAATAGTGTTTGCAAACCGTACTTGGATAAATTCGTGATAGTATTTATCGATGATATATTGATATATTCACGAACCAAGGAAGAACACGGTCAACACTTGCAAATAATCTTGGAACTACTAGGAAAAGAAAAGTTGTATGCCAAATTCTTCGAATGTGAATTTTGGATTAGAGAAGTACAATTTTTAAAACATGTATTTAGTAACAAAGGGATTCATGTCGAACCCTCCATGATTGAAGCAATTAAGAATTGGGAAGCACCAAAGACGCCAATAGAAGTGTGTCAATTCTTAGGACTTGCAGGCTATTACAATAGATTCATAGAGAATTTCTCCAAAATAGCCAAGCCGTTTACAACACTAACCTAGAAGGATATGAAGTTCAACTAGGAAGTCAAACAAGAAGCTACTTTTCAGAAACTAAAGCAAATGTTATGTAGTGCATGAATCCTATCCCTCCCAGATGGGATAGTAGATTTCGTCGTATACAGCGACATATCAAATCAAGGATTGGGATGTGTGTTGATGCAAAGAGGAAAAGTTATTGCTTACACATCTCGAAAACTTAAGGTGCATGAGAATAATTACACTACCCATGACCTTGAATTGGGAGCTGTAGTTTTTGCACTGAGAAGTTAGAGACACACAATTGGCTAGAGAACATATAGGTGATACCTTATGTGCCGAACTATAAATACTCCACGAGACAACTCAAAAGATCGTGCAAATTAAGTATCGATTAAAGTCAACACGTGATCATCAGAAGAGCTATGCTGACATAGGACATAAGCCTTTAGAATTCCAAGTTGGAGATAAAGTAATGCTGGAGGTCTCTCCTTGGAAAGTCGTAATTCAATTCAGGAAACGAGGAAAACTAAACCCACGGTATAAAGGACCTTTTGAAATTCTAGCAAGAATTGGTTATGTCGCATACCAACCCAAGTTACCTCAAGATCTTAGCAATTTACACAATATATTTCCTAACTATTTTACAAATCCCGATCCACAAGATAAATTTCGGGACGAAATTATTTTAACACGGGGAGAATGTAACACTCGTCAAAATTAGGTCAATAACAATCACATGTAATTATGCCAATCATGTAATGTGATTTCGTTAAATTAGTAATGTGTTAAACTTACTATGTAATTAATGTTAAAGTATGAACTTTCATACATAATTTATGATACAATTCAGAGTATACGTCCATACGATTCCAAAGTTATAGAGAACGTCTAAATCTAAATTCGCGTGAAGAAGTTATGATAAACCCTAACACTATAAATCTCTATAATAAGAGGAATTTAAAATAGACTTAGAATTATCTATTGGATTCTAAAATAGAGTTGTAGTGCTCGTAAATACCTACGCGTGGATATAAAGAACGTCAAAAACAGAGTTCGTATGCGAAATTTACGACCTTCCGAAGTTACAGCTGTCTGAGAGCACGACACATGTCAGAAACCCTAATCTGACTGGACTCACGACATGAGCCTAAAAACTCACGACATGAAGAGTCAAACCGCCACATTTTGAAGATAGAAGTCTACGGAACGATAACCCAAAAGCTCATGACGTGAGCAAGGTTTTCTCACGACGTGAGGACGCTGTAGGACATGAACCGGGGCTAGAAAACACGCGTTAAAGCTATGGGATAACTCTTACCATAACTCACGACGTGAACCTATCATTTCTCACATCATGAAGGCCAAAAATCTTCCTATAAATAGCAAGTTCGAACTCAGCCAATCTTGCCCCTGATCTCCTTCTTCCTCTCTCCTTTGCTGAATCCGTTTCGCTTCCCGAGCCCCGACGACCTCGTACCGGTGACCGTTTCTGCTTAGATTACATAAAATAACGCTACTAAGGTGAGGTTCACGGCCCCACTTTCTAATATTTAGGGGGAAAACACATGCTAAATATTATATATATGTTATTATTTTGTCTATATGATAGTATATCAGTATCAACATAGATAGTTCTAATAACCGGGATACTGTTATTCGGTATCTGAAAGTATACAACTATCGTAAAGTTTTTAGCATGTTATTGTTATAGTAGTATACTAATGTATATCTTGAATTATACCTAGGATTCTATATATATTTTTTGTGCGATATAGTTCCGAAGTTATATTCGGAAGTTCTATACGTTAAGTTATAAAGTATGTTGCTATTATTGGTTTTATGTCGAGATAAAACTTGGTATGTTATATCTTGTTATTGTTAGTTTTATGTCAAGCTAAAACTTAGTATGTTATATATTGTTACTGATAGTTTTATGTCAAGATAAAACTAGGAACGTTATATGTTGTTATTATTGATTTTATGTCAAGATAAAAGCCGGTTTTAATGCTAATTATAGCTGTTGTACTACCAAAGTATTATAAATATTAGGAGTAATGTTAAAAGCATAGTCTAATAACTTAGGGTTTTAGACACGAATATGATTTTACTACTAGAACTAACAGAACTCGACAAGCCTACATGAGCTATTATATTCAACAATTAAGATTGGAAATCTTATGGAAAATCCTCTGACCTGTAACCGTTAATCCCGTGTGAGCGAGGAAGTCGTGTATGAATAAGATACGGGTTGACAACCCCACTCGTGGTTGCTAGCTACAACAAAACTATGTGCGAGTGACGACCTGTCCTTTTGTTTGTCTATTGTTCCGACGTTGATGAAGCGTGTGGAACCTATCTCAAGATGCAAAACTTGTAGCATCAAGAAGAGGTTTGAAACTATTCATATAGCCGCGGTTACAGACTCATGGTAGCAAATTGTTTGAAGCATTATACTTTTTCGTTATACAGGTGTTAATGTTAAGTATAAGTTCCCCAAACACTTATACTCTAGGTACAAGAAACTGGTAGGTATACTAGTTGTATATTATGTAGATAATTATACCTAACACACATACTCGTATAGAATTGAAATAGATTTATACGTAGCGGTTTTACTCGTATAGAATTGAAATAAGATTTATACATAGCGGTTTTACTCATATAGAATTGAAATAATATTTATACGTAGCAACCTTCGTTTCTATGGAATTACAAATACTTATATTCATAGTATATGAGACTTATAGGTAAACTACTTATTTGGTAAGTAAAATTTTATACCTAGGATATATATGCTAAACGTTGGAGAGTCAAAATGATACTTTCAAAACTATACTTTTGAAATTGGTAAATGTATTATTTTTATATGGAGTCAAAACCTGTGGACTCACCAACTTTATATTGACGTATTTTAAATTGCATGTGTTTTTAGGAAGTTGATAACTATGATACGAGAAATGACGTTACACTAGCCGGTGTTTTCATCGACGGCCGGGGTGTGACAGATTGGTATCAGAGCTATTAACTATAGTGAATTAGTACTTTCTTAAGAAAGCACGACTATAGTTTAGGGCTTAATCTGTTAGGTTTAGGTATATCCCTTAGCCTACAATATAAAGTGTTATTAAATATTCTACTGAAGGAATATTTACGGGAGTGGTGACAAGGATAGACATGTCAATTTGGGTTGCTGGATTTTAGAACGGCTATATGCTAAAATGATCCTGCCCACCGACTGTCCTGACTGGCCGGTGCCTTATCAGCTAGACCCGAAGTAACAAACAATAATTAATAATACTCGTGAATACAACAAACACAAAGATATAGAGTTATGTATGAACTCAGTCCCGTGATGAGAACACATGTATAAACCAAAATTATAGAAAACTCAAACCCTCGATAAACTATACAAAACAATGTTTTAGGTCAAACTACTTAGTCGAGTTTTATGATACATGGGTCGAACCACAACTGAACATAGAATGATCACCTATGTTTAATTTTGGTCAGACCGATGCACAACTAAACTTGGATACGGTGGTTGATAGACTAAAACACCTGAAGATTCTATAAGATTCAAGATAGATCTCAGATCAGGATACCATTAACTTGAGGTATAAGAAGACGATGTTCCGAAGACAACATTTAGGACTCGATATGGTCAATCTAAGTTCCTAGTTAAGCCTTTGGATTGACCAGCCTGAAGATTCTATAAGATTCAAGATAGATCTCAGATCAGGATACCATTAACTTGAGGTACAAGAAGACGATGTTCCGAAGACAACATTTAGGACTCGATATGGTCAATCTAAGTTCCTAGTTAAGCCTTTGGATTGACCAGCGCTCCAACAATGTTCATGTACCTCATGAATAGTGTTTGCAAACCGTACTTGGATAAATTCGTGATAGTATTTATCGATGATATATTGATATATTCACGAACCAAGGAAGAACACGGTCAACACTTGCAAATAATCTTGGAACTACTAGGAAAAGAAAAGTTGTATGCCAAATTCTTCGAATGTGAATTTTGGATTAGAGAAGTACAATTTTTAAAACATGTATTTAGTAACAAAGGGATTCATGTCGAACCCTCCATGATTGAAGCAATTAAGAATTGGGAAGCACCAAAGACGCCAATAGAAGTGTGTCAATTCTTAGGACTTGCAGGCTATTACAATAGATTCATAGAGAATTTCTCCAAAATAGCCAAGCCGTTTACAACACTAACCTAGAAGGATATGAAGTTCAACTAGGAAGTCAAACAAGAAGCTACTTTTCAGAAACTAAAGCAAATGTTATGTAGTGCATGAATCCTATCCCTCCCAGATGGGATAGTAGATTTCGTCGTATACAGCGACATATCAAATCAAGGATTGGGATGTGTGTTGATGCAAAGAGGAAAAGTTATTGCTTACACATCTCGAAAACTTAAGGTGCATGAGAATAATTACACTACCCATGACCTTGAATTGGGAGCTGTAGTTTTTGCACTGAGAAGTTAGAGACACACAATTGGCTAGAGAACATATAGGTGATACCTTATGTGCCGAACTATAAATACTCCACGAGACAACTCAAAAGATCGTGCAAATTAAGTATCGATTAAAGTCAACACGTGATCATCAGAAGAGCTATGCTGACATAGGACATAAGCCTTTAGAATTCCAAGTTGGAGATAAAGTAATGCTGGAGGTCTCTCCTTGGAAAGTCGTAATTCAATTCAGGAAACGAGGAAAACTAAACCCACGGTATAAAGGACCTTTTGAAATTCTAGCAAGAATTGGTTATGTCGCATACCAACCCAAGTTACCTCAAGATCTTAGCAATTTACACAATATATTTCCTAACTATTTTACAAATCCCGATCCACAAGATAAATTTCGGGACGAAATTATTTTAACACGGGGAGAATGTAACACTCGTCAAAATTAGGTCAATAACAATCACATGTAATTATGCCAATCATGTAATGTGATTTCGTTAAATTAGTAATGTGTTAAACTTACTATGTAATTAATGTTAAAGTATGAACTTTCATACATAATTTATGATACAATTCAGAGTATACGTCCATACGATTCCAAAGTTATAGAGAACGTCTAAATCTAAATTCGCGTGAAGAAGTTATGATAAACCCTAACACTATAAATCTCTATAATAAGAGGAATTTAAAATAGACTTAGAATTATCTATTGGATTCTAAAATAGAGTTGTAGTGCTCGTAAATACCTACGCGTGGATATAAAGAACGTCAAAAACAGAGTTCGTATGCGAAATTTACGACCTTCCGAAGTTACAGCTGTCTGAGAGCACGACACATGTCAGAAACCCTAATCTGACTGGACTCACGACATGAGCCTAAAAACTCACGACATGAAGAGTCAAACCGCCACATTTTGAAGATAGAAGTCTACGGAACGATAACCCAAAAGCTCATGACGTGAGCAAGGTTTTCTCACGACGTGAGGACGCTGTAGGACATGAACCGGGGCTAGAAAACACGCGTTAAAGCTATGGGATAACTCTTACCATAACTCACGACGTGAACCTATCATTTCTCACATCATGAAGGCCAAAAATCTTCCTATAAATAGCAAGTTCGAACTCAGCCAATCTTGCCCCTGATCTCCTTCTTCCTCTCTCCTTTGCTGAATCCGTTTCGCTTCCCGAGCCCCGACGACCTCGTACCGGTGACCGTTTCTGCTTAGATTACATAAAATAACGCTACTAAGGTGAGGTTCACGGCCCCACTTTCTAATATTTAGGGGGAAAACACATGCTAAATATTATATATATGTTATTATTTTGTCTATATGATAGTATATCAGTATCAACATAGATAGTTCTAATAACCGGGATACTGTTATTCGGTATCTGAAAGTATACAACTATCGTAAAGTTTTTAGCATGTTATTGTTATAGTAGTATACTAATGTATATCTTGAATTATACCTAGGATTCTATATATATTTTTTGTGCGATATAGTTCCGAAGTTATATTCGGAAGTTCTATACGTTAAGTTATAAAGTATGTTGCTATTATTGGTTTTATGTCGAGATAAAACTTGGTATGTTATATCTTGTTATTGTTAGTTTTATGTCAAGCTAAAACTTAGTATGTTATATATTGTTACTGATAGTTTTATGTCAAGATAAAACTAGGAACGTTATATGTTGTTATTATTGATTTTATGTCAAGATAAAAGCCGGTTTTAATGCTAATTATAGCTGTTGTACTACCAAAGTATTATAAATATTAGGAGTAATGTTAAAAGCATAGTCTAATAACTTAGGGTTTTAGACACGAATATGATTTTACTACTAGAACTAACAGAACTCGACAAGCCTACATGAGCTATTATATTCAACAATTAAGATTGGAAATCTTATGGAAAATCCTCTGACCTGTAACCGTTAATCCCGTGTGAGCGAGGAAGTCGTGTATGAATAAGATACGGGTTGACAACCCCACTCGTGGTTGCTAGCTACAACAAAACTATGTGCGAGTGACGACCTGTCCTTTTGTTTGTCTATTGTTCCGACGTTGATGAAGCGTGTGGAACCTATCTCAAGATGCAAAACTTGTAGCATCAAGAAGAGGTTTGAAACTATTCATATAGCCGCGGTTACAGACTCATGGTAGCAAATTGTTAGAAGCATTATACTTTTTCGTTATACAGGTGTTAATGTTAAGTATAAGTTCCCCAAACACTTATACTCTAGGTACAAGAAACTGGTAGGTATACTAGTTGTATATTATGTAGATAATTATACCTAACACACATACTCGTATAGAATTGAAATAGATTTATACGTAGCGGTTTTACTCGTATAGAATTGAAATAAGATTTATACATAGCGGTTTTACTCATATAGAATTGAAATAATATTTATACGTAGCAACCTTCGTTTCTATGGAATTACAAATACTTATATTCATAGTATATGAGACTTATAGGTAAACTACTTATTTGGTAAGTAAAATTTTATACCTAGGATATATATGCTAAACGTTGGAGAGTCAAAATGATACTTTCAAAACTATACTTTTGAAATTGGTAAATGTATTATTTTTATATGGAGTCAAAACCTGTGGACTCACCAACTTTATATTGACGTATTTTAAATTGCATGTGTTTTTAGGAAGTTGATAACTATGATACGAGAAATGACGTTACACTAGCCGGTGTTTTCATCGACGGCCGGGGTGTGACAGATTGGTATCAGAGCTATTAACTATAGTGAATTAGTACTTTCTTAAGAAAGCACGACTATAGTTTAGGGCTTAATCTGTTAGGTTTAGGTATATCCCTTAGCCTACAATATAAAGTGTTATTAAATATTCTACTGAAGGAATATTTACGGGAGTGGTGACAAGGATAGACATGTCAATTTGGGTTGCTGGATTTTAGAACGGCTATATGCTAAAATGATCCTGCCCACCGACTGTCCTGACTGGCCGGTGCCTTATCAGCTAGACCCGAAGTAACAAACAATAATTAATAATACTCGTGAATACAACAAACACAAAGATATAGAGTTATGTATGAACTCAGTCCCGTGATGAGAACACATGTATAAACCAAAATTATAGAAAACTCAAACCCTCGATAAACTATACAAAACAATGTTTTAGGTCAAACTACTTAGTCGAGTTTTATGATACATGGGTCAAACCACAACTGAACATAGAATGATCACCTATGTTTAATTTTGGTCAGACCGATGCACAACTAAACTTGGATACGGTGGTTGATAGACTAAAACACCTGAAGATTCTATAAGATTCAAGATAGATCTCAGATCAGGATACCATTAACTTGAGGTATAAGAAGACGATGTTCCGAAGACAACATTTAGGACTCGATATGGTCAATCTAAGTTCCTAGTTAAGCCTTTGGATTGACCAGCCTGAAGATTCTATAAGATTCAAGATAGATCTCAGATCAGGATACCATTAACTTGAGGTACAAGAAGACGATGTTCCGAAGACAACATTTAGGACTCGATATGGTCAATCTAAGTTCCTAGTTAAGCCTTTGGATTGACCAGCGCTCCAACAATGTTCATGTACCTCATGAATAGTGTTTGCAAACCGTACTTGGATAAATTCGTGATAGTATTTATCGATGATATATTGATATATTCACGAACCAAGGAAGAACACGGTCAACACTTGCAAATAATCTTGGAACTACTAGGAAAAGAAAAGTTGTATGCCAAATTCTTCGAATGTGAATTTTGGATTAGAGAAGTACAATTTTTAAAACATGTATTTAGTAACAAAGGGATTCATGACGAACCCTCCATGATTGAAGCAATTAAGAATTGGGAAGCACCAAAGACGCCAATAGAAGTGTGTCAATTCTTAGGACTTGCAGGCTATTACAATAGATTCATAGAGAATTTCTCCAAAATAGCCAAGCCGTTTACAACACTAACCTAGAAGGATATGAAGTTCAACTAGGAAGTCAAACAAGAAGCTACTTTTCAGAAACTAAAGCAAATGTTATGTAGTGCATGAATCCTATCCCTCCCAGATGGGATAGTAGATTTCGTCGTATACAGCGACATATCAAATCAAGGATTGGGATGTGTGTTGATGCAAAGAGGAAAAGTTATTGCTTACACATCTCGAAAACTTAAGGTGCATGAGAATAATTACACTACCCATGACCTTGAATTGGGAGCTGTAGTTTTTGCACTGAGAAGTTAGAGACACACAATTGGCTAGAGAACATATAGGTGATACCTTATGTGCCGAACTATAAATACTCCACGAGACAACTCAAAAGATCGTGCAAATTAAGTATCGATTAAAGTCAACACGTGATCATCAGAAGAGCTATGCTGACATAGGACATAAGCCTTTAGAATTCCAAGTTGGAGATAAAGTAATGCTGGAGGTCTCTCCTTGGAAAGTCGTAATTCAATTCAGGAAACGAGGAAAACTAAACCCACGGTATAAAGGACCTTTTGAAATTCTAGCAAGAATTGGTTATGTCGCATACCAACCCAAGTTACCTCAAGATCTTAGCAATTTACACAATATATTTCCTAACTATTTTACAAATCCCGATCCACAAGATAAATTTCGGGACGAAATTATTTTAACACGGGGAGAATGTAACACTCGTCAAAATTAGGTCAATAACAATCACATGTAATTATGCCAATCATGTAATGTGATTTCGTTAAATTAGTAATGTGTTAAACTTACTATGTAATTAATGTTAAAGTATGAACTTTCATACATAATTTATGATACAATTCAGAGTATACGTCCATACGATTCCAAAGTTATAGAGAACGTCTAAATCTAAATTCGCGTGAAGAAGTTATGATAAACCCTAACACTATAAATCTCTATAATAAGAGGAATTTAAAATAGACTTAGAATTATCTATTGGATTCTAAAATAGAGTTGTAGTGCTCGTAAATACCTACGCGTGGATATAAAGAACGTCAAAAACAGAGTTCGTATGCGAAATTTACGACCTTCCGAAGTTACAGCTGTCTGAGAGCACGACACATGTCAGAAACCCTAATCTGACTGGACTCACGACATGAGCCTAAAAACTCACGACATGAAGAGTCAAACCGCCACATTTTGAAGATAGAAGTCTACGGAACGATAACCCAAAAGCTCATGACGTGAGCAAGGTTTTCTCACGACGTGAGGACGCTGTAGGACATGAACCGGGGCTAGAAAACACGCGTTAAAGCTATGGGATAACTCTTACCATAACTCACGACGTGAACCTATCATTTCTCACATCATGAAGGCCAAAAATCTTCCTATAAATATCAAGTTCGAACTCAGCCAATCTTGCCCCTGATCTCCTTCTTCCTCTCTCCTTTGCTGAATCCGTTTCGCTTCCCGAGCCCCGACGACCTCGTACCGGTGACCGTTTCTGCTTAGATTACATAAAATAACGCTACTAAGGTGAGGTTCACGGCCCCACTTTCTAATATTTAGGGGGAAAACACATGCTAAATATTATATATATGTTATTATTTTGTCTATATGATAGTATATCAGTATCAACATAGATAGTTCTAATAACCGGGATACTGTTATTCGGTATCTGAAAGTATACAACTATCGTAAAGTTTTTAGCATGTTATTGTTATAGTAGTATACTAATGTATATCTTGAATTATACCTAGGATTCTATATATATTTTGTGTGCGATATAGTTCCGAAGTTATATTCGGAAGTTCTATACGTTAAGTTATAAAGTATGTTGCTATTATTGGTTTTATGTCGAGATAAAACTTGGTATGTTATATGTTGTTATTGTTAGTTTTATGTCAAGCTAAAACTTAGTATGTTATATATTGTTACTGATAGTTTTATGTCAAGATAAAACTAGGAACGTTATATGTTGTTATTATTGATTTTATGTCAAGATAAAAGCCGGTTTTAATGCTAATTATAGCTGTTGTACTACCAAAGTATTATAAATATTAGGAGTAATGTTAAAAGCATAGTCTAATAACTTAGGGTTTTAGACACGAATATGATTTTACTACTAGAACTAACAGAACTCGACAAGCCTACATGAGCTATTGTATTCAACAACTAAGATTGGAAATCTTATGGAAAATCCTCTGACCTGTAACCGTTAATCCCATGTGAGCGAGGAAGTCGTGTATGAATAAGATACGGGTTGACAAACCCACTCGTGGTTGCTAGCTACAACAAAACTGTGTGCGAGTGACGAACTGTCCTTTTTTTGTTTATTGTTCCGACGTTGATGAAGCGTGTGGAACCTATCTCAAGATGCGAAACTTGTAGCATCAAGGAGAGGTTTGAAACTAGTCATATAGCCGCGGTTACGGACTCATGGTAGCAAATTGTTAGAAGCATTATACTTTTTCGTTATACAAGTATTAATGTTAAGTATAAGTTTCCCAAACACTTAGACTCTAGGTACAAGAAACTGGTAGGTATACTACTTGTATATTAAGTAGATAGTTATACCTAACACACATACTTGTATAGAATTGAAATAGATTTATATGTAGTGGTTTTACTCGTATAGAATTGAAATAAGATTTATACGTAGCGGTTTTACTCGTATAGAATTGAAATAAGATTTATACGTAGCAACTTTCGTTTGTATGGAATTACAAACACTTATATTCATAGTATATGAGACTTATAGGTAAACTACTTATTTGGTAAGTAAACTTTTATACCTAGGATATATATGCTTAACGCTGGAGAGTCAAAATGATACCTTCAAAACTATACTTTTGAACTTGGAAAATGTATTATTTTTATATGGAGTCAAAACTTGTGGACTCACCAACTTTATGTTGACGTATTTTAAATTGCATGTGTTTTTAGGAAGTTGATAACTATGATACGAGAAATGAGGTTACATTGCCCGGTGTTTCCACCTACGGCCGGGGTGTGACACAAACCCTCTTGGTTAGTCAATATACTAAACTCATACTCTTGAGTTCTTTATCTGCATATATCTACAACCACTTACATTACATCTCATTGCATGGGTTATCACAAAACCACCATATAATCTCCAGCTCTTCTTCATATCCCATAGTTTAAGTCTAGTACCTAATTCACTTATACTATGGGTCTGATACTAACTGTAGCGACCACGATTTTCTACATTATTTATGTAGAGAATTATTAGACTTTTTCTTACAAATGCAAAATTCTATAAAAATGAAAACACTTTACATCCCAGGGTTCATCATGGGTTTACAATAAAATCTATCGATTAAAATTGATGAACAAGGAAAATACAACTTTATATAATTATTCTTTTATACCAAGTCCTTGTGCTCCAATTTTATCACATACCATGGCTATTTCCTGAAGCTGAAAAATAAAGAAAACATCTACTACATCATACCATATGTCTGGTGAGTTATATTCTATTTTGTTTTCATGCTAATATACTATACTTCTAATTTCTCCATCTTTACATACTTTATCTTTCATCTTTACTTCTTTCTCATACTCTACAATCTAATCTCTTCTTCTCATAGCATAAACTGCTATTCTTTCTAATTCGTATATCTCTTTTATCTTTTCTTCATCTTTACCTTCTACTCTTGCTCTATCTCATCTCATATATCCCATACTCTATCTTGTAATCTTCTTATTTACTCCTTTCTTCACATCTCATATTGTTTCTTAACCTCTTCTCAAGCTCATCTCATGATCTATACAAACTCTTTCTACTCTTTCTTTATCCTTTTCATATTCTTCTTTCTACATCTCTTTTCTTGTTCCTTACTCTTATTTCATCTCATAATATATATAAACTTCTCATACTATATTCATTCTCTTCTCATATCCTTACTCTACTCTTCATACATCTCATACTCTTAGCATGCATGTCTCATACTCTACTTACTCTTCAACTTTTTGTTCTCATATATTCATGCCTCAATATCCTATTCTCAACTAGACTCGACAGTCCCATCTAATACTATACTCTCATCTATATTCTATTAGAAAAAACATCCCTCTAACATTATTGGGTACACTCATCCTAAATTACTCCCCTCTCTTATGGTTTCTCGTCGATTCTTGATCATTCTTCTCTTGAATCCCCCACGAATTCGTTACTCTTAATCCTTTACAGATTACATCTAAGTTCTTAAAAGAACTTACTTTTCTTTTTCCACTCATGGAATGTCACACCACGCTAAAGCGAAAACAAGAGGTGCAATAGTACAACAGGTCTCATAACAAAAGTTAAAAGACAACTCCAACCATAGTATTAAAAAGCATATTATAATTTATAACGAGTTTGAACAACTTTTAAAAGAAATTATAGTGTATTTAAAAAAAACAACACATGTGAATGCTCCTACACGTGATGTGTCCCTATATGCCATCTTACTAGATGATTCCTGAAAAAAGTATGTAAATGAGTGGCGGACTACCGAAATAGTCGGTGAGTTCACAAGTTTAGAGGCTAACATATTTTTAAATCATGGAAATCAGAATATTGATAAATGTTTCCATAAGTGAAAGTTCGTTGCTAAAATGATTAATAAAATTTCCAGTAATAGAAGTTTGTTGCTATAATATGTAAAAAAGTTTGCATAAACAGTAGTTCATTGGTAAAATGAGTAAACAAGTTTTCATAACAATTTTCGTTGCTATCATGAGAAATAAAGTTCGTTACCATCATAAGAAACATAGTTCGATGCTAACAAGAGAAACAAGTGTATATATATGTATAATAAACAAACAATGAGTTCTCAACACAACCTATGATTGCCGCCCTACCATGATCTATGCTTATCGTTCCATCGATAAACATGGTATTATGTACTTAAGCATTCGGGCGAGTGAGGAGTTACTAATTCCTAATAGCATTATACTTAATGACCATTGGCTCAAAGAGTTAATGGTTGAAGTAAAGTGTAAAGGACCTAGACGATGAGGCCTCATGTTTCACAAGCACCTACACATACATAGCAAAATATAGCAATCATGTTTGATACAAGTAAATTTAAATACAACAAACAATAATTAGTTTTCGGACATGCTTTTGCATGCCCAAAATGCAAAAACCAAAAATAGGGATTGTGAATACTCATAAGTTATTTCATGATGATGCTAAAGAGGCCTTGAACTAAGTTCCACTTGTACCAAAATGATTCCTACAATGATGTTACACACTAGTGAACAATGCCAATATTTTGACTCTAGCACTAGTATACTTAACTTTAACAATAGAACAACGTCAATTGATACGTGTGTAATGTAATAGTTTAGTTCCTAACTAACTTAAACACAAACACAAACACAAACACACGAAGGGCAGTGTACCTATCGATTAGCAGTTTAGTGTAGGCAAGTAGGGTATCGAACTCAGGGAATGCTAAACAATTAAAATATTACTAATATTATCTAAATAAAACAATTATAAAAGGGGTTTCCTCTAGTTTTCCAAGACTAGAAACTTAAGCAATAGGTTGAATACTTAGCAAAGAACAATTAACAACTAAAAGAGAAGCAAAAGACAACTAGATTAAATAAGATAAAAGAGACTGTCATTTAGATTCGATTCACTCACTCCTATGGTTGATTTCGTGGAAAGTGCAATGGATTAATTTATCATTTGTTACTGATTTCTAATATGATTAGGTTCATGTTCACTATTATTAATCCTTTAGCAAACAAATCAATTCAAGCAGTGATCAACTGATTAAATTAAAGAGTTTACTAGTGTTCAATTCGAATCAAGTAAGACTTGTAATAATAGTTAATCAAATTGGTTGGTTCAATTAACTCATATATGGTTGGTCATCATACATGCTCACAAATTAACTTATTTATTTTCTAGTTAACCCTAGGTTATGCTCACAACACTAGACATACAAACTTGGTTTCACAAAACCATAAGATTCAAGTAATCAAGAAGATGTTCATGCAACTCAATACACTTAGTCATTAACAGAAAATAAGTATCATTAAGACATAATGATCTTTTATCAAGATTAACATGATAAATAACCAAATCAATATAATCCAAAGCCACTAATCAAACCATATTCATAAGATCATCTGGTCGAAACAAAAGTATGGAGTTTTGGCCCACAACTTTAGCAAATAAACACATAAACTCGAAATCTAATGTTGTAAACATTATTTACACAAAGAATTAAGAGAAAAGTAGTGATTAATTTCTTTTGATCTCTTCACAAATATCCTCTAGTCGAATTTTGAGTTCCAAAGCTTCTTGAGAATGTCTTTGGCCTCCAAAAGTCGCTAAAAGTCTCCAACCAACGTTAGGGTTTCGAATGAAAATGGTCTATAAATAAATTCTGAAAACAACTTCAACACGTCGAGTTGGAGGGTCCAAAATCATCGTGTTTTTTTACTTAAATAACGTGTACGGCAAGACACTATTTTTTCAGAAATCTTCATAGAAATTCGTCGAGTTGTAGGATAAACTCGCCGAGTTCTTCTTCAATTTTGTCTTCTTTCTTCAAAATCCAAATTCCAAGCTTCCAATTGCTAAATCCGCTTCCTTTTACTTCCGATCATGTCTTTGTTTCTTAAAATGCAATTTTAAACTAATTAAGCACCTTTTGTTCATTATATGAGAAAAAAACAACATAAAGTATTAAGATAATGCATTAATTTTATAACTAAATATGCCCATATCAAAATACCCCACACTTGACTTTTGCTATAATGCATGAATTTTATAACTAAATAAGCCCATATCAAAATACCCCACACTTGACTTTTGCTTGACCCCAAGCAAAACTAAATTTTAGCACACTAATATCATATAAGACAATCCCAGTTAAACCCAACCATTATGCCAAGACCACAATGCATGCATTTGTGTCTAATTTTTCCTAAGGGCCCGCTAACCCTAAATACTCACAATCTTCATAAACACTCACCCACTTTTTCCAAACAACGCTCATTTTATGCATCCCTCCGAATCCATCCGCATAAAACTTTCTTAACCTCAAGAAATATTTGGTTAAACCTACAACCACATACGGAAAAATAACCTAGAAAATAAAATTACAATAAAAATTAAAAAATACAACTTTCGTTTTGAATCTTTTATACTTTGTAGCTCTTTTTCATGTCTTTATACTTGTAGATTCTTTCAACCATTTCAGCACTTTTTTTCAACCACACTTTTTTTACTCAAAATAAAAACCTAGAGAAGCATATGCTTATGCAAGGGGTTTTAACTTCATCCATTATTGATTAAAGGCATTTGTCTCATGTGTAATGACTACTTAAGCTTTCCTGGATACATTTCAAATCACTACTAGAAAAACAGCCTTTTACGACGCACAATGTGTGTCGTAAAACGCTCAGACGACGCGCAAATGTGTGTCAAAAAAGACCCTGTCATAACGAGAGACAACATGCTTTTGCGCGTCGTCTATAGACGACACACATTTACGACGTGCAGTTACGACACACATTTACAACGCTCATTTACGACACACAATGCGTATCAAGAAAGGCCCTATCATAAACGAAGACGACACGTATTTGCGTGTCGTAACCTTACGATGTGCGTTTAGGACATGCATTGCGTATCATTATAACCCCTGTCATAAATGAAGATGACACACATTTGCGTGTCATAAACTTCAGCAACCATTTACAATATGCATATACGATGTGCCTTTATGATACTCTTTTACGCATAATACAAAAATATAGAAAAAATATATATACCAAAACAATAAATTTCATCCAATAACATCATGTCAAAAAATTGTAATACATTGATATTAAAGGGATCTAACTGTACATTATTATTAAGAGGTTTTCCCTAACTATATAACTAATACTACATTGCTATAAAGGGGCACCTTCTTGTTTCACATATCATGTCAAAAAAATCCTCCATATCATTAGTTTGTCATGACCTGGTGTACTGTACTGGGCTGCTGTCCACCGGAAAGAGCATCCCAGACTCCATCACTTGAAATTACAAGTCACCTACCAGCAGAAGATGGCTGAAGATCATGAATAAATAAAAGTTGTTAATAAAAAGAGAAATAAATTGAGTTTACTTACAAAACTAACCTTCACTTGTTTGACATGAGGAACTAGAATAATGAACTCCCCAACATCTCTATCTCCAATAGATCTTGAAAGTCATAACCCACCTCACTAACATTTTAAAGTACCAATCTATCATAAATATAAACCACCATACCATAATACACACATAGTTTTAAATCTCTTATTTATTTCATTCAAAATTAACATACCAGTGATCCAATAGCCACTAATGCTTGGTATTTCGCATCAACTTCTGAAGTCTCCCCTTCTGTAATCTGTAGGAAAAAAACATTTTACAAATTTTCCCTTGTTAATTTTCTAATTTAAGTATTAAAAAAGGGTTATGTGTATGTTACCTCTAAAGCGGCTAAAAGAACATGAGATTGACCTTCTTCATCCTTCTTTTCAATCAATAGCACGACATAACTATAACGCTCAATATAAGTGGATTTTCCATTTAGTTCAGATAATGATTTATTACCTCTGCATCTTAATTCTTTACAACTTGAAGCAAAAAAATGATACCTTTCCATCAAAATAAGATTCTCCTTGTCCTTCTTCCCCCCAGACCTACATATTCAAAGTAACCAAATTTTTAATTGAATTACAAAAATGGTCCCTATGCTTTATAATCTTTAACATGTTTATGTTGGATTAATGTCTAAGTCCATAACTATATTTGGTAAGACTTGACCCGACCCGGCATGGTCCATTTGGGTTGCATACCATCATGCACTTGGATAGACTATAATGAGAGAAATAAGACACTTATGGTTATTAATATATTATAAGTTCTAGTATATTAATAATAAGAATAATAAGATTATTTAATTAGTATTGATCAAGAATTAATCTAGGATTAATTAAGTGATCAAAAGAAGACTAATTAAATATATGGGTTGATTGTGTAAATCATCCATACTTGTATAGTGGGCTAATGCTCCATGGATAATCAAGTTGGGCTAAAACCCATAGGATGGTCCATGGATGCTCCATGGTGTATTTGTACCCATGGATCATGTAAATGAAAGGCCATGTCAATTAGGGTTTACATGGTGTAACCCTAACTATATAAGCATCTTATTCTTGACCAAAATCGGCCACTAGTGTGTGAAGTGAAAGGGCTAGCAGATTTCATGAGTTGTAGAATTCTCTCAAGCTATTCTAAGTGTTTTGGTGATTGTGATTCCATTTGAGGTGTCACACTTGGGGCACTAGGCACTCAAGCTTCATGAAGACTTTCTACACCAAAGAGGTATGTATTCTATCTTGCTATAGTCATCGTTTTGTATGCTAGATTAGGATAATACCTTTGAAGTTCTTATTTGCATGTATAATAGAGAAAACATAGATCCAAGGTATTTAGGGTTGCATGTACACTTAGGAGTGTTAGAATGCTCAAAACCCAACAGTGGTATCAGAGCCTAGGCTTGTTTTCTATTATACTTGATGCAAATTGCTGAAAAATGCTGAAAAACTCGATTTTTTGGCTTTCTGGGCACTGGACTCGCCGAGTCCAGTGATGAACTCGCCGATTCCATGAGTAAAATCATCCTACTCGCCGAGTAGGTTCATGCACTCGCCGAGTAGGAGCCCCAGACAGCATATATTCGAGGTTTTTGGCAAGAAATGGACTAGGAACATTACCATAAGTTGTTTTGAACTTATAAACTTGTTTTTTGATGTGGTAATGTTCATGCTAATCCATTTTAGAAGATAATTGTCAATAGACTCATGTTTTGTATTAGTTTAAGGTTTAGACTAATTACATGAAAAAGTTTGATTTGAATTATCTTGTTCTTATGAGTTGCTTAGATTAATAGAAAAGTTAATTGAAATAGTTGTTTTCAATCCATTTTAATCTAAGAGTTGAGTATAAAATGTGTTTGTGTAACTTGTCCTCAAGTTACATGAAGAGTCACATTAAAGACTCATAAAACTCATAAAAGTTGGCAATGGTTACAAAATAAAGAGTCTTGTGTCATTGAATGTTTTTTTTATGACTCCATAACTTGTCCTCAAGTTATGGAAGTTCAAGAGTCACTTCATTAAAAGAAAAATATGTAACCATAATTAAATCCATAAGTTATAAAATAAAGAAAAAGTTAGTTCTTTTATTAGTTTAAAGTCTTCCATAACTTGTCCTCAAGTTATGGAACTTGAAGAGTTTTTGGATTAAAACTACTTTAAACACATAAGTTATGGAATTAATTAGTTTTGAATAGTTTCAAAACTTGCCCTCAAGTTTTGGAATTTGAAAAGTTTTCCATATGAATACTTTAATTCCAAGTTAGCCCTTAGAATTTTAAAAGTTAAAATTCAACCACTTATACTTTATAATATTATAAGTTAATAATATATATATATATATGTATAAGAGTAAAGTCAGTCTTACCGCTAGTACGCCTCATTCACGAAGCCGGTCTATAAGGTGGGTATAAGGTTGTTGCCTATAAAATGGCAACTTAATGGGTGTCCACTCTCACCCACCGCTTGCTTGACCGGTGGAGGGTCGTTAGCCGAACGGGTTTGACAAGACTATAATTCTCCTTCATTAAAAGTATTAATGATAATACTAAGTAACTAAACTCTTAATAATACCCAATCTTAGTTACTTAGGAAAAATGTGAATAAGGTGCTAACCCATGAAATTACACTTTACACTTTGTCTAAGTCGTTAGTGGAGCGTGTGTGGTTAACCGGCACACTAACTTAGACTTAACAAGGTAGGTAAAGGGTGACTTAATATTTATCATAGTATCGATGGAGCGTGTGTGGTTAACCGGCACATCGATTGAGGGGTAATTTATTAAGGGTACCAAGTGATTTGCATGGTTACTTCACACCTTGTTTTGTGATCCTCGGCATCCCAGTCACAAAACCTGAAGGGCACACTCGAGATTGAAACATGCCTTTGAATAGTTCAATGAATCTCAAAGATCTAGGAGTTTCAAAACCAATTAAAACCTAATAATACATTTCGTTTATCTTGGTGGAAATTGGTGAATCGTCATTCACCTACCTTCAAATATTTTATAGCTTAGATTACGGCATACCTCTTCTAAGTTATAAAATAGTTTGTTGGGTCCTAGCCTTAATATTTCATATTGGGTGTCATATTAAGGACTTTAAATCAACTATCTTGAATATCTCCCAAAAGATGTCTGGTTTAGGCACTTATGATCTTCCCAAATCTCTTGAAACAAGGTTTCCTAATGAAGATGATGTCCCATGGATATCATACTTCTTTCTCCTCCTCCAATTATTCTCCCTAACCCACAAGTTCTTGAAAAGTTTAAGGTCACTCAAGCCCTATTGGAAAGGCAAGGTCTAGGTGTGAACACATCTTGGAGATGTAGTCACATATTGACAAGCCGGGAGAGTTGGGTGTTAAAGTCTTGAGAAAGTTGGTGGTTCAACTACTTTCTGAGTCACATAGTGAGTTCTTTTGGAACACCTATGAAACAGACTATGACAAGACCCTTAATGATCTTATCTATTTGTTAAGATCAACTTCCTTAAAACTTGATGGACATTGACAATGATGACATTGGATATCTAGTAAAGCATTCTCTTCCCAATGGAAAGGGATCGGCCATAGTCAACTCGGTTGACCAAATGGTAAAGAGAAAAGCTAAGTCTGTGATAGTCCCGTGTACCATTATCAAAGGGTCCATATGTTTATGTTGCCAAAGGAAGGGGCATTGATTGCGAAGCTGCCAAATTTACCTAAGGATGTTAAAGTCAATAAGTTTGACTCTACTTCAGGTAAATTCCACTATCTAACTCTGTTAAGTTTCTATTCTGAGATTCTTGATACATGATGTGACTGGGTCACATGGTGATGTTTTAAGAATCAAAGAAAAGTGAAGAAACTTAAAGAAAGAATATGCTGAATCTGATCGCGTAGATGGATTTCGATCGCGTAGTTTGAAGATCGGATTCTTGAGCTACTTCTTAGGAGTTATGAGATATTGCTTAGGAATAGATAACAACAAGTTTTCATATGGATTGTAAGGATAAGTTTTTCCGCAAAGTTTTAAAATAAAAGAAAAATTTTTGATTTTATTTATTTTAAAATATCCTTACAATGGCATTTGAGGAAAAATTGTTGCTTATATGATTCCATTAAGAGCAAGAGTGGAAATATGAAATTGATTCTTTCATTTGTGGTAATGTCAAAATTTACCAAATAAGGAAAGATTCTCATCACCCAAGTTTCAATTGGACCGAAACTTGGAATCGTGCAAGTTATATAGCATGATGAATGAGAACTTTCAAGTTTTGGAAAAATTAAGACTAATTACTCGTTCACATGGATGTGTGAGTCAAGTGAAGGACTAAGGGATCGAGTACACATTCTTGTGCACTGATTAAGTCCACCACAAAAGATTGATAAGACTATTCGTCATAGTTTACTAAAGCTCAGTAAATATGATTATACTTACAAGCTTAAGTGTAACTCTGAGACATTGGAAAAGGTCCCAATGTATGGCAGAGCGAATAAGAAGAATCAAATAAGGCAGAAGGATAAAAGTTTCTCAAATCTGAAAAGATGGGAGAGTACTTTAGTATCAGTTTTGTGATCATCTTAATGATTAAGAAACCATAGCACAATTAGTTCTCTAAGGAAATCTTAGTGCATTCTTATGACTAAGAAGAGGGATCTTGAATTGTTGAAATGGTTAAATCAAGAAGATGAGTCATACTTCATTCCAATACAAGTCTTAGAGTCATACTCCAAGATTGTAACTTGAGTGACATGTCTCAAAAGAAGGTTTAAAACACTTGTCAAATGTAAGAGTAAAGGTTTTCTACTCTAGTACATTTGAAATTGGTAAGTTGTGATGTTTTGGATAAAACAAAGACCAACTTAGGCCAATTGTGTGAAGTGTTTGTCTTGATTAGAATCCGCACTATCTCGTGGATGTTTGACAAGGGAGTCTTATATGTCAAAAGGACAGTGGGAGTCTGAAAGGTCTTGAAAGTCTCAAGAACTAATCAAGAATGGAACCTGAAGTTCTTCACTAGCACACAACTTGAGGTTCATAACCTATCGTGTTGACATATTCTATGCCCATTCCAGTTAAAGTTGAATTTGCATATGAGTTCTTAGAGTTCTCAATTTGTTGCACAACAACTTGGAAGCAATGGCAGGCCCTTGAGCTGCCAGGTGGCAAGAAATTAAGATTGAGTTCAGTTCATATGAGTTTGGATGTGTCATTACCCTTGTCCTGTGACTAAGGTTTTGACAATTCACATGGATAAGAACACATACACCATTAAAAATCTAAGTCTCATAAGGTTTCTCTCCGATTCATGAAAATGATGGTGAGGAAGCACTTTCACTAAGTAGATTTTAGCTAGATAGCAATTGTGATATTTGCATTCTCAAAGTCGTTAGTGGAGCGTGTGTGGTTTACCGGCACACTAACCTGGACTTGTGAGAAGTGGCAAAAAGGTCTAACCATTATGATTACGGCATACCTCTTCATAATTGTTTAGACTCACAAGTGTGCTATCTAAGGGAAGATGTATGATTTTGATAAAGTCTTATCAAAACAATCTAGTATCAGAAATCTAAACTTTGGTAAGAAAGTCAATGAAGTATTGATTTCTAGAAGTCCAGCTGATTTCTGGATACATGTCAAAGCTAGTGGGAGCATAAGTGTTATGCTAATAATCATCATTTTAGTGGGAGCATGATAATTATGATAAGTATTGCAAGTTAGCAATGTTAATTATAGAAAACAAAAAGTTTCAATTCGTGAGGTTGCAGGGGTTGAAAAAGTTGTTTTGCTATAATTAAGGGAGAGGAAATTATACTTCATCTCAAATCTATAAGCTTAGATCGTGAGGTTTTAATCATTTAGTCAAGGATATATATGAATTTCATGTTGGAATGGCTCAACATAAGGAAATTCTGTATACGGGTCCATTATTTGCGTTCTAATCGTGAGGTTTTAATCATTTAGTCAAGGATATATATGAATTTCATGTTGGAATGGCTCAACATAAGGAAATTCTGTATACGGGTCCATTATTTGCGTTCTAAAATTCGGTTACGATTACGGCATCCCTTTTCATAATCTGAATTATGAGAACTTGGCAAATTGAAATGGACATATTATAACAAAAGACTGGTTTAGTCTTTATGTGAGACATCATGAATCGTGTCCCATATGCTTCGGATATAGGATCGATTACATGTGCTATAATCATCCGTTCTAAAATTTTCCAAATGCCGAGGGCATTAAGAAGGGAAAAGGTTTAGAACTGGAGATGACTAAAAGGATTAAACAATTGTCGGGGACAATCTAAGGTTTACCAAAGATTGGTTGCTCAAGGACAGTTGGAAGTGTAGTGATAATTCTGGAAGGACCATATTGACATAGTCTGTAAGGAGGCAACTCTTGGTCAGAAGTGATAGTCAAAAATGGAATCTAGAAATGTTTCAAAGTTAGAATTTTCAATCTGTGTAAGATTAAGGAAACTTAATGCAAGAAGGATGTTTCCAAGGAACTGATCTCCTTTGGAATGCTCTGTAATGTTTGTTGTCAAGTCTTTATGACTTTGTGCATAATCATTCCAAGAGGATCAATGCATATAAGTTTAGAATCTAACAGATTTCAGTAAATGGCATGAATTTGGAATTCTTGCATTTGCGGTAAGGATTTGGGAGTGTGAAAAGAGAATCATTGAAGTTATGTTCAATTGATCTAGTTCACAAAGTAAAGATCATAGACAAACATAGTATGCATACTTGGTGTGTGGCATGACTAGTGTTTAAGAAAACATAGTGTACATGCTTGGAGCATGGGACAACTATTGTTTTAAATTCAAGAATAAAGTTGATAGCTGAAACAGTATACAATGAATAATGTGTAATCATATGGTGATAAATAAAAGGTGTTTTATTTATGTTCAAAGGGTTGATACCATATTGGATTCAATTATTATTGTGTTTCATTTTGCATGTTTTGACTTCCCGAATAAACTGGGTTATTCTTCCGGAATGACTAAGTTATTCAAACCATCCACAGTCGGTCATATGTTGGAAGTAGATATGAATTAAGACTGTCATTGGTTGGCTTGTAGAGGTCTAAGGTGTTGGACAAAGGGCTACAACACTCATGAGTGCTCATAAGTTCTGAGTATTGGATTCAACTCGCGCTCATTGGAATCACTTCATGGATTTTATCACGAGTGATCATGAGACGATAATATCTTATATTCTTCAAACCTAGAGATATGAGTTGTTACTATGAGTTGGTTGTACATTGATTGCACGAAAACGCATTTGGTAACTCGGTGCTATAAAACGTGCCTTTGTGTATGATTCAACAAGTAGTAGAACAAGCCATATGAGTCGAAGTTTATCCATTCCTTTTACCTTCGGGATAAAAGCGATATCTGTGGGCCCCTCGATGATTTATTGATGACAAATGGAAATGCTCGGCCGGGCCAGGACTAATTTGATTTGTTCAATTAGTCAGTCGTCATAAATCGCAAATCGGGAAACAACAAATGGACAGAGAAAATGATTATAATCCATGTCTCAGTCCATATGATATCTAGAATGGAGAAATATATGATCCCTTATCTAATGGACAAGTCACTGACAAAGGTCAGAGTTCATCTACAAGGTCAGAGTTCGACAGAAGCTTTTGAGAGCTACGATTGCCAGTTGGTTCCTGAAGTCATACGCAATAATAGTTTTAGACTTATCCAAGTGGGAGACTGTTGGATTAATGTCTAAGTCCATAACTATAATTGGTAAGACTTGACCCGACCCGGCATGGTCCATTTGGGTTGCATACCATCATGCACTTGGATAGACTATAATGAGAGAAATAAGACACTTATGGTTATTAATATATTATAAGTTCTAGTATATTAATAATAAGAATAATAAGATTATTTAATTAGTATTGATCAAGAATTAATCTACGATTAATTAAGTGATCAAAAGAAGACTAATTAAATATATGGGTTGATTGTGTAAATCATCCATACTTGTATAGTGGGCTAATGCTCCATGGATAATCAAGTTGGGCTAAAACCCATAGGATGGTCCATGGATGGTCCATGGTGTATTTGTACCCATGGATCATGGAAATGAAAGGCCATGTCAATTAGGGTTTACATGGTGTAACCCTAACTATATAAGCATCTTATTCTTGACCAAAATCGGCCACTAGTGTGTGAAGTGAAAGGGCTAGCCGATTTCATGAGTTGTAGAATTCTCTCAAGCTATTCTAAGTGTTTTGGTGATTGTGATTCCATTTGAGGTGTCACACTTGGGGCACTAGGCACTCAAGCTTCATGAAGACTTTCTACACCAAAGAGGTATGTATTCTATCTTGCTATAGTCATTGTTTTGTATGCTAGATTAGGATAATACCTTGGAAGTTCTTATTTGCATGTATAATAGAGAAAACATAGATCCAAGGTATTTAGGGTTGCATGTACACTTAGGAGTGTTAGAATGCTCAAAACCCAACAGTTTACTCCAAAATTGAAACTTTTTAAATCTAAAATCAAGATCTTAGGTACAAACTAAATGTAGTGTAATAGTGCTTACTCTTTCTGTATCATCATGAATTAGAACAACAGTTTCTTGAACAAGTACCACATCAAGGGTTTTGTGATGCTTTTTGGGGCAATCAGTTAGAGTAATCAGTCTTGAATCAAAGTAAACCTTTTTAGGGTCAAGCAGATTAACCATTTCAAGAGCATAAAATAGTTATTCCTTGCTGTAAATGGATTAAACCAAGAGCATAAAGTGCAACCCCTTCTGAATAGGGACTACCACCTCCACCACCACCACCCGCCCCACTTTGTGGAAGGTAAGGTGCCATTAGTGATCTTCCTTGCTGTAAATGGCCTCCATGGATAACACCTAGTCCAGCTGTCGCACTGAACTTAGCCCAATTTGTCGCTCTGCTTAGCCAATCCTGAAATTTTATCCAGACATAAAACATTTACAAATTGCTCATAAATCTTGCTACAAATATAAGCAATGGACGTTCTATTTAAGGATTGCATTGTTTCTATTATGAGTAAAGATTTGTTAGTCAGTTACAAATATGTGTAAAGAAAATGTACATACATTACTATTATAGTAGTAAATGATGAAGTATGTAGATATGATATAGTGAAATTACCAGATTCTCCCTCAAGAATGTATCCACTGTTGTTCCAGCATGCATAACCTTATCCTAAAAGACATATATGCGAAACGAATATATAAGGATCTAAATAATATTATCAGAAATAAATTAACCATGAATACACATGGAGCTTGTTAATGATAATTGGAATTACTTCTTCAGGTGCTTTCTTACAATTCTACAATGAGGAGTCCCTATATGCCAGGTGAAATTTCAACATACAGAGCAAAAAGATAAATGAATTGCATGGGTTTATAAGCATCTTATATAACAAAACACAAAAGGATGAAAAGCTGATCAAATAACCTTAAATGTTGGCATGGCTCCAGTGTAGAACCTCACTGCATCACCATATGCTTCAGATTTGATGCATTTTCGATATGCTTCAGATTTGATGCTTTGGTTCTTCTGGCACTCCCATCGGTGAACCTCCTTTCTCTGTCTCTCCTTCCACACTTAATGTTTTAGGGAAAAAGATCATATTTTTAATAGCGAGATCAAATCGTAAATATTAAAATTTAGTGTAATGAAAGTATGAAAGATGGTAAAAGCTATGTAAATTTAATACCTTTAGAAATAAGCCATCAGTTTTCTGCATTGATGTTAGCTTTGTGTATAGCAGAAACTCTTTTTCTACCATGAGCTTTAGCATAATGAAAAGCATATTCAGCCACTCTCAAACTTGCATGACGTGTTATGATGTTAAGACTTTCAACAACTCCCCTGACAACCAGTAGAAAGATCAGAATTTGCATAACATTGATTTGAATGTATCATGTATGATATGACTGATGAATCTATATGAAGATGATACAAACTTACTTTATGTTCAAGACCACTGTATTCTCCTTCTGTGTTTTCACGGATTGTGATGAGATTCACATCATCATATCGAGTTTTGGAACCAGGTAGACTGTAACATGGTCTGACATTTGCATACAGGTTTAGTTCTTTTCTTAAAGTGAGATTCAAGGAACGATGACCTTCTCCAATTGGTGTAGCCATGGGACCTTTTAATACAACCTTGTTTCTTCTAACAGATTCTCGACTTTACCATGTGACAAAGCTTTGGGTTCTGGGATCTACTTCTGTCCCTACGTAATGTTCTTCCCATTCAATTGGGACTTCTGCAGCATTGAATATCTACATAATGAGAAAAGCAAATTCAACATACATACATAATTTGATTAGCGATTACTATTCTAAATTGAATCTATACCAACTAAACAATAAAATGATTATACGAAATTCTTAAACCCCAAACTATGCAACAAAAACCTAAAAATGAAGAAAACAACAGCATAAGAATAACAAAAGTGTGTTAAACAAACAAGGATCAAGTTTTAGCAATATATTGAGTATAAAGAAGGCGTAATTGAACCTGTTTGACAGAGGTTGCGATCTCGGGACCAATACCGTCGTCGGGGAACAGAGTAGCACGAATGAGATCAGAGGAGCTAGAAGAATAGCTCCGATCGGTCAGCGAGAAAATCCTGTTGGTAGGGTTCCTGAAGGTGGTTGTGAATACCTCATCCGCTGTGTGGATTCGGAGGAAACGTCTCACAATCTACAAAGCCATTGTTAACGACTTGCTGAAAGGAAACGCCAAGTGAAACGCTAGTTCCAAAGAAATAGAAAAAAGTCAAAAGAAAAAACGCCAGTTCCAGAGAAGCGAAAGTTTGGAAGAAAATAAAACCCTCGCACGTGCTAGAGAGAAGGGAGGTGGCAACGGCTTAGGGTTTAAAGGGAGACAGGAGGCAGAAAATGAAGGGCGATCTAGAGGAGAGAGTATCAGAGAGGAGAGTCAATTCCGAAGATGAAAGATAGATAAAATGTAGAAAGAACGAGGCAGTTTTTCCAAATTTCAGGGATTTCGTTTCCCCCCTTGTCTATTAAACGCACGTTTCATTAAAATTATAAAGTGACAGGTACAGACGACGCGCGTTTAAGATAAAGCGTCCTCCGTTTTTTTAATTTTTTTTTCTTGAGAGACTAAATTAAGGGCACACAATAATGCGTGACGTAAATCCTTAAAATTTTTGAAGAGATGACGCTATTTTAAGGACGCTCACTTTTGCGTAACATAAATCAGTACGTGTGGTAAATTGCGTGTCGTAAAATACCGTTTTTCTAGTAGCGAATACACAATGCTAAACATGTTGCATCCCTCAAACTAAGCGAGGTTGTGTTTTTGTTTCATGATTTCACTACAATAAAGGGGCCACAAATGAACTATAACGTATATAGGCTCAACTAAATATTTAGGTTCTCAAAGAATCATCAAACACAATACTAGCATGGAATCCTAATTGCTTTACCAGAATTTTCTGAACTAATCCTAGCAATTTTTATGCAATTCTTTTTTAAAATTATACCTTGGATTCTAATATAACTAATGTAATCAACCCATACCCCACACTTAATTTATGCAATGTCCCCATTACATGTTAAAACAATTAAAGAACATAAAAGTAAAAAGTGATAATTGGAACCGACTCCCATAGGATAGATGTGGCGAGGTTGATATTTCTTCTTTTGAGCTCCATCTTCAGCTGACTTTTGCATGGGAACAACTCATCCATGCCTTGGATGTCAAATGTATCGTGTGGTACATCTCCTAATTTACTAGAAAAAGATTCATGGAATGCCTTGAAATTAGACTTCAAAAATATGCATAATGCCCGCCTCGAATGGAATCAAATCGAAAATTTGAAAGGAAATTGACTGAGCAACACGCCGAGTAGTAAGTGAAGAACTCGTCATGTTGGATCGTAACTCGGGTAGAAATCGTGTATTTCTTATGGAACTCGTCGAGTTGGGTTATGACCTCGACGAGTTGACGGCTCTGATCGTGTAATTTCTTCTTTCTGCTTCAGTTTTGATTTTGTGGTCAAAGAGGGTATTAAGGTAATACACCTCTTTATATTCTTCAGTAACATGACACTTTTTTAAACACCGGACCTAAAGTATCACTCAAAGTCTTCTAATATTCTCGTTAACGATTCGATCCGTCACTTTAATTCCCTCACGCTTTAACTGTTCATTTAATTCTCGCCTTAACTTCTGCAAGATCAAAAACAAAAAACTACATAATAAAAAGTAAACACAACCAATAAATTAAAAGTTCCTAAATTATCCTACTCTAGAAATTTTAAAAGACAAACAAACCAAAAAAATAAATAACACACAAAACAAATAAAAAATTGTCTCAAACACTTAAACATAAATAAAAGGAAAAAGGATAATCAATTATCTTCTTCTTCTTCTCCGGCTCCACTTTCTTCCGTACGTCCTTGTCTTCCTCGCCAATGGTCCTCCCAAATCGGAATATATGGATACAGAGGATGAGAATCGGGGCGTTTCATGTTCATTTGGCTCTTCATGAACTCCAAGATCGTATTGAGGTGATTCACACCACTAGCCAAATTACTTTGAAATTGCCTCATGCTTAAGTTGTATGCATCCATTAGCATTTCGTCTTCAACGGGTATTACCGGTGGCTCCTCGTGTGCGTTTATAGGCCGAAATCTTCTTCCCAGGTGCTTCGACACCTCTACCTCGTCATCATCGGTAATAGAAAATTTTCCTCCACCACTGTCTTCCATAATTCTAGCCCTCTTGTAGAGAAAAGGACTAAATGATCTCTTATGCATCATGGTGAGAAAATTCCCGGACCCTCTCAAAAAATCCCGTATGACCTCGCCAATGTTGTTACGAACATTCCCCCACAAATCCGTGAAGCCTTCCTATCCTTTACTCCCCCATCCGCCAAATACTTTTCCAAGCAGTAAGGTATGTTGCAAAAGGTGTTGGGTATGATAATGATCCATAAGAAAAATAGATCAAGGTTTGGAACCTTGTCACCGTCCTTCCTCATGTTAATGGTGCATGCAATAAATCGGTGAAGGATTCGGTGGACTGGTGACCAGATACTACCCTCTTGTGCCGCCGATGAAATATACTCACCACTGGCGATTGTAGTCCACCAATTTGCTACATTGACCCCATATAGAAACCCTCTATGACAATGATCCAAAAATAAACCAAACGCTTCACTCATCGCCTCCGATCTGTTGTACAAACCCATTCTCCATGCCTATTCAGCAACACTGCACTCTCTATATTGTCCTCCCAGACATAAAGTGAAACTGTGAGTATCAAAACAATCATCACTGCCCCTAAATCGAACTGTGGCATAAAACTCAAGGCACAGATCGTTGTAAACAGGTTCTTGAATCTGAAACAATCTTCTCCAAGCATTACACGTAACCCTCTCCCCATCATTCACAAACACGTTTGTTAAGTATGGGTTCATTGTTTCAACTAACCCAACTTCCTGTAGCCATGTCCATTTCACTTCATTTGCGATATACAACTCCTTTCTTTTTAAATTCTCTTACTTGTTTCTCCATTCAGCCAATGTTCTTCGTGAAACAACTTGTGGAAAATTATACTTAGGGAAATCCTCTTGGTCTCTAGGAAGTTGCTGACCTCTACTACATCTCCTCATTTTTTCTGCACAACAAAAACATAGGAGACAAACAAATACCAAAAGGAAGTTAAAATTAAAATTTTAAGCAAAAACTGTACACTCTGAACAACCAACTCGTCTAGTTGTATGAACAACTCGACGAGTTCGATGAACAAGCCGAGCAATCTATTCAGAATCAAACCGATATGACCAAACCAACTTAAAATCACTTCAGGGGTTGTTTAGGATACTATAACATGCATTTAATCACAAGAAAAATCAGTTTAAACAACCTAATTTTATAAAAATCGAAACCCCTAGAGTTTATGCCAAGTTCAAAAATCGGGTTTTTCAACTAAATCAAACACCATACTCATAAAAATCTGAACTTTAACTTGTTGAATGGTTAAAAATCTTACCTTTCTTGGGGAAAATCGAGTAGAACCGTGTGGGGTAGAAAGGTTGTTGCACTTGAGAGAAAACTCGGCGAGCTTGGGTGCAGTTGGTAAAAAATGATCGAATTAGCTTTTTAGGGTTAAAAACCCTCTTTCAGTGAGTTTAAAAAGTATATATTTTCGGTAATTAAAAGCGCAACACGCTGAGTTGGGGGAACAACTCGCCATGTTGAGACGGATTTCAGTGTAAAAATCGCGAAATATCGCCTCAACTTGGCGAGTAGACAACTCATGCTCGCCGAGTTGGGGGTTCAGAACAAAATTTTTTTATTTTTTTCATAAAAAAATTTACCACATCCCACACTCAAACTTTGCTTGACCTGAAGCAACATTTAAAATATTTGAAGAATAAGACTATAAATCCTTAACAAAACACAAATAGCTAAAGAAATAAAAGACGAAAATGAAAAGAAAGTAAAAGGCAAAAGAAAACAAACTCAAACGATGGGTTGCCACCTGCAAGCACTTCTTTTTGAGGAGTCTTTAGCTGGACTCCTTCTTCATAATGCTTAACCCTATGACCATTTACCTTGAAACTTGACCCATCCTTGTTCCATAGCTCAATTACCCTATATGGAAACACATTCTTAATCTTAAAAGTCCCAGACCATCAAGTGCATAATTTTCCCGAGAAAAGCTTTAGCCTTGAATTGTATAAGAGACCTTTCAGGCCAGCTTCAAATTCCTTATTCCCTTTCAACCTTACATCATGCCACCTTTTTATATTATCCTTATAAATCAACAAGTTGGTGTATGACTCGTTCCTCAATTACTCTAAGGCATTCATTTGCAAGAGTTCATTGGCACACAACTCACTTGGTTCAAAATTACATGTCTTCAAGGCCCAATAAGCTTTATGCTCGAGTTCCACTGGTAGATGACAGTGCTTCTCATAAACTAATCTATAGGGTGTGGTCCCAATGGTGTCTAGAATGTAGTCTGGAAATCCCAAAGCACGTCATCGAGTGTATCCGCCCAGTATTTTCCATAACTACCCACCGATCTTTCCAAGATTCTTTTTAGCACCGTATTCGTGATCTCAGTTTGCCCATTCATTTGTGGATGGTATGGTGTTTCAAACCTATGGTGTACACCATATTTTTGTAACACCCTTTCTAGTTGATCATAAGAAAAATGGGTTCCCCTATGACTTATAAGTGCTTTTAGCACTCCAAACCTAGAAAATAACCTTTTAAAAAATTTCACAACCATCTGCGCATCATTGGTGGGTAATGCCTGCACTTCTGCCTACTTGGATACATAGTCAACTGCAATAAGGATGTATTTATGCCCTCTAGATGATAGGAATGGTCCCATAAAATCTACACCCCACGCATCAAACACCTCACATACTTAGATGTTTTCGCACTCTTTCACATAGGTAGCAAAATCCTTGAAGATCGTGGGCCAATAGAAACCCACATCGAACACCTTCTTGGTCACATATTGAGTGCTATGATGTCCTCCTGCCTACCCATTGTGACAATCGTCTAGAATACCATGGATCCCTTTTCCAAACACGCATCTTCTGATTATCCCATTGTAACAACCCGAAATTTCATATCACTTCTTGTAACTCAAATTGTAATCCAATTCGATCAACCAAACGCCGTTTCCAAATCCGTTTCCGATTTCGCCATTTAATTAAGTCATTAACTTGTATTGAACTAAAATGACTTAATGGGGGTCTTAATGCCATTTGAAATCATTCTAACACCCCATATTAGTTATTGGAATAATTCTAGAATCGACCATATCGGGTTACGACAATTTGGTCGGGTGCGACCAAAAGCCCCACTTAACGCCGGTATCGGGTAGATTTCCGCCGTGTCTAATTTCTGAGCATTATATAAATGATTCAACGCTTTCATTTGAAGCTTTTAGCCATTCTTCCATAAACACTTCCAACCTCTCTCCTCATCCATAATCAAAGGTCCAAAAACAAAGATTTAAGGCTCCAAATCAAAGAGGTAACATCCCTAACTTGTTATCTAACCTCTTTAGCCTTCAAATTAATGTTTAGATTGAGTTTTAGGACCTACAACATGTGTTTATGGCCACGGATCAAGCTTGGGCCGTAAACACCTAAAAATGGGGTTTTTAAGCCAATTAACCCTTCCAAATCATTGTTGGGACCTAGATACGACCTTAAGGCTTGCAAATCGGGACTTGAAACACTTAATCATGAATTTTGTGGGACAAAAGAGAGTTTACGGCCAAGGCTCCTTCTTGGGCCGTAAACTCCTCAAAAATGGGGATTAAACACCTTAAAACATGTCAAAATGCCTTGTAACTCAACCAATAGCCTTGTGGTAAATCCTAGATCCATCTAAAAATAGTTTAGGGGTTTGTAACACATTAAAATACCACATATAGGAGTTTGCGGCCTAGGCACATGCCCTTTGGACGTAAACTCATGAAACTATGTCAAAAGATGCATCTAATTCACTCCAAAGGCTTGGATAAATTTCTAGAATCACATGTGATTGTTTTAAGTGTCAAAAACTAATTATGCAAGAGCATAGGAGATTTTACGGCCATATAACATGCTTCTAGGCCGTAAACTCCTAAAAGTATGTTATATCGTGCCCAAAATTGATACCAAACCTTGGAAAATTAATTAGAATCACATGTGATTGCTCCTTATGCCTCAAATCAATTTTTCTTGACCCTAGGAGAGTTTACGGCTGTAAACTCCAAGTTTACAGCCGTGAACTCCATTTTAAGTGGTATTAACTCATTCAAACCATTCCAAGGCATTTTAGTAAGTCATTCCAACAATCCCCAAGTCCAAACAAGCCATTAAACCGTCAAAATCACACCAACATGAGTTTACGGTCGTAAACTCATGTATGTGTGTGTTTTGTGGCTGTAAACTCCCTTAAATGTTTACTCTTGGGGAGTAAACTCAAGTCCCAAGTCCCTAGTGCCAATATACGTCCGAAGATGTCACCCGGGTCACTCCAAACGTTCGTTTTGAGGTGTTTAACCTCGTTGGAGTGTAATGTTCCATAAGATTAGTGATTGTAAATCTAATTAGTTATATATGGACATTATTACATTTTACATAGGGACATCGCGAGTAATCAAGCCCCGAACCAACGTCTAGTATCCGAAACCGTTGCATTTCCGAGTTTGGTGAGTTCATACCCCTACCCTTTTTCACTGTTTTCACTGTTTTCAGGGGGAACACAAGCAAAGTACAAGGGATTACTTGTACTCAAAACTTGTTTTCATATGTGTGTTTTACATATTATATGCTTTTAACACTGATTGGTACAACTGATAACCTTTTTAACATGCAACTCACGTAAACATATTATTTGTGAAATGGGTTTATAAACTGTTATGTTTGATATATTTCACAAATGGTTTTCCACATTTTATCAGTTGAAAGCATGACAATAGAACATATGAACTTAAAACTTATGCACTGTCTTGTCCTCGGTAACATTCCACATAGATAAGTAAATGGAGGACTATCATATTATTACCAGTAAATTTGTTATTCATGTATGATTGGAGACACGTCCTCGGCAAACACTCCACAGAGATACGCGAGTGGAGGACTACACCCGTAACCAGAATCTCTGGGATTTAGAGAGCGTGACTTGAGTGTATAGATCTATACGGGGCTGACTACCCCACACCTGGCTGCTAGCTACAGCCGAACCTAAATGGTTCAAGGGTGACGAAAGTCATAAGTATGTGGACTACTTATTGCCACAGGTTTAGTCCATTGTATGGTTATGGAACTCGCAATTAGGATAGCAGAGATTTACTTATAGTAATAATGAACAACTTTATACATCTCTTACATTGATAACCCACATTCAGGAAAGTATAGGACTTTCCTGGGAAACCTCGTACAGAATCAGATTTAACTAGAATACATCTTTTACATCTTTTACAAATGATAACCAACATTCAGGAAAGCACGGGGCTTTCCTGGGGAAACATTCATATAACCAGAAAAGTGTAACAAACGGGATAACTTTACATCTTTTACAATTGGTAATATACAATCAGGAAAGTATGGGACTTTCCTGGGAATCCATTGGTACATAACCAGAGCAGTATAAGAAAACAGATAACATAAATGTACATTTTCACAAAGGTAAACATGTTTTTAGTGTACAACTTTACTTCACATATTGTGAATCAACAATCAACTATTTTAAGAAAATATGAGATTTCTTGGTGTGCATAACATTTACAGAAATAGAAAGGAAACATGGACATTTTCACGAAACAAAAACCACTTATGAACTCACCAGCGTTATGCTGATTTTCAAACCGCTTGTGTTCTCAGGTCAACGTTAGAACAGGTACCAGAGATCCTTTTTGCTCGAAGACGGAGAACTCAGAAGACCCGTTTCATTTTGTTCATATATATATATATATATATATATATATATATATATATATATATATATATATATATATATATATATATATATATATATATATATATATATATATATATATATATATATACTATGTATCACAACTGTACAACTTACTTTTGAAACAATTGTAAAACTTTTCTATATGTAATGTAATGGTTGTTCTTCTTTACTTACTATGTGCATTGCATTTGATACTCAACGTGGAGTCAACCCCATAAATGATTCCGCCTTCGGTTTTCAGGGTGTGACAGATTGGTATTAGAGCCCTTGTTTATAGTGAATGAAGTATACCAAACCTTACATGGTATAAAACTATCAACACTAAAGGGCCTAAGTGCTCTGAAATAAAAGTATCTTCAAACTATAAGTATTTTCAAAAGTATACAAGTATACCGAACCGTCGAAATTCGTAACTTCAAGTAGAACAAAACATAAGTAAATGGGTGTTGTGTATTGCGGTTAAACCTGGACAGTTATGTAGTCGTGTCTAGGATCAATATAGCCTGGCCAACTATATTCATTCGAGACACGGCCAACATGTGTTTGGGAGTAACTGTGGTATGCGGCATGCCTAAAACTTACCCTAATACCACAAACATTGAGCTAGTGTAGCAACGAATCATGAAATACTATGGGAGTATTTCTCGAACCAATCCTTTGTAGAAATTCTTGTTCACGTATAGATCCTCGATCATTCTGTAGCGATAGTTTACCTGCTTTGATAACTTTTTCCTGCCTTATCGCTTATTCGGAATATATATCTGTCATATCTCTTAACTCAATTCAGAGGACTTATCATCCTCTCTTTCTTGATCTTATTAGATCAAGATGCCTCCCAGAAAGAGATCCAGCTCAAAGACCAACAACCCTCCGCCACCACCTCCTCCTGAAATTGATCACGTGTTATTCCAAACAGTTGTTACTGCCGCGGTGGCAGCTGCCATGTCCCAATTGAACACTGGTAGTTCTGGTGGTTCGGGAGGTGGTACTCAAGATCAAGAAAACAACCAGGGAAATCGAAAAGAAGGTTCCTATAAGGATTTCATGAATGCAAAACCAACATCCTTTGATGGCACTAGAGGTGTCATTTCCCTATCTCGATGGTTCGAGAAAATCAAATCCATTTTCGAAATCTGTGCCTGTGCTGAGTCCGATAAGGTCAAATTTGCAGCCTGTACCTTCAGTAATAAAGCCTTGACTTGGTGGAATAGCCGAGTCAAATCCTTGACCCTCCCTGTAGCCAATGCCATGGGCTGGGACGCCATGAAAGAACTCCTTCTTGCCGAATACTGTCCCCGTGGGGAAATGCAGAAGCTAGAGCATGAGCTCTGGAACCTGAAGATGAAAGGTTCCAACATTGCTGCATACACTTCCCGATTCAATGATCTCGCCCTTCTCTGCCCTGGTTTGGTCACTCCAGAAAGCAAAAAGATCGAGAGGTTTATATGGGGATTAACCAATCCAACCAAAGGTCATGTCTTAGCTGCTCGCCCGGACACATATGATAGTGCTAAGACTTTAGCCCAAGCCATAATCGATCACAGTGATGATGTCGAGGAAACCACCACCGCCCCTTAGTCGACTAAAAGCAGTGGTGAGAAAAGAAAATTCTGGAAGAAGAAGAAGGGTCAATCTTCCCAAGGCTCCTCCAAGAGACAACAAACAATAGCAGTTCATGCTGCTACTACCCCCGTTGCTGCTGCTTCTGTCGCGGGATCCACAGCTCCAACTCCTATCAGCCGGTATGCTAGTAATCTTCCCTTATGTGATAAGTGCAAGTATCACCACAATCCTGGCCCCTGCCGAGAGCTATCCTGTACCAATTGTGGTAAGAAAGGGCACACGGTCCAATTTTGCAAGACTCCAGCTTAATCGGCCAATCAATCTTCTAGAACAGGTGTCGGTCAAGCCTGTTACAACTGTGATGAAGCTGAGCACTTTAAAAGGAACTGCTCCAAAAAGTCTACTGTTGATAACACCGGAAGGGTCCTCGCCATGGGACGGGAGGAAGCGGTCGCCGATCCCACTATTGTCTCGGGTACGTTCCTTCTCGACAACTTATATGCTAATATTCTTTTCGATTCGGGTGCTGAGAGAAGCTTTATTAGTCAAGCATTCAAACATAACCTAAAACATAATTCCCAACCTTTAACTGAAACGTT
This sequence comes from Lactuca sativa, assembly GCF_002870075.4. Taxonomy (NCBI): domain Eukaryota; kingdom Viridiplantae; phylum Streptophyta; class Magnoliopsida; order Asterales; family Asteraceae; genus Lactuca; species Lactuca sativa. The sequence goes on from NC_056624.2 coordinate 113,917,311, forward strand.
TACCGTCGAGATGGCTAACGGTGAGAAGGAAAGCGCTAATGAGGTGTTCATAGGTTCTACCCTTACCCTTAACGACCATTCGTTTCCTATCGATCTTATGCCAGTATCCATAAAGAGCTTTGATGTCATCATTGGCATGGATTGGTTGAGTCCCAATCATGCGGATATCCTTTGTTTCGAAAAAGCCATCCATCTCAACCTTCCTTCGGGTCAAACTCTCATAATCTATGGCGATAAACTTAGTTCCAACCTTCGTTTCATTTCCTGCAGCAAAGCTTAGAAGCTCCTGCGAAAGGAGTGCATTGCATTCTTGGCCCATGTAATCAATGAGAAACAGTAAGTTAAAGACCTTGCGAGCATCCCCGAAGTCTGTAACTTTCCTGATGTGTTTCCCGAAGAGCTTCCAGGAATTCCTCCCAAGCGTCAGGTCGAATTCCATATTGACCTAATTCCTGGAGCTACTCCCGTAGCGAAGTCTCCGTATCGCTTAGCTCCAGCAGAAATGTAGGAGTTATCCAGTCAACTTAACAAGTTGCTCAGTAAAGGATTCATTAGACCGAGTTCCTCGCCCTGGGGAGCTCCGATACTGTTTGTCAATAAGAAAGATGGTTCCTTTCGAATGTGTATCGATTATCGCGAGCTGAACAAGTTGACTGTCAAAAACCGATATCCTCTTCCACGAATAGATGATCTCTTCGATCAACTTCAGGGAGCCAGTTACTTCTCCAAGATAGACCTTCGATCAGGGTATCATCAGCTATGAGTTCATGAAAGCGATGTGTCCAAAACAGCTTTCAGGACTCGATATGGACACTACGAGTTTGTAGTGATGCCCTTTGGTCCAACCAACGCACCGGCGGTGTTCATGGACCTGATGAACCGAGTGTGTCGTCCTTATCTGGATAAGTTTGTCATTGTTTTCATTGATGACATACTCGTCTATTCCCGAAGCGAAGAAGACCGCAAACAACACTTGAGACTAGTGTTGGAAACCCTTCGATGTGAGAAGTTGTACGCAAAATTTTCCAAATGCGAGTTCTGGATTCGGAAGGTAACTTTCCTCGGTCACGTGATAAGCGAGGAGGGTATTCACGTAGATCCTTCCAAAATAAAGGCGATAGAGAATTGGTCAGCACCGAAGACACCCACAGAAATCCGGCAATTCTTGGGTCTCGCTGGCTATTATCGAAGATTTATCCAGAATTTTTCCAGAATCGCCAAACCACTAACCACTCTAACACAGAAAGGTGTACCCTTTTGTTGGAGTGATAAACAAGAAACCGCATTCTAGACGCTAAAGAAAGCCTTGTGCAGTGCGCCCGTTCTGTCCCTACCCGAAGGAACAGAGGATTTCATTGTCTATTGTGATGCGTCTACTCAAGGCTTAGGCTGTGTGCTTATGCAAAGAAGTAAAGTAATTGCGTATGCCTCTAGACAGTTGAAAGCACACGAGGTTAACTATACCACACACGACTTGGAACTAGGAGCCGTAGTCTTTGCGTTGAAGATTTGGAGACATTATCTCTACGGAACCCAGTGCACGATCTTCACTGATCACAAGAGCCTGCAACACATCTTTGATCAGAAAGACTTGAACATGAGACAACGGCGATGGGTAGAACTACTCAGTGATTATGAGTGTGAAATCCGTTACCATCCCGGCAAGGCCAATGTGGTAGCAGATGCCCTTAGCCGAAAGGAGAGTGCAGGTCGCAAGGTGAAGAACCAGACGATGACTATCCATTCCAACTTACCCATACAAATCCGAGAAGCCCAATTAGAAGCCCTCAAACCTGAGAACATGTCGACCTAAGCCTTGAGAGGAATGGAAAAGAAACTTGAGATCAGAGGTGACGGAGTCCAGTGTTTCATGGATCGAATCTGGATTCCCAAGTTCGGAGGATTCAAAGAGATAGTTATGGAGGAAGCGCACAGAACCAGATACTCTGTTCACCCGGGCTCTGACAAGATGTACTTAGATCTCAAGAAACAATATTGGTGGCCAAACATGAAGGCTGAAATAGCTACATTTGTGGGCAAGTGTCTGACTTGCGCCAAGGTTAAAGTTGAGCACCAGAAACCCTCGGGTCTGATCCAACAGCCCGAGATCCCCGAGTGGAAATGGGAGATGATTACCATGGATTTCATCACCAAACTACCCAAGTGTTCAACTGGGTACAATACTATTTGGGTAATTTTCGATCGTTTGACAAAATCCGCTCACTTCATTCCGATCAAAGAATCATACAAAATGGAAAGACTTGCGCGAATCTACATCCAGGAGATAGTTCGACTGCACGGTGTACCTGCATCCATTATCTCTGATCGAGATAGCCGGTTTACCTCCAGATTCTAGCAATCCCTTTAGAAAGCCCTTGGAACCAAACTAGATATGAGCACGACGTATCATCCTCAGACCGATGGACAAAGTGAGAGGACAATCCAAACCCTGGAGGACATGCTTAGGGCATGTGTTATTGATTTTGGAAAGTCGTGGGACACACATCTACCTTTGATCGAATTCTCGTACAACAACAGTTACCACACCAGTATTAGGGCTGCCCCGTTTGAAGCCCTATACGATCGCAAGTGCAGATCCCCTCTATGCTGGGCCGAGGTGGGGGATACCCAGTTAGCCAAGGGTTGAGTCCTGGACAATGGTCTCACTGGTCCTGAAATAATCCGTGAAACCACTGAGAAGATCATCCAAATCCGAGAACGACTGAAAGCTTCACGTGATCGCCAGAAGAGTTATGCTGATAATCGTCGGAAACCACTGGAATTCCATGTTGGAGACCATGTCCTGTTAAAGGTCTCGCCCTGGAAAGGCACTGTACGCTTTGGTAAGCATGGGAAACTTAATCCGAGGTACATTGGACCTTTAGAGATCCTCGCCAGGGTCGGTCCGGTAGCCTATAAACTTCATTTACCTCGCGAACTTAGTAACATCCATCCCGTATTCCATGTTTCAAATCTCAAGAAATGCTTATCCGATGAAACCCTAGTGATTCCTTTAGACGAGATCGAGATCGATGAAAACCTCAACTTCGTGGAGGAACCGATCGAAATCATGGATCGAGAAGTAAAACATACGAAACAAAGTCGCATCCCGTTAGTGAAGGTTCGCTGGAATGCCAAGCGGGGACCGGAGTTCACTTGGGAGCGGGAAGACTCGATGAAACAGAAGTATCCTCAACTCGATGTAACAACCCGGAATTTCATATCACTTCTTGTAACTCAAATTGTAATCCAATTCGATCAACCAAACGCCGTTTCCAAATCCGTTTCCGATTTCGCCATTTAATTAAGTCATTAACTTGTATTGAACTAAAATGACTTAATGGGGGTCTTAATGACATTTGAAATCATTCTAACACCCCATATTAGTTATCAGAATAATTCTAGAATCGACCATATCGGGTTACGACAATTTGGTCGGGTGCGACCAAAAGCCCCACTTAACGCCGGTATCGGGTAGATTTCCGCCATGTCCAATTTCCGAGCATTATATAAATGATTCAAAGCTTTCATTTGAAGCTTTTGTCCATTCTTCCATAAACACTTCCAACCTCTCTCCTCATCCATAATCAAAGGTCCAAAAACAAAGATTTAAGGCTCCAAATCAAAGAGGTAACATCCCTAACTTGTTATCTAACCTCTTTAGCCTTCAAATTAATGTTTAGATTGAGTTTTAGGACCTAGAACATGTGTTTACGGCCAAGGATCAATCTTGGGTCGTAAACACCTAAAAATGGGGTTTTTAAGCCAATTAACCCTTCCAAATCATTGTTGGGACCTAGATACGACCTTAAGGCTTGAAAATCGGGACTTGAAACACTTAAATCATGAATTTTGTGGGAAAAAAGAGAGTTTATGGCCAAGGCTCCTTCTTGGGCCGTAAACTCCTCAAAAATGGGGATTAAACACCTTAAAACATGTCAAAATGCCTTGTAACTCAACCAATAGCCTTGTGGTAAATCCTAGATCCATCTAAAAATAGTTTAGGGGTTTGTAACACATTAAAATACCACATATAGGAGTTTGCGGCCTAGGCACATGCCCTTTGGCCGTAAACTCATGAAACTATGTCAAAAGATGCATCTAATTCACTCCAAAGGATTGGATAAATTTCTAGAATCACATGTGATTGTTTTAAGTGTCAAAAACTAATTATGCAAGAGCATAGGAGAGTTTACGGCCATATAACATGCTTCTAGGCCGTAAACTCCTAAAAGTATGTTATATGGTGCCCAAAATTGATACCAAACCTTGTAAAATTAATTAGAATCACATGTGATTGCTCCTTATGCCTCAAATCAATTTTTCTTGACCCTAGGAGAGTTTACGGCCGTAAACTCCAAGTTTACAGCCGTGAACTCCCTTTTAAGTGGTATTAACTCATTCAAACCATTCCAAGGCATTTTAGTAAGTCATTCCAACAATCCCCAAGTCCAAACAAGCCATTAAACCCTCAAAATCACACCAACATGAGTTTACGGCCGTAAACTCATGTATGTGTGTTTTGTGGCTGTAAACTCCCTTAAATGTTTACTCTTGGGGAGTAAACTCAAGTCCCAAGTCCCTAGTGCCAATATACGTCCGAAGATGTCACCCGGGTCACTCCAAACGTTCGTTTTGAGGTGTTTAACATCGTTGGAGTGTAATGTTCCATAAGATTAGTGATTGTAAATCTAATTAGTTATATATGGACATTATTAAATTTTACATAGGGACATCGCGAGTAATCAAGCCCCAAACCAACGTCTAGTATCCGAAACCGTTGCATTTCCGAGTTTGGTGAGTTCATACCCCAACCCTTTTTCACTGTTTTCACTGTTTTCAGGGGGAACACAAGCAAAGTACAAGGGATTACTTGTACTCAAAACTTGTTTTCATATGTGTGTTTTACATATTATATGCTTTTAACACTGATTGGTACAACTGATAACCTTTTTAACATGCAACTCACGTAAACATATTATTTGTGAAATGGGTTTATAAACTGTTATGTTTGATATATTTCACAAATGGTTTTCCACATTTTATCAGTTGAAAGCATGACAATAGAACATATGAACTTAAAACTTATGCACTGTCTTGTCCTCGGTAACATTCCACATAGATACGTAAATGGAGGATTATCATATTATTACCAGTAAATTTGTTATTCCTGTATGATTGGAGACACGTCCTCGGCGAACACTCCACAGAGATACGCGAGTGGAGGACTACACCCGTAACCAGAATCTCTGGGATTTAGAGAGTGTGACTTGAGTGTATAGATCTATACGGGGCTGACTACCCCACACCTGGCTGCTAGCTATAGCCGAACCTAAATGGTTCAAGGGTGACGAAAGTCATAAGTATGTGGACTACTTATTGCCACAGGTTTAGTCCATTGTATGGTTATGGAACTCGCAATTAGGATAACAGAGATTTACTTATAGTAATAATGAACAACTTTATACATCTCTTAAATTGATAACTCACATTCAGGAAAGTATAGGACTTTCCTGGGAAACCTCGTACAGAATCAGATTTAACTAGAATACATCTTTTACATCTTTTACAAATGATAACCAACATTCAGGAAAGCATGGGGCTTTCCTGGGGAAACATTCATATAACCAGAAAAGTGTAACAAACGGGATAACTTTACATCTTTTACAATTGGTAATATACAATCAGGAAAGTATGGGACTTTCCTGGGAATCCATTGGTACATAACCAGAGCAGTATAAGAAAACAGATAACATAAATGTACATTTTCACAAAGGTAAACATGTTTTTAGTGTACAACTTTACTTTACATATTGTGAATCAACAATCAACTATTTTAAGAAAATATGGGATTTCTTGGTGTGCATAACATTTACAGAAACAGAAAGGAAACATGGACATTTTCACGAAACAAAAACCACTTATGAACTCACCAGCGTTATGCTGATTTTCAAACCGCTTGTGTTCTCAGGTCAACGTTAGAACAGGTACCGGAGATCCTTTTTGCTCGAAGACGGAGAACTCAGAAGACCCGTTTCATTTTGTTCATATATATATATATATATATATATATATATATATATATATATATATATATATATATATATATATACTATGTATCACAACTGTACAACTTACTTTTGAAACAATTGTAAAACTTTTCTATATGTAATGTAATGGTTGTTCTACTTTACTTACTATGTGCATTGGATTTGATACTCAACGTGGAGTCAACCTCGGAAATGATTCCGCCTTTGGTTTTCGGGGTGTGACACCCATCTACACAACTTATAAAAAGATAGGGCTCATCCTAGAAATAATATTTAATTTCTGAAAAGAGCTTATTCTTTTGTTGGTGAGTGAGCTCTCTTGGAAGAATTTTGCCTACCATGAAGTTTGCAATGTCAGCATACCAAGGTTCTTCCCTACTATCATCATCAAGTACTCCTCTGGTAAGCTATCTCCAATACCCTTGTTGTCCATCTCGTCCCTCTCTGGATTTTCCAATATGGATAAATGATCATCTACTACGTTCTCCATCCCTTTCTTGTCCTTGATCTCGATGTCAAATTCTTGAAGTAAACGCACCCATCGGATCAATCTTGGGTTCGCATCCTACTTGGCAAACAAATACTTGATAGCAGAATGGTCAGTAAAAACAGTTGTTTAGACAATATAAGGTCAGGACGAAACTAGTCAAAGGCATAAACCATGGCCAATAATTCTTTTTCAGTAGTAGTGTAATTTTCTTGGGTCGAGTTTAAGGTATTGTTGGCATAGTAAATGGGTTAAAAGTGATTATCAACCCTTTGACCAAGCACAACTCCTAAGGCATAGTCACTTGCGTCGTACATTATCTCAAAGGGCAAGTTCCAATTCAGGGTGATAATGATGGGGGCATTAGTCAATTTTTCTTTCAAAATCTCAAAAGCTTCTAAGCATTCTTTATAAAAATTAAACGGTGCATCTTTTAAAAGTAGTTGAGTCAAAGATCTAGTTATTTTAGAAAAATCCTTAATAGAACGACGGTAAAAACCCACATGACCTAAAAAAACTCCTAACGCCCTTCATATTAGTTGGTGGGGTTAATTTAGCAATATTGTCAATATTTGCTCGATCCACCTCAATCCCCGATTTGGACACTTTATGGCCTAAAACAATGTCTTCCTTCACCATGAAATGATATTTTTCCCAATTTAAGACTGAATTGGTCTTTTCACACCTAGCAAGCATCAAATCAAGGTTAGTAAGACAATCATTAAAAGAAGAGCCAAATACAGAAAAATCGTCCATAAATACTTCCATGAACTTCTCGCCATTTCATGGAGTATCGCCGTCATGCATCGTTGAAAGGTCGTCGGCGCATTGCATAACCCAAAAGGCATGTGTCAGTATGCAAATGTTCCACTTGGGCAAGTGAAAGTCGTCTTCTCTTGATCATTTGGGTCAATAGGAATCTGGAAATAACCTGAAAATCCATCTAAGAAACAATAATAGATATGTCTACATAATCGCTAAAGCATTTGATCAATAAAGGGAATAGGGAGATGGTTTTTGCAAGTGGCATTGTTTAGCTTGCAATAATCGATGCACACTCGCCAACCGGTTAACGTTGGTGTAGGTATGAGCTCATTCTTCTCATTCGTCACGATTGTCATCCCTCCTTTCTTCAACACTACTTGGACGGGACTAACCCATTGACTATCGGAAACTGGGTATATTATCCCCGCATCTAAGAGCTTGAAAACTTCTTTCTTAACTACCTATTGCATGTTTGGGTTCAAACGCCTTTGATGTTGCATTACCGGTTTTGCGCCTTCTTCAAGGTTGATCTTTTGTGAGCAGTAAGAAGGACTGATCCGTTTTATGTCAGTAATCTTCCACACAATTGTATTCTTCCGTTTCTTCAAAATCTTAACGAGGTCTTCCTTTTCAGATGGTGCGTGGTCAGAAGCTATAATCATAGGTTTTGATCACCTTCTTCTAGAAAAGCATACTCCAAGTGTTTTGGCAAAGTTTTGAGCTCTAATTTCGTACTCTGAACACTAAACACCTCGAGTGCATCATCAGAACTTGTCAAGTTGTGGCTAGTTATCCCGTCAGATCGCGTATTTTCGTCCCAACTCGTCGATTTGGTCTCATCAACTCGTCGAGTTAAGTTTTCAGAATGTCTTATTAATTCTTCATATTCGCTTTCTTCAAGTAGCCTCTCTATCACTTTAGGTATCTTTCAACATCAAAGTCATATTCTGATAATAAGGTGGATTCACTCTCTTTTCTTTGTTTCGTTATTCAATTTCTATTTCCATTAGTTCTTCCAAAATGTCCACCGAAAAAGTCATGTCGTCACTAAACCTAGAATGCCTCATGGCTCGATCAACTCCAAATGTAACTGAATCATATCCTACCCGAAGGCTAAGTTTTAACTCTCTTATGTCCACTATGGTGCAAGCAGTGTTTAAGAAAGGTCTTCCAAGGATAATGGGCACTTGGTGGTGCTTTTCCATATCTAACACTATGAAATCCGTAGAAACACGAATTTATTGACTTTTACCAATCGATCTTTGCATATTCCCCTTGGAAACGTCACCATTTTGTTTGCTAGATGAATCTCCATTTGAATTGGTCTCGGCTACAGAAGGTTCAATTTTTTAAAGAATGAGTATGGCATAAGGTTTATACTAGCTCCCGAATCGGCCAATGCATAACTTGTAGCTAAATTCCCGAATTGGCATGGCAAAGTCAAACTACCCGAGTCTCCCATCTTCTTTGGCAATTTATTTTACATCGCAGCTGAACAATTCTCATTTAGGACCACCTTAGATGCCTCCTCCATCTTCATTCTATTTGTAAGAAGGTCCTTCAAGAATTTGGCATACTTTGGCATTTGTGTAACCACCTCGATGAAATGAATGTTAATTTGAAGCGCTTTGATGTGCTCTAGGAACTTTTTATAGTCTTCATTATGTTTATCTTTTTTAGCTCGACTAATGGCAATGGAGGGTGATATGGCTTGAGTGGAGGATTATTTTTCTCTTCAGATGGAAAACTCTTAGAGTTCTTCGCAGAAACTTGCCGAGTTGAGTCTTCAGTTTGCGATTCTTGACTTTCTTTGTCCACTTCCTGCACCACTTATGGATCTTCAATCGGGATTGTGGTCAAAGGAGTGACTATTTTACCGCTCCTATTCGTCACAATATTTACATGTGCTCCTCTCGGGTTTTTCTCGGTGTTGCTTGGAAGTCCGCACAGTGAACGATTGGTGAATCGTTGTGCAAGCTGCCCTAGTTGAAACAATTTCTAACGATAATGGCACATTACAATGGGTGCAAACATCAGGTCTCCAATCATACTCTACCTTACACTTTGATTCCACTTTTTCACCTATACCAAATTCAATTGAGACAACACTAATCTCTTTCAACCATTCTGATTCTGCTGACATTTCCACAAGAAATATTATGAAAGCAGGCCTGCACCAGTGTTCATTGCACATCTTCTATCTGATCTGGTCTATAGCAATCGGCTTTCCAATTTCATTAGCAATAAGTGTGATACCCTTGTTATTCCAGTATTCCAATGGCACATTAATCTCTTTCAAGCAATAACTTTGAAAGCTTCATACCCTTGCTATTCCAATATTCCCTTTTACCATTTCACAAAACTATAAGATTCAAGCAATTAAGAAGATGTTCATGCAACTCAATTAACTTTTCTATTAACAGGAACTAATTATCATTAACACATGAGGATCTTTTAACAAGCTTAACAAGATAATTAACTAAATCAATGTAATCCAAAGCCACTAATCAAACCATATTCATAAGATCACCTAGTCTAAACAGAAGTATGGAGTTTTAGCCCATAACTTCAGAAAATAACACAATAAAAATGAAACTCATCAATGTAGGCATCATGTAAACAAGAGAATTAAGTAAATTACTAATGATTTTTCCTTTAGATCTCTTCAATTCCAAGCCTCAAGTTGAATTTCGAAAACCACAACTTCTGAGAACCTATCTGGCCTCCAAAAGTCGCTAAAAGCCTCCAGCGAAAGTTAGGGTTTTGAGTGAAAACATTCTATATATAGATTCTGAAAATCAGCTCCAACTCGTCCAGTTTTATGCACAAACTCGTCGAGTGTTTTTACTTAAAACGTGTGTATGGCAAGGCACTAATTTATCGGGAATTTTCATCTCTACTCGTCGAGTTGGAACACCAAACTCGACGAGTTCTTCTTCATTTTTGTCTTCTCTCTTCAAAATCCAATTTCCAAGCTTCCAATTGCTAGATCCGCTTCCTTTCACTTCCGAGCATGTCTTTATTGCTGAAAATGATATTTTAAAGTAATTAAGCACCTTTTGTTCCTTATTTAAGATAAAATTAAAATAAAGTATTAAGATAATGCATGAATTTTATGACTTAATATGCCCATATCAAACTTGTATGTTCAATTAGAGAAAACATAGATCAATTTTTAGGGTTGCATGTACATACATGATTTATACATTTTCCATAATTCCCATTAGTGGTATCAGAGCTTAGGTTTAGTTTTCTATTAAATTGATACAATCATTGAACTTGAACAAGAAGAAGCAAATAGAATCGTCATTATGTTCCATCAACACGGCGTGGTGTTCTTCCACCACGGCGTGTTGACCTGCGAAATCATCCAAACACGGCGTGGTGATTGTTTACCACGACGTGTTGGACAGTCAGATCCACAAAAATCGCATTTTTTCTTATCTCGGGAATTGAATAGGATAATTACCTTAAATAATGTTTTAAATAAGTAAAACTGAATAATTATCTAAGTGTTAGTATATCCTTATCTTGAATTCATGATTGGTTTATTTTTAAATTAAAATTAATTTCTTAATTTTCAAAATTTAAAATATAAACCCTAGTATTTTGAAAAGTTTAAAATACATCCTTATGGATCTTATTATTAATTTAATTAAGTGATTAGTTAAAAGATAATCTATAAATCCATAAAAGATTTAAATTTAATTAAATTAAAAGTTTAGTTTATTAAAAGATTAAACCCTTGCTATTTAAATGTTTTAAAATACACCTTATACTATGTATATAATTAAAAGTTTAATATAGTATATGTATATGAATAGTCAGTCAAACCGCTAGTACGCCTCATTCATGAAACCATACTATAAGGGGAGTTTAGGGTAGTGGCCTATAAAATGACCGCCATTGGGTGTCCATTCTTACCAACCGCTCTCTTGTATGGTGGAGGATCGTTAGTCTAACGGGTTTGATAGGAAAAATTAATCTCACTAAAAGTATAATGATATAAATTAACTAAACTATATTAAATACCACTCTTAGTTACTTTAGGAAAAGGTGAATTTGTATGCTAATCCATGAAATTGCACATTAGTGGAGCGTGTGTTGTTAACCAAAATTAATAAAGGTTGGTAATGGGTGTCTCGAAAACTATCGCTGATTAATGGAGCGCGTGTGGTTAACCGGTACATTAAAACGAGATGATAGATGACATCGGAAGTACCAAGCTAATTTGCATGGTTATTCACATCTCGTCTGTGATCATCGGCATCCCATTCACAAAAGTGAGAGCATAATCGAGATTTAACATGCTATTCATTAGATTCAATGAATCTAAAAAGATCCAGGAGTTTCATAAGATTGAAATTGGTAAGAGCCTTACCTACCTAAAGTAGATTCAAATTTAATTACGACATCCCTCTTCAAAGTTTGAATCGAAAATATAGATCCTAGCCTTAATTTAAAATTTATGTGTTAATAATTAAGGATTACAGACAACTAACTTGGATTCTCTTTTATCCCTTATATATGTCAAGTCAAGACAACAATGGTCTTCCTAATTCCTTTGGAAATGGTTTTTCTCTACCATATAAAGATGATTTTCCACATTCTGATCAAGGTGATAGTATGTTCCCTTCTTCGAACAATGGTGGAAATGGATATCATGCTTCTTCAACTCTTCATCCCTCTCCTTCAATAACTCTCCCCTCATCTAGAGTTGAAAGATACGAATCTACACAAGCCCTAATGGCATGTAAACATGAAAATGGAAATTCTATGTGTACGCATGTTCTGGAAATGAAATTGTACATTGACAAATTGGGTAGAATGGGTGTCGTTTTCCCAAGGGAGAAAGTAGCTAATTTGGTTCTACTTTCGCTTCCTAAGTTGTATAGTCAGTTCATTGAGAACTTTTATATGAGCGACCACGACGTGAACCTAATTGATCTAAGACATAAGTTGATTGTTGCTGAAGTAGAAATGCTTAAGAGCACAAGTGAAGCAAAAGTGTTTGAAGGATATAATTCCAAAATTTCCTTGGAAATGGACAATGATGACAATAGTGATCCCGGAAAAATTTCTCTTCCCAATGGAAAGGGATCGGCCAAGGTCAAACTGTTTGATTGTATGGTAAAGAGAAAGGCTAGTTCTGAGATAGTTCCATGTGCTAACTCCAAAAGGTCCATATGTTTCTATTACCAATTTTAGGGACATTGGTTGTGAAGCTTCCCTGACTACCTGAAAGATCTCAGAGATGGTAAAGTCAAGTTGTGTGACTCGACTTCAGGTACATCCATTATCTAACTCCATTATTTTAATAAGTTCTTATTCATAGACTCTTAATACATGATGTGATGATCACATTTTGATGGTATTTCAAGATCTAAGAGAAAGAAGTAAGCTTAAGAAGAATGAGTTGAATCTGATCGTGAGATATTGATTTTGATTGCATGGTTCGATGATCAGGTTTTTGAAGGTACTACTTAGGAGTTATCATAATTTAATAGGTTGCTTAGGAAATATCTAGAAACATAGTTTTCATTTTATGCATTGTAAGGACAAGTTCCAAATTCTCATTTATTATCAATAAAAGTGAAATTTTGGTTTATATAGTTGGTTTACTTTATATTTCCTTTCAATGACATTATGAAAGTGTTGTTTACATTTCTATTATTAGAAATGCTAATTTGATTCTTGTTATATCGCTTGTGGTATTGTTATAATTAACTAAGTGATAAAGAATTCTCACCACCTAAATTTCAATTGGATAGAAACTTGGAATCATGCAATTTGAATTGTGTGATGCATGGGAATTTTGATCGTTGGAAGATTTTGACTAATTCATTGATCACATGTTTATGTGAGTCAACATGAAGGACTAATGGATCTATTACATATTGATATGGACTATTTAGATCCACCATAAAGGACGATAAGTCTATTCATCATAACTTGCTGATGTTTCAGTAAATATGGTTGTGTTTATAAGATTAAGCATAATTCTAATGCTTTTGAAAAGGTTCAAAGAGTAGCAAAACGAATAAGAAGAATCTGTTAGGCAGAAAGATAAAGATTTCTCCAATCTGAAAGGAAAGGATAGTACTTTAGTATTGTGTTTTGTAATCATTTTAATGATTGTGGAACTATATCTCAATTGATCCTCAAAGAACATCATAGTGTAATTGTTTGACTAAGAAGAGAAATTGGATATTTTTAAAATGGTTCAAATCAAAAGATGAGTCACACTTTGTTTTCCAATAAAGTTTTAGAGCCATGCTCTAGTTACAAATGATCGTATCTTGAAACTATTTTATACTAAGTAGGTTTATAACACCTCATGAAATGTGGAGTAATAATGTTTTCTTACTCTATCACATTTGGAATTGGAAGTTGTGATGTTTTGCTTAAAACAAAGGATAAAATAAGACCAATTCCATGAAGTGTTTCTTGTGGAGAATCCACACTAACTTTTGGATATTTGTTTTTCTTGTCAAGGAATGTTACTTGAGATAAAAACTTATATGTAAAAAATTCAGTGGGAGTCTTAGTTTTCTTGAAGAGTTTCGGGGGTCAATTAAGAATAAACATTTTCGTTATCACTAGCACACAACCTGAGGTTGATGCCCTATTGTGTTAAGTTGACACATTTTGTTTCTATGCACCTTCCAGTTGAGTTGGCAATTCTTATGAGTTCTATGGTTCTCATTTGAATGCCAAGGAAAAGCAAATGAAAGTTCATTGATCAATATGGGCGAGTTGCTTAACAACATGGAAGCACTAGTAGGCCATTGTGATACTAAAAGGCAAGAAATTAAGAATAAGCAAAGTTCAGTCTTCGAAAGGGAAACTAAATTTGAATTTGGTTTTGTCCTAAAGCTTATCTTATGATTTTAGGCTAGAAATGATAGATTCACATGGATGGAAACATGTACACCATAAAATATGGGTGGAAAAAGGATTCACTCTAATTCATGAGAATGATTATGAGGAAACACTTTTGCTAATAGATTTTAAAGATTTGATAAATATCATTATGGTTAGTGGTTGTGTTAATTGCGCTCTCATATTTGTAATATGATTACGACATCCCTTTTCATAGTTCGAATTGTCAGAGATGGCAAGGAATTGTTTGAAGCTTCAGGACATATGGTTATAAGTCTGAAAGGGTTTGAACACACACACACATATGCTATCTAATGAAGGTGTAAAAGCTTGAGAAGTCTAGTTGAAGACTTATCGAAGCATCATGTATCAGAAATCTGCACTTTAGTAAGAAAGTCAAGAGTATTGATTTCTAGAAGTCTGGTTGATTTCTGGATACATATCAAAGCTAGTGGGAACATAATTGTTATGCTAGTGGGAGCATAATTGTTATGCTAAGTATTGCAAGTTGGGAATACTATTTATAGGAAACAAAGTCTACAAATTTATAAATTTTAGAAATTTGGAAATTGTTTTGCTATAGTGAGACCTAAGGGAGAGGTCACTCATACTTTGTTTCAAATCTAAAAGTTTATATTGAAGGTATTAAAAGAACTTAGTCTTGGAAATATATGAATATCATGTTGAAATGGTTCGATATAGGAAATTCGATATATGGAAAATACTATAGCAAGAGACTGATTAGATATCAGGTCTTTATGTAAGACATAACGAATCGAGTCCCATATGCTTCGAGTATAGGATCGTTTACATACACTACAATATTCACCTTTTCTGATTTTTCCAAATGCCTAGGGCATTGAGAGGGAAAATTGACTAGAACTTTGTGTGACTAAATTTGAACAACTGTCAAGAATATTCTGAGGTTATACCAAAGGATTGGTTGCTTATGGACAACTAGAAGTATAGTATTAATTTGGAAAAACCATATTGACATGTTTTAGATTGGGATGATTCTTGATCAAAATCGATGGTCATATGGTCATATGGAAATGTTTCCATAGAGGGAGTTGATTATTAAAATATACATGTGAGTTAGAAACTTTAATGCTAGGAAAGTATTTAAGGAGCGTTCCTTGAATTTGAAACTTCATTAATTTGGAATTATTTTTAGTACCAAAGTTCCAATGGAGCATTATGTAATATTGTTGGCTAAGTCTCTTTGATTTTAAGGCTTCTACATTATAGAGGATCATTGCATGTAAGGTTGAACTCTAACACATTCTAGTAGTGACAAGAATTTGGATTTGTGAAATGAGCATCATTGAAATAGTGTCTAGTTGATTTGTTCGCAAAGGAAGGATCGTAGAAAGACATAGTATGCATGTTTATAACACGGCATGACTGATGTTTAATTCAAATGTTTAGTTGATTACTCGAAACATTATACAATGATTAAAGTCTAATATGGTGTTTAAATAATAAGAGTTTTATTTTTATTCAGTAGTTTGAGATCATAGTTAATTAGGTTATTATTGTGTTTCACTTTGCATGTTTTACTTCTAGAATAATTTGATTATTCGAAATTCCACGGTTACTCGTACTTTTCAAAGTAAGTAGTGAATTAAGACTGTCATGAATAGAATTACAGATTGTCTATGGGGATTAGACATAGGAATTATTTGCTGTAATGTTCATGAGTACTTAGAAAATGGGATTTTAAGTATTGGATAAACCCACGCTCAGAGAATTACTTCATGGATTTTATCACGAGTAATTTTGAGACAATAATATGTTATATTCTTAAGATGGAGATATATGAGTTGTGCATTGATAAGATGTAAACGCATTAGTAACTTGATTTTATCAAATTTATTGTTGTGCATAATTTGATGAGTAAATAGTGCAAGCATATAAATCAAAGTTGATTCAAACCTTTTTCCCTAAGGGGAAAAGCGATATCTTTGGGACCCTCAATGATATGATGATAAATCTAAAGTGCTTAGCCAAGCCTGAATTGATGTGTTCAATTGGTAGTCTGATTTTAGTCATCATAAATCAGAAATCGGGAAACAAAACCTTGGACAATGAGATTGATTATAATCCATATCTCATGTCTGTATGATATCTTGTTGAATGATGGAATATTTGATCACTTATCTTAGGACACGTAACTGACTGGCTCAGAGTTCGACAACGGCTTTTGAGAGCTACAATTTGCTAATCAGTTTAAGAAGTTATAGTGGCAACTATAATTATCAGACTTATCCAAGTGGGATACTGTTGGATTAGGTTTCTAAGCCCATAAAAATAATCGCTATACACTTAAATTGATAGTAGCATAGTCCTTTTGGATTGCCCTCAACACTAGCAACTAGACATGATGATATTTGGAGAGAGAGTTTTGATTTATTATTTGATTAATAAATTGAAATAAATAATTTTTTAATATATGATGAAAATAATATATTATGTAGGAATAGCAATATTTAATTAATATTTAATCATAAATTAATTGGAATTAATTTTGGGATTAAATTAATTAACTAAAAGTGCAGAGACTGAAATGTAATTGTTCAATAGTTGAGCAGGAGACAATCTAGAACCATCCATATGGGTTGGACGGTTTCTTGAAGCCTAAGGATTTCTAGAATCGTCCTAGGTTGATAAACAGGAAAGTGAATAATTACCCGGTTTAAGATAATCTTGGACTAGGGCTTATCTAGGGTTTCCTGACTGCACTATAAAAAGGGCATAACCCTATGATTTCCGGCCAACTGAATCCTTTGAAGAGATAGCAAAAAATTTGATCCTCCATCCTCTCCCTAAATTGTATTCCTTTGCTAGTGTTGGGTGTGAACCATTAGAGGCGTGACATTTGTAACGTTTTCTCTCAAGGATTCAACAACACAAGGATTTGCATTGTTATTATTATATAACAATCAAGGTATGATTCGTATAACCCTATTTGTATTTTAGTAAATATGCTAGTGTTCTAGGGCTTCTATTTTGTTATTTAAGTTGTATGTTCAATTAGAGAAAACATAGATCAATTTTTAGGGTTGCATGCACACATAGAGTTTATATGTTTTGCATAATTCCCATCAATTAGATCCTAAGGGAATCCTGTAATGTAGTCTAGACCTATCATTAATCCCTATGAATACTAATAGATCTATCAAGTAAGGATCAGCTAGGCACGAGAGTTGGGAGGCAGGATCATTTCAACATATAGCTTTTATGAAATCCAATAACCAAGCCAACGTTACCATTCTAGACACCTCTCCCATAACTAGATTAATCAGTATTACAACATGGAATTACTAACAAATCTTAATTATAGGTTTATAATAATGACTATGACTATAATTATAAATTACACGGAGGTAGAGTAAGTGTAACTCACTTATAGAGTACTATTGATGAGAACCGGGATCTAAGCGGACAGAGTACTATTGATGGCACACTTATTTTTACTATTTACGAACGATTAAGTTTATTTTTCCTATTTTTCTTGGGCTAATGGGTAATATATTTCTATTTCGAATTATATAAACATTTGTTTATATTGAATCCTATGGAATGGTAGGAAGCTTGCTTCTTTTTGTTACCGGTTGGGGGTTTGAAACCAGAGAAAGAAGATCCGGTTGGGTATACCATCTCGATACAGAGTGAAATTAATTACCAGCTTTCATACCAAGGAGTCTTTTCCCGTATAACTTCCTTACTCTTTCAGTATTCATACGCACCTGCATCCGCAACTAATTCTTAAAAGTCGTTGCTTAGTTATTTTATACGCACGAGGCTATTACACCATGATCCCAACTAAAGTGATGATCCAACAGCAAGATACCAACTACATGATTAAGAGAACAATGATATGATCCTAGCCCACGATCTTGACATTATCAATGAACTCAAGGATCTTGCTAGGATCCGCATTGTTGCTCTTCAACAAAGGACCACTAAATCATATAATAAGAACTTTAAAGTAAGAAGATTCCAAATAGGTAACTTGGTCCTTAGGAATACATTCCAAAATACCAAGGATCCTAATGCAGGTAAATTGGCATCTAAGTAGGAAGGACCATATCTCATCGATTTAGAAGTAGGAAAGGGGGCATATTGCCTAGTTACCCTTGAAGGAAACGTCTTGACAAGATGCTGTAGTGTTATACACCTAAAAGTATACTTCATGTAAGTTGTATTAATCATTTTCCAATGAACTCAAGGTACATACTCTCTACCCGTTACTTTTATCTAATTCTTTCATTCAATCTTTCAAAGACCATTACTGACTTAAGCGTCGAATGGGAGTTAGCCAAGCTAACACCCACCCCAATCTAATGTTTTCAATGTGTAGGAATCTAAGGATCCTAATAACCATGAGTACATATTGATCATCTCTCCTACGATTAAGGCTACTTAATCCCCTCTAAGGTTTAAAGAGTTAATGACCTCTTTGACACAAGATAACATGTCTACACCTTGATTGGACGCATGATATCTAATTATTGGATGTAAATAAGGGGATCATTTCACACTTTAGTGACTTGTCAACCCTCTTATTTCTGAACATATGTTAAGATCCTAAAGTAAAGTTCTAAGGTTTATAACATTATCATGTTATCTCATGAGTTAGGATCCTCCCCAATAAAATTCTAAGGTTTATAACATTAACATGTTATCCTAAGTTGGGACCCTCCCCAATAAAATTCTAAGGTTTATAACATTAACATGTTATTCTAAGTTGGGATCCCCCCCCCCCTAGTAAAATTCTATGGTTTATAACATTATCATGTGTTGAGAGAAAAACTTGAGACACACTTGAACAAACCTTAGAACAAGTATAGTTGCGGAATAGTTAATCTCAAAGGATCATGAAAGCTCAACAATAATAATAGTTAGAGTTAGATAGTTAGAAAGTTAGATGTGGAAATGTAAGGAAATGTAAATGACAGTAGGTGATATATCAAGTATACACATAAGTTGATTCATAACATGGAATGCATTCAAACCAAGTTAGTAAGCGAGATCGAACTTAGTGATTAAGTCAAGAATGACTTGCTCCGAAGAGAAATAATATTTAGTTATGATCAGGTGAACTTTTGATAGTAAGGAGAGATTTAAGATGCGTAATTGAGAGATGTAATTGATAGATGCAAAGTATATTAATTGAGAAAGATTGAGCTCTATTTATAGAGATTCAAGAATTACATTAGCCCTATCTGATAAGAGTAGCCATGCAAGGCATACTGGACAAAAGAGTGTATACTAAGACAAACAGATAAAAGACTAATCTAACTAAGTAATATATTGACTGCGAATGATTATGACTACGGATGCGGTAGTTGATCAAGGATGACTGCGGATCTTGAGAGTTGCGGTAGACGAAGTTTAAGAGGGTCACTTCCATGATTCAACAATTTCCCCCTAAGTGACATCTTTAACTTTTCTTCACTTATCAAGTTTTAGGAACTTGATCATAATCGACCAAAACTTTTTGATATTTTCCTACCAGGTTATCCTTCTTAAAATCTCGAACTTAACTTCGGCAGCCGTGTGTTTTGATTTATCTACTACGGTTCGACAGATTTCGAGTTACTTCCTTGTAAGACGATTCATGGAGGTCATGGGAATGAAGTATTTGATCTTATCAACCTTCCTTTTGAAAATGACTCCAAGTTTAGGAAAGTTTGTTGCACCTAGGGATCTCTCTTGATAACCTTCGGTAGGCATCGGTGCAGGATCAAAAGGTGGTAGATCAAACTTCTTGGCAATTGTAGGGTAGATGTCCGCATTAATCTTTGCAAAGTCGTAGACAGTTTCTTTCATAAATGTGCTTGCCCTTTCAAGTGCTATCTTCATCTTTGGATGCTTTTCGCATTTGTTTTCGAACACCTTTGCTATTAGAAAGACTTCTTCTAAATTCATACAAGGGAAGTCAGATTGGGTGCGGACATAGTCCTGATTCCTTCTTATAAGTGTGTATTGAATGAAGTTAGCTTTCATGAATTTCCGGGGCCTAAAGTTCTTGATTGCGGATGGTCTATCATTAGACCAGATTTTCTCTATGGACGAGGCATGTTTGGCATAGAATCGATTGAGTCTCTCGAATTCCATGGGCAGTCTTCTGTAATCCAGTAGGCTATGGTCAAACTGCTCAAATACCATAAAGTATTTAGCATTTGGTGAGATTGGAACATCCCAGTAACCATCATAAGGGGGTTCAGCATAGTTAAGGTAGGGTTTGTAGTCATCATCCAGTAGTATGCGGTGGTGATTGATCCAGGAGTTCACTAAGGATTCATCCATGGTGATGTCTACTCTGTTATCTCTCCAGATGATTTTAGAAAATTTGGCTGCTTTCCAATCTGTTTTCTTCTGTTTCGTCGCTGTAGAGTCGTTGGAGAGTTCGGATGACATATTGGATGCTATATTCTTAAAGTGATGGGGAGTCTCAAGTCGTTCAAGAGAAATTTTCTGTTGAGAGGGAGAGGGATGTTGCGGTGGTGTCTGGTGAGTAGATGGTTGCGGTGAGGAAATTTTCTCAGTTATGATGGGGGGCTTCTATGATGAGAAACGTTGTTTGAGTGATGGTCTTCTTCATGATGGTCTTCTTCACTTGCCCCTCTTGAGTAATTCAAACCCGGAGCTTCCTCAAGCCATTGTTTAAGACCATCGACCTTGGCACACACCTCCTGAAATTGAGCTTTAAGAACATCATCCAGTTGCTGATTGTCTAGGATGGCGGTGTTGAAGAGTAGTCGATAAATTTCCTTTGTGAGTTCTAGAATTTCAGGGCCATGAAAAAGGGAAGATAAGGATCATTGAAGTTTGTTGATGGTTGAATGAAGGACTGGGATAGTGGACTCATAGGCAGTGTGAGTCTCAGCTATCAGTTTTTGTGAGAGAGCGGACTTGTCCGCAATGGCTGTTTGTAAATTTTCCTTGATTGCGGATACCTCAGAGATGAGGCGCTCTGCAACAGCCATGAATTGCTTGTGATCAGATTGGCGACTTGTATCCAGGGATCGGATTCCCATTTCAACTTTTAGAGATATTCACTTAGCAGCCAGTCTTTCATGGGTTTCAAGTCTTCCAATTCTTTCGATTGTGGACTATGGTCCTGGATGGTCTTCAGGTTGCGGTTGAGTGGACTTGACCGCCAGCAAGAATTTGATCTACTTTGGATTGTAGACTCAGAAATCTTTTCTCGACACATCCATCTTCTTCTTCTTTTTCTCCTTGGGCTTGGAGGTTGAGTGTTGAGAACCACTCGATTCCTCTTCCTCATCAAACATCATCAGATCATCATCAGAAGGGTTAGGCTGATTGACCTCATTCAGATCAAAATCATCAAATCCGAAGGTAGGAGCGGAGCTAACTTCTATTGCTGATCCTTCTTCTTGTGATTCTTGAATTTTGGAGGTTGGAGGGGGCTTTAAGGGACCTTGATCAGCAGTCGCATCTTGAGCCTTGCGGATTGTTTCAGCCATTTTGTCCATCAAGGCTTGAACTTTGCAGATTGTAGAGACTATGTTTGCATTGTTGATGGCATCTGCCCAACACTTCGCTACGGATTGAATCTCCTGTTGTTTCTGTTGAAGCTGCTTTGTTTGACGAGGCTTTCTTGCTTGAAATGCCCTACGGAAAGCGGCATATATCTTTGCTTCAGCTTCATTGGTTGGTTGATACTTACTCCATGAGTCGTTGAGATCAATTTCGTCAATTCCTTCAAAACGCACCGAGGTGTCCCTCTGGTTCACGGATCATTGCACATTGGTTCTCACCATGCCTAAACCACCTGTAATAGATTTAAGCAGAGTAGGATTTCCTGAGCTTCCTCAGTCTCCTTGACCCATGGTCAAGTCTGGCTTCGGCTCAGTTCCGGCATGAGTGAAAGAAGTGCTTTGCAATTGGGAGGGTGTTTGAAGTGTTTGGGTTACAGACAAAAGGATGGATTCCAACTCCTTAGGGAAAAAGAAGTGTAGACGGGAAGCCCTGGAGACCTTAGGGCGGGAACCAGTTCCATCCCCTTAGGAGTGAACTGGGGGTGAGTCTCCACATTGTGGAGAAATAGACACACTTTCTATGTCTGAGTGGTATTCGATAGTGGTATTGAATGGGTTTGTGGCTACCCCAATGACTAGCGGAGCCTTTTGAGAGGCTACGACATCAGTCCAGTCACGCATTTGGTCTGTGGGATTGGTTTTTCTTTTCTTAAGGATCGAGATGGGTTGATCGTCCTCATCAGAATCACTCAAAGAAGAAGAGTGAGATTGATGTTCGTTTGGTTCGTCATTTGTGGGCACAGTTTGGATGATTTTTCTTTTCTTTGAAGGGTCAGCTTGCTTGGAAGCATCCTTTTTCTTAGGAGTTCCATGTTTCTTGGTGTTGCGGGGGCCTTCATGAGCTGAGGCTATCTGCTTGTGTCTTTGTGATAAAGACAAGTTTGATAGAGTGGTGGAGGATGGGATTGCGGTACTACCAGGAACAGTGAGTGTGGATATGGTTTGTAGAGGCGGGGTAGAAAGTTATGGGGTAATTCCTTCCATAGCCTCTATATGGTCTGAGACATTAGCAATTTCAAGACCAAGAATAGAGAGAATGTGGACTAGTAGTCGGCTGATAGGTCCAAAAGCATATTGATTAGTAGAAGGATTGTACCTTTTGAGATCTTTAGTGATGAAAAGATTGGTGTCGTTGCCCATACTAAGTTCTGCATCCGTATGAAGATCCGAGATGCATAGAGACCAGAACCTAGAAAATGTGATTCGGTAGGGTTCTCTCTTGGACTTTCTTTGGGAATGTACTACAAGAAGTCATCCCACAAGATCTGACCGTAGTTAACATCATGGCCAGTGAAAATGCTCCACACCAACTCCAGGAGCTTGAGACCCATATTATCAGTGCCTCCGGATCTGCCGAACAGGCTGCGGATCATGAAGTGGCAAACAAATTGCCATACCGCTGGCAGCTGATTCTTCTTGAATTCGCCTATGCCTTTGATCTTCTTTTGGTAACCCATTTGATAGAGTGCAGAAAGGATGTCCGCCATACTTGGAGTAAAAACCTTGATTGAAGGATGAACTAGCAGGTTGATGGCAGTGAGGAACTTTTCATTAGTCAGAATGACCAAAGAATCGTTTACCAAGTTTAAATATGCACCTCCTGAAGATTTTTGAGGGGTCGATACATTGAGAAGGCACATTTGCAAAGTGTTGAAAGAGGAACCACATCTGTGAATGAATCGAAGGGACCCAACAATGGGTGATTGGATAGAAACTTGATCATCAACTTGATCGGAGCATTGTAGAAGGAATGCTCTTCGAACACAACCCTAAAATTGCTGGATGCAATCGTTGGCATTTGGTGCCTTGATGCAAAGTCTGAACCAGTAGGGTTTGCTGGTCCAGAGGCCTTAGAGTGTTTCTTGGAGATGCCTGATTTTACCATTTTTGGAGTTGAAGAAGCTTTGCAAGAAAACAGAGTGCAAGAAAAAAGTTCGAAATTCTGAAAGCGTAAACCTTTCTTGGGGAAGAAGAATGGGGTTTTATAGTGGCTAATTTGGAGCGATAAAAGATTTTACCCTAAGTGAAATTAGGTAAAACGTTTGGGTGTTTTCTTGGATTAGAAGAGAAAATCTCAGCCACAGATTAAGAAAAGGTTTAACTATTTTTTTTTAGATTTACCAAAAGGGGTTAGCATTTAATGAAGTGTCAGATTTTAACACCACGTCTGAAAAACGTGTGGTGAGGGTGGGATTAATCTGTTGTGTAAATGGGAAGTTGTAACAGATTGGACGTTTTAGGGTAATAGGAAGGGACAGTTTAAAAGGGATTTGATTTTGGGAAATCGTTCTTTTTGTCATCATACCTAAAATAGGTCTGACACAATGTTTATTAAAAAAGAATGGGACAGTTACACAAAGAATGTTTTTTTAATGTTTTTCCTATTTAATGAAGGATCATTAAATAGCACACAATGATTCAAAAATTAATGAAACAGTTTGAAAATCAATCAAGGTGACTGCAGATTGAAACTTCATCGTGGATGGATCATTTTCCATCGGATGGATGACTGCGGTAGAAGAACAAAGGAGAACACTTGAACAAAGACTAGTAATAACAAACAATAAGGATCATTGAAGGATAAATATGATATATGGTTGCGGTACACAGGATGTATCAAAACCATGTATCATAAGTAACTTCAGTTAGGACCACAACAGAGACCAAGGATGGTCTGCGGTACCTACCAATTCAAAAAGAATTGTGGGTCCTAATTCATCATTCCTAACATTTGTAAGACAATGTTGAGTTTTATAGATTCAAGTGCCTTTGTAAATACATCAGCAATCTCTTCATGAGTATGGACAAAAATTAGTTCAATGTTACCTTTCAGGATGTGGTCTTTGATGAAGTGATACTGCAATTCAATATGCTTGGACTTGGAGTGCTAAATTGGATTGTGAGAAATCGCTATAGGACTTTCAGAGTCACAATAGAATGGTGTCCGCGGCATTCTGTATCCGTAGTCCAATAGTTGTGTTTTCATCCATAAGACTTGTGAACAATAGCTGGTTGCGGCCAGACATTCAGCTTATGCGGTAGACAGTGAAACACAATTTTGTTTTCTTGAAGACCAGCTGACGAGTCTTCTACCCATAAATTGACATCCACCGGATGTGCTTTTACGATATAGTTTGCATCCGGCATGATCTACATCAGTAAATGCTTATAGGCTGAAGTCATTCCCTGCGGGGTAGCATAAGCCAAGAGTCTTGCTTCCCTTTAAGTACCTTAGAATCTGCTTGGCTGCGGTCATGTGTGACACTTTTGGGTCAGCCTGGTACCTTGTGCATACACCTGTTGCAAAGACGATATCTGGTTGGCTTGCGGTGAGGTACATTAGTCAGCCAATAATACCTCTATAAGTCTTCTGATCAACTGATTCGCCTGAGGGATCAGCAGATATCTTATATCCTAAGGCCATGGGGACCTTAGCCGAAGAACAGTTGTCCATTGAATATTTTTTTAAGAGTTCATAGGTGTATTTCTCCTTATGAATGAATATCCCTTGAGGGACTTGTTTCACATGAAGTCCTAGAAAGAAGCTAATCTCTCTATTCATGCTCATTTGGAACTTTTTGGTCATGAGCTTAGCAAATTCATTCACCATTTTTTGATCAGTTGAGCCGAAGATGATATCATCCACATATATTTGTACAATCATAAGATGATCACCATTTGCTTTTCTAAATAAAGTGGGATCAATCACTCCTCTTTTGTATCCGGACAAGACAAGAAATTCAGAGAGAGTCTCGTACCATGCTCTTGGGGCTTGTTTTAGACCGTAGACTGCTTTTTCAAGATTGTAGCAGTGGTCTGGGAATTCAAGACTTTCAAAGCCCGGAGGTTGCTGAAGATAAACCTCCTGTTTTAACTCACCGTTGAGAAAAGCACTTTTCACATCCATTTGATGAACCTTGATGTTCTTGTGAGCTGCATATGCTAAAATGATTTGAATGGCTTCCATTCGTGCTACCGGAGCATATGTTTCATCATCCTCAATACCTTCAAGTTGACTATATCCCTTGGCAACTAGCCATGCTTTATTTCTGACGACAGCACCGGATTCATCCAACTTATTCTTGTACACCCATCTAGTACCAACAATGGTGTGGCCTTGCGGCTTTGGAACGAGCTGCCATACTTTGTTTCTTTTGAATTCTTCTAGCTCTTCTTGCATTGCGAATATCCAGTCTGGTTCTAGTAATGCTTCTTTGATCGTTCCGGGCTCGACCGAGGATAGAAACGCTGCGTAGTAACAGTGATCGGATAAGTCCTTGGATGATCGAGTCTGGATTCCTACGAATGGGTTGCCGATGATTTGACCTGGTGGGTGGTCTTTCGTCCATACATGTAGACGAGATTGCAGATGATCAGCAGCTATGGTAGAGCGAATATCTTCAATATCAGAAGACTCTGCAGTTGGAGATGGCAATTCCCCTTGGACTTGAGAACATCCTACTGAATTGTCTTGAACTGGGAAGGAGGGATCAAAGTTTTCTTGGGCAGATGATGAAGGTTCCCCCCGGAGTGTAGACGTGAGTTCCCCTTGAACCTGCAAAGGTTCTCCCTGGATTGCAGATGGGAGTGTGATAATCCTTGAATCTATTCTTGTGTCAATGTTTTCTATGTTTTCATCATCCGAATTTGAAGAAACGTTTGATGGTTGAAGATCTCTGCGGATAATGATTGGAGCTACATCTTCTAGTACTGGAACCTTGATGGTTGTTGTATGGTCCGGAGTTGAGTTTTACCCCTCAACCGGCAAGGTGGAAGTATTTAGTGATACCTCATCGGATAGTGTAGGACCAGATACATCAGCATGTTACTGCTGAGCTTCCGGGGACACAAGAACTTCGGATAACTTGGCTGTTTCTACCGGGTCGAAGAGATCGTCATAGTTTACTTGAATTAGATTTAGTGGACCCGAAGAGGCAGGAATATCACTTTCTAGAATTGTTGTGGTTTCGGTTGATAGAGCGGTGTTGCGGATGTGATAGTCATCAAATTTCACATCGAAGCTTTCAATTATCAGCCTTGTGCGTCTAATGAGAACTCGATAAGCAACCTTGTTAGTGGAGTAGCCAAGGAAGATGCCTTCATCAGACTTTGGTGCGAATTTGTTGAGCGGTGTTGCGGATGGAGCGTTGTTGATTACGAAACATCTACACCCAAATATATGAAAGAATCAGACATTTGGATTGCGGTTGTTAAGGCCCTCATACGGTGTTTTGTTGAGATGTTTGCACACAATGCTTCGGTTTTGTACAAAACAGGTTGTGGCCACTGCTTCAGCCCAGAAGGAGAGAGGAAGGTGGGCGAAGTTGAGCATAGATCTGGCAGCTTCTACTAGAGTGCAGTTCCTTCACTCTACTACCCCATTTTGTTGCGGTGTGTAGGGAGCTGAAAAATTGTGAGTAATGCCTTTGGAAACCAAGCAACTATTTAGGAGATGGTTAGTAAACTAGGTTCCATTATCACTGTGGATACGTCTAACTGGTAACTTGATCTGAAGTTCAATTTCCTTGATGAAATTGATCAACACCTGATGTGTTTCTGACTTGAGTCGAAGAAAGAAGACCCATGTGAAACGTGTGAAGTCATCCACTATAACCAGTATGTATTTCTTGTGATGAAGACTAGCTATGGTAGATGGACCGCAGAGATCAATGTTCAAGAGTTCCAATGGTTCAGAAATTGAGGAGTCAATCACCGTGGAGTGACTTGCCTTAAATTGCTTTCCACATTCATATGCAGGACAGAGAGTATCATTGCTGAACTTGAGGATTGGAAGATTTCTGACTAGTTCGCCTGTGACCAAATTGTTGATGTATCTGAAGTTGAGATGAGCTAGCTTGCGGTGCCATATCCAGCTGACTTCAGATACTGCTTTGGATAGGAAGCATAACTGTGGTTTGCCTATGATCCAAGATACATCTAGTGGATACATATTTCCTTCAGATATGGATTTGTTCAGACAGGGGCTCCTATCGTTTGTCATTACATAGCAAAATTGGTCATCAAATTCAACACGATGGCTTGCCTTACATAGTTGACCAACACTGATGAGATTGTGTTTAAGGCTTTCTACGTAAGCAACCTTTTTAATAGAAAAGTTTCCCGTAGTGAGAACACCATAACCTCAGATTATCCCATTCGCATTGTTCCCGAATGTGACGTTTTCACCGTTGCAAATTGGCCTGAAATCTCGAAGGTATTCTAACCTTCCTGTCATGTGCAAGGAGTAGGCACTATCGATTAACCATTCTTCTTCTTGTTCCTCCTTGCACAAGGCCTGAAAATTACACGGTTAGTTTAGGCATCCAAACTAGTTTGGAGTCTGGTACAAAGGAAGAGTTTCTGATTGATGCATGAATCGAGGTTGCAGGGACTGGTTTTGTCTCAACTTGTAATCCTAGTCCTGGGTGTTTGTGAGTTTTTTGAGTGTTGTGTTTTTTTTTTTTGAAAAGTTACGAGGTTTCTCAAAAGGATCAGATTTGACAAGAGATAAACCTTTTTGACAACTACATTGACATTGACATGCTGAAATTTTGCCTTTTGTTTTGACACTTTGTTTGGTCAGCGGTCGGAAGGATGAGGTAGGATTTTGACCAATCCGTGGTTGGTAAAATCTGACATTGGTGCTGTTGGAATTTGAAAAAGTTCGTTTCGAAAAAGATTTAGCATGTGTAGATTCTTTGGACCTTTTTATAGGCTTTGGTAAAACTCCCTTCCACTTGTTGGAATTTTGATGTGATTTTAAAAGTGTTGGAGTGGGTAAGATACCCTTCCATTTTGGATCATCTGAGGAACAGATTTGAAAACCATTGCTTCGAAAAGACCTTTCTTTCTTTTGGGTTGTGTCAGATGAGTTAGGAATGGATGTTGAAACTCTACATTCCTTTTTACATGTTTTCTTGATGAGAGAGTTTTTTGAAAAATAGTGAGAGAAAACAAACTTTTCTGGACTCTTAGATTTTGGAAATCTGATACGTCTTTCATTTTTAGAAAAGATTTGTCGATTTGTGCCTTGGGATCGAATTTCCTTTTTGAAAGCCTTTTTTGCTAATGTTTTTGGAGAACCGCAGTCATTAGTGTTCAACTGCGGTTTCCTGGAAACCTTTGAAATTTTTTGAAAACGAGGGCTTGACTCAACCGAACTTGAAGATTCAGGGTTTTGAGAGCATTGTCCGACTTCAAAGTTTTCTATGGGTAGTTCATGGCGAATTGGATGGAGAGTCGCAAAGCCTTTTATTTTGGATTGTGGTAAGGATGATTTAGTTACCACAGTGTAAGTTTGAGTTATGACTTAAGTGGGACTTTTCTGAGGCTTATGACTATAGTGAGAGACACTGTGGTCTGAGGGTAAAGATGGAAAGTCCTGTGAGACTTCGGGACTTTCTATGACAATTTCTTCATCAACAAATGATGAGGTCTGATAATTAGAATTGATTGTGCCACAAATAGGAGTTTGATCACTTGTGTGACCCGAAACCTCAGGCACAATTTCCTCAATGACACAATTATTACTTAGATTGTGAAGTCTACCGAAGTGTGTTCTAATGTCTTTGGGAAAGGTCTTGTTATTGACTGGAAAATGAAATTCTCGATCCAAAGGGACATATAGTCGATCTTTGTTAAACCGGGGTGAGGAATCCTTTGCGGTAGGATATCCATTGGACCAAACCCAATTGTATGTATTGTCCACATTTCCATTATTAACCAAATTTTCAATAGCTTCACTTTCATTAAACAATTTTTCTATTAATAGATTTAAGCGTACAATCTCACTTTGAGCTAAATCTCTTTGGTTCAAAGCTATTTCTAGTTGTGTTTTACTAAACATTCTTACATCTTTTTCTAACTCTAAGTCCTTTTCTAACATAGCTATTTTGAGTCTATTGTTGTCTAGTCGTCCTCTTACATGAAACATCTCTTGGGACGCTATGTTCTTCTCATCTAAGGCTTTGTTGTAGTCTGTAAGGACGGAAGCACATGTGTCATTAAGATTGTCTATGAAGGGTTGACAGTCATGTATGTTATAGTTTAGAGTTTGAATCATGAGTTTTACCTGTTCGACGATGCTTAGAGTTCCATTTTTTTCCATGTAACAATAGTTCTTTTCCAGCTTTGTAGACCCATCATCATCAGCAGCTGCTAGCATGCAGATTTTTCCTTTTCCTTTGATATTGCTGAAGGTTTCTTCTTCATCTTCGGATGACCAAACTTGATAGTCTCTTTTGACATGGGTCACGTATGCCCTAGTCTTTTCCTTTTCCTCCATATATATTGAGCCATTCTAAGGTAGAATGCTCTATCTCTCACCACATTTTCTTTGCAATCTTTTGCAAAATGATTCTCTTTGTTGCACTTTTGACATATTACAACATCACTTTTGTCTTCTGAGGGAGTACCGGAGTCAGTGGTTTGAATGGACTGCGGTGCCTCCTTTGGTTGAGTATTTTGAGATTGCGGTGGTGGGTGGGAACTTTTGGGATAACGAGAGTGATTATTTTATGGGTTGAAGTTACGGTTGAAAGGAGGTTCGTTGAATTGTTGATTTTTACGAAAAGAAGGTGGTGGTAGCCGGTTAAACTATTGACTAGCAAGAGCAATAGCCTTCTAAAATTCTTCTTCATCATCATGCTCTAAGTCGGTTTCGTACTGTGGTGTAGTGTCATACGAGGGAGAGTAGGATTGATTATGTGGAGCTTATGCTATAAGAGCGAGTGGTAATGTCGAAGTTGTCAAGAGCAACATCCCAGATCATACTGTCTTGAGCTTGTTCTGAGCCTTCGTACAAATTCTTGAGAACATCCCAGATCTCTTTTGCTGATTTGCAGTTTATGATAATGTCGAAGTTGTCAGGAGCAACTCCACAAGATATTTCATAAAAAGCAACAAAATCATTTTCCATTTTATTGAGATCATCTTTGGTGGGACGGCTCATGACTGGTTGTCCTCCTCCTAGTCTGGCCATTGCGCCATCAGTTTGAACAGGTGTAAGAACAGGGACATGTGGTCCTTCTTTTACGGACCGCCATACATCTCTACGAAGTCTCCTTAAGTAGCTTTCCATTCTCTGAGACCAGTGATGGTATTCATTTGCCACCAATATTGGAGCTCGATTTGAACCACCAACACTGTTGGAAACATTCAGAGATAGTGCTTGTGCCATTTTTTGTTTGTTTTTTTTATGAAATGGGATTCAGTGGTATAGAAGGCCCTTTGAAAATCAGAGTTTTATTTTTCAAAAAGCAACCACTATGGCTCTGATACCAATTGTTGAGAGAAAAACTTGAGACACACTTGAACAAACGTTAGAACAAATATAGTTGCGGAATAGTTAATCTCAAAGGAAAGCTCAACAATAATAATAAGTTAGAGTTAGATAGTTAGAAAGTTAGGTGCGGAAATGTAAGGAAATGTAAATGACAGAAGGTGATATATCAAGTATACACATAAGTTGATTCATAACATGGAATGCATTCAGACCAAGTTAGTAAGCGAGATCAAACTTAGTGATTAAGTCAAGAATGACTTGCTCCGAAGAGAAATAATTTTTAGTTATGATCAGGTGAACTTTTGATAGTAAGGAGAGATTTAAGATGCGTAATTGAGAGATGTAATTGATAGATGCGAAGTATATTAATTAAGAAAGATTGAGCTCTATTTATAGAGACTCAAGAATTACATTAGCCCTATCTGATAAGAGTAGCCATGCAAGGCATACTGGATAAAAGAGTGTATACTAAGACGAACAGATAAAAGACTAATCCAACTAAGTAATATAGTGACTGCGGATGATTATGACTGCAAATGTGGTAGTTGATCAACGATGACTGCGGATCTTGAGAGTTGCGGTAGACGAAGTTTAAGAGGGTCACTTCCATGATTCAACATCATGTTATCTTACGATTTGGGATCTTCCCTAGTTATAGTGTGATTTTTTCTAGTTATTATTTAAAGATGGATCTTCCCTAGTAGGGATCTTCCCCAACTATTTGCTAAACAATATTTTCTTTAGTTGAAAATCAAAATAAGGATCTTCAAAGATCTCTTAACAGGATTTATTATGTACACAGACTCCAAATATCATATGGGCCTAAAGGGGTCTTAATTCAAGACTTCTCCTAAATCAGAAGATTATGAAATCTAAAGATCACCAACTTCTATCTATATTTAAAGTTATTTTTCCTGCGTAATGATGAAGGATTTATTCTCCTGGAGATCTTAACTATTTTAAAATCCCAAATCAATAACTAACTATTTTAGGTTATTTGGATCTTAAGAGTTCTTGTAAAACCTGAACTCATTAGGATCCTGATTTCATAAGGATCCTTAGCAAAAAGTTAACTACTGGAGGTCATTAAGGATCCTAGCAAACTTAAGATCCTCATAAATCATATCGCTACAATCATATCAACCGCGCAAACAAAGAGATAGATAAAGCAACCATAGCTTAAGTTAGAAAGGGTTTCCCATCAACCCCACAAAAAAAACAAAATATTACAAAGAAAATGTTAAATTGTATTTTCAAACATAGCGTTAGGCTTAGTCACCCACAACTGGGGTCTTCTCTCTCTTTTTCATCTTCTCTTCCTTTTCCTTCTTTCCCTTCTCTTCTTCTCTCCTTTCCCCTTCAAGACCCTGACAATTGTTAATAGGACTACCTAACAATTTGGCTACAGCCTCACGCCACCCAACTACACCCCAGGATCCCGCATTCTTGACGTCTTCTACCAATTTGATTTTTTCCTCCCAAACCACCTTGACGTCACTGCTCTTGACCTCGACTATCACCTCTTTGATCTCTGTTATATGCTCCTCATCTCTTTCTACTTTCTCCTTAACCAGTTTTTTCACCCTCTTTAGAAGATCATTATTGACCGCCTCTTGTTCCCTAAAAGCTTGTTCTGTCTGGTTAAGCTTAGCTTGGAAATCCTCATAGGAAAGGATATATGACCCCGACTATCACCTTTTGATCTCTGTTATATGCTCCTTATCTCTTTCTACCTTCTCCTTAAACAGTTTTTTCACCCTCTTTGGAAGATCATTATTGACCACCTCTTGTTCCCTAAAAGCTTGTTCTGTTTGGTTAAGCTTAGCTTGGAAATCCTCATAGAAAGGAGATATGATCAGCCGCCTATAAGAAGCAATGATGAGAAAATTGAAGGCAAAAATAAGAAACTACAAGGATACTTATAGATTGACACAAGGAGAGCAGCTTCTTCAATGCTTCATCTACCCCAAGATTCTCTAGGTTAAAAACTTCAGCTTATTTCCTTTTTCAGGATCCTGGACTTTTGACAATAAAATCTATGGGAACTTTCTTGGAAAGAAGAGAATATTTTTCTTTCTTAGCCACCAATTGGTCACTGTATATAGCAGGATTAAGGTCGGAAAGAGTTTAACGTGCACCATAATGAATAGATTTGGATCCAAACCATAGCAAAAAAAAATTGTCAGTTCAGGAACCTTCATATCACTACAAGAAAAATACCCTTTTACGACGCGCAAACCACGACACTCAATAATTTATGTTACGCAAAAGACAGTGACATTAAAAAAATGTCATCTCTTCAAAAAATTTAAGGATTTTCGTCACGCATTATTGCGGGCCCTTAAATTAGTGTCTTATGTAAAAAAATTAAAAACACGGAGGGCACTTTATCTAAAATGTGCGTCCTCTCTCAGTGACGCTTTATAAAAAATTAAAAACACGGAGGGCACTTTATCTAAAATGTGCGCCCTCTCTCAGTGTCCCTTTATAATTTTCACTTAAAACGCGCTTTTCTTGAAAGGGGGAAACGAAATTCTCATAATATTCTAAAATTTTAAATACCCCGCTTCAAGATCTCCTTCGTTCTCTTCTTCCCTTCTCTCTGCAAACCCTAATCACGATACCATCTCTGCTATACACCTCAACAACTCATATAACCATTCTACAATTTTTTTTTCTTAAAAACTCGTTCATTCCGGTCAGATTTCCCGTTTGGAGGTGAACGGTGACCATGAACGCACCATCGACCTCCAATACTTTCTTGGGATTAGTTTAATCTTGGTCAATACTTCCCGATCCATTATTTACCCTCGATGTCTCCACCGCTTACTTCCTCCTCCACCTTCTCTCTTCAATCTCTGTTAATGTCGACAACCATCGGACGAATGTCATGACCATTGTTTCGTCTACACATCTTTTCTCCTACACACAAATAAGCCGATGTTCGTTGACCGGCGGTGCCCAACAAAAGCCCTAACTGTCCATCGTTTACTATTTAAATGTTTGGAATTTTTCACGGTTTGTCTTTATTTGTTATATGGTGATGGCGATTCCAAGAACGTTGCTTCTTTCATCGCCTCTCATCACCTCAACAGATTCAAAGTCAAAGGTATCTTTACTACTCATTCTTCATCTCTTTATTTCTTCATCTCCTTCTTTTAATCGTCAAACTACTTACCCTCGATTTGTGTTCGACAAGATTACTAAACTAAAGGAAATAGACATCAGATATTAGGTATTCGATTTTACTTCTGTTTTGCATTTTTTTTTTGTGAATTTTGCTTCAGGGTGACATACGAGAAAATATTTTATGCTTTATCCGTTGAGGTATTTATTGCAAAATTATCATTTGTTCCTACAAGCTAAATAGAATTCCTTTTGAATATTTGAGTAATGAAAAATTGGGAGTAATTTTTGTGAAAATTTTAGATGTCTAGTACTCAAGTGCCTGTGCCGATAAGCAATAATGTGTTTGATTGTCAACATAGCAATTCTCTTACATTTTCCAAACTCAGAATACTAGCATGATGGTAAACCCTTTAACTGTAATTTTGTTTTTTATGTTCTTCTTTAGGTTTTTAGGAAGCAACTCTTTGTCGTTTGGTTGATGTTTTTTTTGGATAGATTTGTTATCTCATTTATTACAATGGTTTGTCATTCAGGTTGTACTCATAACAACAGAAAGTTGTGAATCAAACACCAACAAAATTGCTTTTGTTGTTGACCCCGAAGAACATAGTTCAAAGATTTCATCATAAGTTAAGAGTTTATAAGATATTCTTTTGCCAGTTATCCCGACATTTGACCAAATGTTTATTTGGATAGCCACCTTTTTTTGAGGGAATAAGTTGGTGTAATTACTGTCATTTCTTACCAGAGCCCATACGAAATGCAACAAATCCAAATAGAGTTGAACTTTACATTGACCTTTTTTATTGAGCAAATTATATACCATTTTCAAGAACTCACAACCCAGCTCACATCTGGTATGTTACTTGCCCAATATGAGGTAAAAATCTGTTAATATATGAAGATTATGCAATGTATTTTGAATTTAATTTTAAACTTGTTGCTTGTTCTGTTTTGGGTGATTTAGTTTTGGGATATCCTATAGATGAGGATCAATATTTGGGTGTCATCTCTAAATCTGAGATGATGTCAACTTTTACCATGCGTTCTTCCTTTTGCTTTTTGAAGGTATGCTTCCTCCTTTGTAAACCATATTATTTAAGAAAAAGATGCCCAAAATACCCTTAAAAGGAGTCGTTAATGGTTGTAGGTCATTACCATTCAGTATACCATGCTGGGTTGGTTTGGAATGGAACGAAACATTCAAAGTATGTTGTTTTGTAAATAATATTTTTTTTGATAGAAGAATGACCAGAATACCCTTTTAAAGAAATAAAATTGTTTTATTATATTTCTGTACTAGATTATAACCCGTGGAAACCACAGTTGTCAAAATAGACAATGTTGATAGTTGAAATTCATAATCATTAATCAATTCTTTTAAAATAGTTATTAATAAACACATTTATATGATTTGTGTTTAACTTTATAATGATTTTATTCAAATTAATATGTTAAATGTTTTGAAGATACGGGGGACATTCTTAATAATAGTTTATTCAAATTAATATGTAAAATGTTTTATTCTTTATGTGTAAATTAATGAAAAAATGATGATATTCTATAATGAAATATAAAATGAATAAACTAAAAAAACAACCACAATCAATCATTGAAATGCAATTATTATATGGAAAATCAAAATTTAAGTTACTCAAATATATATATATATATATATATATATATATATATATAATAAATTGGGATAAAAAATGCCATGGGAAATGCTCGACGTAATAGACATGGTCATTTATTGTCATGGTTATTATAGCAGTGTACTTTGAAAGTACATTGCTATAATTAGGATATTCTTTAACATGAAGATTTTTTTTTTAGAAAAAAGGCATGTATTTTATTTGCTATTAAAATACTCGCAAGATATTTATATTATGGATACCTGATTATAGCAATGTAAACAGAATATATTTTGATGTTTCCTGGTTACAGTCAAATGATGGATAGTTGGATGCCATTTTTGCATTTGATATATATTTTTCTTAAAAATATCTTTCAATTCAGTAAGTGTAAAATGTACTTTATTATTATATAAAGAGTTAGTTACAATTTTGGGTGTTATGATATAATTAAATTTACAGCTCCTCCATTAGTATGACCAATATTAACAATGAATTATATAAACTTTTGTTATTTAAAGATTAAAAACATGAAAGTTGTATGTAATATTAAATTCAGATTTATAATTTTTAGCTTTTCATTTTTTGAGATAGTTCAGGGGTAAAATTTATCAAAAAAAAATATCAGTTGAGTAGTTTTTTGTGATCTAGTTAAAACTCATAGAACTATAAGATTGGTTATTGAAAGTTTTTGGTTAATTTTTACAGTGATTCATAAAATGAGAAGAAAGTTGAAAAACAAAAGTACTACATTCTTTTGATGTTCATGCAAAATGGCAGGGGAGATTATTAGGGTGTTTGAAAAATTGGACTTACCTAACAGACTTCTATTACTCTTCAAGATCATTGAATATAAAGAGGCTTTAACATAAGAATGTAAAATAAACTATATGCTTCGTCGCCAACACTAAACATTATTTGTAATCTTAGAAAACGTGGATTGAGGAATAGATATGGTAAAGATAGGCCATATTATTGGATAAAGTTATCAAGTATTTAAACTTTGGAATTTTATATCTTGATTTAATGGTATTTACCAAAGCTAATGGGATTTTATAATATATTTATGATAGCTGTCAAATTTGTGAAGCAAGAGAAAGGAAATTGCTTAAACGATGGCTTGATTTAATGGGATTTTATCCTTTAGAAACCGATATAGCATTGACATACCGATTTAAATGGTATTTTGAATTTTGAATAAAATAATAGAAAATGGTATGAAATCAATGTGCCTTAAATTAAGGGGATTAAAATGGAAATAAATTAATTGTCAAAGTCTGTTTAATAGTGAACCAGTAATTACGCAAATCAGTTTTTTACAATTATACATAATCAGGCTATAGATAGGAAATTAATTTGGGGAGCTCTAAGAAAATACCATGTGGCAGAAAGGGTTTAAAAACATGACATGTGGCACTTTAGGTTTTATTTATTAGTAGATTGATAGTATTTTATAAATAGAATTTGGTTGCGGGACAAATGTGCTTTATAGACATGAAGATGCATTTTTCCTGTGTAATGGCTGTTCGTTTATAAAATTAATTGACGTACTTTCACTACCCGTAATAGCAACATACATACATTTTGAGTCGAACTCACAGGTTTAGTGTTTTATTTATTGCAATTATTTTCAGTTTACTTTAGTACTTTGTAGAGTTAAATTAATTATATGTACTTTTGTACATTTTGGAGCAAAATGAACACATTCAATTTTGGTAGGTTATGTTTCAACGGAGACCAAATTAACATAGTTTAATGTATAAGAGTAGGCTACGCAAGGTAAAAGCAGAAAATTCGTGTCATCTTCAGATATTATGTTTAGTGAAAAAGGACTTTAAATTATTTTAAATTTTATATTTAATCAGGTGAGATGGGTCATGATGGGAGGCTCATGTTCATTGGTTCTTTGTAGGATTTCATGTGGAAGGGGGTGATACGTTCTATGAATTCGGATTTGATGGTCCATGGAATTGAATTCATTTTTTTTTTCGATTGTAATTGTATTTAATTTTGTATTTAGAAAGAAACACTCAGATATATCTCTTATGGAATCAAGTCCATTAAGTAAACAAAAAAAAAACACATTTTTCACCCACCATTATTTTTTACCTTTTCATATATAAATGTTTGAAATTGCAGGTGCTAGATGAGATTCGTGTGGATGTGGCTTCACAGGTTTGTAGATATAATTATTACATTGTACTCTTGTTGATCAATATGTTTTGTACGATTTAAGTTTTTGTTGAACTTTTGCAGTTATCCTCAGCTCCCAAAGGAAAATTTGCTGGGAAAAATACCGAGGATGCTAACAGGTAAAAAATGTTTATATCTTTTTGGTAACATAGAGCTATTTTAATGATCCTAACATATGAAACAATTGGTTATGTATTTCTTTTGATCTTGTTTTATAATTTGTCAAATCTAACAGCAAGTTTTAGTGAAGTTGAATTGAACAAGGATTGAAAGTTGAAACCCGACCTCACCATTTTAACATATTTGTGGCAGCAACCGAGACTTTAGCTTTTAGATGCTTAGAAGTTCATGTTGTGAAAGGTCTAGTCATGAGTTTTAGCTACAATTTCAAGGTATATGTTGATTTTGTTTAATGACCATTTTGCCCTTTAGTTGGAGGTCATGTACGACAATATGAGGTGTTCAGCCTGTTCTATCTGCTAAGGTGCCTATCCTTAAGGTTATTGATGCTGGAAGTGGTGTTGAATGTGACCTTTCAGTTGAAAATAAAGATGGAATTTCAAAGTCAGCTATAATTCGCTTAATTACTTCAATAGATGACAGATTCCAAAAGCTAAGTTTCTTGGTAAGCTTATTTAATCTGCTACATGGATTAAATTATCCTAGTAAATAGAATGTTTTAATACCTTGAAATTGTAGTTTATTAATATGTATTAAGGATAAAATTCGACTACTAATGATAAAATCTATCTATGAAAATGAAAGCATGGGCAAAAGCACATGATATTAACAGTTCAAAAGATCGAACTCTTAACTCTTTATCCATAATATTATTGGTTGCTTCTCATCTATAGGTTTTCTTTTTATATTGCTTAATACTGAAAGAAAGTCATCTTTTGTATTTCTTTTTTATATTACTTTTCAACTGTTCAAAATTTGTTCTGATAATTATTCTTTGGTTGCAGAATCAAGACCCTCCTATCTTACCTCCATTTTCCGAGATATTAAAAGGTAATACTTAATTAAGGATGTAAAACTAGTTAATTAGTATTAAGAACTTATCTTATACAATGAAACTTCATTGATGTTTGACTACAAGTCAAGCCTTAAATGAAAAGGGAGCATAGGAATGTTATGAGTTTTTTTAACATATTTTGCAGTTAGAAGTTCATTTTAACAATAGGTGATGGCCTTGGTTTTAGCTGTCTATAAGGGGTAAATAAGTCATTTCACCATATGTGTTAGCTGTTAGCTGTGGTCAACGGTTAGCCAAGTTTGAGAATCCAGAAAAAGGTTTGGCTTGGCTTGGCTTCATGATTCATATCCATATGTGTTGTTGTATCATGCTGAAAAAGGTCAATTCGTGTGAATTTTTCTCTACAGGTTTTGTAGAACTAGCGGTTGATCTGGTGGAGGCATCAGTTGCTCACTGCCAATTAATTGTTGTGTCCAAGAAAGTTTTTTTTAGATATTTTCAGAAATTTGACTTTATTGTGTACAAAGACATGGAATAATTTTGTGCTTCAGTTTATGAAGGTTTCTGATATGCTTGAAGCAAATGCAGGGTTTCTTGTAAGATGAGGATGAATGCATCAGGTATGCCACCTTTGTTTTCCCTTTGTCATGTTTGAATTGTTTGGAATTAGTTATGTTATGTCAATGTATGCTTTATGTTATGTCAATATATATATATATATATATATATATATATATATATATATATATATGTAAATGACATGTATACATA
Source organism: Lactuca sativa (assembly GCF_002870075.4). Lineage (NCBI taxonomy): Eukaryota > Viridiplantae > Streptophyta > Magnoliopsida > Asterales > Asteraceae > Lactuca > Lactuca sativa. The sequence goes on from NC_056624.2 coordinate 113,957,055, forward strand.
CTCCTGAAATTTCCTATATTTGGCTGAAAACATGCAGACAAACAAATTTGACATATTAGTGCCTTGCAGCCTCTCAAAGTTCTTGCATTCAGGTTATTCTTTTAGAAAGAAAATTGTCAAAAGTGATTGTCAAAGGAGAATTTATTCAAGGGTTTCTTTTAATGTTGTACATGTTTTTATTTTTCAATAATAAATATTATGCAATATTAGCAATGTGTTGCATTTACTTACTATTGGAATGATTATTTGTATATGACATTAAATTTTATGAAATGGATTATATTTTTTGTATATGATATTTTATTTTCTATTATGAGGCATTAAACTCAAATTTAATTTGAAAATTAGTAAATCTATTAAAAATATTTTTTTTAAACATTTAAAATTATGATACGCAAAAATGTGTGTCATCTTCATTTATGACATGGCCTTTCTTGACAGGGGCTTTCTTGATACGCATTGCGTGTCATTAACACGCGTGTGGTAAGGTTACGACATGCGAATGCGTGTCATCTTCCTTTATGACAGGGCCTTCCTTGATATGCATTACGCGTCGTAAACGCGCGTCGTAAATGAGCGTCGTAAATGCCCGTCGTCTCTCTTTATGACAGGGCCTTCCTTGACGCGCATTTGCGCGTCGTCTGAGCCTTTTACGACGCGCAATGAGCGTCGTAAAAGGCTATTTTTCTAGTAGTGTATGAAATAAAATAAAATTTAGGATCCTTGCCTGTAGCCTTGGGGATAATGGCAGTTGAGCTTTCTTGGTGGCTAGGGTGATCGATCTTGAATGTTATGTCAATCTCGGACAAGGCGAGGAAATTTTTGATCCTATCTTAAGTGTCTTCAGCCGGAGGAACAAGCTCTTCAATCTTGAAAGCTGCAAAAAAAAACCAAACAACATAAGAAGTGTGAATGCTAGGATCCTTAGCATAAAAATATGAAACCCTACCCTTTTTAACCTAGGACTGTGGAAAGAGATCTCCAATAGGAATGGAGTCGCGTTTCACGACAAAGTAGTTTCCTTTCAAGGAACCATCACTATGCTTGGATTTCAGAATAAGGGGTGCTTTATCAGTTTTGAATTTCAGCAAAAAACAAGATTTGCCAAAGGTCAAAAGGTCGTAGACATGGGCTAATTCATTCAAACCAATCCCGAGATCCATAGAGTGATTCAGTCGATCGATCCATTTGAGGATCCTCCAAACCGCTAGCATGGTTTGAATATATGAGACTTTGGTAATCTCGAAGAACTCTGAAATAATTCTAGGAAAAGGATAAGAAAGACATAGGGTGATAGGGTACTCGAGAAAACTGACCAAAGAAGAAGAAAAAAATTCAGTTGGATCCTCGCATCAAAAGCCCTAAAATCAACACCGGAAAAAAAAAACCCCAGCCGATTTTAGGGCTTCGATGTTTTTTTCATCAAAAGCACAAGTTTCCTCGTAAGACAAGGCCTTTTGATCAACGAAGTCCTTATCAGGAATGAGGATGACTTTTGTACGAGAGTGAGTTACTTTTTTACCCATGAGTAAAGACGAACAAACATAGGAAGAAAAGCAACGAGGATAGTACCTTCGATGGTATTCGATAAACATTTGAAGGGAGAAGAATGAGTAACGCAAAAAAATACCGAATGTCCTATTTATACATGAATTGTGGAAAGGTAGAAGGGTAATTTGACAGATTACTATGCTAGCTTCAACGACTAGAAATCTACCTGTTGAGATTTAAATTACGTTATCCATTAGAACTTCAGAATCTTTATTTTCTCAAAATTTATTTTAAAAATTATACCTCTAAATAATTAAAATGAACCTCGATATTTCAAAGGTATAATTTGGGGGCAGTTATTAGGGCAAAGATCCTCAAACCTATTCAGGATCCCGAACCTTTCTCATGATCCTGACCATTATTATTTTTATTTCCTGACACTCTTAACGGTCATATTCTATTTATTTTTCTCAGACGTGTAGAAATGGTCAATATGAGACTTATTCTGAACAAACAATCATTTCATCTAGTCTTAAGACTCGGGAATACCAAGTCAAACAACATGCATATGCTCATTCAAAAGGATCCACAAAATATCAAACTTATTTTTATTTAGTCTAGACTATAAACACACCTGTAATACACACTAGACACACGATTACCTCTATTACTACATTTGTACTTGTATTATCTTCATTGTTTTGTAATTTCTCATTGAAATTAATAGAAAACAACAAGGCAGGTGATCATTATCACCTCCCAAGGTTTTATGTTAGAGATCCTAAAAAGGATCAAGGGTTTTCCTGGTAATTCACTTTTCTCACTTTGATCACTATTCAATATTTGTATTCTCTTAAACACCACAGCCTCTCATGCAATTCGGTTGAATAATATTTAATCAATTTTTGACCAAAACATTGATGTTCAATTGTTTGTTGAAAATCAATAGTGAAAACATAGATGCTTTAGGTTGCATGTGAACTTACGCTTAAGTTTTTCCGACACATATTGTTATTTGTAACCTTTAAAACCTATCAAGTCTAACAATTGTCTATATGAAACAATCATGTGAGCCTATCAATCGTCTATATGAAATAATCATGTAAGTCTATGAATCGTCTACAATAAATAATCATGTAAGTCTATCAATCGTCTACATGAAATAAACATGTAATTCTATGATCTCAATCAAAATTCTCATGTATCTCGATAAAACAGTGAGATACAATCACCTCTCATGGATGCATTATGTAAATCTCATGATATCAATCGAAGTTTTTCATTACTCAATCTCATTGTATCTATATCTTTCTCTCTTCGATCATAACTTGTCCAATCTTTTTCTTTTAATCAATCTTGATCATGTTATCTTGACTCAGGAGTGGTATCATAAGTCGTACTCACACTCTCATATTCAATCTCATATTTTTCTCTCTCATTTATTTTTTTCAATATCATCTCTTATCTCAATCTAAATTCCTCATTATAATCTCTCATATTAACTTTATTTAGGAGTTATATCATTATTTTAATTCATACTCTCTTATTGTATAAACTCATGGCCTTTATTCTCTTACTGCTACTTAATTTTTATTTATATGGATTTTAACTCATTTTATAATGAGTATCACATCGCAGCAACTTCTCGTCATTTTGTGATCTATCACTATAAATAATGATATAACAATTTACTTTCAACCTACATCGTCAAATACTCTTGCCGCGTCACGGCTAACTTAATTACACTATCTTTATTTACTCACCCTCATAATCATGTCATGATGATCTAATTGTCACGTCGTGATCTTATTGTCTTCACGTCGTGATCTCTATAAATAAATTATAACATCCTACTTATGGTCACGTCGTGATCATTCTCCTTTCACGTCGTGACTAGAAAAATACATTGATAATTATCAATCTATTGCATCGAGTATCTCGGATCATTGTGTCGCATATCACCGGTTGTCGTGCTATATATCCCACTGTAGATCTCGAAATCACGCTCTGCAAATCTCTCTCCGTAATGCTCCACAACATTATTTGTAGGGAAATATGTATATTTATATTTATTTAGTTATCTCAAAATTTCTTTGGAATCAATTTATTTATCTAACTCATACTCATCAGAATTGGTCAATTATCATTTCTAACTATCAAACAATTTATCTAACTCATAATTATGAGATCAAATCAGTTATCATTTCTACTCTATGGTTTGACATTAGAAATCTACTAAAAAACCTAATTCACTTTAAATCATGACTCTGATACCAACTTGTATTGCCCAAGATTTCATACCAATTACACCTTAAAATTTTCATTTGTCATTGAAAAATTTACAATATTTATTTTGGTTTACATTGGTGAACTGTCATAAAAGAACTTATAAGGAGAATCGTACTGGCCACAATTACAGGATCGAGTCGGGTGTCACAGAGAAACCACCTACAAATCAGATCATCAAAAAAACATAAGTCTCACGGCTTAGTGAATAACAGCTACAATAATATAATCATATAAATCATATATATCATAATCTAATAATCATCACTAATGTTTAATAAATTAATTATGATAAATAATAATATTATCATATTCTTTTAGCAACTCTAATAATCATATGTCTCTTTATAATGGTCTATTACTCAGCAATGATCTCTCTCTCTCTCTCGTTATCTCTCTATCTCTATCTCTGTATCATCTTCTCTCTCTTTCCCTCTCTCTCTCTCTCATTCTCTCTTTATCTCTATCTCTATCTCTCTATCTCTGTATCATCTTCTCTTTCTTTCCCTCTCTCTCTTTCTCTCACACTATATATATATATATATATATCAATCTCTCAATATCTCACTCAAGATTATTCTTTGAATCATAATTTATCTAAATCATGATCATTCTCTATCATAATTTATCGCTCTTAATGTTAATCACTATCTCCTTATCAAAATATATTTCTCTTGATGGGAAACATACACACACACACACTCTCTCTCTCTCTCTCTCTATCTCTCTCTACCTAGATCTCTCACACTCAATCATAATCTGTTTCTCAACCTTAACTATCGCAATTATAGTGTACCTCGATAAAATCAATATCTTAGTAAAAACTAGTTTCTCAATAATAATCAATTATTCATATCTCAATTTAATTCATATATCATTTACGTCAAAATGTATAATATAAATAATTACTCATAAATGATCTATCTTTCAATATGATCTATTTCTGAGTTATAATCCATCTCATTTTTAAATTATATTTTAATTAATAATCCATCTCTCGATGAGAATCAGTCTTTTAATCAAATATTAATATTTCAAAATAATAAATCTCTCAAACATTATTCAATTACTCAATAATAATTAATTATATAACTCATATGATATATATATCAAAAATAGCATATCAATGGATATTATAGTAGTGTTACTCACCTGGTCAGTTGACAGACTAATTCCAGTTTTGGTTTCCATCATTCGTGGCCTATCGGTTCGTCACATGGTAACACCTAGCCACCACATAACAAGTTCCACAGAACCTGTCTCAACTCACTACTAGGTATACTCTACGACCACTTATCACAATAATAATCAAATCTTATAATATAATCATAATAGGATTAACCCATAAGTTGTTAGTTAAATCTCTCTTAATAGGCAACTCTCTGTATAACCCCGATAGTACCATCTAAATCTATAATCATAAGAGTTACTCAAAATCTTACCAACAAGTTTGTAACAGCACCATATCACAATAACCCGTAATATAATCAGGTCTATCACATCTAAACAGTAATCATATACATTGTTGTAGAACTCGTTACTCGGTACCTGCTCGGCCGAATACCGAGTAGCGAGTACTCAGGAGTACTCGGATTCGATAATTCATGTATAAATATTTTTAGGGAACTTATGTATGTCAAAATCATAAGTTAAAATCTTAAGTTGATTGAAATATATAACAAAATTAGATACATGTGAATACATAAAAAATGAAAAACACATAATGGTTTCACTTTGTGAATAATTACTGAAAATTTAAGATATATATGTAGTAATAATCGCATGTGTGTATGTTAAATAATAAATCGTTAAATATATTATACATATTAATCACCGAGTTGACCGGGTTTGACAACACTGCTCAGTTCAGTAAGGGTCGATCGGGGAGTACTCGGGATTCTGTAACTCGCCTCGGTAAGGGGCCGAGTAGCGAGTACTCAGAGGAGTAATAAGCCAACTCGGCGAGTTTTACAACACTGATCATATATCGTAAATACAATTTTACGGGTAATAGATACCTCGATGTATCCCGTAACTTGGCCCTCGTATTACCCGTAATCGATATAACTCCACAATAGAAATCTCTGGCAAACGACTCTCGAGCAACATCTTCGATCCTGTGTGCCAAAACTTTCTCAAATGATACAAATGCTCTCGTATATATAGCTAGACGCTCCTCATGTCGTGACCATGCATGTTTCATGATTTAAGGATCTAATGCACTCTGATCTCGACACGTATTGTACTATATTGTGACGTGACTTGCTGATATGATCAATCTCACGTTGTGAGGATCATACCTTGCGTCGTGAGAATGTATGCCTCGCGTCGTGAGTGACATTCAACTCTCATTTTGACTGTCAAACATTCCGGTGACTCATCGCTTCTCATATCGTGACAATCATTCCTTACGTCGTGAGAGTCAAAATTTTGAATGTTGACTTTGACTTTTGTTGACTTTCCCAAAATAGCAACGTACTTCCATCTAAATTTCAAATGGGCATAACTTTCTCATACGAACTCCATTTTCGACGATCTTTATATCTACGAAATCCTCTCAATTAGCTCTACAATATTTCTCAACTATCTTTTGCTAAATAGCATGTCTAAATTTCATGTAAATTCCATACTCTATTTCATCTACTCTCATCTAGGGTTGTTCACTATTTGGATAAAACCGAATTGTCCAATTGGACAATTTGGATTGAACTATTTGGTTCGGATATTCGGATTTTTGGATTGGTTTTCAACAAAACCGAATTATTATTTTGGATTTCGGATTGATTTTGGTTTATAAAATAAGAACCGAATAGTCCAAAAAAACCGAATAAACATTTATTATTTATTTATTTATAATATATATCTATAGTTATCTATTGATTTTGTAATTTATTTTTTCATATTGGTTCAAAACATTTCACTCGATAAAAAAACATCAATATGTATTATCTCTCAAAAGCTTTCTATCTATAAAATATTTAACTATAATATATCTGCTTAGTGGTTGTTTGTACGTAAATTTCAAATCACAACTAAATAAAATTTTTCGTTTCTTGTGTAAAATTGGGTAATATTATAATTATATGTCGTTTTAAAATGTTTCGGTTTTTGAAAACCGAATTATAAAAACCGATCCAACCGAATTGTAATTAGATCGGATCGGATCGGATTTGAATTTAGTTTGGACTATTCGGATCCATGTTTTGAAAACCAAAATCAATTTGGATTCACTTGATTGGATCGGATCAAATCGATCCATCCAAACGAACACCCCTACTCTCATCATAAGATTCATATCTCGTAAACAATACATGTTACTAGAACCAGGTGTTAAAATTGATGATCTCTTTGATCGGTTACAGGGAGCTAGTTACTTCTTGAAGCTAGATTTACGTCTTGGGTATCATCAGGTGTGGGTTTGTGAGTGGGATGTTCCCAAAACCGATTTCAGGACACGGTATGGGTATTACGAGATTTGATGATGCCTTTCGGATTCATGAATGCACCTGCAGTCTTTATGAACTTGATGAATTGGGTATGATGTCTATCTTGGATAAATCGCTTATAGTTTTCATTGATTATATTTTGGTGTATTCTCTGAATGCTAAAGATCATCGAAGGCATTAGCAGGAAGTACTGGATATATTACACATGGAGAAACTTTACGCAAAGTTCTCCAAATACAAATTCTAGTTGAGGGAGGTAAAGTTTCTTGGGAATATTAATGGGACGAATGGGATTAAAGTGGACACAGCCAAGATAGTGGCCATTAGAGGGTGGCCTAGGCCGATGACTCCTACCGACATTCGGAGTTACTTGCGATTGGCAGGATATTACTAGATTTCATCAAGGATTTCTTAAAGATTGTAAGCCCGTTGGCCAAGATGAGGCACTTCTGACATTGAAGAGAATTTTGTGTGAGACTCCTATTCTTTCTCTTCCCGAGGGGAGTGAGGACTTTGTGGTGTACAACAATGTGTCGTATTCAGGGTTGGGTTGTGTACTGACGCAACGCGGGAAGGTGATCGTTTATACTTCCAGACAACTAAAGAGCGTCGAGTTGAATTATTCGATACATGATTTGAAGTTAGCAACAGTCGTGTTTGCACTCAAGTTATGGAAACATTATTTGTGTGGGACGAAATGCACTTTGTTGAAGATATTTTATTTTGCATTAAGTTGTACGTAAGATGTTTACATTACCAATTTACCATTGTATCTAGATTATTTTGTAACATCCCCATATGTATTATTATTGGCATTTTAAACATTTTAAGTGTTTATAAATTGACCATTTAAGACCTTTTTCGTTAAATTGTTTTACTCAAATGATTTTACCAATGTATTTCTCATTACTTTGTTCTTTAACTCTAGCCACTCAACCTTATTGCTTAAAAATGTAACAATAATATTTTTAAAATATACCTTAAACTAAGCTTCAAGAACCATAATCAACTAAATCGTAAAATAGAAAGATCACAATAAACGTACAAGACAACAACAAAGTATATAAACCTTAATTCTAATTCAAAGTAGAAAACCTTAATGAACGCTTTTTATAAAAATTTAAAGTGTTCATCTCAAAAAAGACGTTACAATACAAAGTCTTTTTTTTCTGACTCTTAGATATATATTTTTTTTAAGAAAAACTAAGAAGTTAAGAGTTTATTTGGAAGCATTTAGAAGGATGAAGATTTTTATTTCAAAATAATATAAAGTTGGGAGATTTTTCATAAAAAAATTAAAAAATTGAAGTATGTTTTAAGAAAAAAATAAATTTGAGGTTTAGTATTGAGAAAACACAAAATCTAAGGTTTTTTTAGATTAACGGTAATTTAAACATATGAAAATATGATACTTTATTTTATATATAAATTAAAACTTTAATGATGACTCTTTATGACTACTATACGATATACAGGGACGGTTTTAAGGGGTTTCCGGTGTGGCACCCGCAACCCCTAACTTTTCTGGCTGCAGTGGAAAATTTTCCGATTTTTCGATTTTTTTACCTATTTTTCATGTATCGGCAACACCTATTCATCCCGTCAACACCTATTATGTATTCTTGCGTCCGTCCCTGATGATATAATAGTTGATGCATCATCGGAATTTATATTAACTAATGTTGTAATTGTGAAGATGAAAAAGATGAATAAGGCTGTAACATCCCAAAAATACGGTCCAAACATTTCGTTTTAAATTATTAATAAAACCACAGCAAACCAAATCATCTCATAAAAACATAAGTGATAATATCTCAAAACATCATATCAAATATACTGTATCAAATCACATGTCCAAATATCAGAGTAAATCATCCCAGGCTAAACGTTGTGGTGTGTGCAATGCAGTCATCCCGAACTCTTCCCTTTGCTACCGGAAGTACCTGAAATCAAAACTGAATATTGTAAGCATGAAGCTTAGTGAGTCTCCCCAAACTACCACATATCATACACGTAACACATAACATGCAGTAAGGAGATATGGGCCTCGCCCACACTCAAAGAGATACGATCCCCCGCCCATACTACCTTAACTATGAGATACGGGCCTCTCCCACCCTCAGATATCTATGAGATACGGGCCTCGCCCACATTCAGCTGGCTAGGAGGTACGGGCTCGCCCACGCTCCTCTATCTGGAGGATACGGGCCCCCGCCGACACCCCGCTATCTAAACATACATACAAGTATCACACAGACAACAAGTATAACATAATTTACCCATTCATAATCATACTCAGATAATACTAAGATACCGGCCCTGCCCACACTTAGCTACTAATCATAAACGAGTCTAAGACGCGGGCCCTGCCCACACTTAGCTACTAATCATCATACATACTCTACACATGCCGACATTGGTGCCTGCGACCCGTTCCTACTAAAGGAAACTCACCTCACAAAGCTGACTGTGAAATCTCGCGGTGAGGAATCTTGGACGGCTGCTCGAATGAATCCTTGGCTATTATTAACACATTAACTCTTAGTCAAAATTCAATAATCCTTCTTAGGGTAAAATGACCATTTTACCCCTAGTCAAAGTCAACAATCTGGTCAAGGTCAACATTATGGGTTGACTGAACTTGCCGAGTTGACCCATCAACTCGTCAAGTTTCATAAATCAAAAACCCTGAAATCGCGATCCAACTCGTCGAGCCATCCTCCCTTACTCATCGATTTCCCTAGCCACACATAGACGCGATTAGGTGAGTCAACTCATCGAGTCATCCTCAGACTCCTCGAGTTCTACCATGTTCAGAATCGGGGAAAATCGACTCAACTCGTCAAGTTCCTCTATGGAATCGACGAGTTCCTCTGTCTGTTTGGGCCATCTTATTGGATTAAGGCCCTACACTTCAAATATAATCTTCTTGTTTCTCATACACACTGGAAACGTTAATACCCTCATTACGGGTTTGGCTCAAACCCTAACTCTCTAGAACTTAGATCTTGGCCCATAAGTCATCCATACTCTAAACTAAAGCATACAAATAGAGATCTAGACCTTAGACATCATTTGAACACATAAAGTTTCCACGTTTCACTTCATACGTGACCTTTTGGAGCTAAAAGGCCAAAAATAACATCCTATGGCTTACATGGGTCTTCAATGGCCATAAAGTTTGCACATTTATGCCATGAAAGTGCTTAATGATTCTAGGTCTGATGGTTCACTTACTTGGGACATCCAAATCCCAAAGATCAAGCTTCTTGGGCCAAAAACTCAATAAAGGATGATAAAGAGATCTAAGAAGCTACTAAGCAAGTTTGAGACTTGATTACCAGAAAATGATAAGGAAGAAACGAAGTTGTTGGATCTAGTATCTCCTTCTTGAGTCCTCAAGCTTCCCTTTTATTCACAAGCTCCAAAACACACAAGGTTTCACTCAAAAATGGATTACAAGCTCACATAAGGCTCTAGGGTTTCGTGGCTAGGGTGTTGGGACTTAGAGGCTGTAAATTAGGCTAGCATAAGGGAATTAAGATGCTTAAATAGGGTGCAAAACCCCAAAATTAGGGTTTCACTTTGGTGGTCCTACTCGTCGAATTGGGGCTTCCAACTCGTCGAGTAGACTTCAAAAACCGCGTCCCAAATCCATTTCCTACTCGACGAGTTTGAGCCTCCAACTTCATCGAGTTCCTAAGTAAAAATGAGTAAAATTATAATTAAATGCATACCAGGAACCAGACGTTACAAAGGAGAAGTCATACATCGATGGGGAAAGAAAATATGGTGTGGTCACAGGCATGTGGATGATAAGGTTCCATAAATCACTAAAAGTCCATAAAAGAAATTCTCAAATTTAACAAATTGATAAAGAGTAAATTAATGGTCCTATGTTTTGGTTAGATTCGTAGTTTTGGTCTCTAAGTTTAAAAATAGATAGATCGTGTCCATATGGTTTATGAATATTACATTTTTTTGGTCCTTGCTTCATATAAAAAGATTAACTTACCCTTCATTTTCTTTTTTATTTTCTTTTAACAATTTATTATTATTATTATTATTATTATTATTATTATTAGTATTATATAACAATTTTATTCGTTCTTTATTTTAATAGAATTTGTATAGATTTCATATAAAATTATTTTTATTTTTTAAAATTAATTATCTAATCTATATATATATATATATATATATATATATATATATATATATATATATATATATAGCATATTATTATTTAATTTTAACTTTATTTATTTATCTTTATTTATATGGTTTAAATTTTTTTTTAATATTTTTGACTTCTTATTCAAATGTACAATTTATTTTATTTATTTATTTTGCGTTTTGTTCATTCACATTATATAACATTTTTTTTATATTTTGTTTGAATAAACAAATTAAAATAGAATCTTTGATAACTATCAAACATCAAATATATTTATTTAATGTTGTTTTTTTTATGTGTTTTGCGTTTACATCATTTGTTTATGTGTTTTTTTTTTTAATTCAGCTTTAAGAAGGTTTAATGTTTTATTGTTATTTTTTAAACGAATAGGCTTAAATATTAGGATAAATAAAAATCATACTTTCATAGCAACTATCGAAATAACAACTATATTTTAGCAACTATTTGTTAAAAGAATAATCTTAAGTAAAATCTATCATTTGGTAATACTCATTAAGTATATATTATCTGAATAAAAAAAAAGTGGAGCACATAAACTATATATATAATTTTAAATAAAATCTACCGCTTGTTAATACCCATTAAGTAACAATGAAACCTCTTAAAACTGAATAAAAAAGAGTAAAGCACATAAGCGAATGATGTAAACGAAAAACACATAAAAAACAACATTAAATAATTATATTTGATGCTTGATAGTTATCCAGTTTAGTCGAGAAAAACATAAAAAATATTATATAATGTGAACGAAATATATATATATATATATATATATATATATATATATATATATATATATATATATATATATATATATATATATATATATATATATTAAATTGTATATTTGAATAAGACATCAAAAATATTAAAAGATTTTTATACCACAAAAACAAAGATAAAAAAATAAAACTAAGAATAAATAACAAAATATATATATATATATATATATATATATATATATATATATATATATATATATATATATATATAATTTAGATAATTAATTTTAAACAAATAAAATTAATTTTATAGGAAATCCATAAAAATCTATTAAAATAAAGAACAAATGAAATTGATATAATAATAATAATAATAATAATAATAATAATAAATTGTTAAAAGAAAAGAAAAAAAGAAAAAAGAAGGGTATGTTTGTCTTTTTATATGAAGTAACGACTAAAATTGCAATATTAATCATCGACATGGATGCAACCTATCAATTTTTAAACTTATGGATAAAAATTATGAATATGACCAATACATAGGTACCATTACTTTAATTTACTCAATTGATAAATTTGTATTTGTTTCTTTAACCTCCTATACGGGTTAGTTGCAAATATACTTTTAGGAAAAAAAAAATTGGACCAAAGTGTAAAAATCAAACAAACACAATGACTATTTATGTAATTTAATTGTAACATCCGGAATTTCAGGTATTATATTTATTCATTTTATTTTGAGTTTTGTGGAAGAACTCGGCGAGTTGGTGCGTAGACTCGCCGAGTAGAGACGCGATTTCTCACCCGGATTAATGACCGGACTCGACGAGTCGCATTGGTGGACTCGGCGAGTCCATGCTGTTTAATGAAACCCTAATTTCTCGGGTTTGGGGCCTATTTAAAGGGCCTTATGGCCGTCATTTGTGCTCACCAGCCCCCAGAGCGAAACCCTAGTGAGCTTGAGCGTTTGGAGTGAGAGAAGGAGCATTGTTGACCTTGGAGGTCTTGTCTAGCAAGGGAAAAGAAGCAATAGCCAAGAGGAAGCAAGAGGGTTAACTTCCTGAAGATCTGATGTCCAGAACATCACGTTTGAGGTACTATTTTCGAACCATTTTCTGTTGAGGTGATGTTCATGTTGATTTAGGGCTTATTGAGCCCTTTTGTGACTAGATCTAGTGCTCCCTTGGTCCCTTAAGCGAGTTAGGTTCTGGATCTGGACCCTTGGAGGTCCAGAGCGCCTCTTTGTCCAAGCTTTATATGAGTCTATGGAGGTTTTGGTTTGGGATCTTTGTGTTTGAGGTTAAAACACCATTTATGAGTCAATAGATGTGATATGAGCGCCAAGACATAAACTTTACGTGATAAATTAGCTTGGAAAGACTGGATCTATGAGTTAATGGAACAAATCTGACCTCAGAAGGTCGTTTGGGGTTGTGCATGGAATGCACTCGTTGAGTCCATTGGCAGACTCGACGAGTTAGAGTGGGTTGTTCCGTGTTTTCGAACCAGGGGTTGAGTAACCGAGTTGGGTGAGTGAACCGGTGAGTCGGAAGGGATTCAGAGGAATCGGGTCCCCGTAGGGACTCGGCGAGTTGGGTTGGCCGTTTACCATTGACCAGAGTTGACCGGTGTTGACTTGATAGGGTTAGTCAACCCTAGTTGGGAAAGTGTTAATTAGAGGTGTATTTGTGTTATAGGAGGACTATAGCTTGGGAGATCGAGCATTAGTGATTTCAGGGACTTACGAGTTACCGAGAAACGCGAGGTGAGTCTTCTCACTATACTTTACCTGGAGTAGGTAATTAGAGTTATGTGATACAGTGTTGTATGCTATATATGTGTTATGTGTTGCATTGCATTATTCTATGTGATTTATGTTGTGCATGCTACAGAGTTAGAACCAGAAGGTTCACAGAGATAGAGCCTGAGGGTTCATAGAGTTGGGTGCATGGACCCAAAGATTTATAGCCTCGAGTGGCTAATATGTGTTATATATATATATATATATATGGTATTTTAAGGAACTCACTAAGCTTCGTGCTTACAGTGTTTGGTGTTATTTGTTTCAGGTAGTAGCGAGGATCGCGGGAAGGCGCCGGCCTGATCAGTACATACGAGGGATTTTTATGTTATGAGATCTTGGGATTGTTATATACTATGAATTTGAGTTTCAAACAATGATGTTTTTATGAATAATAAATGAATTATGTTTTTATAAAATGCGAAAAATTGTTTTGAAATTTACGGTGTTATAAGTTGGTATCAGAGCCTTGGTTTGAGGGATTCGAGTACACCTTCGGGCGTATTTGAACTCAAACTGAGGATTTACGAAATATTTTCAAAAAGAGTAAAAGATTTTTGGAAAACGCAGAGCAGAGTTATGTGTACGATCAATCAGCGCCCGAACGGTGATTTCCCAAGATACCTTTATGTTATATGTTTATGATATTGATATGATGTATTCTCATGCTAGAGTGGGCTAGGTGCTCCTATTAGGACTAGAGTGGCCTGATTTGTGATGCCTTAGCCTAGGGAGAGGTGAGCTGCTATGAGATGCTTGAGAGTGAGTAGGTAGCAGCGAGGAGCTTATGAGAGATCTGTTAGAGAGTGGATTATGCATAATAGAGTACTTGGGATTTGGGATCTGAAGAGGGGGACTTGGGGTGTAAACTGATACGGTGCGGACAGTAGTATTGGGCCCGTACTACTGAAAACACCGTAGTGGTGTACAGTCCAAGTAAGAATCTTCGGGATGCCAGGGATCAAGGAGGGATGAGTTATCGAGTGCGAGTATACTCGAGTGACTTTCTAATGTATCATATGTTGTATTTCAGAGGTAGATCATGGTGAGGACACGTCATATGCCAGAGAGCAGCGGGACTAGTGATAAGGAGATTTGCCGGATCATCCATGAGGAGGTGGTTGCGGCCATCAGGGCAGAGATACCAGAGATGTTCGGGTCTATTAAGACCACGTTGATTGAGACTTTTGACGAGCGTTATGCCGCTCTTTCTGAGGCTGCTGTTGTAATGGCCACCGCAACCGTCACTGCCGCTAGGCCGCAAGGGGGTGACTCGTTGTTGTTCAGGGAGTACAGCAACACGAAGCCACCAGAGTTTGATGGGACGCAGGATCCGATTGCAGTGAGGAGATGGGTGTCTGACATTGAGGGGTGTTTCTATACGTGCTCGTGCCCAGAGCACTTGATGATGGGTTTTGAGCATTCTAACACTTCCTAAGTGTACATGCAACCCTAAATACCTTGGATCTATGTTTTCTCTATTATACATGCAAATAAGAACTTCCAAGGTATTATCCTAATCTAGCATACATAACAATGACTATAGCAAGATAGAATACATACCTCTTTGGTGTAGAATGTCTTCATGAAGCTTGAGTGCCTAGTGCCCCAAGTGTGACACCTCAAATGGAATCACAATCATCAAAACACTTAGAATGACTTGAGAGAATTCTACACTCACCAAAATCGGCTAGCCCTTTCTTCACACACACTAGTGGCCGATTTTTCCTCAATAATAAGATGCTTATATAGTTACACAATTAGGGTAAACTCTTAATTGTCATGGCTTTCCATTTCCTTGGATCCATGGGTACAAATACACCATGGAGCATCCATGGACCATCCTATGGGTTTTAGCCCAACTTGATTATCCATGGAGCATTAGCCCACTATACAAGTATGGATGATTTACACAATCAACCCATATATTTAATTAGTCTTCTTTTGATCACTTAATTAATCCTAGATTAATTCTTGATCAATACTAATTAAATAATCTTATTATTCTTATTATTAATATACTAGAACTTATAATATATTAATAACCATAAGTGTCTTATTTCTCTCATTCAAGTGCATGATGGTATGCAACCCAAATGGACCATGCCGGGTCGGGTCAAGTCTTACCAAATATAGTTATGGACTTAGACATTAATCCAACAGTCTCCCACTTGGATAAGTCTAAAACTATTATTGCGTATGACTTCAGGAACCAACTGGCAATCGTAGCTCTCAAAAGCTTCTGTCGAACTCTGACCTTGTAGATGAACTCTGACCTTTGTCAGTGACTTGTCCATTAGATAAGGGATCATATATTCCTCCATTCTAGATATCATATGGACTGAGACATGGATTATAATCATTCTCTCTGTCCATTTGTTGTTTCCCGATTTCCGATTTATGACGACTGACTAATTGAACAAATCAAATCAGTCCTGGCCCGGCCGAGCACTTCCATTTGTCATCATCAAATCATCGAGGGGCCCACAGATATCGCTTTTATCCCGAAGGTAAAAGGAACGGATAAACTTCGACTCATATGGCTTGTTCTACTACTTGTTGAATCATACACAAAAGCGCGTTTTATAGCACCGAGTTACCGTATGCATTTTCGCGCAATCAATGTACTACCAACTCATAGTAACAACTCATATCTCTAGGTTTGAAGAATATAAGATATTATCGTCTCATGATCACTCGTGATAAAATCCATGAAGTGATTCCAATGAGCGCGGGTTGAATCCAATACTCAGAACTTATGAGCACTCATGATTGTTGTAGCCTTGTCCAACACCTTAGACCTCTACAACCCATCATGACAGTCTTAATTCATATCTACTTCCAAAATATGACCGACTGTGGATGGTTTGAATAACTTAGTCATTCCGGAAGAATAACCCAATTTATTCGGGAAGTCAAAACATGCAAAGTGAAACACAATAATAATTGAATCTAATATGGTATCAACCCTTTGAACATAAATAAAACACCTTTTATTTATCACCATATGATTACACATTATTCATTGTATACTGTTTCATCTATCAACTTTATTCTTGAATTTAAAACAATAGTTGTCCCATGCTCCAAGCATGTACACTATGTTTTCTTAAACACTAGTCATGCCACACACCAAGTATGCATACTATGTTTGTCTATGATCTTTACTTTGTGAACTAGATCAATTGAACATAACTTCAATGATTCTCTTTTCACACTCCCAAATCCTTACTGCAAATGCAAGAATTCCAAATTCATGCCATTTACTGAAATCTGTTAGATTCTAAACTTATATGCATTGATCCTCTTGTAACGATTATGCACAAAGTCAGAAAGACTTGCCAAAAATCATTACAGAGTATTCCAAAGGAGATCAACTCCTTGGAAACATCCTTCTTGCATTAAGTTTCCTTAATCTTACACAGATTGAAAATTCTAACTTTGAAACATTTCCAGATTCCATTTTTGACTATCACTTTTGAACAAGAGTTGCCTCCTTACAGATTGTGTCAATATGGTCCTTCCAGAATTATCACTATACTTCCAATTGTCCTTGAGTAATCAATCTTTGGTAAACCTTAGATTGTCCTCGACAATTGTTTAATCCTTTTAGTCATATCCAGTTCTAAACCTTTTCCCTTCTTAATGCCCCAGGCATTTGGAAAATTTTAGAACGGATGATCATAGCACATGTAATCGATCCTATATCCGAAGCATAAGGGACACGATTCATGATGTCTCACATAAAGACTAAACCAGTCTTTTGCTATAACATTTCCATTTCAATTTGCCAAGTTCTCATAATTCAGATTATGAAAAGGGATGCCGTAATCATAATCGAATTTTAGAACGCAAATAATGGACTCATATACAGAATTTCCTTATGTTGAGCCATTCCAACATGAAATTCATATATATATCCTTGACTAAATGATTAAAACCTCAGATCTAAACCTTATAGATTTGATATGAAGTATAATTTCCTCTCCCTTAATTATAGCAAAACAACTTTTTCCCAATTGAAATTTTTTGTTTTCTATAATTAACATTGCTAACTTGCAATACTTATCATAATTATCATGCTCCCACTAACATGATGATTATTAGCATAACACTTATGCTCCCACTAGCTTTGACATGTACTCAGAAATCAGCTGACTTTCTTACCAAAGTTCAGATTTCTGATACTAGATTGTTTTGATAAGTCTTTATCAAAATCATACACCTTCCCTTAGATAGCACACTTGTGTATCTAAACAATTATGAAGAGGGATGCCGTAATCATAATGGTTAGACCTTTTTGCCACTTCTCACAAGTCCAGGTTAGTGTGCCGGTTAACCACACGCGCTCCACTAATGACTTTGAGAATGCAAATATCACAATTGCTATCTAGATAAAATCTACTTAGTGAAAGTCTTTCCTCACCATCATTTTCATGAATCGAAGAGAAACCTTATGACACTTAGATTTATATGGTGTATGAGTTCCTACCCATATGAATTTGTCAAACCATAATCACAAGACAAAGATAATGACAAATCCAAAACCATATGGATTGAACTCAATCTTAACTTCTTGCCACCTGGCAGCTCAAGGGCCTGCCATTGCTTCCAAGTTGTTATGCAACAAACTGAGAACTCTAAGAACTCATATGCAAAGCCAACTTTAAATGGAATGGGCACAGATATGTCAACACAATAGATTATAAACCTCAAATTGTGTGCTAGAGAAGAACTTTAGGTTTTATTCTTGATTAGTTCTTGAGATTTTCAAGACCTTTAAGACTCCCACTGTCCTCTTGACATATAAGACTCCCTTGTCAAACATCCAAGAGATAGTGCGGATTCTAATCAAGAAAAACACTTTACCCAATTGGCCTAAGTTGGTCTTTGTTTTATCCAAAACATCACAACTTACCAATTTCAAATGTACAAAAGTAGAAAACTTTTACTCTTACATTTGACAAGTGTTTTAAACCTTCTTTAAGACATGTCACTCAAATGACAATCTTGGAGTATGACTCTAAGACTTGTATTGGAACGAAGTATGACTCATCTTCTTGATTTAACCATTTCAACAATTCAAGTTCCTCTTCTTAGTCATAAGAATGCACTAAGATTTCCTTAGAGAACTAATTTTGATATGGTTTCTTAATCATTAAGATGATCACAAAACTGATACTAAAGTACTCTCCCATCTTTTCAGATTTGAGAAACTTTTATCCTTCTGCCTTATTTGATTCTTCTTATCGATCTTTAGTGGTGGACTTAATCAGTGCACAAGAATGTGTACTCGATCCCTAAGTCCTTTACTTGACTCACACATCCATGTGAACAAGTAATTAGTCTTAATTTTCCAAAACTTGAAAGTTCTCATTCATCATGCTATACAACTTGCATGATTCCAAGTTCCGGTCCAATTGAAACTTGGGTGATGAGAATCTTTCCTTATTTGGTAAATTTAGACATTACCACAAATGAAAGAATCAATTTCATATTTCCACTCTTGCTCTTAACGGAATTATATAAGCAACAATTTTCCTCAAATGCCATCGTAAGGATGTTTTAAAATAAATAAAATCAAAAATTTTCTTTTATTTTAAAACTTTGCGGAAAAAAAAACTTATCCTTACAATCCATATGAAAACTTGTTGTTATCTATTCCTAAGCAATATCTCATAACTCCTGAGAAGTAGCTCAAGAATCCGATCTTCAAACTATGCGATGGAAATCCATCTACGCCATCAGATTCAGCATATTCTTTCTTTAAGTTTCTTCACTTTTCTTTCATTCTTAAAACATCACCATGTGACCCAGTCACATCATGTATCAAGAATCTCAGAATAGAAACTTAACATAGTTAGATAGTGGAATTTACCTGAAGTAGAGTCAAACTTATTGACTTTAACATCCTTAGGTAAATTTGGCAGCTTCGCAACCAATGCCCCTTCCTTTGGCAATATAAACATATGGACCCTTTGATAATGGTACACGGGACTATCACAGACTTAGCTTTTCTCTTTACCATTTGGTCAACCGAGTTGACTATAGCCGATCCCTTTCCATTGGGAAGAGAATGCTTTACTGGATATCCAATGTCATCATTGTCAATGTCCATAAAGTTTTAGGAAGTTGATCTTAGCAAATAGATAAGATCATTAAGGGTCTTGTCATAGTCTGTTTCATAGGTGTCCCAAAGGAACTCACTATGTGACTTAGAAAGTGATTGAACCACCAACTTTCTCAAGACTTTGACACCCAACTCTCCCGGCTTGTCAATATGTGACTACATCTCCAAGATGTGATCACACCTAGACCTTGCCTTGCCAATAGGGCTTGAGTGACCTTAACTTTTCAAGAACTTGCGGGTTAGGGAGAATAATTGGAGGAGGAGAAAGAAGTATGATATCCATGGGACATCATCTTCATTAGGAAACCTTGTTTCATGAGATTTGGGAAGATCATAGGTGTCTAAACCAGACATCTTTTTGGAGATATTCAAGATAGTTGATTTAAAGTCCTTAATATGACACCCAATATGAAATATTAAGGCTAGGACCCAACAAACTATTTTATAACTTAGAAGAGGTATGCCGTAATCCAAGCTATAAAATATTTGAAGGTAGGTGAATGTCGATTCACCAATTTCCACCAAGATAAACGAAATGAATTATTAGGTTTTAATTGGTTTTGAAACTCCTAGATCTTTGAGATTCATTGAACTTTTCAAAGGCATGTTTCAATCTCGAGTGTGCCCTTCAGGTTTTGTGACTGGGATGCCGAGGATCACAAAACAAGGTGTGAAGTAACCATGCAAATCACTTGGTACCCTTAATAAATTACCCCTCAATCGATGTGCCGGTTAACCACACACGCTCCATCGATACTATGATAAATATTAAGTCACCCTTTACCTACCTTGTTAAGTCCAAGTTAGTGTGCCGGTTAACCACACACGCTCCACTAACGACTTAGACAAAGTGTAAAGTGTAATTTCATGGGTTAGCACCTTATTCACATTTTTCCTACGTAACTAAGATTGGGTATTATTAAGAGTTTAGTTACTTAGTATTATCATTAATACTTTTAATGAATGAGAATTATAGTCTTGTCAAACCCGTTCGGCTAACGACCCTCCACCGGTCAAGCAAGCGGTGGGTGAGAGTGGACACCCATTAAGTTGCCATTTTATAGGCAACAACCTTATACCCACCTTATAGACCGGCTTCGTGAATGAGGCGTACTAGCGGTAAGACTGACTCTACTCTTATACATATATATATTATTTATAAAGTATAAGGGTTGAATTTTAACTTTTAAAATTCTAAGGGCTAACTTGGAATTAAAGTATTCATAAGTGAAAACTTTACAAATTCCAAAACTTGAGGGCAAGTTTTGAAACTATTCAAAACTAATTAATTCCATAACTTATGTGTTTAAAGTAGTTTTAATCCAAAAACTCTTCAAGTTCCATAACTTGAGGACAAGTTATGGAAGACTTTAAACTAATAAAAGAATTAACTTTTCTTTATTTTATAACTTATGGAATTAATTAAGGTTACACTTTTTTTTATCTTATTTTATTTTATTAAATGAAGAGACTCTTGGTCCTCCATAACTTGAGGACAAGTTATGGAGTCATAAAACCATTTAATTAGAACTAGACTCTTCATTTTTGTAACCTTTGCCAACTTTTATGAGTTTTAAGATTCATAAATGTGACTTATAAGTTACATAAACACATTTTATGAACTTCTTTTAGATTAATTTGGATTAAAACCAACTATCACATAATTTTATTCATTAATCTAAATTCACTCATAAAATAAGGTAACACAAAAAAACTTTTGGTGATCCATAACTTATTCTTAAGTTATGGAATCCTTTAAAACATTAACACCAAATTTTTTGTAACTCCATAAAACTTTGAATCAATTTTTTTTTAAAACCTTTTCATATCCATAACTTATGGAGGTTTCAAAAAAATAAAACTCTTTAGATCAAACTTTTAAAACTAATAAAATAATCATATTATTTTATCTTTTATTAAATTTGACCTAATTCAACTCATAAAGCAAATTATTCAAATTTTACAAATAATTAGTTTTTTCACAAGAACAAGTAATTATCTTAAAATTTGACGAACTTCATGTTTTTTTTCCCTTTTTTTTCCAACTTTGAAAATAAAATATTTGCATCAATATAACAGAAAACAACCCGTGGCTCTGATACCACTGATGGGTTTTGAGCATTCTAACACTTCCTAAGTGTACATGCAACCCTAAATACCTTGGATCTATGTTTTCTCTATTATACATGCAAATAAGAACTTCCAAGGTATTATCCTAATCTAGCATACATAACAATGACTATAGCAAGATAGAATACATACCTCTTTGGTGTAGAATGTCTTCATGAAGCTTGAGTGCCTAGTGCCCCAAGTGTGACACCTCAAATGGAATCACAATCATCAAAACACTTAGAATGACTTGAGAGAATTCTACACTCACCAAAATCGGCTAGCCCTTTCTTCACACACACTAGTGGCCGATTTTTCCTCAATAATAAGATGCTTATATAGTTACACAATTAGGGTAAACTCTTAATTGTCATGGCTTTCCATTTCCTTGGATCCATGGGTACAAATACACCATGGAGCATCCATGGACCATCCTATGGGTTTTAGCCCAACTTGATTATCCATGGAGCATTAGCCCACTATACAAGTATGGATGATTTACACAATCAACCCATATATTTAATTAGTCTTCTTTTGATCACTTAATTAATCCTAGATTAATTCTTGATCAATACTAATTAAATAATCTTATTATTCTTATTATTAATATACTAGAACTTATAATATATTAATAACCATAAGTGTCTTATTTCTCTCATTCAAGTGCATGATGGTATGCAACCCAAATGGACCATGCCGGGTCGGGTCAAGTCTTACCAAATATAGTTATGGACTTAGACATTAATCCAACACTTGAGGGTTCGGTTTGCGCTGAACCAGCTTCGCCTGGGGGCGAAGGACTGGTAGAAGTTCACAACAACACACTATTCTCCAGCAGAGCTTGCTGCGGTGACCTGGGAGAGGTTCACCACCATGTTTCGGGATGAGTACGTTCCCTCAGTAGAACGGGATCGATTGGCACAGGAGTTTTTGACCCTCAAGCAGGGTACGGAGTCTGTGACGGTTATTACCAGGATGTTTCATGAGAGGGCGATGTTCTGCCCTGAGCACGTGTCTACTGAGAAGGCACATATGAGCCGATATTTGAGTATTTTGAGGAGAGATATTCGGGAGTTCGTGGCGAACTCCTCGTACCGAACATTTGCCGAGCTTCAGGCAAATGCCCGGAAGAGGGAGATAGAGCTAGAGACTCAGGTTAGGGAGGAGGCGGAGTCTCAGGGGAGGGATCGGCGACCGACACAGTCCCAACCGGCAGCCAAGCGGGTCAAGCCCGCTGATCCCAGAGCAGGGAGCCAGAAGGTTCGCACTTGTGGAAATTGCGGCAAGGGTCATGATGGAGTTTGTAGAGCTGGATCTTGCTACAAGTGTGGCAAGGAGGGGCATATGGCCAAGGACTGCCCTAAGGGGTTTGCAGTGTGTTTCCACTGCAACCAGACCAGACACCGGAAGGCCGAGTGTCCGCTGCTGCGGGGGTCCGCACAGGGAGCTTCTCAGGGGTCTGCCCCTGCTGCTGTTAGAGTTACTGATAGTCGGCCGATGAAGACCGAGACGCCAAAGGCTCGGGGGAGAGCGTTCTAGTTGACTGCGGAGGAGGTCCGCGCAGCGCCCGATTATGTGGCTGGTATGTATTCTTTCATGTATTTATTTTAATGTTTGAGATTTTGTGCTTATTTTATGTTATGCATAGGTACTTTTCTTGTGAGTTTTGTACCTGCTTTGGTGTTATTTGACTCGGGTGCGAGTCGATCTTTTGTATCGTTGGATTTTAGTCAACACATCAGTATTAGTCGGGAGGCGTTGAGTCGACCTCTGAGAGTCTCCATCGCCGATGAGAGAGCAGTGTATGCCACGGAGGTGATTCGAGGGTGTGTACTCGAGATCTTCGGTGTAGAGTTTCCTATTGATTTGGTACCGATTGCGAAGGGGGACGTCTGTGTCATCTTAGGCATGGATTGGTTGAGCATATTTGGAGCTGTTATCGATTGCGAGCGGCAGTTGGTGACTATTCGAGACCCAAGTGGGGGAGTTCTTACGATGTACGGCGAGGGTACCTGTCCTGATTCAGCGTTTTGTTCGGCTGCTAGAGCGAGGCAGACCCTACAGCAGGGCTGTAGTGGTTTTGTAGCATACGTGGTGGATACGAGAGTTGGTGCAGAGAGGCCGAGTACGGTTGAGGAGGTTCCGATAGTGCGGGAATTCTCGGATGTTTTCCCCGACGAGTTACCGGGTGTGCCTCCCGAGAGGCAGGTTGAGTTTCGCATTGATTTGATTCCGGGGGCAGCTCCTATTGCTAGGGCGCCCTATCGCCTTGCACCTCCAGAGATGCAGGAGTTATCCTCGCAGCTTCAGGAGCTGCTGGGGAAGGGGTTTATTCGTCTGAGTAGCTCGCCGTGGGGAGCACCGATCCTTTTTGTGAAGAAAAAGGATGGTTCGCACCGAATGTGCATAGATTATCGAGAGTTTAACAAGTTAACGGTCAAGAGCCGTTATCCTTTGCCAAGGATCGATGATTTATTCGATCAGCTGCATGGAGCATCATGGTTTTCCAAGATTGATTTGAGATCTGGATATCATCAGATGATGGTGCGCGAGGAGGATATCCAGAAGACTACGTTCAGGACTCGTTATGGGCATTACGAGTTCGTGGTGATGCCATTCGGGCTCACCAATGCACCTGCAACATTCATGGATCTCATGAACAGGGTATGCAGACCGATGCTAGATCGATCAGTGATTGTGTTCATTGACGACATTTTGGTATATTCGAGATCCAGGGAGCAGCATGAGGAGCATTTGCGAGAAATCCTCAGTGTGCTGAGATCGGAGAGGCTTTATGCCAAATTCTCCAAGTGCGATTTTTGGTTACGAGAGGTGCAATTCCTCGGTTATCTCGTTAACCAAAAGGGGATTTTGGTCGATCCGGCCAAGATCGAGGCGATGTTGAGTTGGGAGGTGCCGAAATCTCCTTCCGAGATCAGGAGTTTTCTAGGGTTGGCCGGCTATTATCGGAGGTTCATCAGGGATTTCTCCAAGATTGTTGTTCTTCTCACCAGGTTGACTCGGAATGGTGTGGTGTTCAGCTGGGGCCCAGAGCAGCATGCCTCATTTGAGACTCTTCGCCAGAGATTGTGCGAAGCCCCGGTGTTGGCTCTTCCAGAGGGAATGGAGGACTTCGTGGTGTATTATGACGCATCGATATCTGGGTTGGGCGCGGTGTTGATGCAGAGGGAGCATGTGATCGCGTACGCATCGAGGCAGTTGAAGCCTCACGAGGCAAGGTATCCCACCCACGATCTAGAGTTGGGGGATGTGGTGTTCGCCCTCAAGATTTGGCGCCATTACCTGTATGGGGTTCGGTGTACGATATACACGGACCACAAGAGTTTGAAGTATTTGATGGATCAGCCAAACCTGAACATGCGTCAGAGAAGATGGCTGGATGTAGTAAAGGATTATGATTGTGAGATCCTTTACCACCCGGGCAAGGCTAATCTGGTAGCCGACGCCCTGAGTCATAGGGCAGAGAACGCCCTGATTCGGGATATTTGTATGACATTGACGGTGATGACTCCGGTGTTGGACACCATCAGAGGTGCTCAGGATGAGGTAGTAAGATCGGAGAACCGCAAGAGAGAGCGAGTTATCGGTCAGGTATCAGAGTTCATAACCGATAGTAGAGGGCTTATGACCTTCCAGGGTCGGATTTGGGTACCGTTTGTTGGAGGGACGCGTACCATCTTGATGGAGGAGGCGCATAGATCGAGATTCTCGATCCATCCCGGGGCCACTAAGATGTTTCTGGATCTTAAAAGGGAGTATTGGTGGCCCTGTATGAAGAGAGATGTAGCGTGGTTTGTTGAGAGGTGCCTAACCTGTCGTAGGGTTAAGGCCGAACATCAGAGACCGCATGGTAAGTTGCAACCACTGGAAGTCCTAGAATGGAAATGGGAGCAAATATTCATGGATTTTATCACCAAATTGCCGAGAACGGCGAGGGGTGTCGATGCGATTTGGGTGATAGTAGACCGTTTGACAAAGAGCGCTCACTTTCTCGCCATTAGTGAGAGTTCTTCTGCGGAAAAGTTAGCAGAGGTATATGTGAGAGAGGTGGTATCGCGGCATGGGGTGCCGATCTCGATTGTGTCAGATCGAGATGTACGTTTCACTTCCAGATTTTGGAAGAAATTCCATGAGGAGTTGGGTACGAGGCTGCATTTTAGTACCGCATACCACCCACAAACTGACGGTCAGAGTGAGCGGACGATTCAGACGCTCGAGGACATGCTCCGAGCATGCGTGTTGGATTTTGGTGGAAGTTAGGACACGTATTTGCCCTTAGCAGAGTTCTCCTACAATAACAGCCATCATTCGAGCATTGGTATGTCGCCTTTTTAGCTGTTGTATGGGAGGAGGTGTCGGACTCCCATTTGTTGGGGAGAGGTGGGGCAACGAGTGATGGGTAGCACAGAGATTGCGCTTCAGACGACAGAGCAGATACAGCGGGTCAGGCAGAGATTGTTGACCGCTCAGAGCCGCCATAAGAGTTATGCGGATAGACGATGATCTGAGCTCGAGTTCCAGGTCAGTGATTATGTTCTCTTGAAAGTATCTCCTTGGAAAGGAGTGATTCGATTCAGGAAGAGGGGCAAGCTAGGGCCCCGGTATATTGGGCCGTTCAGAGTGATCGCGAGGGTGGCCAGGGTAGCGTATCGCTTGGAGTTACCTGCATAGTTGGAGTGGATTCATAATACCTTCCACGTGTCTCAGTTGAGGAAGTGTATAGCCGACGAGTCGGCGGTAGTGCCGCTAGAGGACATTCAGGTGGATGCGAGCCTGAACTACGCGGAGAGACCAGTTGCGATTGTGGATCGGAACATCAAGGTTCTGAGGAACAAGGAGGTGCCTCTAGTATAGGTTCAGTGGCAACATCGGAAAGGATCCGAATTGACCTGGGAGCCAGAGCGTGAGATGCAAGAGCAACATCCGGAGCTATTTCAGGGATGAGACTTCGAGGGCGAAGTCAGATTCAAGTGGGGGAGAATTGTAACATCCGGAATTTCAGGTATTATATTTATTCATTTTATTTTGAGTTTTTTGGAAGAACTCGGCGAGTTGGTGCGTAGACTCACCGAGTAGAGACGCGATTTATCACCCGGATTAATGACCGAACTCGACGAGTCGTATTGGTGGACTCGGCGAGTCCATGCTGTTTAATGAAACCCTAATTTCTCGGGTTTGGGGCCTATTTAAAGGGCCTTATGGCCGTCATTTGTGCTCACCAGCCCCCAAAGCGAAACCCTAGTGAGCTTGAGCATTTGGAGTGAGAGAAGGAGCCATTGTTGACCTTGGAGGTCTTGTCTAGCAAGGGAAAAGAAGCAATAGCCAAGAGGAAGCAAGAGGGTTAACTTCCTAAAGATCTGAGGTCCAGAACATCACGTTTGAGGTACTATTTTCAAACCATTTTCTGTTGAGGTGATGTTCATGTTGATTTAGGGCTTATTGAGCCCTTTTGTGACTAGATCTAGTGCTCCCTTGGTCCCTTAAGCGAGTTAGGTTCTGGATCTGGACCCTTGGAGGTCCAGAGTGCCTCTTTGTCCAAGCTTTATATGAGTCTATGGAGGTTTTGGTTTGGGATCTTTGTGTTTGAGGTTAAAACACCATTTATGAGTCAATGGGTGTGATATGAGCGCCAAGACATAAACTTTACATGATAAATAAGCTTGGAAAGACTGGATCTATGAGTTAGTGGAACAGATCTGACCTCAGAAGGTCGTTTGGGGTTGTGCATGGAATGCACTCGTCGAGTCCATTGGCAGACTCGACGAGTTAGAGCGGGTTTTCCGTGTTTTCGAACCAGGGGTTGAGTAACCGAGTTGGGTGAGTGACACGGTGAGTCAGAAGGGATTCAGAGGAATCGGGTCCCCATAGGGACTCGGCGAGTTGGGTTGATCGTTGACCATTGACCAGAGTTGACCGGTGTTGACTTGATAGGGTTAGTCAACCCTAGTTGGGAAAGTGTTAATTAGAGGTGTATTTGTGTTATAGGAGGACTATAGCTTGGGAGATCGAGCACTAGTGATTTTAGGGACTTACGAGTTACCGAGATACGCGAGGTGAGTCTTCTCACTATACTTTACCTGGAGTAGGTAATTAGAGTTATGTGATACAGTGTTGTATGCTATATATGTGTTATGTGTTGCATTGCATTATTCTATGTGATTTATGTTGTGCATGCTACAGAGTTAGAACCAGAAGGTTCACAGAGATAGAGCCTGAGGGTTCATAGAGTTGGGTGCACGGACCCAAAGAGTTATAGCCTCGAGTGGCTAATATGTGTTATATATATATATATATATATATATATATATATATATATATATATATATATATATATATATGGTTTTTTGGGGAACTCACTAAGCTTTGTGCTTACAGTGTTTGGTGTTATTTGTTTCAGGTACTAGTGAGGATCGAGGGAAGGCGCCGGCCTGATCAGTACACACGAGGGATTTTTATGTTATGAGATCTTGGGATTGTTATATACTATGAATTTGAGTTTCAAACAATGATGTTTTTATGAATAATAAATGAATTATGTTTTTATAAAATGCGAAAAATTGTTTTGAAATTTACGGTGTTACATTAATCTTAGACATATGAAAACTAAAGTGAAAACAAGTTATTGATTTTATT
The DNA here is from genome assembly GCF_002870075.4 of Lactuca sativa. Taxonomy (NCBI): domain Eukaryota; kingdom Viridiplantae; phylum Streptophyta; class Magnoliopsida; order Asterales; family Asteraceae; genus Lactuca; species Lactuca sativa. The sequence goes on from NC_056624.2 coordinate 113,985,895, forward strand.
AGTTTTTTAAAAAGTTAAGAAAAGACATCATAAATGGTCCCTGTGGTTATCCAAAATCTGAAGTTTAGTCTTCGTGGTTTAAAAACCTCATAGATGGTCCCTGTGTTTTCAAAACTTTTGATGTTTGGTCCTTTTTGCTAACTCCATCAACTTTGTCCGTTAACTGAAGGGTATTTTCGTCATTTCATAACCACAGGGACCATTTATGATGTTTTCTCGTATTTAAAAAAAAAGAAGAAAAATTAAACATAATTAAATATATAAAAGGTCTCTCTCTCTCTCTCTCTCTCTCTCTCTCTCTCTCTCTCTCTCTCGTTGACCTCAAGAACTAGGGAGATCTTGAAGGATAAGTTTGGCTTTCTGAATTAGTGAAATCTCCCATTCCCATACAGGAAGCTATCGACGCAGGAGCCTTTCCAACCGAAGCAGTGGAATCTTTTCCAAAATTAGATTGGATCGTCACAGGAGGGGTTGACCGACAATCAACCGGAAAAAGATGCCCATCGCCGATATCAATAGATGACGCAACCGGGGGGGAGGATCCCGACACCGGAAAAGCGGACGGCTGGGCATCGCCGCCAACATTCGATGCTAAATTCTTTTTCTTGTAAAACTCCCATCTGTTTTCTTCACGACAAAACCCATATTCGTGAAAAGCAAGGTCAAAGGAGATGAACACAGATACATCGACATCCACCTGGGTCTCATTATCATCTTCAGTAAACTCTTCCATCATTCCATCTTTTTTTAAAAACTACATTACATGTTCTGAATATGGGAGGAGGTCAACAGGAGAACCTTTAAAAGGATTTATGGGATCTTGAACATCCATACTCACGTGATTAGAGGAGGTTTCCATATTATCTTCATTTTCGACTCCTACTAAAATCTCATCAGAAGATGCGACAAAAGAGGCCTCAGTCACCAACACCAGATCGAAAAACCCATCATTCATCTAATATGTTCTGAAGCGCAAAAACACCATATACTCCACCTCTCCTTCCTTTGTTCTTGTTCTGAAACATGCAACTCAAACTGCCATCACCATAGGAGACTGTTGCCTCAAACCTGCAACTACATCGGCATCATGGTGACATCGATTCAGATGGACCAGACGATGATGATCGCTGTTCTTCCTACTTTACAGGGCGTTAATTTGATTTTTTGGGATTTTTTTGGTTTGTTTTTGGGATTATCATCAGGTTTTGTTTTTGGGATATTCATTATGTTTCTAGAACCCTAAGTAATTGATTTCAATAAGCTGAAAAAAGAGATGTTGAAAATTAAAACAAAGATCGTATTTCTTGTGTAATAAATGGTCGAATGTCTTTGTTTTCTAGGGTAAATCAACACCAATCCATTTTTGTAAGAGTAAAAATGCTGGAAATAAGGAGCATATATTCATTCTTGAACCATACATCAAAAGTGGGGAGATTTATGGTGTTGCAGATTTTGGTGCTTGTGTTTATACGAGAGAGAGAGAGAGAGAGAGAGAGAGAGAGAGAGAGAGAGAGAGAGAGAGAGAGAGAGAGAGAGAGAGAGAGAGAGAGAGAGAGAGAGAGAGAGAGAGAGAGAGAGAGACCTTTTATATATTTAACTATGTTTAATTTTTATTTTTTTAAAAAATACGAGAAAACATCATAAATGGTCCCTATGGTTGTGAAATGACGAAAATACCCTTCAAACTTAACGGAATTATCAAAAATAACCAAACATCAAAATTTTTGAAAACACAGAGACCATCTATGAGGTTTTTAAACCTAGAAGACTAAACTTCAGATTTTGGATAACCACATGGATCATTTATGATTTTTTTCAAAAGTTAATAAATAAAAAAGTGTTTGGCAAAAAGAATGACCTTTCACTAGGCTTTCAAAAATAAGATTTTAGTAGGTCAGGATTTGTAATTTTTCAAAACTTCTTACGATTTTCTAGATTGTAAAAATATAATATATAAGTTAAATCAAACACTTTAAAAAAATAACTTAATGATTTTTCCCAACCACAAAAACTAATTCAAATACATTTTAAAAAAACTCAATTCTATCACAACTATAAATTAATAAATCATTTACCTAAAAGTACCTTTTAAATAGTCCCATAGAAAAACATTCATGTAAAATAAAAGAAGGCTATGGATGGATTCCAAGTGCATCTCCATTTTAATGTTGATGCAAAGGCTTAACAATCTTGTACAAAGAACCAAAAACAATTTTTCTTGAATCAAAACATTTTTCAATCTTAAAAGTCACCATTTATCACATATAAAAAGGAAACTGCCAATTCATTTAACGATAATATTGTCACTTATAAGTCTATACAATACAAATCTTCTAAGAGTAAAACAATTGTAGTATCATTTATTTCAAAACCCTCATACCATTCTTTTCCCATTGTTTGTTCATCCACATTTCACAATTCCAGAAATCATTTTTTGCTCCATGGAAAACACCCACAACCCTAAACCATAAATCAACAAACCATCAACAACAAGCCATGAACAAAGATTAAGATTTAGTAATTAACAAAAACAATCTACATAACATACCTTTGAATTCTCGCTACGCTGATTTTGACCATAAAAATCAACATTATCAGTTGACACCATTGGCGACTTCCCTCCTCCATTGTGCCTATCTTCTCGTGCTTTGTTGAATATGTGAGTGTACGCTTCAGCTGATGCAGGATCTTTCTCATCCCACCCACCAAATTTTGGAATTGCAGGGCCATCGTCATCCTGCCAACGTCATCAATGGTGTTTTGTGAAATTTTCATCAGGATTAAAGCAGAGCATGTATTGTTTAAATTAACTTACAGTTTCATCACCACGAGGAACTTGCTTCAATTTGGATCTTCCAGGAGTAGAAGAAGGTGGACCATGGATAGCTTCTGATGAAACTTTTCTTTCCGACATAGGAGAAGAACCAGTGTTACCTTTGTTCCCAGATCTTGCCGGAGTATGTGAGTGCATTGGTGAGTTATCAAAGCTCCGATCAGAACCACCGCCACTCTGTCTGGAAGTCCGTCTAGGGTTTGGAAGAGAATCACTCGACATCTTCATGTTAACTTCTTCCTGGCTTACACGACTCTCCTCTTCTGTTCTTGATGTATTTCGTCTCTCTGGTTCAGACTTTGTTGAATCGCCATGTTTGATGTCAGCTTCTTCTGGAGCCTGAAATGGAAGTTCGTTGTTCGAAGAAGGATCAGGAAATTGTGCTTTCGTTTTACGAGCTTTCTTTGCTTTCTCGAAGTAAGCAGTGTAAGGAACATCTTCTTCGTTTTCCCAGTTCCCAAACTTTGGTACCTGCTGAATTCGAAAAAGGATGTGAAATTCAGAACTAATCAACCACAATAAACAGACAATTAAGTAACCACAATTCGAAAAAAAAGGATGTGAAATTGAGAATGGAGTATGAAAGTATCCAAATCCTCTAAGTAATGCCAAAATGGCAACGATTCAAGTAGTCAATCATGATAAATGTTATTACGAACATGTTGTAAGTTACAAACATCATAAATTTCAAAAATCGATTACTGAATTCGCTAAACTAAACCCTAAATTAGCGAAAACGCGGAACGAAAAACATAGATGATTAGAAATGATTCACGGATTGGAGATGAAATTGGATAAGATAAGAGAAATTTGAACTTACAGCCATGATTGGTGTTTGATTTGACGTATTAGGGAGCGCCTGTATGTTTATGCATTATGCTTCAATGAACTCCATGTATTGTTCACAAATGCGTGAACTCCCACCGCAGAGGTGAAGGGAGAGAGGATGACTGGTTAACCGGCGCCACCGGTCATCTAATTCGTGTAATTTGGTACGACAACGACGACCAATCGTTGACGAAACTGTAGACGACGTTGGAAGTTGAGGGGGTCGCCGACGATTCTGTCAAACTGCCGTCACAATCATAGGGCCACTACCATCCCTTTCGCTTCACCATTCCTTCTTCCTGATGTTACTACCATAAATCCATAATGGACAGTTTCTGTGGATAAATAGTTAAATACCCTTTCGCAATGCTTTAAATAATCTATATCTATATAATCAAATCTTACAAAGGAGATATAAAAAATTAAAAATCAATGATTTCTTATTTTGCCCACATTACTTCATAAGTACGTCTAACCTTTTGCATATTTTCACTATGTGATATAAATAATTTGCTTCTCTTAATATGGCTTTTGAATTATATTATATATTTATTAGTGGTCATTTTATTATAAAAATATATTTTTTTTGGAACCAACGATTTTTAGAATATTTGAACCAAAACCGGTTACAACGATTCTTTAGTGTTTGGAACTGATATAGGAACCGGCGGAACGAGTACATAACCGGGTACATTGTGTTTAAGTTTACATATGACTTTAGAAACTATAAATAAACATACATTATAACTTTTATTACTGACGAGTTATGACTTAGAGCAACCGACTAAAAATGTTTGGTTAATGATGTGGATATGGAGGAGGGGTATTTTTAGGTTTTAAGAATGCAACCGAAACAATAACTTGAAGGAATCAAAAAAAGACAGTTCTTATTCGATAATCAAACAAAAACATGTTTGAATTAAGACTTATTGATTTGAGTTCGAATCAAACTAAAAAACACGTTCTAGAATTGAAAATGGCGAGTAAGCAACTCAAAATAAGATGAATTTCTTTATTCGATAATCAACAAAAACATAAATAAAAAAGGTTCTACTAAGGGCTATTTATAATCTTACAAGCTATAACAAAAAGAAAACTATCAAATAAAAAGCAAAGTGTCTTACAAAGGCTTATTTATAGCTAAAACTAGTATTTGAGTCCGTGTTTTGCTGTGGGTTCTTACGTGTTTTTTTTACGTATTATGAATGTGAATCGATTAAAACAGTATACCATATCACAACTTTTCACATTGTCATACTTAGAGGATAAATAGAAAAGGTACATTATAAATGGTTAATTAAATTGTGTCAGTATATAGTAACTTTTCTCAAATGATTTTTTAAATAGTGTGTGAACCTGTGCATTGCGTCGGAAAAATGGTGCATGATAATGGGTCCAAAAACACTAAAAGTTAAAAAAATAGTTGTTAGATGATTTATCAACTTAATAAGAGTTTAGGGGTTATTTTTGTAAGTTAAATAATTTTTGAATAATTAATAAGAATACGCCGTCATAATTATAATTTGGATTAATTTATTCTCCAACAAAACAAATAATGCTAGAAAATGAGGTGCATGATAGAAGCTTACGTTAGCAAAACCTTTACAACAACTTATGAAGGGGATGAGGCGCAAGATAGAGGTTAAACTTAGTAAAACTCATGCATCATAAGTATCTTCTCTTCCCTTGTATATATATAATAATAAAGAAGGGGATGAAAGAAGTTACATGTACAATATGCATAGAAAACAATACTTTTAGCTGCAGTAACTCTACACACAAAACTTAAGTTACATTTTGTATATATTTATAATAAACCAAACATGCTTCTAGAACCTTCCAGCTTAACCGACATAGAGAACCATGCAAACACCTCGCACACGTAACTCTTCGCATTATGCACTTTCGCATCCAATACCCAATACTAGGCATTCACAATCATCCTTCCAAACTTTTCATTTGCAACTCATCTTTCGGGTTTCGCGTCCACTCACTAGGGACTGCGATGGCTTGCGATCATTCGCATCCATTCACAACCGGTCATAACCAACATCCGACTTTGACTGCAAAAGGTTGTGATTCGTATTCGCATCATCCCCCCCTAAAAGGAATTGTCCTCAATTCTGTTAGTCAATCATCATCAAGATAAGGGGAAATGTCTCCAACGTTGAATGTGGCGTTGACTCCATATGCACTTGGAAGTTCAACTTTGTAGGCATTATCATTAACTCATCCCACCACTTTGTAAGGACCTTCAGCTCTCGGCATCAACTTATTCTTTCTTTTACTTGGAAAAGTTTCCTTCCTCAAGTGTACCCACACTAAGTCTCCATTAACAAATATTCAATGCCTTTTGTTTGTATTTGACTTATGCTTATAAGATGCATTCACAACTTCAATGCGATTATGAATTTGTTCATGCAACTTCATCATCAACTTAACTTTGCTTTAGCATCCTTATGAACTAATTCTTCCTTTGGCAACAAAATTAGATCTAAGAGAAGTTATGAATTAACACCGTAGACAATCTCGAATGGATAAGGCCCAATAGCGAACGCAGGAGAGCGACTATAAGCTAATTCAACATGTGCGAGCTTAAAGTCCCAATCCTTTTGAGTTTTACTCACCAACGCTCACAACAACCTTTCCAAAGTTCGGTTCATAACTTCCATCTACCCATCGGTATGTGGGTGATGTGAAGTACTGAGTAGTAGCTTCGTTCCAAACTTTCTCCATAACGTGTTCCAAAAATAACTTAGGAACATAGAATCTTGGTTCGCAACAATAGTTTTTGAAATCCCATGCAGATGAACGATCTCCTTAAAATACAAATTAGCCACATTACTAGCACCATTAGTTTTGTTGCAAGCAAAAAAAATGAGCCGTCTTGGAAAAATGATCCAGCATCACTATAATTGCATCATTACCCCTTTGAGTATGAGGCAAAGCAACAATGAAATCCATAGATACATCTTCCTAAGGATGATTAGGAACCGAAAATCGAGAGTACAACCCCTGCTTGAACGAACTTTTGGCCATTTGACATGTTATACATTTGTTCACAATGTTGGTCAAGTCCCCTAACATCTTCGACCAATAAAAATGCTCCTTTAGTATCTCCAAAGTCTTAGTAACTCTGAAGTTCCCAACCATCCTTCCACCATGAGCCTTTCACACCACCAACTTACGAATCGCATGCTTTGGAACGCAAAGTCGATTTCCTTTGAAGAGAAAGCCTTCTTGTAATAAGGACTCACCATTAGGTCCACTTATATATTTCACAAACAAATCTCCAGAATCTTTTTCATTTTCATAGTAGCTCTTCAAAGTCTTGAACCCCAACAATCAAGCATCTAAAGCTACTAACAAGGAATACCACCTCGACAATGCATCAGCCACTACGTTGCTTTTTCTATCTTAATATTTGGAAGAAAAGTGAAAATATTACAAAAATTCCACCCACTTGGCATGTGTACTCAACCTCTGTTGACCATTAATTTACTTCAACAATTCATGATCCGTGTGCAAAGGAAAATGATTTGCACGTATGAAATGACTCCAATGATCCAATGCATAAAACACCTTGTCATACATATAATAATTCAATTGAGAACCTCCAACTTTTAATGAAAATAAGCAATATGACATTTACCTTGAATGAGAACAACTCCAATTCCCAATTCCACTCGCATCATACTCTACCTCGAATGGTTGTGACAAGTCAGGAAGAGTTAAGACCGGAGCAGCATACAATAACTCCTTAACATTTGCAAATGCCTTCCGAGTGTCCTCCCTCCATGAAAAAACTCATTTCTTCAAACAACTAGTTATCGGACTCATAATGGTGCCAAATTTGCAAATGAACCTCCTATAAAACGAAGCAAGACCATGAAATGATCGAACTTCCAAAATAATAGTAGGAGTAGGCCATGCCTTAATTGCCTCAATCTTGGATTAATCCACTAAAACGTCATCTTTAGAAATGACATATCCTAAGAAAATCACTTTCTCCACCAAGAACGATCATTTTTCTTCTTCCCATAAAGTTTTTTGTGTTGTAAGAGTCTTGAACACTTTTCTTAAATGCACCATATGATCTTCTTTGCTTTTGTTACATACCAAGATATCATCAAGGTATAGAACCATGAATCTCCCAATAATATACTTAAATACCTCGTTCATCAATCGCATGAAAGTACTAGGCGCATTTGTAAGACCAAATGGAATCACAATCCATTCATATATCTCGCATTTGGCCTTAAAGTTTGTCTTACATTCATCACCTTCTCTCATGCAAATCTGATGATACTCACTTTGCAAGTCAATCTCCGAAAACACCACTGACCGATGCAATTTTTCCAACATGTCGTCAAGTCTAGGAATGGGAAACCTATACTTGATCATTATATTGTACACTGCTTGGCTATCTACACAAATACGGTAAGTTCCATCCTTCATAGACATGAGTAGGACCAGAAGAGCATATCAACTAAGGCTTTCATGAACATAGCCTTTGCTCATCAACTCATTAATTTGTTTTTGCAACTCCTTCATTTCCCCATATTGAAATGATAGGCCGCCTTGTTTGGTAAAGAAGCACCTGGAAAAAGATCAATTTGATGTTCAATACTACAGATTAGGGGTAAACCCGGTGATAAGTCAGTTGGGAACACATCACGAAAATCCATGAGTAATTATGGACCTCCCTTGGATCTTCATTCTCAGTCTCCACCTTTGGGTCTTCTTTCGCAACAAGGATATAAATCTCCTATCCTTGGTTGAGAACCTATTCCACCTCCTTTTCACTAGCCAACATAGTGAGGCTTGGCTTCTTGTTGTTCATCGATTGCACTTCTGTTGAGGACATGGGTGACAACATGATTTTTTTCCCATTGTGTTTCAGTTCATACTCATTACTCTTTCTCTTATGCACCACATCATTATCAAATTTCCAAGCACGTCCCTATCGAATATGGCAAGAATCCATCATAATCGCATCACATAAAATCTCATCCTTGTTCATACTCGTTACTCCTTCCCTTATGCACCACATCTCGTTACTCCTTCGCTTATGCACCACATATTTATTCGATAATCAACAAAAACATCAATAAAAAGGGTACAAATAAGAGCTATTTATATCCTTACAAACTATAACAAAAAGAAAACTTTAAAATAAAAAGGAAATTATCAAATAAAAAGGAAAATGCCTTACAAAGATTTATTCATAGCTAAAATAAACCAAAGACACCTCTAGAACCTTCCAGTTTAACCTAGATAGAGAACCAAGCAAACACCTCCCACACATGATTCTTTGCATTCTGCACTTTTGCATTCAATAGCCAATACTAGCTGTTCGCAGTCATCTTTCCAAACCTTGCATTCACAACTCATCTTCTAGATTTCACATCCACTCGCTTGGGAGTATGATAGGTTGCGATCGTTCGCATCCATTCACACCTGGTCATAACCAACATTCGGCTTTGATTGTGAAAGGTTGTGATTCACATTCTCATCCAACAACCAAAACTAAGCGTTCGCAATTAACATCATTCTGGGTTTCACATCCACCTCGTTTGCATCCATTCTCTAGCTATTGAGATGGGTTCCAATCGTCCACACCAATTCGAATCCATTCACAACAATCAACTATACTAGAACTTCAAAAGTAGCATTACGTGTTCATATCATCCCCTCCCATTTTGAAATGATACGTCCTCAATTCAGCAATGCCATCATCATCAAGATAAAGGAAAAAATCTTCGACATTAAACGTAGCATGGACTCCATATTCTCCTGGAAGTTCAACTTTGTAAGCATTATCATTAACTCTTCCCACCACTTTATAAGGAACTTCAACTCTTGTCATCAACTTATTCTTCCTTTTTCCTTGGAAAATATTCTTTTCTCAAATGTACCCACACTAAGTCTCCATCAACAAATACATGGGGGCTTCTTATTATTATTGGAATTCTGCTTATAAGTTGCATTCACAGATTCAATGTGACTATGAACTTATTGGTGTAACTTTATTATCGACTTTAATTTTTCTTCAGCATCCTTGTGAACCAACTCTTCCTTTGGCAATAAGATTAGATCCAGTGCAAGGTATGGACTAACACCATAAACAACTTCAAATAGAGAATGACCAGTAGCGAAAGAATGAGAATGATTGTAGGCAAACTTAACATTCCAATCCTTTTGTGTCTTCCTTACCAACCCTCGCAACAACGTCCCCGAGATTCTATTCATAATCTCCATTTATTCATCTATCTGCGGGTGATGCAAAGTACTGAACAATAGTTTTGTACCCACCTTTCTCCATAACATATTCCAAAATAGATCAAAAACTTAGAGTCTTGATTCAAAATAATGGTTTTGGAATTCCATGAAGTAACATAATTTCCTTAAAATATAAATCAACAATATTGCTAGCATCTCTGCCTTGTGACAAGCCATAAAGTGAGCCATTTTGGAAAAATAGTCCACCGCCACTATGGTAGCATCCTTACCCCTTTAAGTATGACATAGAGCTACAATGAAATCCATGGATAAATATTCCCAATGATGAACAGGAACCGATAACGGCGAGTAAAAACCAGGCTTAAACGAACTTTTGGCCAATTGACACGTCACACATGTGTTCACAATGTTAGTTATGTCTCTTAACATTTTAGGCCAAAAGAAATTCTCCATTCACACCTCCAAAGTCTTAGCAATTATGAAATGCCCAACCAGTCCTCCTCCATGAGCCTCTCGAACCAACAACTCATGAATTGTATGCTTCAAAGCAGAAAGTCAACTTCCTTTGAAGAGAAAGCCATCTTGCATTACAAGTTCACCATCTGGACTACCTGAACATTTCACAAATAAATCTACAATATCCAGGTTAGTTTCATAATAACCCCTCAAGGTCTCGAATCCTAGCAAACGAGCTTCCAAAGTTGCTAGAAAAGTATATCACCCTGAGAAAGCATCAACTACCATGTTGCTCTTTCCATCCTTATACTTAGAAGAAAAGTGAAAAGATTAGAAGAACTCCACCCACTTGGCATGTCTTGTCTTCAACTTCTTCCTCCCATTGATATATTTCAAAGATTCATGATATGAGTGCAAAATAAAATGATTTGTACACAAGTAATCACATAAAATTCCTTGTGATACGTGCAATAATTCAAACGAGCACCTCCTAACTTCTTGGAAAAATAAGTAGTACGGTGTTTTTCATGAATCAAAACAACTCCAATGTGAAAGCCACTTGCATTGCACTCCACCTCAAATAGTTGCGAAAAGTTGGGAAGAGCCAAAACAGGAGTAACACATAATAATTCCATGACCTTCATAAAAGGCCTTTTGAGCATCTTCTCCCCATGTGAAATCTCCCTTCTTCAAATAACTTGTGATTAGACTCGTAATGGTACTGAAATCGCAAATAAACATGTTATAAAATGAAGCAAGACCATGGAACAATCTAACTTCCAAAACATTAGTAAGAGTAGGCCATAAATTAATTGCCTTAATCTTGGACTATTCTGCCGATACACCATCTTTAGAAAAGACATAACCCAAAAGTATCACTTTCTCCACCAGAAATGGACATTTCTCTTGCTTCCTATAGATTTTTATGCTCTAAGGGTCTCGAATACTTTTTTTTAAATGCACCAAATGATCCTCCCTAATTTTTCTATATATCAAAATGTTATCATGGTATACGACTACGTACCTACCCAAAAAAGATTTCAACACCTCATTCATTATTCTAATAAAATTACTAGGTGCATTCGTAAGATCAAATGGCATCACAGTCCATTCATACAACCCATGATTAGTCTTAAAGGCTATCTTCCACTCATCACCTTTACACATGCGAATCTGATGATACCCACTCCGCAAGTCAATTTTAAAAAATACCACTGAAACATGTAATTCATTTAACATGTCATCAAGTGTAGGAATGGGAAACATATACTTGATGGTTATATTGTTCACAACTCTACTATCTATATACATTTTCCATGTCTAATCCTTCTTGGGTACGAGTAGAACAGGAACAACACATGGACTAAGGCTCTCACGAACATACCCTTGCTCATCCACTCGTCAATTTACCTCTGCAACTCCTTGGTTTCCTCTAGATCGTAATAGTAAGTAGCCTTGTAAGCAAAAGATGCATCTGAAACAAGATCAATCAAATGTTCAATACCCCGAATTAGGGGAAATCCTGGTGGTAATTCAGTTGGGAACACATCTCAATACTCCATGAGCAAATTTGCAATCAGACCTTCTTCTTGCACCTTCTCCTCCACCTTTGGGTCTTCTTTTTTAGCAAGCACGTAAATTTCATCTCCTTGGTTGAGTACCTACTCCACTTCCGTTTTGCTAACCAACATAGTGAGATTGGCCTTTGACCAGCTTGTTATTCATCAATCACACTTCTATTGAATACATGGGTGATAACATAATTTTTTCCATTGTGTTTTAGTTCGTACTCATTACTCCTTTCCACATGCATCACATCCTTATTAAACTGTAAATATTGCTCTTGATCATTCCGATTGGGTGCAAGTTATGCTGGAAGAGCTTAATGAGTTTGAGCATAACACAATATCGAGATTGATTCCAACTCCGAAGGATGCATCTATGCTAGGATTGAAATGGGTATTCCAAAATAAGCTTGAAAAAAAGGCAATGTGATTCGGAACAAGGCACGACTAGTTGTAATGTAACACCGTAAATTTCAAAACAATTTTTCTTTTGAAAAACGTATAATTCTCAATACATATTTCACAAAACGTCATCTATTAAAATCACAAAACATAGCTCCATGTTTAATAAAATGGTAATCAAGGATCCTCCTAACTCTTTCTCTGGTGTGTACAATCCAGCCGGTGCCGTCCCGCGATCCTGAGAAGAAAACCTGAAACACATAACACATAACACATAACACGGTAAGCACGAAGCTTAGTGAGTTCCCCAAAATACCACATATAACATATATTAGCCACTCGAGGCTCTAATTCTGTGGACCCTCTGGTTCTAACTCTGTGAACCTTCTGGTTCTAACTCTGTAAACTCTAAAACATACACAGCATAAATCACATAGAAATAATGTAGTTCATCACAATCACATAAATAGCATACAAGATACTCTGTCATATAACTCTAATTACCACTCTAGGTAAAGTATAGTGAGAAGACTCACCTCGGATGAAGAACAACTCCTATAATCACTGTTGTTATGCACCGGACTCTAACTCTGTTCCAAACCCACAATAAATCTCAGTTAGGAGCTAAGTCCAACCTCTCACTTATTGGGTCTAAAGATAGACCACCTAACAGCCCATTAATGCCCTAAGCCTATTGGGTACACCAAAGCCCAATAATAAATGGGCCCTCACACGGCCCAATTCCCAACCAAAAAGGCAAGTCCAAACCAAAGGCCCAAAGCATATACATACACTTCTCTAGTCCAAGACTCTATTACATGAAGTTCAAACACTCAAGGCCCAAAATGTAACTCAAAAGCCCATAGAAGGAGTTACGCGGGGCGTACCTCCTTGGTAGGCTCAGCGTACTCAAGCATGCCTGGAACTGATAGGGACCTCAACCTATTATGTTGCACGTTCTGATACTTACGCCCAACGTAAGTCCCAGACTTATCTTTTCTCTATTTTTGATCTAAATAGGTTAAGACATGGGCTCATATCACAGATCTAGGCTCTCTACTACCTCTTAAGCCATAAAGTCGGAACCTTTAAGATTTTGCATGGCAATAAAGACCACCAACCTCTCCAAACTCTTAACCTCTTTCCTCATTAAGTCCTTTACTCAAGTTTGCCTTAATATTAACAACCAAGACTGGATTTTTATGATCTTACAACTTATAATACACTGAAATAAGGCAGATTCTAGCTTATGGAGGCCATTTGCTCATAAAGCCTCCATCTTGGGACCAAAAACCCTAAAAGTTGGTCCATCAAGCACAACACAAACATGATAAGGAAAGATCTGAGCTTTTTACCTCTAGAAGAAGCTCCACCCTCTGAAGAACTCAGATCCAAACTTGTACTCCATCTTCTAGCCTCCACAAAGACCTCCTCTTCTTCTTCTCCATCACACAAGCCTCTTTCTAGCTCAAAACACGCACACATCACTTTGGAACGATGAAGATGCTCTCTTAGGGTTTCTCTCTGTGAAATGGTGAATGAGGACAAGGCCATAGCATCCCTTTTATATTGCACAAGTCTCATTTAGGGTTTTGCATCTGGGCCGACTATGCCCAGCGTAACTTTGGTAAGCCCAGCGTACCTAGCAGCGTCCGCCTCCAAAACCATCCCACGAGTATGCGTAGCGTACCCCTTAGTACGCCCAGTGTACTCGCCTGCCACACTCTTCTTTTATGGACTAAACTTGACAACTTGGAGAAGAATAAGGTTTAAATAGATACACCCAAATTCCCGGATGTTACAATTCTCCCCCACTTGAATTAGATTTCGCCCTCAAAATCGCTCCTTACCAAACATAAATCGAACCCAACTACCCGAGATGCACTACCGTAGGTCCTTAAACCATACAACAATCACTTCCACAGATACTCGATCTCACCAGGGTCTCTTGACCCGAAAGGGCAGACTCAACTGCCGTTGCGGTACTCAATCTCAATCTTCAGAGTTTGAAAACTCTTACGGTCTATCTCCTTGCCAGATCACACTCGAAACATCATCCTGTTAACCGCCCACCGACTAACAGACTCTAAGATCACTCTTCCAATCCTGATTCCCTGCTCGATCCCGATCGCAATTTCGGAGGGACAGAAAGATCATAGTCTCCCCCTTGCTCCAGGACCTACCGCAAGCACCAACATCAAGATTCATCAAAGGGGATAAACCCAAAACTCTAATCTTGGACACCAGAAAATGATCATGCTCGCCTGGGAATATTCTCTGACTCTTATAAACCCAATAGACGAATCTCATGCTCACCCATCCCATAACCAAAAATGTTTCACCGATTCCCATCTTATAACAACTGTCTCAACTCTAAGTGACGCACAAGTCATGTAGTTCGCTTTCCCTCAAGCGAACACTACACTCTAATGAAGATCGGATCACTCCTGAACTCTGTCGATTACTACGCAATAGTTTCGTGCATCCCGCTACACCTCCTGAACCAAGGCCCTGACCTACTCAGGTCTAAGACATCAGATGACGAACAATACCCCTCACATGGAACCCACCTCTGATTCCAGAATCTCATCTTGTCTATCCAACACACCACCCAGACTCAACTCAACTCGAGAGTTTGGTCTAACCCGAAGTTGGAACCACTCGTCCCAAAGACCCACTCAACTCATGACTTGTGACCCACAACCCATGCATACTTCACTTGTCCAAATCCTCCGGATTGTGATGTCCACAACTTACTCAGAATATAATGATTCCCGATCATTGAGGAGACCCCGGTCTCGCCCCTGGTCCAACCACCAGGCTCCCAAAAACTCATAAATTAGGGCTACTCAAGCCTAGAACTCTTCTGTGTCATGCTCTGATCAAGAGTGCTTCATCATAACAACCTCTTGCTAACTAATGTGTACTACGGCTCCCCATAGCATCACAACACCCTCTTCCTGACTAGTGAGTACTACGGCTCCCCGTAGCATCACAACACCCTCTCTCTGACTAGTGAGTACTACGACTCCCCGTAGCATCACAACACCCTCTTCTGACTAGTGAGTACTATGGCTCCCCGTAGCATCACAAACACCCTCTTCTGACTAGTGAGTACTACGGCTCCCCGTAGCATCACAACACCCTCTCTCTGCCTAGTGAGTACTACGGCTCCCCGTAGCATCACAAAACCATCTTCTGACTAGTGAGTATTACAACTCCCCGTAGCATCACAACACCCTCTTCTATTTGGTGAATATCATGGCTTACCGCAGTATTGCCACACCTTCTTGCTATCTGGTGGATACTACAGCTCCCTGTAGTTTCACCACACCCCTTTGCACTAACTCATTAACATCAGCTCTTCGCAGTCTCACCCCACTAACTCTTACCACTTCACAATTTCATCCTCAGATCAACGCCACACTGCGATCATAACTCATGCTCTGCGGACCATCCATAGATAGGCACACGCAGCTACCCGAATTATGCACCACTAACTGACGACCATCGTCATAACAAAACGCCTTTCCTTGCTACCATCCATTGCCTTAGATAATCCACTTTTCGTCTCAACTCACGACCCCGAAATTATCCGAAATCCAAGACATTAAACTCGGATACCTCGATATACCACCCTAGAACCTCATAATGTCTCGCCTCAGCCACTGATCTTCCTGATATGCAACCCGAAATTCGGAATATTTCAAATTCTTACTTTGAAATATGGAGGGATCGTCAACGACCCAAAACATATTGATGGCAATCTGAAACTTCTTCCTATTTTGCTCATACCCATGCCAGAATAATCATAATGACTTTGAAATTGGTTGACTAATCAACTCCTGCCCTTCCCAAACTACATAGCAGCCCAACATTGAACCAACATTCCTCAACCAACGAACTACCCTACGAGCCAACCACCTTGATTTCATCATTATAACATCAAATAATTCCTATCCACCACAAGGTCTCCGACCAACGATCACTTGCCGTGGAGCCATTCAACCTTAACCAAACATATTCCTCATGCATTTTCTCGCTCTGTACCTCACTTCAAACACCAATAACCCTGATCACATGAATCCACATCGCGGGTCTCTATATCCAGATCTCTAATCGATCTCGAACAGATCTCTGATCCTCTCAACCAAATACCCGGTCCTCCCCCACTTAGGGTTCGAACCATCACCAATTGGTGCACCAACACTCTATCCCTCGGACTGTCTCCACCAGCAACATTGCACCCAATCCAGCAAGGTGCTATGCAACGCTCGATGATCTCCTTGACAGAGATCAAACAACTCCAAACACCCAAATCTCATAGTAAATCCTCAGAACATACCATCATGACCGCCTCTAGTCATTCATAATCTCACATCATACCCTCACCGAACCTCCCAAATGTCCAGTATTAACCATGACTCCCAATCTGGAAATAATGAACTATCATACTCCTCATCCTCGACTCCTCGTCCCACGCTCCGACACATCCCTTATCATAAGAGCAGAAACCACATTTCCATTCTCTATACACATCAAAGACAATAAGAGTCACCAACCTGATATACTCCTCTTGATCGTCCAACGCTGCAGCTATCACATGTGCTACTATACTCCAATAGGGTGTATCTTGGTCCTTGACCATCCCAGCCCCCACTGACAACCTGCTCAAGCTATGTCATTCCCTCGCGACAGACCTACTTCCAGATACTCTGATTGAAGATCACCATCAGTGCGATCCCACAAGGCTCACCCCCAACTCAGAAACCGAAATCTCAACACCTTATCACATTTCCCTCTGGAAACGGAAATAACACCACTCGGGTCACAGAAGGTGACACCTCTACTATCGGCCGGTTACCCAGCTCAGACCGTATTCTTTCATAACGCACCGACCCTACTCATCTCTGAGTCTTGCGACTCTATTGGCATATCACCAAAAATCCCTTGGAGCTAACTCGATTTCCCTGTCAAGGGATGCTCCATTAAAACTCGTTCATCCTGGCCTCCTGGCCCATATTCTATCTCATCCAATCATATATTAACCCAAACACGACAGGATAACTGGAAAAGCACAAACACCATCCGCTATGAAGCATGGTACTCGAACCATGACATCACTTTCGCTCTGCTACCGATCATGGTACCCAAAACATGACATTAGCTCTCGATCTGCTACTGATCATGGTACTCGAACCATGACATCACCTTTCGATCTGCTACTGATCATGGTACTTGAACCATGACATCACCTCACGATCTGCTACTGATCATGGTACTCGAAACATGACTCGAAACATGACATCACCTCTCGATCTGCTACTGATCATGGTACTCAAACCATGACGTCACCTCTCGATCTGCTACTGATCATGTTACTCAAACCATGACGTCACCTATCGATCTGCTACTGATCATGGTTCTCAAACCATGACGTCACCTCTCGATCTGCTACTGATCATGGTACTTGAACCATGACATCACCTCTCGATCTGCTACTTAGAACCTCTGGAATACTCCCTGCATCGAGTATGGGTCATCTGCTTTCAGTAGTACGGGCCCATACTACTTGCCACATCTACCCATTCTCTCTACACGGACCATCCCAGATTCCCTAAGTAGCTGCTCAACCTTCTCTTCACCAATCTCAACACACGTGCTTGCTCCCCAGCAAAATGCTCTACTCTGTTAGCGTACTCACCTGATTAAGGCCACTTCCTAGGCTCTTCCTAGGTTCTCACATTTCTCCGCCATCAGCTGCTGAGAAACTCCTTATGATGTCAGTCATCTACCTCCTGAATATCGTCACATTCACTTGGTAGCTGTCTCCCATCATCGAAAGTTCCACACAACATGAAGCAAGCAGCATTCGGGCGTCGAATATACACATATAACCCGCTCTAGGTGATAACTCCCTAGCTCTACTCGTACCTAAAAGATATCACCGAACTCTGCAACTCTACCCCCGCGGGTATCTGGCTACTCTCTCGGTAGGCTCCACCAATGCTCATCTTGGTAGCTCTCCTAGATAACTCCTCTACTCAAATCCCTCTCTACAAGGATTCCCATTGGATACTCTTACTCAACACATACAAGAAAGCGCATCACAGATAACAACTCCTAGGCTAAGGCATCACAAATCAAGCCACTCTAGTCCTAATATATGAAATACCTAGCCTATCTCTAGCATGCATAATATCTCATAAAACATAAGGTAAGGGTATTTTGGGAAATCATCGTTCAGGATCTGGCTAATTGTACACACTGCTCTTTCTCGTTTTCTCTTAGAAACTCTTGCTCATTTTAGAAAAATCATTTATTTTGAAAATTTTCCTCCATTCCTCAGTTTGAGTCCAGATATACCCGAAGGTGCATCCGAATCCCTAAAACCAAGGCTCTGATACCAAGTTGTAACACCGTAAATTTCAAAACAATTTTTCTTTTGAAAACGTATAATTTTGAATACATATTTCACAAAACGTCATCTATTAAAATCACAAAACATAGCTCCATGTTTAATAAAATGGTAATCCAGGATCCTTCTAACTTTTTCTCTGGTGTGTACAATCAAGCCGGTGCCGTCCCGCGATCCCGAGAAGAAAACCTGAAACACATAACACATAACACGGTAAGCACGGAGTTTAGTGAGTTCCCCAAAATACCACATATAACACATATTAGCCGCTCGAGGCTATAACTCTATGGACCCTCTGGTCCTAACTCTGTGAACCTTCCGGTTCTAACTCTGTACACTCTGAAACATACACAACATAAATCACATAGAAATAATGCAGTGTATCACAATCACATAAATAGCATACAAGATACTCTTTCATATAACTCTAATTACCACTTTAGTTAAAGTATAGTGAGAAGACTCACCTCGGATGAAGAACAACTCCTATAATCACTGCTGCTATGCACCAGACACTAACTCTGTGCCAAACCTACAATAAATCTCAATTAGGAGCTAAGTCCAACCTCTCGCTTATTGGGTCTAAAGATAGACCACCTAACAGCCCATTAATGTCCTAATCCCATTGGGCCCACCAAAGCCTAATAATAAATGGGCCCTCATATGACCCAATTTCCAACCAAAAAGGCAAGTCCAAACTTAAGGCCCCAAGCACATACATACACTTCTCTAGTCCAAGACTCTATTACATGAAGTCCAAACTCCCGACCCAAAACGTAACTCAAAAGCCCACAGAAGGAGTTACGCGGGGCGTACCTCCTAGGTACGCTCAGCTTACTCAAGCGCGCCTGGAACTGATCGGGGACCTTAACCTATTACGTCGCACGTTCTGAGACTTACGCCCAACGTAAGTCCCAAACTTATCTTTTCTCTATTTTTGGTCTGAATAGGTTAAGACATGGGCTCATATCACAAATCTAGGCTCTCTACTGCCTCTTAAGCCATAAAGTCGGAACCTTTAAGATTTTGCATGGCTATAAAGACCACCAACCTCTCCAAACTCTTAACCTCTTTCCTCATTAAGTCCTTTACTCAAGCTTGCCTTAATATTAACAACCAAGACTGGATTTTTATGATCTTACAACTTATAATACACTGAAATAAGGCAGATTCTAGCTTATGGAGGCCATTTGCTCATAAAGCCTCCATCTTGGGACCAAAAACCCTAAAAGTTAGTCCATCAAGCACTACACAAACATTTTAAGGAAAGCTCTGAGCTTTTTACCTCTAGAAGAAGCTCCACCCTCTAATGAACTCAGATCCAAACTTGTACTCCATCTTCTAGCCTCCACAAAGACCTCTTCTTCTTCTTCTCCATCACACAAGGCTCTTTCTAGCTCAAAACGCGCACACATCACTTTGGAACGATGAAGATGCTCTCTTAGGGTTTCTCTCTGTGAAATGGTGGCTGAGGATAAGGCCATAGCATCCCTTTTATATTGCACAAGTCTCATTTAGGGTTTTGCATCTGGGCCGACTATGCCCAGCGTAACTTTGGTAAGCCCAACGTACCTAGCAGCGTCCGCCTCCAAAACCATCCCACGAGTACGCGTAGCGTACCCCTTAGTACGCCCAGTGTACTCGCCTGCCACACTCTTCTTTTATGGACTAAACTTGACAACTTGGAGAAAAAGAAGGTTTAAATAGATACACCCAAATTCCCGGATGTTACATGTAAAGGGATACTACCATGAGGAAGGCATAGACTATGAGGAGGCATTCACACTTGTTACAAGGCTAGAATATGTTAGGATTTTCCTCACCTATGTTGTTCATAAAAATTTCGAAGTCTATCAAATGGGCGTGAAATGTTCATTTTTGAATAATGAATTAGAGGAAACAGTCTATGTGGAACAGCTACTAGGTTTCGTAAATGAAAAATATCCAAATCATTGCTATATTTTGGATAAGTTTGTGTATAGTCTAAAGCAAGCACCTCGTGCATGGTATGAAACCCTAACTCGATTCTTGAAAGAATCCAAATTTAAACAAGGGTCGGTCAACCCAACCTTCTTTCACAAGAAAGATGGTGACCATTTAATGATCGTCCAAATTTATGTTGATGATATCATTTTCGGATCCACTAATCCTAGATTAACAGCTAAATTCTAAAAATTGATGGAAACTAACCTTGAGATGAGCTCAATGGGTCCTATTAACTTTTTCCTTGGTTTAAATATTAGACAAAGTTCGGAGGGTATATTCATCTACCAGGAGGCTTACATGAAGACATTACTTGCGAAATTTGGAATGGTGGGAGATTCTAGGGTCAAGGTTCCAATGACATTCAGAACGAAGCTTACACCATCCTTGGACAAGCCAACATCTGATATGACTCTTTATCGACAAATGATTGGATCTTTAATGTATCTAACATCTAGTTGTCCAATTATAATGTTTGTTGTTTGCTATTATGCCAGGTTTCAGGTGAATCCACGTGAACCACATATGACTGCAGTGAAGAGTATTCTTCATTACCTGAAAAGAACCACATCTCTCGGAATCTGGTACCCTTCTAACTCCGGATTCTTCGTACAAGTGTATTCTGATGTTGATCTTGGTAGATGCGGTCTTGATCGTAAAAGTACAACCGGAGGATGTCAGTTTCTGGATGGCAAACTAGTTAGTCGGCAATCTAAGAAACAAACATGTGTCTCCTTATACACTGTTAAAGCTAAGTATATCGCTACTGCATCATGTACTTCACAAGTTGTTTGGATTCAAAGTCAGCTTAGAGATTACGGGATCAATATGAAGAGGATTCCATTATACTGTGCAATTGATTTGTCATAATCCAGTGTAACACTCGAAGACAAAACATATTTCACTGAGATTTCATTTCATCAAGGATCATGTTGAGGATGGAAACGTTGAAGTACATTTTGTAAGATCATCTAATCAACCGTCTGATATCGTCACAAAGGCCTTACCAGAAACAACGCTCAATCGTATTTTACAAGGTCTCAGAATGAAAGAAGTTGATTCAGTTCCAGAATATCTTTCTTAATCAGAAGATACTGTTCACGTTCCGAGCATTCAGAATGATTCGGAACGTACTGTTCATCTGGGATTCGAAATGCCTATGTGTACTTTGTATAATATCTGTCTTCCGATTGACTTCGAGCATTCGGAACGATTCGGAAATCACTGTTCATTTATGCTTCATAATTTATTTTTCTTAATATTTTCATTTTATTTTTAGAAAATTTAAAATCAAAAATCTTTTCTTTATTTTCTGTTCTTTTTAGGAAAATCCAAAAATCACAAAAACAATTTTTTTTCTTTCTGTTTTTCTTTTATTTTCAGAAAACAAAAAACTTACAAAAATATTTTATTTATGTTTTAGATAATTCAAAAAATTCCAAAAATATTTTTCTTTCTTTTTATTTTTATGTGTGTTATTTCCAGAATACGTTCTTACCTTAGGTACAAATTGTTGTTACCTGAATTCAGAATGATAGGACATGTATATAATTCCAAATCTATGTACTAGCTAACTGTCCCTAGAAGTATGTTGTTGCATGTTGACCTAAGCCTCTGAGACTCTATGTTGAAGCCTTAATGAAACTTTCATTCCGATTGTTTCTTCCCAATCAGGCTAAAAATTCACATAAGTCGTTGAGCTAACTTACTCTTCTCAGATTGAGTTAAGAGTTGACTGCTTTGTCATTCTCGTATAGCAGATGTACAGTTTTTTTTCGGGACCACCTCCAATATTTCTCCATCATTTTCGCATTTATAAGCGTAACCCTTAAGATTCTAGCAATTACCACAGAGGTTTATGGTTACACAACTTCTGTGTTTATGATCATAAAATCGTTATCACTACGATTTGAGTGAAACCCAAAATCTGAAATTAGTTTCAAAATTGATGGTGAACAATTAATATGTTCTAGATTTTTCACCAAGGAATTGACGCTTATAATCTTTTGGTTGGTACCTTTAAAAGACTGAAATCTCATTTTTTTTATTTTTGCAAGTTCTTTATGAAAAGCTCTCGACCCAAGACTTTTCTTCCCAAAAGATCCAATTTTTATTTTCTTGAGATTTCTATACTATCCAGCCACTTAAAAGATCCAAAGCTTACTTGTTTTTATGGCTACACTGGTCCGATAAGTACTTCTTCCAGACTTTCGGACTTATGTTGAGTTTCAGAATTTGATTGAAGCTGAAGGAACCCTAGAAGTCTACTCAAAAGATATCTTTCACTATTTCTCAACAAATCGATGATCGTAATTCAACGGGAAACTACACAAGCGCTTCCGAGTCTCTCTTGACTTCAAAGGAAGAGATCGTTTCTCGGGATTAATCTGCATTTCATGTCACTTTTAGTTGACATCACTAAATCCCAAAAATTTACTTTGCTTTATTTCTTTTTCTATGGCGCTCTTGCACAAAAATCTTCACGATTTTTCCAAGTCTTGTACTAATTCATGTAGTTACTATTATTCTGAGAACAGGATATGATGTATTGGCTTTCACTTCGTATGATAGAAATAGAAACAACGGTTTTCTTGGAGGATAAGGATTCAAATTAAGGCGTGTACTTTTTCATTGACTGACATAACGTGTGTCAGTTGTAACGTTGTTTGACAAGTACAAATGTCACGACCATCAAGGCTACTTTTCAGGGATAATGAACTGTTAATTGCAACTTTTCTCTCGCATATGATGACGTATAAAATGGATGTCTTCGATTGATTTTCTCTCACCACTATCAAAGAATTCAAATTCTCTCAAGGAAAAAAACCGTCTTTTTCTCTGCATTATTCATCATCGTCTTCACAGTTACTTCCATGGTTGCCTCATTTGAAACCACTTCTCATGCTGGTCAAACTGCTTCTACTGTCTTGCTGAACATCAACCCAAACCAGAATCTGTCTCTAGATCTTGATTCGTCCCGTTACTCTAATGTTCTCAAGCCAATCATTGAATGCATGCATTACTCTCCATTGGATCAAGCCCTCACAATGTTTGGATTTGTAGCTTTAGTTCATTTGTCCAAGGCGTTCTCATCTACAAACTACAATCAGAGTGAAGGTTTGATTACTTTTGATGTCGATTCACACAAAACCTCCATCTCTAAAGTCCGATTCTACATGATGCTAGGGTTTTCTTCTATAGATGGTCTTATTGATCCTGAATCCATCTCTTCCTCTGAAATCATCAAGATGTTCTACATGGAATAGGCTCTTTACTCTCTTTGTTATCAAAATTCAGGAAGCTCAATCTTCCGCCTACATGGAATAGGCTCTTTACTCTCTTGTTCAAAAAGCTTCTCTGAGAGAGTTACTAGATCTAACAACGGAAACAGGTTATTCTGCATAATTCTCTATGATATATTCTTTGGCTTTAACCTAGACTATGTTTCTATTCTTTGGGATCAACTTGTTAAAATCACACTCTCCACTTCCAGGAATTTAGAGATTTCTTGTGCTCGCTTTGGTCTGTCATCGTGAAGCGTGCCATCTCTCGTCTCCAGGTTCAATTGATGGATGACTCGGTAATGGCTGAAATTCCCATCTTGCATACTTCTAACATCATTGTCTCTGATCCAACCAAGTTTAGCTTCATTGGGTCTTTTCCAGAAGCAATGTTGCTGAATGTTCCTGCTAATAATCTTATTGTGAATGAATACCTAAAGAAGGCTGCATCTAGTGTTCATCCTATGCCTGAGGATCTGCGAAAGGCTATTGAAGAGGGAGTAAAACTAAAACGTGGGGGAAAGCGAAAGGATAAAGCAAATTCTTTCGAATCTATTCAAGGTCCGAAAAAGAAGGTCAAGAAGGCTGCTCGAAAAACCAGGTCACCATCTCCAGTTCAAGAGCCTTCGGAATCACGTACTCATTCAGATGTTCGGGAGAATGATCCAGTTCATGATGAAGTTTAGAATACAGTCGTAACTTCCGAACCATTGGTTTCGGAACCAATTCCTACCGAACCAGTTCCTGAGGTATCATCTCCGATTTTAACTTCTGTTCCATTAATAGATGATTTCTTTCACATTCCTACTCCTCCATCTTCTCCAACCATTACTTCTTCTACTCCTATCACCGTTTCTCCATTACCAACCTTTTCTGTTGGAGTCTCTCAACCTCATATTTTTGTTCCTCTATCCACTCCAATGTATACCGACTCCACAACAACCACAACCACCATCAGTACTCTGATGTCAACTGTCAATTTATCTGATACGTGGGTATATGATTTTAGTGTTACTTTCGGTCCAAGCACCTCTATCGCTTCACCTTTAAGAGATGATGATCCTGAAGTCATGTTCGGAGATGACAAGATGATTTGTAAAACTTTTTTTTAGCCCATTCACAGTTCATCAAGCCAATAATGACGACGAGGCCCCAATGACACAGGGGCAGTTTAAATCTTTGAATGAAAAACAGGATACAATTTTGGAGTCCACCAAGTCTTCTTCCAATTCCGTCTATATGCTCAAGTCTCATCAAGCTACTATCAAAACATTGATAAAGGAGAATGCCAGAATGCTTGTTGCATCCACTAAAGCAGTTGAGGCTTCTGTGAAAACAGTTCAAGAAACGACTGAAAAAGTCAAAAAACTACTTACTGCAGTTACGAAGTTCATGGTAGACTTCCGAACCTCTTCGAATCAAAACACTGAGGTGCCAAAAAAATTATCACAAGTCTCAGAACCATTCTAGAGGTTGAAAAAGAAGCTCTTTCTAAGGTTTGTTCCGACATCAGAGTCGATAATGCCGAGATGAGTGCTTATATAGTCTCCAAGATTGAGAAGCTACAAGAGGATCTTGCTGCTGAAAACGCAATAATGGACAAACTGGCTTAGAAAACCAAAAAAGTCAAGGTTTTCTCTGTCAAACAGAACTATGCAACCACACGTCTAGATCACCTCAAAATTTAGAAGGCTTTATACCGAAGATGCATTTCAGAAATCAATCAATGCTTGCAGAGCCTTATTGAATCTCGTGATTCAATGCTAACTATCTCAGTTCGTCAACACTTATCTAACAAACTCAAGCCCATTTTTGCTCTACTCAATCAATTACAAGGTGTTTTGGGAAGCGACACTATTCTCAAACAAAGGGGAGAAGAAGGTAAAGATCAGGAAAAATCTAAACCCCAGGTTAAGAAGCTCACTGATGAACAGCATGAGGAAAAACCGAAAATAGATCAGAAGGTTAATGAAGCTTCTAGATCCGGAAAAGAAAAAGAGAAGTTCATTAATGATAAAGAAGAAGAAGAGATGTTATCTGAAGGAGAAAAGCTAATCAGGAAAAAGAGAGATAATGAGCTCAATGAAATTGAGCGTGTTCGAAAACAATTAAAAGCTAAAGAAAGGGGTGAAATGGCTGCGAAAGTCACTCTACAAACACAAGAATATTTTTTCTCTCCTTGGACCATGGAGAGGATTCTAAACGAGGCTGTTGACAACCCACGTATGCATTAGTTGAAGCCTATGGTGTCTTTTGATCTGGTAAATTTAGTTGAATCTTAGTTTGACTTCCTAGTCACTCCGAGAGTTTTCTTATTTAGATGTTTTGAGCATATTGAAACCACTTTCTGATTACGATGTCAACCACATGCTTTTCGATTTCTACCTCAAGTATGGAAGACCTAAACTTTAGATTTGGATCCTACAGAAGATGATCGCAGTCAGAGTTTATGCACCTTTTCCGACTGAGAACTTCGTAAATGTCAAGTTTAAAGGTTACAGAAGGTCTAGTCGTTCCGAAGTTAACTTCGCATTTACAGATTTGCCATGCATGAATCCAAATGATTGGATCTCTCTATTTTTGATTTTATCTAAAGATGAGCAGAAGTACGAACCGATGGTCGCTCACTTGAAAAGAATGTTGACTTGCTATATTCATGAAGTAGCAAAGATGGATATAGAAATTGTAGCTGTTCTGAAGACAAAGCTAGTTGTGAAAGCAGAACCAGAACCAAAAGACTTTCGAAAACTGAAACTAGGCAAGATCAACAAGGAAAGTTGTAATGCTGTGTATCAACGAAGGGAAGGCAAAAAGGTTGTGAAAAGCATATTCTTTTTACTCAACAAGCATCTATACCCAACGGCTACACTGAATAACATTCTAGGTTTGCTTGAAGCTACAAAGTCAAACAATGTTGATGATCTGAAGTGCTTCACCGACATGATCAAGTGGTATCTCACGTTCCAAAATACCTTTCTGAATTTGATGACCAAGCCGTTCAAGGTTCAAAAGGTACAACAATGAAGAATCTCGTTTCTTTATTTGACACAAGGGGAGAGATTGTTGGGCTAATTATTATGTTGTGTCAAATGTATTGTACGTAAATAGTCTTGTTTTGTAACGGTTTGGGCCTATCCATCCGTGTCTATGGTTTGCTAGGGTTAGACTATTTATTGTGCATGCATGTATGGTTTTAGGGTTATCAGTTGAATTGCCCTACTTAGCTTTTACAGAAAAGTTTACACTGAACTCTTCTAAAGCTTTGATCATATTAAGCATTCGACACATTCTTGATCATCATTCTTGTATTTGATTTACATTACTGCTACAGAATCTATGGATCTACATTTGATTGTTTCAACAATCCAACAAGGCCCAAATCAGCATAAGCTCAAACTACTTCCACCCCAAAACTAACCCTTATAGTCTGAAACATTATTCTCTTAGCCCACAAACCACATTCCTTTTGGGTCCAAACTTCATTTCTTAACGCCCAAGACTTTCTCTTGATGAATTATAGTCTGTCTCTGAATAATGAAACATCACAAAAGCACATGTTACATTTTAGATGGTTAAACAAACCAAATTCTCTTTAATATATAAGATCTTCATATTTATACAAAGAAAGAATTAATGAGCTCATGTGTTGTAGATTTATTTTGATACATCAACGACAAATAATATAGGTACTCGAAATTGTGGAACATATAGTATGCCATGTACACCGACTATTGTTTTTGAAATTTCATAAGTCTATATGGAGCTAGGAAATATTACATAGTATATTCCAACTATTGTTTTTGAATTTTCCAAAGGTAAAATTCATACCTTTGGTTTTGTTTGAATAATTTCCAAATTTCAACATTTAAAAACTTACTTATCTAAAATCAGTATCAATATATCATAGTGTCTATAAC
The DNA here is from genome assembly GCF_002870075.4 of Lactuca sativa. Classification (NCBI taxonomy): domain Eukaryota; kingdom Viridiplantae; phylum Streptophyta; class Magnoliopsida; order Asterales; family Asteraceae; genus Lactuca; species Lactuca sativa. The sequence goes on from NC_056624.2 coordinate 114,013,821, forward strand.
ACTTACAATATAGGCTTCTATAACAGTGTTGTTTACACTAAAAAAAAAAAGGAATCTCTCGCGTACAAACTCCCCTGGACTCGGTCCATCTCTGAATCATCTACTTAGACGCCTTGACTCGTTCATATATAGTTGACCCACATAATTTGTTTTACTGTTTAAAAATCACAAAAAGGCAATATTACATCCATATAATTTCCACGTCATAATTTAAATTAAAATAAAATACAGATTTTATTGTAATTTTTAATTAAATTAGCAAACAGTGGTATTTATAGATAAAAATATGAAAAACAAAACAAAAATACTTTCACATGATAAAATATAGACGATTCAATGTATTAATTTATAATTATAATTTAATGTAACTACGATCCTCAACTTAATACTACAGTCTAGTTTCCATGTTTTAGCCAAAAGAAAGAGAAGAAAAGAAGAGAAAGAAAAAAAAATTTGTTTTTTGTGTTTCTGAATCGGAGAGAAGCAAAAATGAAAATTAAACATTTTATTCATTCTTTCCTTACAATAATGAAATTCAGAATCACCATTTGTTTTACTTTCTTCCTATTTTCATTATTTTTTTTTCTTTTTAAGTTGAACATAAGAAGAGGGTGTACTACCAAAGGATTTTTTAATATTTCTTTTACTTTTTTACAAATTTTATAATTAAAATTAATATCAATTAATATTGTTCTAATTTGGTACTTATCTATGATATATTTTTAATGGTATGATTTATTTTATATTTTGTTATGTATTTTTATTGATTTAACAAATTATATTAAAAATGCCATGAGATAAAAAAAATTTAAAAAAAAAACCAAAAATTAAAAGAAAAAACGGAGAAACATGTAAAATTGATATTAAATGAAGGAACATTAATCCAAACATTAGTTGAAGTGGCCACCATCAGCGAGCGTCCTAGGAGGGGTCTTGCTCACTTGGGTTGGTGATGAATGGTCGCCACCCATTCTGAAGATAGAATGCTCCAGTGAACTGATAAAACACGCTTCTAAGTAAACTGCGTTCTGTATATATTCACAGAAAAACCGCTACCATACTACAACCATACTTAATCACCAATATAAAAAAAGAAAAGAAAAACAATGTCCTCCTCAAGGGTAAACCTAGAAAAATATCGAATTCCACTAGCGGAGATCATTCAAGCCACAAAACACTTCAGTTCAGAAACTCTGGTCGGAGATGGTGGATTTACTATGGTCTACAGAGGACAACTCTCTAACCACTGGGAAAACCAGCAAGTAGCTATCAAACAACTTAATGTTGAAGGTTCTCAAGGAAATAATAAAGAGTTCCATAATGAAGTCAAGTTGGTTTCAAGTTTCAACCATCCAAACATTATCCTGTTTGTTGGCTACTGTGACGATGCAAATGAGAAAATTATAGTTTGCAAGTATGCTACTAACAGAAGCCTTGATTATCACCTCAATGACCCAGATAGGAGGAGTCGCCTAACATGGGAACAACGCCTGAAGATATGCTTGGGGGCAGCAAGAGGAGTCAATTACCTTCATTCTGGTCTTGGGAAGCACTGCAGAGTAATTCATACAGATTTTAAAAGCGAAAATGTTTTGTTAGATGAAAATATGGAAGCCAAAATAGGTGATTTTGGTTTGTCAAGATTTTGTCCAAGAAATCAGCAAGATACCCATGTCCGTACAAGGCCTTGTGGTACAAGGTGTTACATTGATCCGGTTAACAACGAAAGAGGTAGGCTCTCTAAAGAGTGCGACATATACTCATTTGGAGTGGTAATGTTTGAAGTGTCGAGTGGGATGATGGCTTATAAGCTAAGGCCCTTAAAAGATACGAATGAACTGTTTCTAATCGACATAGTCCGAAGCTACTATGACGATCATGGACTCGTTAACGGACTTGACAGGTTAAAAGATCCCACTATCAAAGATCAGATTGATATGAGATATTTTCATAAATTTAACGAAATTGCACATGAGTGCATTAACATGGACAGAAAGAAACGCCCCACCATGGATAAGATCATCAAGGCGATTGAGGAAGCATTAGATTTCCAAGTAAGTCTTTTGTTTGATATTTTTAAGGAAATATATTTGCATATTAAAATCCTCCTTAATAAACGAAGATTTCTTTTTTGCCACATATCAATCTCTCATGAGTTTTGACACTTGTTATTTTATGGTATTTTTGAAATAAATATTATCAAACTTGTTAGTTTTTAATTTTTTTCAATTTTTAAAATTAAAGTTCTATACTTATAAATGTAAAGTATTAAATATCATATATATGATATTAAATTGCAATAAATACGTTTCTTCATTTCTTATTTTAAAGTTGTACATTAAAAAATATTTTCTGTTTACATTTTAATTTAATGTTTAATCTTTTTTTAATCAATCTGTGTAATCTACGGGTCTCACACCTAGTATTCCCTAATAAATGAAAATAATTTTGCCACTTGTCAATCTTTCGTTAATTTTAACCTTTGTCATTTTATGATATTTTTTAAATAAATAATATACACATGTCAATTTATGGGTTTTTTCAGTTTTTAAAATTAAAAAGCACATAATACCTTACTTATATATGTAAAATATTAATTATAATAAATATGATAATAAATTGTAATTAATATGTTTTTTTATTTCTTATTTTAAAGTTTTATTTTAAAAAATGCTTATTATTTAAATTTTAAAATTTAATTTTTTAATCAATCCGTATAATATACGGGTCTTACACCTAGTAATTTTGATATATCTCACTTTTGCCACATGTCATTTTACGTAGGAATTTTAAATTATTTAAATTCCACATGTCATTATGTGGTATTTTCATTTTTATTATTAATGAAAAATTAATCACTTCTACTAATTAATACTTTTATTATATATATAAAGTATTTATTATTTTAAATGTGTAAATCAATATTATAATCAATAACTACAGTTATTAATATTTTTTTTCCATAAAATGAATATATTAGTAATAACTTATGTTTTTCTCACACTAAAAACATTTATTATGATTATTTTTTGTTACATGAATTAAAATAATGAAATGTTAGAAAATAATAATGTCAAAATTGAGATAAATTAATTTTAGTGGTGGGTTGTAGGATTTTAAATTTTCTATAGCCAATTCATTTTTAAGACTCTATTTTTTGCTAAGTATTTTATCTATATGTAATACTATCTATTTTTATAGTTTAGGCTTAGGTCATGTAAAAACATATATTGATATATTAACATTATCTTTATATAGATACAAGTTTATTTATAATATGGAAATTTACATGAAATATTATTTAAAGATACAAAGAACTATTTATAATATGGAAATTTATATAGCTACTTTCGAATTTAATATGAAAATTCCATTATATCCCTTCCATTTTTAATTTGTAAATTGGTAAATATTTTTCTTAATAACCTTACTGTGAAAAACTTAACAGAAAAATTACTATATTTATCTTTTTCAGTCAAAATAATGTTGAACGTGAGGTTGTTGACAAGGATAGCTAGGCGATTTTGTAAATTTTAAATATTCCTCGTAATCAACATTTTTTATCATTTGCCATTAGTACATATTAAATATCGTTAATCAATATAAAAAAATCACATTACCCAACAAATTATCAAAGAAGGTTATGCCCTGCTATTTATACTAAAACACACACACACACATGATGAACGAAGCAGTAAGTATCTCAAGATTCTATCACTAACTTCACATAGAGATGTGTATAGATGTCTGGCATATCCGAAGGAATCAACTCAGTGAAATATTACGATGACTTTTGGGAGCGACTTCTGCCACAGGATTACCAAGAAATCATTGCGAGGGCAGTTCCACCACTGGATTTTGGCTCTAAAAAGCAGCTCTACTTCTGCTTATCGGACTCACATACTTTCCTCGATGATGGCTACTTGGTAAATCGACCATCCTTGTGATACCTTCTTTCCTTCTTCCTTTATAAATATGTATATATAACCTCTTCCATCTTTGTGCGTGATTGTTGTAATAACGAAGACTTCTTAAAAAACTAACTCATTAACCTTTGGAAATTTTTAAATCCAATGATACCATGCAGTATAAGGAGAGTGTTTTTTTATATAATTGTTAAAAAACACTTCTACTAACAAATATTTGGTCTCACATAATCCGAATATAAACAGAGCTTCCAACTAGATATGGAGAGTGGGAAAAAGTGTTATATGTTGGGCACAAAGCAACTATCAATTGAATGGCAAGATAACCCTAACCATTGGGAATGGGGACATACACTTAAATCAAGGTCTCTCTTGTCCCTTTAGGGTCATTTTCTAGTAACAAACAAACAATACATGTTATAATGTTACAAGTTATAATGTGTTTGGCATGCATTGCACCCTTATGCAAAATAGCTTTAACAAGTTACACATGGTCCCATTTCCTCTATATATCTTGGAGTATAATCTAGAAGAACATATGCTTTCATTTGTGTAGGTTTCCACAGGTTTGTATACTTAAAAATGTATGCTGGCTTGCCATCCATGGAAAAATAGCATCTATGATGTTGTCAGGATACACTACATATGTAGCGTACCTTGTCTTTCGAACTACTAGCAATTCCCAAGGACTTTCTGTCCCCGCTAAAACAACAGTAAACTTTTGTGGGGTAAAAATGGAGACCGAAAATGTGTATCTTCAAAGACCAAAGGCTAGTGAAATATGGCAAGAAAATGATAGGTTTCCTCATAGGAGAAAAGATGGGTGGATGGAGATCAAGTTGGAGAATTTATTAATAACAATGAAGGAGATGTTGGTGAGGTTGAGATGGCTTTTGACGAGTTTAAACATTTAAATTGGAAGCGTGGTCTTATCGTGGAAGGCATTGAGATTCGCCCTAAATCCACATTTACTGATCAACATTCGCCATTTGAAAATCACACATACACACACAAACATAGGGAGAGCGAGATGATCAAGGAAGTAGCCATTCGATCGAAATTGCCAGAACCTCGTTAGCCATCAGAATTGCTAGAACGTCGTCAGCCGGGTATACTTTCGCTAAATTTTTTACAAAAAATATTACGGAGATGTACGAAAACAAACAAAATAAGAAATTGATGAGGCTTGTTGTAAGGTTCCAAAAATCATAAGGTGAAATTTTCATTTTTAATTCAATCAAAATGGCAATTATCTTTTATTCAAACATTCAAAAGTATTTTATAATAAAATAGTCATCAAAGTATAATCCCAAAATCATCACATTGAGGAAACTTGGGTGGATGCAGTGCAGTCACGCCGGGCCCTTCCTTTTCGAACCGGAAGTACCTAAAACATAAACTGAAACCGTAATCACAAAGCTTAGCGAGTTCCCCAAAATACCATATATCATACATAGAAAAGAGAATGTTATGTACCAAACATAGTCTTTCTATTATGCCACGAACCGTATCATGGTCTTCCCTTGCCAAGTTGGGGACTAATACCCTGGGTCTTACAGACAAGTGCCAAGAGCCACCTCCTAGTCTTCCATGCAAGTATCACAAAGAACACTAGCATACTATCTATATATACAACTATCTACTTATCTGCCAGGGTTCGATTCCTAGTCTTGAATATAATTTGACAGGATCCACCTCCCGGTCTTTCATACAAATGCCAAGGGCCACTTAGTGGTCTTCTTATATAACATATGCTAATGGGCCGACATTGGTGCCTTCGACCTATAGTATAGTGAGGAGACTCACCTCAAGCTGCAGAACACTCGGATAAAATCTCAGTCTGTTGGTTCGGAAAAACCCTCGCGCTAACATCATCAAATAAGTATCCAATAAATAATTAGATCCTAACCCATAAACAAGAATCTAAGTTACTTGTCTAATATCTAGGGAAAAAGATCATTTTACCATTTTTCTTACTTAGCCCAAAACCATGGCCCAAACTCCATGGCACTAAAAGCCCATTAGTGGCCCAATTCCTAAAGGACACCCAAACTCCAAATATGGCCCAAAACACAAAAGTCAATGAAAGTCAAAAGCTGCTGAGTACGCCTAGCGTACTCAGATTAAAGCCCAACGTATGCCGCCTTTGGCCAGTATACGCTGCGTACGAGCTGGGTACGCCCAACGTACTCTACGGCAGCCCACTATCACCATTAAGTGCTTAATTGGTTAAGCCACTAAGTCCACTTCTCAGATCTAATCCTAAATAATGTCTTAATACATAAAGTTGGCAACATTAATCCTTAGCATGTCTTTATAGGACCCAATACTTGTTTTTGAACAATAAAACCCATAATAAGAACCCTAACTCATGGATGGTCCAATATAGCAGATCAAGATTTCATTTTTATGGTTCCTAATAACTCTATAATGGATAAAGTTTCCAACTTTATCTATCAGAATGGTCCAAGCAACCAAGATCTAGTCTTTAAGTCTCAAATGGACCAAAAGTACATATTTTCCAACATAATCCATTAATTCCAAGTCTTAAGCATTTAGATCTGAATTAGTATGATGTTTAGATGGATAAAGTTTCCAATTTTATCCATAACAAAGTCACAAACTTTCAAGATCTAAACTTTATGCACTAATGTAACCAAAAGCTCATAACACCCAAGAGTAACTAGATCTATCAAATGCATCATCAAGATTCAAACATTATACCTTTAGAAGATAGATCAAGGTGAACAAAGTCTGGATCTATAAGCTCCAAAACAACCAACACTTCTCCAATGAGCCTTTTCTTCTCCAAGATGCACCAAGAACACTCCAAAGCACTTAAAAACACCTTATTTTTTCTCACAAAGCTCAAATTAGGGTTAGGGTTTCAAGGGAGGGTGTTGGAGAGGTGGAGGATGAGAATGGAATGGGTTTGGGGAAGTTAAGGAACTTAAATAGGGTTCAAACCACGAAAATAGGGTTTAAGCACTAATCGCGTACGCCCTACGTACTCAATTTACCCCCAACATACTAGGGATGCATTATTATGCCCTGCATACTTAATTTACGCCCATCGTACTAGGGATGTCCTAGTACGCCCTGCATACTCAACTTACGCCCAACATACGCGACTAACCTAAATATCGTCTTAACTTCAAACGGTCATAACTTCTTCGTTTCAACTCCAATTTCGACGATCCTTACATCCACAGAAAGATAATGAGAAGCTCTACCACCCTATAAACTCTCCTTTGCCTAAAAACTTTCTGAACTTAAATCCATATGCCATATAAGGCCCAAACTATCACTTTATGATTATAACCTTGGGCTCCAAAGCACCAACCAAACTCTCGGATCACGTAATCTACATTACCCACATCCAAAGGGGTCTAAATCTCTCTTTCCTCCCAAAGCGTGAAGCCTTATGATAGATGATCTTCGGGTCAAGGCCCCGAATAATGAAATGATTCGAAACCGGTTATTACACTTGTGTTTGATACAATGTCCTTAAAAAAATTCGCCCGCTATCAAACGCATGTTTTCCATGATACAACAGTTCGAAGCAGTTTTTCTAGTCTAACAAACCTAGCAAAGCCAATATTGTACCTTCAACGAAGCAAGAAAACAAAAATAGAAGTAGAAGATGTAAGGTTTTTTTTTTTTTTTTTTTTTTTTTTTTTTTTTAACATTTATCTCTCTCAATCTATCACATAGACTGCAATATGTATACTAAGAGAAATCTATAACCGACATGTTGTCATAAATTATGCAACAGAAAAAACTGATAGCTGTCATTAACAATTAAATCATAACCGACAACATGTGATGAATATTATGTTTTATGCATGTTTTGTAATGGGATATATATATAAAATCAGTTATAAAAAAGGAATATTTTCTTAAAAGCCCCTGAACTATTCTCGTCGACCGGTGATATTTTGTAGCCACATGATGCACACTCGTATACAAGTTTAGCGAACCTAACAAAATTTGGTTCGTATTTGCACCCCTCTTTGTGCAAAAGAGAGAGAGAGAGAGAGAGAGAGAGAGAGAGAGAGAGAGAGAGAGAGAGAGAGAGAGAGAGAGAGAATTGATTCGATATGTCTTCCATGGCTTGAAATCCTCTCTATTTATAAACTTATTTCCTTTTTCTTCTCCTCCTATGTTAGCATGGCTAAAAACTCACCTAACCTCTTTTCACAATTCACCCGACTACCTTAGTTTAATGATTGTTAATATTATCGTATATGGCTACGTTAAAATTAACGGAAAGCATTGAAGGGACGTTATCAAGCCAGGACCATGGTCAGGACCTAGTCTTGGCGCAAGTAATCCAACATCAGGATGACGGTTCAGTTTCCCTCACGAGGAAAGAATATTCCTCGCGATCCTCTCATTAACTCACAATCAATCAGGTCGTGACAAAGAGCTGGATGATGCCTATAAGTGACGTCACCTGGCAGTTAGTTAAGAGTGGACACACCTCTCCCAGTAAGAGCAGGCCACGTCTCACACCCACGGGGTAGAGTCCCCACGTTCCATTAGTAACAGGTATAAAAAGATCTCTTCCTGCCCAAGGAAGAGATCCATCTTCTTCCTCACACAATTTACCCTAAACTCTCTCTAAGAAAACTAACTTGATCATCGGAGCGATGTCCTGGAAGAACACCCGGTCGTCCTTTAACGATTCTTTTGTGTGCTTTCAGTTAAACTTCCAGGTCTGATCCACCAACCCGCTTCCAATCACCTATAGAGCATGTCACAACAATGATTAATTTATCATTCATTCTAAGTCCCTTTTTGATGTGTGATATACCAAAATGGAGGTATCACAGAGGAAACAAAAATATATAATTGTTTAATAATCTTAATAATGTGTAGGGTTCAAAATTCGTGTTCAGAAAATAGAAATAAAGCATTTTTCAAAATTAGTTAAACCAAATTTAAGAACAATTGAAAATTGATTAGACATTTTCAAACTACCTAGATAAAATTCAACTGAACCATGCATAAGGTATGTTGAAGTCCTTGAAATGTTTTGTCTTTTATGTAAATAATCAACATGAGTCTCACATGATTATCCTTCATCTAGTTAAGTTCTCATTGATGTGTTTGTTATAGTCACTAACACTTGTCTGGTTCTATAAGAGCTCATAGGAATTAAGCCCCTTTAATTCTTTTTAAAAATACCTCTCTTCTCTCTCGCATAAGTGATTCTAACAAATCGTTAAAAGCCAACTCTTCATAATCCACCTATTTCTTTGACATCTGGCGCTTTGTATAGTTGCGTTTTTTTTTTCTCAAGAATGAGATTTAACTCTTTGCAGGCTTGTTCGTCATCTTGTTTGTTTCTTTCGGGAACCAAGTTGTTACTAGGATTGTAAGATTATACATACTGAGCATCACGAAATAGGAAAGCCTCTGGAGGAGAAGACTGGAATTGGGTTTCTGGAACACTTTGAGAATATTGCATAAATGGATTATCACCCGTACTTTCCCCTGAAAGACTAAATACGTTGTAAGATTGTTGGATTAGATAATGATGCGGATAATTTTGGTTTTGTTGCTAGTTTTGATATTCCTGATAGTTTGAGTTTTGAAATATTGGAGAAAAACATGGAATATTTTGACTTGAACCGTTTTATATAGATTTATGCATTTTGCTAGAAACAGGTTGTTTAGCTTTGCCTTAGAAATTCATTGAATTGAATGAGAATGAATTGCAATCACTAGGGACTTTGGATATCTATATATAAAAAGTTATGTAGAAAACAAAAAAATAATGAAATAATAATAAAAAAAAAAAGTCACGGTCCGTATGCATGCAAATAGACAAACACATGACACGGAGTAACAAAATTAACTACTGGCTCTAAAAGTAGCTGACATGCATTATTACCCGGCCCCCACCCGTTTGCTTGATGTGAACCTAACCAAAAAAATGCCCAACTCGCGCCTCAGACTCCGTTCTGCCTATGAGAGGTTTCTAGTTTCATTTGATTATTTCATAGTTAAACCACATGTTGTTTTACTCTTTAAAAATTACTTGTGAATATAATAAATAAGTACAGAAAGGCAATATTTCGTCCAACTAATTTCCACATAATTAAAATACAAATTTTAAGAAATATTTAATTAAATTAGCAAAAAGTAGTATTTATAAGTTAACCTATTAAATCTACTCTAATAAATGAAATTGTTTTTACCATATGTTACACTCTTATTGATTTGACCACATGCATTATTCTTACTTAAATTTATTCCACATGGTTTTTTCCATTATATTAAATTTTACATAATATTTAAATGTAATAATTATCATAAATGTAATAATAAATCATTATCAATATCATTAATTGATATTTCATTTAATTTTAAAATTTCTAAATTAAGACTCATTAGTTTCCTATGTTTATTCATCTAACTTATTAGTTTAAATTAAAAAAAAAACACATTAATTTTAATAATTCAATATTTTTCTAATTTTTGTTATAAATTCAAATTTCTCAAAATGTTAAGAATTTTATATTTAATTTTTCTTTTAAATGAACCCATGTAATACTTGGGTTTTACAACTAATTAAAAATAAAAACAAACATTCTTTCATTTGATAGAATATAGACAATTTAATGTATTAATTATAATTTAACGTAACTATCACTCTCAACATGAATACTGCTATCAAATTTAAAGAGATTTTTAAAATCTTTTCAATTTTTTTATAAAACATGGGTTTTACAACTAGTTAAAAATAAAAGCAAACATTCTTTCATTTGATAGAATATAGACAATTTAATGTATTGATTATAATTTAATCGTAACTATCACTCTCAACATGAATACTGCTATCAAATTTAAAGAGATTTTTAAAATCTTTTCAATTTTTTTATAAAACAGGAGTTTTACAACTAGTTAAAAATAAAAGCAAACATTCTTTCTTTTGATAGAATATAGACAATTTAATGTATTAATTATAATTTAACGTAACTATCACTCTCAACGTGAATACTGCTATCAAATTTAAAGAGACTTTTAAAATCTTTTCAATTTTTTATAAAGTTTTCAATTAATATTAATACCAATAATATTCGGTATATGTCTCATTGTAGACAATCAAAGTCATCTTTTTAATGTATGATTTATTTTATGTTCTGTTATGAATTTATATTAATTTAATCAAATACTGGTTTTAAGCGAGATGTAATTTTAATATGTATATCAATATATTAAAAATACCATAAGGTAATAAAAAAGAAGTCGCGAAAATAAAGGAGAACTATGTAAAATTGATATGAAATGAGTTGCCACCATCCCACGTCAGAGCATCCTAGGAGGGGGTCTGTTCACTTCGGTTGGGTGATGAATAAGCACCTCATGCTAGTGAACTGTTGTAATGCGCTTCAAAGTAAACTCAGTTCTCCCTATATATTAAAGCTGCTACCACTATAACCATACTTAATCACCAATAAAAAAAAAAAACAAATGTCGAATTCCACTAGCGGAGATCACTTGAGCCACAAAAAACTTCAGTTTAGAAACTCTGGTCGGAGATGGTGGATTTGTTATGGTCTACAGAGAAGAACTCTCTAACGACTGGAAAAACCAGCTAGCTTAGTAGCCATCAAACCCCTTGATCCAAATAGTTATCAAGGAACCAACGATTTCCATAATGAAGTCAAGTTGGTTTCAAGTTTCAACCATCCAAACATCATCCCGTTCGTTGGTTACTGTGACGATGCAAATGAGAAAATTATAGTTTTCAAGTTTACTAGTAACAGGTGCCTTGATTATCACCTCCGAGACCCAGATAGGAAGCCTTGCCTAACATGGGAACAACGCCTGAAGATGTTCTTAAGGGAAGCAACAGGAGTAAAGTAGTTCACTCTGGTGTTGGGGAGCACAGCAGAGTAATTCATAGAGATTTGAAGAGCGCAAATATTTTGTTAGATGCTAATCTGGAAGCCAATATATGTGATTTTGGTTTGTCAAGACTAAGTCCAAGAAATCAGCAAGATACCCTTGTTTGTACAACGCCAAGGTCTTCTGGTACAAGGTTTTACATCGATCCGAGTTACATGGAAATAGGTATGCTCTCTAAAGAGTCTGAAATATACTCATTTGGAGTGGTAATGTTTGAGATGTCGAGTAGGATGATGGCTTATAAGGTAAGGCCCTTAGAAGACCAAGGACTGTTTCTGATCGACATAATATCGTGGACTCTTTGACGGACTTGACAAGTTAAAAGATCCCACTATCAAAGATGAGAATGGTTTGAGGTCTTTTCATAAATTTAACGAAATTGCACATGAGTGCATTAACTTGGACTTAAGAAAAGGCCCTACGATGGATAAGATCATCAAGGCGATTACAGAAGCGTTGAATTTTCAAGTAAGTCTTTTGTTTATAACAATACACTCTGGAAACATATTTTCAATGCAATGCATATTTTAATTTTTTGACTATCATCTTTTGTTTTTTTTTTATAACAAGAAACGAAAACATCTTATCTTTCTTCCATAAACACATTAGGAAATGTAAAGATATCCGGCCTGCTGCTCCTGAGGAATTAAATATCCTCAAAGGCCGAGGTCGAACAAGATAAAAGGGTCCTTATTATTATAGTAAGTTTTTATTTGTAAATAAAAATATACAATAAAAAAGTTATGGGAATCAACATTTTTTTAACTACTTATAACAAATTTTTTTGAGAAAACAATACAATTTCAAATAATAAAAATAATTCAATAATTAATGTACGGTAAAAATGTATTTTAGCTAACTTTAGGTAAGCCCATTGAATATTGTTAATCAATATAAAGTAGAACACATTACCCAACATATTATCATAGGCGGTTATGCCCCTCTACTTGTAGCAAAACACACATACATACACTTGATGAACGAAGTAGCAAGTATTTCGAGATACTATCACTAACTTCACCTAGAGAAGCGGGCAAATGTCAGACTTCTCCAAAGGAATCAACTCAGTGGCAGAAAGACTTTTGGGAGGAACTTCTGTCACCGGATTACCAGGAAATCATTGTGAGGGCGGTTCCTCCGCTGGATATTGGCTCTAAAAAGCCTCTATACTTCCGCTTACCGGACTCACGTATTTTCCTTGATGGTGGCTACCTGGTAAATCGATCATTCTTGCAATACCCTCTTTCCTTCTTCCTTTTTAAATGTGTGTATATAACCTACGTGTCTTTGTGCTTGATTGTTGTAGTAAACCAAGATTTCTCAAAAGTCAACTAATTGATCATTGGAAATTTTTAAATCCAATGATTCAATGCAACATAAGGAGAATGCTTTTTTGGATATAATTGTTAAAAAAACACTTCTACGAAGTAAGATTTGGTCTCACATAATCCTATAAATAGAGCTTCCAGCTAGATATGGAGAGTGGGAAAAAGTGCTATATGTTGGACGCCAATGAGCTATTATTTGAATATAACCCTAACTATTGGGAATGGGGACATACACTTAAATCATGGTCTCTTTTTCCCTTTTAGGGTCATTTCTATACAATAGCAAACATACAGCATGGATTGCACTGTTATCAAAAATAGCTTTAACAAGATATACTTGGTCCAATCTCCTCTATATATATATATTGGAATATAGTCTAACTGAACATATGTTTCCATTTGTGTAGGTTTCGGTAGGTTTGCATACTAAAAACGTACGTTGGCAATGGCCATCCATGGCAAAATAGCATATGCAATGTTGTTAGGATACACAACATATGTAGCGTACCTTGTCTTTCGAACTACTAGCAATTATGGACTTTTTGTGCCAGCTAAAACAACGGTGATTTTTGGTGGTGTAATAATGGAGACCGAAAATGTATATCTTCAAATACAAGAGGCTACTGAAATATGGTATGAAAAATGATAGGTTTAATCAAAGGAGAAAGGACGGGTGGATGGAGATCAAGTTGGGAGAATTTATCAAGTACAATGAAGGAGATGTTAGTGAGGTTGAGATGGAGGGCATTGAGTTGTGGCTTAAATCTACTGATCAATATTTGCCATTTGTAAAACATGAATACACACATACACAAACAGAGGCAGAGCAATATGATCAATGAAGTAGCCAGTCGGTCGGAGTTGCAAGAAGGTTGTTTGTCGGGCATACTTTCACTAAATTTTGAACGGAAAATATTATGGAAATATATGAAAACAAACAAAATAAGAAATTAATGAGGCTTTTTTTTATTACAATGTCCTTAAAATAATTTGTTGATCAGACGCTTGTTTCCCACGATACAACAGATGTAAACATTTTTTCTATACCACTCGAACCTATCAAAGCAAGGGTTATACCTAGAACTAGCAAAAAAAGTATAATATGAAATGTTTTTTTAGCAATTTGACTCTATCAATCTATCTCATAAAGTGAAATATGTATTTTAAGACCATGATTCTAAACATAGATTAATCGAAGACCATAAATTATTAAAAAAAATAATAATAAGTTAATATATCCTTATTTGCATATTTGAAAATTTTGGTTTAATACTTTAAAATTTGAAAATTTAGGTATAATATTAGACAATTTGAAATTATGAAATTTTAAAAATATAAAAATTCGAAAAGTTTGGGTTAATATTTGAAAATTTTAAATTTTCAAATTTTGACCGATTACGCCGTCTAGGATCAATTAGGACCCCCTAACTCAGACTTTGACCATTGCCAATTAAGTTATCCGACTAGCCCTAATCATAATCGGTTTAAGGCCACCTATCGATTAGTCTCTGATTAATCGGGCATCAAGATCTATATTTGAAATACTGACTAACACAAATATATAACTGATATGTTGTCATAAATTTTGTAACAGTAACAGACATGTAACGTCTCATTTTCACAACAAATTTTTTTCATTTTGTAAGAGTAAACTTCCTAATTAATAATCAATTATTAAGAAAACCGTGTATTCCAAAATACATTTATTGAAAACCAGAGCTATATAAGAGACACAGAATCCTCAATGTTGATGATGAGTGTGTACAGTCCCGCCTTCGCCTTCCCATGATCACCGATAAAACCTGAAAAACATAAACAACTGGGTAAGCACAAAGTTTAGTGAGTTACCCCCAAAATACTCCATATGAAACATACAAGCATGCATAACAGCCCACAATCAACGGATTGGAAAGCCATACCCAATTAGTCCTTGGACTAGAATGTTGACATGCAACGGGTCCAATCAGCCATCGGGATGGAATACCCAAGGTTTGTTGGCCTACCGCCTCAACCCAACAGCTCTTCCATAGCCTTCGTGCCTACGACTCACAACCAGCCCGCATTGAGTATCTTGGCCTACAACACAAAGTAGGACCACCTTAACCCACTATCACCATATGTCGACATATAAATAATCAATGATCAAGTAGGCATATAATATAGGCAAATATCAATCATACAACTCACTACCGCCTATTAGTCCTCTCACAACACATTTTCCCACTACCAGCTATGCTCCATGAAATGCGTAACCATAAGTAACTAGAGGTGAGTTAGCCACCCAAACAGATGATCCTACTTTAGAGCCACAACCAAACTAGGAACATGCAAGAAAGCCTAGATAAAGAGTTCTCAGGCTATCATATATGACTACATATAGCCCCTAGGGCACTCCAATAGATGATATCTAGTCTACTAGCACTCTAACTAGAATACCACTACTACAACATCCTATCATACAAGGATATATATGCATAGATCTAATAGATCACTACAACACAACATTATACTATACATAAGGATACCTAGCCAATAAAGGAATTCATAACCATAAATACTTAGAGGTGGGAGAGACACCTGGACAGGTAATCCTACTCTAGAGCCACAACCAAATAAGGAACACACAAGAATCCTAGATCAAGAGTCCTCAGTGAATCCTACATGACTACATATGGTCCTGATGACTCTCCAATACTAAAAGATAACCAAACCTAGTGGGCTGGCATTGGTGCCTTCGAACCACGGTACAATAAGGCGAAACTCACCTGAGTCGAAGAACTCTGAAACACTACGATACGATCCATTTTCTGCATTGCTTGCAACCACAAATCCACTAACACCAAAACCAGATAGAATATTAATCAATATCCCAAAATCCTCAAGTTTGACCCAAAATCAAACTTGGTCAAAAAGCCAATGGTTAATGGAAATCAATGAAAGTTAAAGTCCAAAGCAGTTGAGTACGCCCAACGTACTCAACATATGCGACCTATTCTCACTCATCCATTAAGCACTTTATCCATTAAGGACTTTTGTCTAGAGCTCAGATCTAGACTCAAAACATCGACTTAAGTCATAAAGTTTCCACATTTATGACTCCCCGTGGCTATAAAAAGGTCAAAAATCTAAATCACTAACTTATTAATCCGTTAACACATCATAACTCTTGCATGGAAGGGATAGAAGGATCAAGCTCACATTTTTATTGTTCCTAATAGCTCCTAATGGACAAAGTTTCCAAATTTATCCATTAGAATGGTCCAAACAAGCAAGATCTAGTTTTTAAGTTTCAAAGGGGCCAAAATTGGATATTTCACAACTTAATCCATTAAGTCCAAGTCTCCAACCTTCAGATCTGAATCAATATTATTATTAGATTGATAATTTTCCAACATTATCCATGACACGGTCGTAAACTTTCAAGATCTAAAATTTATACACTAAAGTGACAAAAAACTCAATACTCAGAACTAGCTAGATCTAACAAATGCATCATCAAGATTCAAGCTTTATACCTCCTAAAGAAGGATTAAGGTGAACAAGGTCTAGATCTACAAGCTCCAATGGAACCAACACTTCTCCAATGTGCCCCTTCTTCTCCAAGATACATCAAGAACACTCCAAAGCACTCAAAACACCTTCTTTTGCTCAGAAAGCTCAAACTAGGGTTAGGGTTTCAAGGGAGGATGTTAGAGAGGTAGAGGTTGAGAATGGAAACGATATAGGGGAAGTTAAAGAGCTAAAATACGGCTCAAAACCCCGAAATTAGGGTGTGAGTTTTGTGTAACGCCTGCAGATTCAAAATGGGGATGTCACATTTTGATCGTGTACACCTAGTGACGCCCAGCGTACTAGACTAAACCAAAAACCTTCCTAACTTCTAACTGTCACACCCCAAATCCTATGAACGACGGAAACGTTCTGGGGTGGAGGACGTCATTACAGTATCACAACAATGCAAAGTAGTAAACAAGCAACAACATCATCCATTACATTAATAATATAATTTCATACAAGTATGTTCTGTCAAGTTATATAGACACCAAAAGTAATATATATCAAAATAAAGAGGAGTCTTGAAACAAGCTCCGTCTTCTCAAAACATGGCACCGGTACCTGTCTACTGGTGACCTGAGAATACAAGTTATTTTGAAAGCGAGTATCAGCTTTAAAGCTGGTGAGATCATAAGTATCTTAGTGTCTTGTTTGTATGAAAGCATTTGTAAGATGTTTTGTAAGATGTACTATGAATGTTTAGAAAAGTTTGTATTTGTTTGAACTCTCATAGAAAACCCTATGTTTCCTACTAAAAGTAGCCTTTTACCAAGGCATCTAGTATCTGTGTGTGTGTGTGTCTTGTAAGAGTGTATTTTCCTAAATTTGACTATCATTAACCAAAATATAGTTTCTACATTACCGTGCATCGTGTGAATGTTCACGAAGTGAATGTAATGGGAAAATCATAGTACCGTAGTATTTGTAATAAGTGACTACTACTATACTAACTACCTTAAACCAATTGATATTTAAAGTAATATGTGATCGGCCTGTATCCTGCTACCGACTCTAGTAAAACGACGATGTAAGACGCCATAAGAAATGACATTTGGCACCCATAGACTTGCAAGTCCCACTGTAGCGAACAGCACTGTGTAGGATAGTCAATCCAGTATAGATCTATATGCAAACTCATTCGCTCCCCAATTAAGGAGATTCTGGATACAAAAACGGTCATGGCAAGTAGTGCCATGACCCATTTAATGGCTCACATAACTGCATAAATCTATATGTAATAAATGTGCTAGCTGTATTGTGTGTTCTTTCTCTGTCTAGCCTGTATGTACTGTAATGTTCTGCGTGTGCTAGTTGTATTGTGTGTTCTTTCTCTATCTAGAATGTATAGTAATGTACTGTAATGTTCTGCGTGTGCTAGTTGTATTGTGTGTTCTCTCTCTATCTAGCATGTATAGACTCATGAATGAACTGACTTGTTGTATGTTTCATTGTTCTAGTAATAGTTTTAGCATCTTCCTAAAGTACCCCTATGGTAGCTTACTAGTAATGTATGTGTGACACCCAAGATTTTGAAAGCCAAGCATGTAAAGGAAACCCTAAATTTAGGAGGGACTCGGTGAGTCCAAGGAGGAACTCAGCGAGTCCGAGCGGGATCCGCATCGGGGATTAAGTGACCAACTCGGCGAGTCGGCCAAGGCGACTCGGCGAGTAGGGTCAGTGCGAGGAATACCCTAAATCTGGGGCTTGGAGCCTATTTAATCGCCTCATTCTCCTTCCTAGGGCTCCTTTACTGTCTCTCACACCCAGAACGCCACACCCTAAGCCTCCATTGTGCTCATTCAAGCTTTTGGCCATTTTTGAGGGATTTAAAGGAAGAAGAAGAAGTGGGAATCTTTGAAGCATCAAGGAGTGGCTTTGGATCCGAAGTTTGGGGATCATTTCAGAGCATTTGAAGGTATCAATTCGTTTCCCTCCTCCAGATTTTCCTTAGGTATTAGTTTTGGGGCTTTTAAGCCATGTTTAAGATCAATCTCGAGCTTGAGGTCCAGATCTGAGGTTGCTACCTCAGATCCATGCTTGTTGAGGTTTAGAATCCCGTAAAGTATCAGTCATGGAGTGGATTATGGAGCCCCTTGGTCTTAAACCCTAGTTTATGGTGCATTTTGCCTAGATCTCCTTCTCTACACGTAAAGTTTGCAACTTTACGTGAGGAGTAGGCTTGGGAAGGGTAGATCTATGGTTTGGAGTCCCTGCATGCCTTGGAAGTTCTCTGCATGTTTGTGGAACCGAATAGACTTGGTGAGTCCTTCGAGTGGACTCGGCGAGTAGCTTGAAGATGTGGAGGAACTCGACGAGTGGGATGAACAGCTCGTCGAGTCGGTTGAATATGTGCATGAACTCGGCGTGTTGGATGAACAACTCGGCGAGTTGGTTGGAGATTGCCTTGTGCTCGGCGAGTCTGTTCTTGGACTCGACGAGTCAGGTCGCGTGGTCCCAAACCCTTCGAGTTAAGACTCGAGTCAGCGAGTCGAGCCAGGACTCAATGAGTTGATCAGGTCAGGATTTGAGAGTCGGTAGACTTGGCGAGTCAAGTCGCAATTAGAAGGACTTTGAGCATAAGAACTCGGCGAATCAATAGGTCGACTCGGCGAGTAGGGTTGACCTAGAAGGTTGAATTTGACCAGGACTTTGACCGGGACTAGGGTTGGCTTGGTTGACTGTCATGGATCAGTTATACTAAGTGTTGCATTGATATTGATAGCTCGGGAAGCTTGTAGAGCCGGAGTTCAGTGAGTGGTCAGGCAGCAGCTAGCGGGATCATCAGCAAGTTCAGCCAGTGCAGGTGAGTTTCCCTTTGTATGAATGGGTCTATGGCCTCAATGCCGGACCATGTAGTTATGAGTAGAAGACCCGGGGGTAAGCCCTAGGCATAGTATGCTAGTATGATATTCGGACAAGGTCCAATGATAGAGGGCGGGTGCCCCAGGAATGGCTTATGCGTTAGTTTATACTTGTTGTCTGTGTGATACTTGTATGTGCCTGGTGGGGAGGTGAGTGTGGGCGAGGTCCTGCGTCTCACCAATTACAGAGTGTGGATGGTGTTCCATATCTCATTAGCAGCAGATCAGGGGTGAGGCCCATGTTAGGGAAAAAGTGAGTATGGGCTGGGCCCGTATCTCACTACCAGTAGGAGCATGGATGGGGTTCCATGACTCATCAGTAGAGTTCGGTTGTTAGGACCGAAGGGTAGTTCAGACACCCCAGATATGTCTGATAATATGTTATGTTATGATATATGTGATAGTAGCAGTAGGGAGGGGGGGTGAAATAGTCCCTGAGGATCGGTTGTTAGGACCGATGGGTAGTCAGCACCCCAGAATGGCTTGACACGGGTAGTCGGCACCCCAGAACGGCCGTACCGGGTAGTCAGGCACCCCAGAATAGCCTGGCAGTATATGCGTTAATATGATAGAGTTGCTTATACTTGTTGTCTGCGTGATACCTGTATGTTATGGGTTAGCGGTTGAGTGTGGGCAGGGCCCGTATCTCTTCGAGGTTGGAAGTGTGGGCTAGGCCCGTATCTCCTAGATAGCGAAGTGTGGGCAGGGCCCGTATCTTCACAAGTGTGGGCGAGGCCCGTATCTCCCAGATAGTGAAGTGTGGGCAGGGCCTGTATCTTCACAAGTGTGGGCGAGGCCCGTATCTCCCGGCTAGCGAAGTGTGGGCAGAGCCCGTATCTTCCCGAGTCTGGGCAAGGCCCGTAACTCCTAGCTGATCATTGGTTGTATGTTATGTGATTATGTGGTATGTGGTAAGGTGGGGAACTCACTAAGCTTCGTGCTTACGGTTTTCAGTTTTGTTTTCAGGTACTTCCGGTAGCGGAGGGAGGAGCTCGGGGTGATCGCATGGCACACACCATAGATTAGTCAGCCTGGGAATGTTTACTCTGATAACAAACATGTGTTTTGAAAACTTATACTCAATTTTATGTTTTGGAATGATGAATTTGTTTGAAGTAATGTTTTATTAAAAGAAATTTTTGGTCTTAAATTTTGGGACGTTACAAGTTGGTATCAGAGCCTTGGTTTGAGGGATTCGGGCATACTCTTGGGTGTGCCTGAACTCAAACTGAGGGGTCGGATAAAAAGTTTTCAAAAGCTAAAAGACAGTTTTGTAAAAAGAATTTTTAGAACGAAAAACAGTTTTAGAAAAGCAAAAAGGAATTCAGAAAGAAAAGAACTTTGAAAAGAGAAAAGAGGTGTGGTGCATGCAATCAACCGAGCTCAAGTAAGTACCCCAAAATACCCATACAAGTTTATGTTATCAGTTGGTAGAATAGCATGCTAGAATAGGACTAAGGATCTAGGGATGATGCCTTATGTGCCTATTATTTGTGCTTTTGAGCTGCATAGTAGTGCTGAGTAGACAGTAGTGGGATAGCCTGTTTAGGTTATGCCTGAGTTATGAGTTTGTGTTGCATGCTAGTTCAGATTCTTGATATGTAGATATGATTGCTTGAGTATGTTATGGTTAGATTTTTTCCCTTGTTCGAATGCTGCCTGCTTTGTGCATTGTGGGATTCTGAGTGATGGGAGTTAGCCATTAGGTGGATACGACACGTCACATGCGATCAGGGTTGAATAATCTCAAAGTGCTAGATTTGGTCCTATTGCGCAGCTCTCGTTTGAGTCCAACCGTTGTAGGGACGAGTCTTTTACTTGAAGGATTATTTGAGCCTCGTCGCATGTGATGGTATCCAGGTGATGGCTAATTGGCATCACCAGGAGACCTTCAGCAGCTGAGGACTGGTTTGAGATGAGTCAGAGGTTTCCCTAGGTTAAGCCTAGGATGAGATAGTGCTGGGAGCGGTGATAGTGGATAAGGGACCTGGTGGAGTCAAAGCAATTCCTGAGGAAAGTACAGATAGATGTGGAAGGTAGTATGGGCCCGTACTACTGAAAGCAGAGGATCCGTACTCGATTCGGGAAAGGCCGAGACAAGACCGGGAACCTGGTAGGGTATGTTTGGTCTC
Source organism: Lactuca sativa (assembly GCF_002870075.4). Taxonomy (NCBI): domain Eukaryota; kingdom Viridiplantae; phylum Streptophyta; class Magnoliopsida; order Asterales; family Asteraceae; genus Lactuca; species Lactuca sativa. Next base: position 114,035,543 of record NC_056624.2, read on the forward strand.
GCATCAGTGATGAGTATTTTGATTGTGGTTGTGGTATATTTTCAAGCATGGTGACATTGTGAGATAGACCAGCGGGCGGGTCAGTCGCCGAAGAGGGATCAGGCTCGGGTTCAGGGGCCGAGCAGCTCGAGGAGCGGATGAGAGAGTTGATACCAGCTGAGGTTACGCGGAGTATTCTAGCTCAGACTCATGTGATCTTTGGCACGGTCAAGGAGGGTATACTGGAGATCTTGGATGAGAGGCTGGGAGCCTTCCGTACTGAGATGATGGCATTGATGGGAGCGCGTACCTTGACATTTCGAGAGTTCAGAGCTTGCGGGGCACCAGATTATCATGGGGCTAGGGACCCCATTGCTAGCAGCAGGTGGTTGGCTGATGTTGCCAACGCTTTTCGTGCGAGCAAGTGTCCCGAGGGGGACAAGGTCAGATTCGCTTCCTGCCTTCTGAAGGACAGAGCGAGGGATTGGTGGGAGGAATTTGGTCATGCTTTGAGGGATGATGCCGCATTGGACGCGATGACTTGGAGCGATTTCTCGGTCAGGTTCCGGGCGGAGTTTTCGCCGATGATTGAGGTGCAGCAGCTGGCACGAGAGTTTCAGGATTTGACACAGACTATTGAGACTATGGCGGAGATCACCGCCAAGTTCAGGGAGAGGGCTCTTCTTGTACCGCAGTATGTCACGGATGAGGAGATGAAGAAGGCCCGATATCATGAGATGTTGAGGGATGACATCAGGGAGTTCGTGAGCAGATCCACCTGTAAGACGCTGGAAGATATGATTTCTCGGGCTAAAGAAAGGGAGATTGATTTGGAGCAGATCCGGAAGAGGAAGCCGGATGAGGTTCAGGTAGCTGCGGGTTCGGGCAAAAGGCCCTAGGGATCGGATTCGAGATTGAGGGATCATCAGGACCGCAGTCAGTGCGGAAAGTGTGGCAGGGCGCACGGGGGCGCGTGCAGGAGTGGTAGCGGTGGTGAGCCTGGCTGCTTCAAGTGCGGTCGGACTGGTCATTTCAGCAGGGATTGCACTGTTACCGCCGCGCAGGGATCAGACTTGATATGTTTTCATTGCAACCAGTGGGGCCACAAGAAGGCCCAGTGCCCTAGTTTGTCTTCGGCAGGACGGGTGATGGCACCCGCCCCTGCAACCTTGAGGATCGTGGATGGCCGTCAGGGCCGGGTAGAGGCACCTGCAGCAGGGAGCAGGGCTTTTCAGATGACGACTGTGGAGGCGCGAGCATCGCCGGACGTTGCAGGTATGCAATTCCCATTTGCAGTTATTTTATTTTGTGCATGATTATATTGTTATGGTTCTGCATCATCATCGGTATGTGTATCTTATTATATGCGGTTGATTATGATCGAGTTATATGCCATCTGCATACCTTGGATATTTGTATGGTAGTTGGGGGTTGTGTTCTATTGGAGAAGGTTACGTAGGATGCAGTAGTTGTAGCATGCTTGGGAGGGATCTGGTATGTCTCGCTAGATCAGGGTCGTGTAGTGTCAGAGATGGATTGGTTAGATCCCTAGCTATGGTAAGATTGGGTTCCTCAGCAGATTGATTATGGAATGGTAGCAAGGATTGGGATTTTCTCTTTGAGCATTGAGCAACAAGGGGTAAGCAGGATCGAAGTGGGGGAGAATCCTCCGAGTAAGCCAGGGTAGGAGCACGCAGACCCAGAAGGAGTGCGCGACCTCCGAGAAGGAAGGGGAGTAGTTCAACGTTCGATGGATTGAGGATTTCAGGGTTGGGAGTTTGAGAAACTCCCCATCAGCTAGAGCATGTGTCGGTAATGGTTAGTTCGTGGTTGGGAATTCAGGTTGTGGATCGCCGTATGTTTCGAGGGACTCGGAATGAGGATCTTAAGAGCTTTTGGCACATGGGTGCCTTCGTATTATCAGTCAGTGGTGGAAGTGTTGTAAGACTACGGGGCAGCCGTAGCATTCACTAGCAGTCAGCAATGGATGGTGATGTAAGGCTATGGGTAAGCCGTAGCATTCCCTAGTCGCTTCGTTAGCGGATTTGGGGCGAGGCCCGAGCGAGAGTGAATAGACTAGTGGGACTAGAAGGATAGGGACGGGTGGGACCCGTGGGCGAGGCCCGTGAGTTTTAGCAGCGCAGGTGGGACCTGGTAGGGACCTTAGTGTCAAGATGGGGGATCAGGGATCCCAGGTTTGTAGTGCCTGGATGGCAGATTTGATTGAGCCGTTAGGTTGTCGAGGTTTCTTGGAAGTCGCTGAGAGCGACTAGTGTTGGAGTTGGGTCTAGCTACCGGTGGGAGCCGGTAATCCAGATAGCGATTGGTTGGTAGGGACCAGAGTGGTCTCAGTTCATCCGGAAGGCAGATGAGGAATGGTAGAAATATCCAGTCAGTAGTAGTGCGGGAAAGTGGGTTATGGTGGAATTCAGTTAGTTGAGCCGAGGGGTGCTCGACACCAAGATATGTCATGAGAGGAGTGTCAGTGGTCGCTGGTGATGATGACCCGTATTGAATATAGCGGAAATAATGGAATGGTGAAGATAGGATCTTCACGGTGTCAGAGGAAATAGTTGTTTTTGGAGCATCGCCTTGGGAAGGCAAGGGAATCGCGTGAGGAAAGAAGGGGGTGAACCCCTATAGGTTCGGTTGCAGTACTTGGAAAGTACCAGAAGGATTGTCGGTTGAATAAGTTGTGTTTCCAGAATGTTCAGGGTTGGGGTTGACCCGAGATGATTATCCGCAAGGGTTAATGCTAGTCAGTATGATCAGGAGGAAGACCAGCGAAGGTGGGCAGCTTGTGTTGGGACAATTGGTGGGGTATTGGAGGCAGATAGCAGTCGGTGGGCCATGGTAAACTTCGAGGATGAAGTTTAGTTTAAGTGGCGGAGAGTTGTAACACCCAAGATTTTGAAAGCCAAGCATGTAAAGGAAACCCTAAATTTAGGAGGGACTCGGCGAGTCCAAGGAGGAACTCGGCGAGTCCGAGCGGGATCCGCGTCGAGGATTAAGTGACCAACTCGGTGAGTCGGCCAAGGCGACTCGGCGAGTAGGGTCTGTGCGAGGAAAACCCTAAATACGGGGCTTGGAGCCTATTTAATCACCTCATTCTCCTTCCTAGGGCTCCTTTACTGTCTCTCACACCCATAACGCCGCACCCTAAGCCCCCATTGTGCTCATTCAAGCTTTTGGCCATTTTTGAGGGATTTAAAGGAAGAAGAAGAAGTGGGAATCTTTGAAGCATTAAGGAGTGGCTTTGGATCCGAAGTTTGGGGATCATTTCAGAGCATTTGAAGGTATCAATTTGTTTCCCTCCTCCAGATTTTCCTTGGGTATGAGTTTTGGGGCTTTTAAGCCATGTTTAAGATCAATCTCGAGCTTGAGGTCCAGATCTGAGGTTGCTACCTCAGATCCATGCTTGTTGAGGTTTAGAATCCCGTAAAGTATCAGTCATGGAGTGGATTATGGAGCCCCTTGGTCTTAAACCCTAGTTTATGGTGCATTTTGCCTAGATCTCCTTCTCTACACGTAAAGTTTGCAACTTTACATGAGGAGTAGGCTTGGGAAGGGTAGATCTATGGTTTGGAGTCCCTGCATGCCTTGGAAGTTCTCTGCATGTTTGTGGAACCGAATAGACTCGGCGAGTCCTTCGAGTGGACTCGACGAGTAGCTTGAAGATGTGGAGGAACTCGACGAGTGGGATGAACAGCTCGTCGAGTCGGTTGAAGATGTGCATGAACTCGACGTGTTGGATGAACAACTCGGCGAGTTGGTTGGAGATTGCCTTGTGCTCGGCGAGTCTGTTCTTGGACTCGACGAGTCAGGTCGCTCGGCGAGTTTGGCCCTTTCCAACACCAGGGGCTTGGTTGATTGGCTTCGCCGGAGCTTTTATAGAAATGGGCAGTGTGCCCCTTTCCATTGCAGTTCAGTCACTGCATCTCCCGGCAGGCACCGACATGATGGAAGTTGCATTTGGGCAAACTTCCAGCGTACTGCCTTACCGGAGCAGCAGTGGAAGGTGCTATCGCAGCATGTACTATCATTACCTGCTGCCTTTTGGTAGCCTTAGCCTTCCTTTTGTCATCCCAAAACTTCCACTTGGAATCAGCGGTTCTTACGGGTTCTGAGATGGCTAGGGTAGTTGTTGCGTACGGGGTACGAATCCCATGGTCTATGAGCCGCTGTGCTAATCGTTGGGGTGTGATGCAAATACATTTCCCTAGTATGGTGGCATCAGCCCCCATATATACCGCTCGATCTTCTTTCCCTCTGTAGGAACCATGTTGGGACAGAGGGCCACCAGTTCATAGAATCTGGCGGTATAGGCGACTACGTTGGAGCCCTTCATGGTTAGGCTCCACAGTTCTTCCTCCAGCTTCTAGATCTCGCCCCTCGGGCAGTACTCCTTAATCATGAGGTTTTTTAAAGTTTCCCAGCCCATAGCATTTGCCACTATAAGAGATAGCGGCTTAACATGGCTATTCCACCATGTTAGGGCTTTCGTTTCAAAGGTGCAAGCAACAAACTTCACCTTGATCTCCTTGGAACAGAAGCAGATTTCGAAAACCGATTCGGTTTTCTCGAACCATTGCGAGAGGGCAATGACTCCGCCAGTCCCTTTGAAGGACAATGGCTTGCAGTTGGTGAAGTCCTTGTAGGAGAACTCTTTCAAGCACACAGGGATTTCACCTTGAGTAGATAGGACTGGGGTTCTTCCCCCAGTGGAAGCTGATGAATGATATTGAGCCATGGCTATAGCCACAGCCGCAACTACTGCAGCATTTAGAGTTGTCGTGTCGAACTGAGGAGTAGGTGGAGGAGGTGGTGTTTCGTTATTAGGGTTACGCCTTGGGTTTCTGCGAGGCGGCATCTTTGTTCTATAAGTTTACGAAAACAAAAACATTGATAAGAATTTAGTTTGAAAGATTGATAAGAATGACTCATAGCCTAACTCTCCGTAATCCAACAGTACATTTGAATAACACGACTAATTGTAAACGAAAGCATGTGGATAAAATTTTTCCATGAGACTAGATATTTGTCAATAAAACTGGAGTCACAGATGTAACGAGTTTGGAAAAATGAACTTGAAGTAGGTCTTACATCAACCAGAATCGGAAAATTTTGACAGACTACAATCTAATCAAGACCTAACGGGTCCAAGACTTACTAAGGTAGGAAACTAGACTAAAGTTTTTACACTAACTAGTTATATCCAAAAGAAGAGTTGATGAGAATCTATCAGCGACGGGAACTACCAGAGTGAGTTCTTGATCCTGACAGAAGACATTCTATGTCCCTCATGCGCCTAATAGCTCTTGCTTGCTGAGCTCGAAGTTCTCTGACTTCAGCTCGGGTTTCAGTAAGTTCCCTCTGAAGAGCTGCATTGTAGACCAGAGTCCTTTCATGAGCAGACTCTAGCTGGCGAATGCAGAGAGTGTTAACGCCAGAGTTGGCGTCAATTTCCATGACTCAGTCGATAGCTGCTCGACCTTGTTCAGTGTTCCTAGCAATTCTACGAACTATGATTAGTAGGACTCTGTCAGCAGAACCTCCCTCAGTGAGGTTGTAGAAACTTCTATCTCCATTGTAGGGAATGGGTTGACCTTGTTCCTGACTCCATCTATTCACGTTCGTGACCCACAGAGGTGTGGGTCCTTGAAATGTTGGATGAGGGTTTGGGTTTTGAACAGCCGGGGGCAGGTTGTTGACTTCTGGCTCTGAGTCAGAACCATCAGAAAAGCCTTCAGCTTCATGATCATTCAAAGGAATTGGGTGATCATCTTCTGGTTCTTCTTCCAGCCATCCTGCATTGCCGTGGTTGGGATAGTACGGGTCTCCGGGGATATGAAATCCAGCCATATATCTACGCGAGAAAAGGGATAAAGAAATAATTAATAGACTATCTAACTAGATAGTTATAAAATGATCTTTATTAGTTACTCCAACATTTGTTTAGAGCATACCAGTTATATGTAACTCAGACAAGATAGGCTTTCGAATAAGTGACCCTAACTCTAAGCCCACAACCAAACAAGGAACAGGGAGTAAGGCAAAGATCACAGATTCTAAGTCTATGACATCCTAGTTACATATAATCTTAGCGTATCTACTAAACAACTAATGACATACTAATAAAGACCTTTAGTTCTCAGATAAGTACTTATAGTAACACAAAATACTCCTATAGTATTTTAAGTTTAATGTTATGTTCTATTGTTCTTGTTGTAGAAGTGTTGGTAAGTTTTTAGACTTGTTGCAACCTCACAACCATACTTAGGCACATGCTAATCACTCCTTGGATAATGTAGTTAATCAGGCTACATCTTCCCAGGGTTGACCATATGTCTCTAAGTCTACTTGTGCTGTCCAACAATCGTAATACTTTTGTTCTGCCCTAGTGACACTGATTTTAGTATGAATGCAGGTATGTATACTTGGCTAAATATCTTATTATTTAAAAGTATAAACTCTTTATCAGAGTATTTTAATCCCGCTTGTGTTTATAGTTCGCATATCTTTTGTGGGTTGATACACTCGATTCACTATAAACAATACTTTGATACCAATCTGTCACACCCCAAAACCTATGAACGGCGGAAACGTTCTGGGGTGGAGGACGTCATGTACAGTATCATAACAATGCAAAGTAGTAAACAAGCAACAACATCATCTATTGCATTAATAATACAATTTCATACAAGTGTGTTATGTCAAGTTATATAGACACCAAAAGTAATATATATCAAAATAAAGAGGAGTCTTGAAACGAGCTCCGTCTTCTCAAAACATGGCACCGGTACCTGTCTACTGGTGACCTGAGAATACAAGTTATTTTGAAAGCGAGTATCAGCTTTAAAGCTGGTGAGATCAAAAGTATATTAGTGTCTTGTTTGTATGAAAGCATTTGTAAGATGTTTTGTAAGATGTACTATGAATGTTTGGAAAAGTTTGTATTTGTTTGAACTCTCCTAGAAAACCCTACGTTTCCTACTAAAAGTAGCCTTCTACCAAGGCATCTAGTATCTGTGTGTGTGTCTCTTGTAAGAGTGTATTTTCCCAAATTCGACTATCATTAACCAAAATTTAGTTTCTACATTAACATGCATCGTGTGAATGTTCACGAAGTGAATGTAATGGGAAAATCATAGTATCGTAGTATTTGTAATAAGTGACTACTACTGTACTAACTACCCTAAACCAATTGATATTTAAAGTAATATGTGATCGGCCTGTATCCTGCTACCGACACTAGTAAAACGACGATGTAAGACATCGTAAGAAATGACATTTGGCACCCGTAGACTTGCAAGTCCCACTGTAGCGAGCAACAAGGTGTATGATAGTCAATCCAGTATAGATCTATACACAAAGTCATACGCTCCCCAATTAAGGAGATTCTGGATACAAAAATGGTCATGGCAAGTAGTGCCATGCCTCGTTTAATGGCTCACATAACTGCATAAATGTATATGTAATAAATATGCTAGCTATATTGTGTGTTCTTTCTCTGTCTAGCCTGTATGTACTGTAATGTTCTGCGTGTGCTAGTTGTATTGTGTGTTCTTTCTCTATCTAGAATGTATAGTAATGTACTGTAATGTTCTGCGTGTGCTAGTTGTATTGTGTGTTCTCTCTCTATCTAGCATGTATAGACTCATGAATGAACTGACTTGTTGTATGTTTCATTGTTCTAGTAATAGTTTTAGCATCTTCCTAAAGTACCCCAATGGTAGCTTACTAGTAATGTATGATCATGTTTGTAAACCCTTGCTACCCAAAGGTATGGAACTGGTTGAAAGAACTTTTATGTTTATATATGTATACATAATATATAACTAATAGATAGACGACCTTCGGACAGATAACCGATGCCCTAAAGCCACATCCCAACGAGTAAAACGAGATAAAGTGAGCTAACCTTCCTAAGCCCTTTAAACATTACTTATATAACTATACATATATAGGCGTGCATTTGATAATAAGTTAAAAGAGTTTAAGTAAAAGTATTTGACAAGTATAAGAGTTTGTAAAATAGTTTGAAGTTCAACAGTTTAGTAAACAGTTTGAACAGTAAGAAAACTACTGGTTTAGTAGTTATTAATCACATGTGATTGAGATAATAACTATAAATATTCAACTTGTATTCCCCCCATAAAAGCATTTAAAAACATTTAAACCATTGATTATGGGGTATGAACTCACCTGTAGTGGGTGGTTTGGATGAACGGATTGTATAGGATGCTAAGTGTCAAGGGCAAACTTGAACACACACGCGGATCCTATTTAACATATATGATACATATATGAATATAATTAGTGTTTAAAACAACTAATTATTGAATTGGGACCACCTTAGGGACTAGTAAACACTTATATTGAAGTATTACAACCATGAGTGATTGTATATAAGGGGTATTTGGTTAAACAAGGGAGTGTATGGTCAATACACACACTATAAGTGTGCGTGCGGCCAGGAGACGTGTGCGGCCAGTGTGTGTGTGAGGCCATACACACATAGTGTTCTTGGCTAAAGATGCTACATTTTATGAAGATCCTCAAGGAGATTTGGATGATACTTGAGAGGATTTCGGGTCCTAGCTTTGTAGAAGTGTATAAAGTGTTCCAAATGGCTAAGTGTAGTATATATAGGGAGAGTGTGTGGTTGGGATGGGTGTGTGGCCGCACACTCTTGTGTGCGGCCTCACACACCTTGTGCTGGTGTGATTGGCTCAAATTCAAGGCGATACACCCACAATACTTATCCCACGACTCCTACCTTGCTTATACTAGGCTTTAAACACTCTATTTGACTCCAAACAGTGCTAGAAAATAGCAAGGAAACGAGTTTAACTTTGATAAGAAATGAAGAAGGTAAGCTAGAAATTTTCGGGTTGTCACACTAACGGTCATAACTTCTTCGTTCTAACTCTGTTTTTGACGATCTTTATATCCACGAAAAGGTATTAAATAGCCCCACAATAATAACTAGATATCTTGCACTAAAAACCTCTTAGACAAAAAATCCATATATCATGCAAGACCCTGACCTATGATTTTCCCTTTTCTACCCTTCGGCCCAAAACACAATTCAAATGTTAAGATCTCTCAATCATCATTACTTCCTTCCAAAAGGTCTAAACATTACCTCTTGAAGGCTCAAATCCTTTACACAATCGAATTCCAGCCCATGTCCCTGAAATAAGAAATGACATGAAACATGATGTTACAATTCTCCCTCACTTAAATTAGATTTCGTCATCGAAATCAACTCTCACATCCACTTCATGATGAAATCCATCACATCAACCTAATTGACTGAAAAATATACAGATTTGGTCTGATCAAAACCTTCTCGACCAAACTTCTACCATCGTTATGAAAACCAAATAGTCACATAGTATTCTAAACCATACTCATACTCATTATGACATCTCTGCTCAACTATCTACTGACAATACTTGGGCTTACCCCCGATCCACTAATCGACAACAACACTCAGGCTTACCCTCGATTTACCAATTAACAACAACACTTGGGCTGAACAAGACTTAACTAATCCTACTAGGTCTTTGGGCTGTGACTCAGACCTCCAAGCCCCAATGAAATAAGAACAAACAAGGATGCCCTCATTAGATCCATCAACCAGGGATCCTAACACCCTAGATTCTAAAGCAAAATCATGCCCTACAGATGCTATCACAACTAAAACTAATACGAATCCAAGTGAGATCCAACAACTGACGATGATCTTGACACAAAATCTACAAATTCATCAGTTGCGCAAAAATCTTGAACTTGGAGAAATTTGACTGAGAACCAAACCTTGGCAAAGGGTCTTCTTGTTGTGAGATTCCACTCTCCCTTACTTGAGATATGATAGAATATCAAAACTTCACAATCCTTCAATACTCATACTAACTTGAACTCTACATCTTGATCCCAACCATTAATATCTTGATATATAAGAGAATCTAAACCTACACGACATTGATATATTTTAATATGTATACAATCGAGGACAAAGATAATTAATCCATTCATAGAAAGAAATCAATTCACTGAAATCTAAATAAGATAATTCCCTTCAACTGATCATCCCAGATTACAACTGAACTTTGAAACATAAATAGAAAATATTGATAAATACCAACACTACAACAGTCGACTAGATAGAAGAACTGATAACTCAAACCACGCTCTCCAGGACTCCGACTGTCCAATGACGACCATCGGGTAACTGCCAAGCTATGGGTGTAGGGTCCAACACCTTACCAAAAACAAGAAAGGGACAACGAGTTCTAATGTGGCCCTCCTGGCCGCAATGGAAACAAGCCCGCGATATTTGCCTACAATCCTTACTAAAATGACCCTCCTCGCCACAACTTCGGCATACAAATGATCAAAACCTCCTATCATGAAATTTCCAGCACCTGCTACACTCGAAACTCCTCTCCTCAGCTGATCTTGAACCAGGGTCGATGGACTTGACCCGCATGGCCGCCGACTGATACTGTACTAAAGTTGGTTCCTCCTCCTTCTACTGAATCTCTAACTCAATCTACCTCCTCCTAGCGCTTAACTGCATCTCGGTTAAGGTATGATACTATTGAGTAGATACAAACTCCCAAATATCCATCTTGACCATACTAAAGTATCGCGACATCTACGTCTGCTTTGAAGCAACATACTTAGGGAAGAAAAGAGTTCTCACTATGAACATCTTGGTGATCTCCGTCAGCGACTCAGTCGTCTACTTGAGCGACAGGTACTCCTGTTCAAGTCGCTCTTGCTCCACAGAACGAACATACTCTGCTCAAAACATATACATAAACTACTCCCAAGTCACTGTGAATCGCATTGCATGCAAAAAGACCTGGATCACGAACTCCTACCAATTCTTCATACCCCATCGAATAAGATTCAAAGAAAATTTAACATTTTGGCTGTCATGAAAGGAATAAGTGAAGAAACATCCCTCCACATCAGAAATCCATAGTGAAGCGATGATCGAGTCCCTGTCGCCTCTGAACTCCGTAGGAATCGTATAACTGAACTCTCAGTACTATATCACCACACCTCTCCAAGATACGGCAATGGTGACAGTTGATGTGGCTGCAACAATACCTACCTATGTATCAGTGGCATAGCGCCGATCAAAATCCTCGATCATCAAGGTCTTGACCACCCCAAACAACTCTGGATTTTCCTATTGGATTAGGTGTCTAAGCCCGTAACTATAATTGGTATGTACTTGACCCAAGAGTAACATGGTCCATTTGGGTTGCTTTCACCAGAACAATCTAATAGGATGGATAATAGAGAAAGAGGTTATTTATGATTTATTAATATATTACAAGTATAATATATTAATTGTTAAATCATATTATTTAATTAGTATTGATCAAGAATTAATATGGAATTAATTTAGTGACCAAAAGAGACTAATTAAATTAATGGGGACTGATTATGTAAATAAGATATATATATATATATATATATATATATATATATATATATATATATATATATATATATATATATATATGTATATATACACATGGATTGGGCTATTGATCCATGATGGGCTAAGTTTATGTAAGTATCCATGAAGAGTTAGCCCACGTGAGTTATGGATCATAACCTAAGTGTATGGATTAGGGTTTTTCCATGACTCTTGGAATCCTACATTATATATATATATATATATATATATATATATATATATATATATATATATATATATAATGTAGGATTCCAAGAGTCATGGAAAAACCCTAATTCATACACTTAGGTTATGATCCATAACTCATGTGGGCTAACTTTTCATGGATACTTACCATAAACTTAGCCCATCATGGATCAATAGCCCAATCCGTATATATATATATATATATATATATATATATATATATATATATATATATATATATATGCTACCATTGGCCTAAAATTGGTTAACCAAGTGTTATTAGAGTTCATATAACTGGTTTTAGTGTGCTCCATACTCTCTCTCAAAGTCCTCCTTTGTTCATGGTGTTTGTGAACCATTTGAGGCATCACACTTGAGGTGCTAAGTTCTTAAAGACCAAATACATCAAGCTAGAACAAAGAGGTATTATTCTAACTATATTTTGTGATTCAAATATAGAAATTACATGCTAGTTGTAGGCTTCATGCTTTGGATTTTTTATTGCATGTATAACTAGAGAAAACTTAGATCCAAAGCATTAGGGTTGTATATATGGATGGTAGAGTAGATAAAACCCAACATTTCCTTCCTGATCGCCACGGCCACTCTTGCAGCAATGGTCATGCGGATCTCCTCCTCACTCAGACCTTCTCTCCCATAGTTGACAACTCCTAATTCTGAACCTTCAATTGTAGCACCTGGTTTCCGGTATGTGAATTTTATTTGAGCATTGACCTAATTTAGCCTTAGACTCGGCGAGTCATAGGGTCCGACTCGCCGAGTAGGGACGGGACTCAGGACGCGTTTTAAGTAGGCGACTCGACGAGTCCATATCCTGGACTCGGCGAGTCACCGCTGCGGGATGAAACCCTAAGTTTCAAGGGTTTGCACCCTATTTAAACCCTCATTCCGCCCCAACTCGTCCCCATTCACCCCAGAACTCCCCCTACATCGTTTTCCCCTTGTTTTCTTGAGAGTTTGAGGTGCTCTTAGTGTATTCTTGAAGGTTTTGAAGTGTAAGAGGAGTAGATCAAGAAGAGGAGAAGGAGATCAGCCATCCTTGTGTCATTTCAGCATTTCCCTTGAGGTATAACCCGTTTTCCCCTTGATTCTATGCTTAAACTTCATTTGGGTCCTTCTTGGTCAATTCCCCAAGTTTGCATGTTCATTATATGTTGTAATAAGGCGTTTGGCCTTTGGATCTATGTAAGATTGAGCTCCAGGAGCTCAGATCTGTTAGCTTTTTGGCCTCATAAGACTTGTTAGCCCTAGATCTACCATTTTGAGACATTTTGAGCCTTATAATCCTTATTGGTGGATATCCACACGTAAAGTTGGAAACTTTACGTGTGATTCGTGTCCTAGAAGTCCAGATCTATGAATGGCATAGTCTGGAACCGAGCAAATCGGTATATTTAAGGAGTGCATGGCGACGACTCGGCGAGTCGCATAGGTGACTCGGCGAGTCTGGTCGCGAGTCACAGAATTGGTCCCTTCTTCATGTGTCGAGTTGAGCCTTGAGTCACAGGGGGTGACTCGGTGAGTTGGGAGCTGAACTCACCCATGTTAGGACTCGGCGAGTCAATGCCCTGACTCGGCGAGTCCAAGGCAATCTTCATAGCTCAAGAACAGACTCGGCGAGTTGTTCATACAACTCGGCGAGTCTTAGCATAAAGTGTTCATCGGATGAAGATGAACTCGACGAGTTGTTTATACAACTCGGCGAGTAGGATGAAGGACTTGAATATTGGTTAAGAAGGTGAACCCGTCAAGTCGTCGCCTAACTCGACGGGTAGAATCGGGATTCAGGGCAGTCGTTTGGGCAGGGACTCGGCGAGTTGGAAAGCCAACTCGGCGAGTCGGGTCAACTGAAAGTTGACTCTGACTTTGACTTAGAGCATGGTCATGGGTAAAATGGTCATTTTACCCAAAGGTCAGTGAGCAGTGTTTGATTGGGTATATTGTGGAAATTGCAGCCGGAGGACTCCCGGAGCAGCAGTCAGTTAGTTTCCGATCAGTTCAGCAGCTACGTTGAGGTGAGTTACCTTCCAGTAGAGGTGGGTCTAAGGCCACAATGCCGACCCACCAGTAGGAGTTGTATGATAGATGACTGTCTTTGTGATATCATCTAAGTTCGCTAGTATATGATATGTTATATGTTAGCATGATACGTTGTTTGTGATAGTAGTCGGGTACGGTCACTAGGACCGGAGGGTAGTCAGACACCCCAGATGCGTCTGACAGTATATGATTATATGTTTGCATGCTGGCTTGTTATGTTATACATGATAGAGGTAGTATGAGGGGACCAGTCCCTGTGGTCGGTTGTTAGGACCGACGGGTAGTCAGCACCCCAGAATGGCTTGACATGGGTAGTCAGCACCCCAGAATGGCCTGACACGGGTAGGTCGGCACCCCAGAATGGCCGTACCGGGTAGTCAGGCACCCCAGAATAGCCTGACAGTATATATGTTATGTGTTTGTATGGTATGCGGTACGTTGGGGGAACTCACTAAGCTTTGTGCTTACGTTTATAGTTTTGTTTTCAGGTACCTCTGCATCGAAGGGGAAGGAGCCGGCGCGGTAGTGGCACGTCATACACACACTCTTCGGTTTCCGCATTTATGAGATTTACTGGGACTGTACTCTGATATTTCGATGGGATGTATGGTGTGGCTTTTTAGAACATGGTTGCAATGTGTTATGGTGTGAACAAACAACGTTTCTTTTTATTTAGACAAGGTTTCTATTTATTAATGTTTTCTAAAGTAATATTTTAAAAATGAAATTTTCGGACGTAAAAATTGGGTCGTTACAAGTTGGTATCAGAGCCCTGGTTTGAGGGATTCAGACACGCCTTCGGGAGTGTTTGGACTCAAACCAAGGGATTGAAAGAGTTTTCCAAAAGAAATTATTCTTTAAAACCCGGAAAAGAGTCACGAGAAAGAGTAAAGTGTGTGACGTGCGTGACCGGCCGAGCTCAAGTAAGTATTCCCCATAGTACCCATACAAGTTTATGTTATGTTTATCAGCTTTATGAATATTGCATGCTAGAATAGGCTAAGGGTCTAGGAGTGATGCCTTATGTGCCTGTTTATTTGTTCCCGCTTATTGAATATTGCATGCTAGAATTGAGTAGACAGCAGTAGGGTAGCCTGTTTAGGTTATGCCTGATAGTAAGAGCTTAGCATCCTATGTTAAGTGTCGTTTCTTGTTCTAAAAACAGTTTTGGCTTGAGTCTGTTTTTCCTTATCCGAATGCTGCTTGCTTCGTGCTTGGTGGGATTCTGAGTAATGGGAGTGAGCCATTAGGTAAACACGTCACACCACATGTAATCGGGGTTGAATGATCCCAGAGTATTGGAACTGGCCCTATTGCGCAGCTCTTGTTTGAGTCCAACCGTTGTAGGGACGGGTCTTTTACTTGAAGGATGATCTAACCCTCATCACAGGTGGTGGTGTTTAGGTGGTGGCTAACTGGCATTATGAGAAGACCTACAGCAGCTGAGGACCAGTTGTGTTGAACTTGAGTTCTCCCTAGGGCAAGCCTAGGGTGAGAATAGCGGAGAGTAGCAGTAGTAGAGGGGAGTTGGTGGAGTCGAGGAATTCCTCGGAGAAGGTACGGATAGATGTGGAAGGTAGTATGGGCCCGTACTACTGAAAGCAGAGGATCCGTACCCGAGCCGAGGAAGGCCAAGACGAGACCAAGGAACCTGTAAGTAGTTGAGATCCCTCAGAAAGTAGCAGTACCACTAATGATTATTATTGATGTTTTGCAGAATGGTGGTACTTCGACCGAGATCGACAGATGGCGGGTCAGGAGAGGGGTCAGGTTCGGGATCTGGCACCGAGCCGATTGAGGAGAGGCTACGTGAGTTCATCACGTCGGAGATCACTAGGGGCATCCTTGAGTCGACCCCCATCATCTTTGGGTCGATCAAGGAAGGGATCGTGGAGATGATGGAGGATCGCCTACGGGCATTCAGGAGCGACTTGGCCTCTAGCCAGTCAGGATCTCGCACACTGTCCTTCAAGGACTTCAGGAGCAGTGGTGCGCCGGATTTCCATGGGGTGAAGGACCCCATTGTCGCCAGGCGGTGGATTGCGGATATCGAGTCCGCCCAGTTGATCAGTTTCTGCCCCGAGGGGTCGAAGGTGAGGTACGCAGCAGGGTGTTTACGGGACCGGGCCCGAGATTGGTGGGAGTCAGTGGGTGACTCGATGGGAGCCTCGGCTGTCGAGGCAATGACCTGGTCGGACTTCGTGACTAGGTTCAGGGCAGAGTTTGCGCCAGCGGTCGAGCTTCAGCAGCTGGCCAGGGAGTTCTTAGACATGAGGCAGACGACAGAGACCGTGGCGGAGATCACCGCCAAGTTTCGGGAGAGGGCTTTATTGGTGCCCCAGTATGCAGGTGACGAGGATATGAGGAGGACTCGTTACCATGACATGCTACGAGCTGACATTCGGGAGCATGTTAGCTTTTCGGCTTGCCCTACCCTGGACTCCATGATTGCCAGGGCTAGGGAGAGAGAGATAGATTTGGAGCACATCCGGAAACGGAAACTTGAGGATGGTCAGTCATCGGGGGCTTCGGGGAAGAAGCCCAAGGGATCAGATGGGAGGCCGAAAGGCCAGTCGGGACCGAGCCGCTGCAGGAGGTGCGGCAGGCCGCACGAGGGGGCGTGCAGGATGGGTTCGTCAGGCTGCTACAAGTGCGGCAAGGTTGGGCATATCAGCAGGGATTGCACTGCTCCTGCGACCGTTATTCAGACATCGGAGTTGCTGTGTTTCCACTGCAACCAGAGGGGCCACAAGAAGGCCAATTGCCCCATGTTGACAGCTTCAGCGCCAGTGAAGGCGCCAGCTCCAGCGACCCTGCGGATCACGGATGGCCGTCAGGGCAAGGCAGAGGCTCCAGTGGTGAGGAGTCGGGCATTTCAGTTGACTGCCGAGGAGGCACGCGCCGCGCCCGATGTGGTGACGGGTATGATTCCTTCCTTCTATCTTTTATTTTACGTTGTTATGATATTGATATGTGCTCTGTGTGTATATATGTGTATTAGGATCGTTCCATGTGAACGGCATCCCGGTTCAGGTATTGTTCGACTCGGGTGCATCCCGATCGTTCGTTTCTCTTGCTCTTAGCAAGAGATTTCATGAGACTTCAGGCGAGTTAGATTGCCCGTTAGAGGTGGAGATTGCCGATGATCGATCGGTGCGAGCATCGAGGGTGTTTCGAGATTGTGCCCTGCGACTGTTTGAGGAGTGTTATCTGGTGGACTTGGTTCCCATTCCATTGCGTGGGAACAAGGTGATTATTGGTATGGATTGGTTGAGCCCTAATGGGGCAGTGATAGATTGCGCGCAGCAGCTGGTGCGAGTCAAGACCCCAAGTGGGGGAGAGTTGGTGATTCATGGAGAGCGGCCGCAGTGTGGACCCACTGTATGTTCAGCAGCGAGGGCTAGGCGCTACCTTCAGCAGGGATGCGCGGGTTATGTCGCGTACGTGATGGACACCCGGGAGGCGGGTAAGGCGACCGTGAGCGAGGTCCCGGTGGTTCGAGATTTTGCTGATGTTTTTCCGGAGGAACTACCTGGGATACCTCCGGAGCGACAGGTGGAGTTCAGGATTGACCTCGTTCCCGGTGCGGCTCCGATAGCCAAAGCACCGTATCGGTTGGCTCCTTCCGAGATGCAGGAGTTGTCCACGCAGCTGCAGGAGCTGCTGGACAAGGGATTTATTCGGCCGAGCAGTTCGCCCTGGGGAGCCCCGATTCTGTTTGTGAAGAAGAAGGATGGGTCGCATCGGATGTGTATAGATTATCGGGAGCTGAACAAGGTAACGGTGAAGAACCGTTACCCGCTTCCGAGGATTGATGACCTCTTTGACCAGCTTCAGGGCGCATCTTGGTTTTCCAAGATTGATTTGCGTTCAGGTTATCATCAGATGAGGGTCAGGGAGGAGGATATGCAGAAGACCGCGTTCCGGACGCGCTATGGCCATTACGAATTTGTGGTGATGCCGTTTGGGCTCACCAATGCTCCTGCCGCGTTCATGGACCTCATGAACCGTGTATGCAGACCGATGCTGGATCGATCTGTGATAGTCTTTATCGACGATATCTTGGTTTATTCCAAGACCCGGGAGGATCATGAGGAGCATTTGAGAGAGGTGTTAGAGACCCTGAGGAGGGAGAGCTTGTATGCCAAGTTCTCCAAGTGTGAGTTTTGGTTGCGCGAGGTGCAATTTCTGGGGCACCTCGTCAACCAGAACGGGATTCTGGTCGATCCGGCCAAGGTCGAGGCCGTGATGAGATGGGAGGTTCCGAAGTCCCCATCTGAGATTCGGAGCTTCCTAGGATTGGCAGGCTACTATCGGAGATTTATCCAGGATTTCTCCAAGATAGCCGTGCCCCTGACGCGGCTGACGAAGAAAGCCGTGGTCTTTCGGTGGGGACCCGAGCAGCAGGCTGCCTTTGAGACGCTGAGACAGAGATTGTGTGAGGCGCCGATCTTAGCCCTGCCAGAGGGCGTAGAGGATTTCGTGGTTTATTGCGATGCGTCCATTTCTGGGTTGGGCGCGGTGTTGATGCAAAGGGGGCATGTCATTGCTTACGCTTCGAGGCAGCTCAAGCCTCACGAGGCGAACTACCCGACGCACGATTTGGAGTTGGGGGCGGTGGTATTTGCCCTCAAGATTTGGCGACATTACCTCTATGGGGTTCGGTGTACCATCTACACGGACCACAAGAGCTTGAGGTACCTCATGGACCAGCCGAATCTGAACATGAGGCAGCGTCGGTGGTTGGATGTGGTGAAGGATTATGATTGCGAGATCCTTTACCACCCGGGAAAGGCCAATGTGGTGGCCGATGCGCTTAGCCGCAAGGCGGCGCCGATCAGGGATGCCTGTTTGAGGATGACTGTGGTGACTCCCCTGTTGGAGCAGATTTGGGACGCTCAACAGGAGGCTATCAAGGAGGAGCATCGGAAGAGCGAGCGCGTAGTAGGTCAGGTTTCCTCCTTCGATTATGATAGCCGAGGGTTATTGACACTACACCGTAGGGTGTGGGTGCCGTATCACGGGGGCGTGCGCCAGATTTTGATGGAGGAGGCGCACAAGTCCCGATTCTCCATTCATCCCGGGGCGACGAAGATGTATAGGGATCTTCGTCTAGACTATTGGTGGCCCTGCATGAAGCGGGATGTGGCATGGTACGTCGAGCGGTGCTTGACCCGCAGGAAGGTCAAGGCCGAGCATCAGAGGCCGCATGGCAAGATGCAACCGTTGGACATTCCACTGTGGAAGTGGGAAGATATCACGATGGATTTTATCACAAAGCTTCCCAGGACCGCACGTGGAGTGGATTCGATTTGGGTCATCGTGGATAGATTGACCAAGAGTGCTCACTTTATTCCGATTCCGGAAAGCATATCGGCCGAGAAATTGGCCGACATCTATATCAGGGAGATTGTGGCACGGCATGGGGTGCCAGTATCGGTGATCTCAGACAGGGATGTGCGTTTTACTTCCAGGTTTTGGAAGAGATTCCATGACGAGTTGGGCACTCGTCTGCATTTCAGCACCGCCTTTCACCCGCAGACAGATGGACAGAGTGAGCGGACCATCCAGACTTTGGAGGATATGTTGCGGGCGTGTGTTCTGGATTTCGGTGGTAGCTGGGATACCTATCTTCCTTTGGCTGAGTTCTCCTACAACAACAGCTATCACGCGAGTATCGACCGCCCTCCCTTCGAGATGTTGTACGGGCGGAGGTGTAGGACCCCGATATGCTGGGGTGAGGTTGGCCAGAGAGTTATGGGAAGCACCGAAGTGGTGCTCAAGACGACTGAGAGGATTCAGCAGGTCCGGAGCAGGCTTCAGACTGCTCAGAGTCGACAGAAAAGTTATGCCGACAAGCGTCGATCCGATTTAGAGTTCCAGGTCGGGGATATGGTCCTCCTGAAGGTGTCGCCGTGGAAAGGCGTCATCCGATTCAGGAAGCGGGGCAAGTTGGGCCCGCGATTCATCGGACCGTTCAGGGTCTTAGCCCGGGTGGGCAAGGTAGCATATAGGCTGGATCTGCCAGCCGAGCTTAGCCAGATCCACAGCACTTTCCATGTTTCGCAGTTGCGGAAGTGCCTAGTGGACGATACTGCAGTAGTACCTTTGGAGGATATTCAGGTTGATGACAGCCTGAACTACATCGAGCGCCCAGTCGCAATCCTCGACAGGAAGTCGAAGGATTTGAGGAACAAGAGGGTGGAGCTAGTGAAGGTGCAATGGCAGCACCGCAAGGGTTCAGAGTGGACTTGGGAGCCGGTAGACGAGATGATGGAGCACTATCCCGAGCTGTTTCAGGATCAGGCAGCAGACTTCGAGGACGAAGTCTAAAATAAGTGGGGGAGATTTGTAGCACCTGGTTTCCGGTATGTGAATTTTATTTGAGCATTGACCTAATTTAGCCTTAGACTCGGCGAGTCATAGGGTCCGACTCGCCGAGTAGGGACGGGACTCAGGACGCGTTTTAAGTAGGCGACTCGACGAGTCCATATCCTGGACTCGGCGAGTCACCGCTGCGGGATGAAACCCTAAGTTTCAAGGGTTTGCACCCTATTTAAACCCTCATTCCGCCCCAACTCGTCCCCATTCACCCCAGAACTCCCCCTACATCGTTTTCCCCTTGTTTTCTTGAGAGTTTGAGGTGCTCTTAGTGTATTCTTGAAGGTTTTGAAGTGTAAGAGGAGTAGATCAAGAAGAGGAGAAGGAGATCAGCCATCCTTGTGTCATTTCAGCATTTCCCTTGAGGTATAACCCGTTTTCCCCTTGATTCTATGCTTAAACTTCATTTGGGTCCTTCTTGGTCAATTCCCCAAGTTTGCATGTTCATTATATGTTGTAATAAGGCGTTTGGCCTTTGGATCTATGTAAGATTGAGCTCCAGGAGCTCAGATCTGTTAGCTTTTTGGCCTCATAAGACTTGTTAGCCCTAGATCTACCATTTTGAGACATTTTGAGCCTTATAATCCTTATTGGTGGATATCCACACGTAAAGTTGGAAACTTTACGTGTGATTCGTGTCCTAGAAGTCCAGATCTATGAATGGCATAGTCTGGAACCGAGCAAATCGGTATATTTAAGGAGTGCATGGCGACGACTCGGCGAGTCGCATAGGTGACTCGGCGAGTCTGGTCGCGAGTCACAGAATTGGTCCCTTCTTCATGTGTCGAGTTGAGCCTTGAGTCACAGGGGGTGACTCGGTGAGTTGGGAGCTGAACTCACCCATGTTAGGACTCGGCGAGTCAATGCCCTGACTCGGCGAGTCCAAGGCAATCTTCATAGCTCAAGAACAGACTCGGCGAGTTGTTCATACAACTCGGCGAGTCTTAGCATAAAGTGTTCATCGGATGAAGATGAACTCGACGAGTTGTTTATACAACTCGGCGAGTAGGATGAAGGACTTGAATATTGGTTAAGAAGGTGAACCCGTCAAGTCGTCGCCTAACTCGACGGGTAGAATCGGGATTCAGGGCAGTCGTTTGGGCAGGGACTCGGCGAGTTGGAAAGCCAACTCGGCGAGTCGGGTCAACTGAAAGTTGACTCTGACTTTGACTTAGAGCATGGTCATGGGTAAAATGGTCATTTTACCCAAAGGTCAGTGAGCAGTGTTTGATTGGGTATATTGTGGAAATTGCAGCCGGAGGACTCCCGGAGCAGCAGTCAGTTAGTTTCCGATCAGTTCAGCAGCTACGTTGAGGTGAGTTACCTTCCAGTAGAGGTGGGTCTAAGGCCACAATGCCGACCCACCAGTAGGAGTTGTATGATAGATGACTGTCTTTGTGATATCATCTAAGTTCGCTAGTATATGATATGTTATATGTTAGCATGATACGTTGTTTGTGATAGTAGTCGGGTACGGTCACTAGGACCGGAGGGTAGTCAGACACCCCAGATGCGTCTGACAGTATATGATTATATGTTTGCATGCTGGCTTGTTATGTTATACATGATAGAGGTAGTATGAGGGGACCAGTCCCTGTGGTCGGTTGTTAGGACCGACGGGTAGTCAGCACCCCAGAATGGCTTGACATGGGTAGTCAGCACCCCAGAATGGCCTGACACGGGTAGGTCGGCACCCCAGAATGGCCGTACCGGGTAGTCAGGCACCCCAGAATAGCCTGACAGTATATATGTTATGTGTTTGTATGGTATGCGGTACGTTGGGGGAACTCACTAAGCTTTGTGCTTACGTTTATAGTTTTGTTTTCAGGTACCTCTGCATCGAAGGGGAAGGAGCCGGCGCGGTAGTGGCACGTCATACACACACTCTTCGGTTTCCGCATTTATGAGATTTACTGGGACTGTACTCTGATATTTCGATGGGATGTATGGTGTGGCTTTTTAGAACATGGTTGCAATGTGTTATGGTGTGAACAAACAACGTTTCTTTTTATTTAGACAAGGTTTCTATTTATTAATGTTTTCTAAAGTAATATTTTAAAAATGAAATTTTCGGACGTAAAAATTGGGTCGTTACATCAATAGCCGCCATACTAAGAAAATACACCATGGAAATATCAAACATCAAACATAGTGCTCAACACTCCAAGCTACCTTCTTATTAGTTCCTTAGTAACCTCAAAGTTCCTCCTAAATATCATATGGATCGTGTGCTTTCAGTAGTACAACCCCATACTACCTTCCACACCTATCCGTAGTCGATTCGGAATTCATCCCAAGGTCATAAGTCACTATACTAGACCACTCCTAGGTATGCTAACATCTACCTCTCGTACGAGTTATTACTAAATTTCTAGGCACTCTTCGTAGGATTATCCTCGCTCCTGTACCACTAGTTGCTTTTGTAGATGCTTGTCATACATAATATGGGGAAAAATAGAGTGTCGAATAATCAACTCTACCCAAAGTCCACAAAAAAAAAAAAAAAAAACAGGAAGTAAGGTGAAGTCGATGATTATATGGCTATTTAATCCCAACCGTATATGTAACATTCAAGTTTTGGTAAGTTTCTCTTTTAACCCTTATTGCAAATTATTAACACTTTGGTCGCTGGCTAGTACGTCGGGCGTACTCTATGAGTATGCTTAGCGTACTAGCCCATTGATGATCTCGGACTTCATCTACTTACGTCGGGCGTACGTGGGAGTACGTAGGGCGTACGCATGGTTTGGCCAAAACCTAATTTTTAGGGTTTGCACCCTATTTAATGCAAATATTTCTCGAATAGGTGTTCATTGGAGATGAGGGGACATCTACATTATCATTGTTCTATTGGAATTGCTTTTACTATATGTACTCAGCCCATCGTGGCGTAGATTGTGATGTGTTTCTCTATTTTGTGTTGTCAAAAATATCATGAAGTATTGCCAAAAGTCAGATCGTGAAGTATTGCCATTGTTTTATTCAAATTGCTTTTGTCATATGTGTTTTGTCAGATTGTGACGTAGATTCTGATGTGTTTCTGTATTTTGTATTGTCAAAAATCCTATGAAGTACATTGGGTTGCACGCATAGGAACGGAGTCGAGGTCGGATTTCACGCGTGAGGATATGATATACCCACACCGTATAGCCTAAAATATAGACGATTCAATATATTACTTATAATTTAATGTGACTATACCACCTCAACAAAAATATTACTATCAAATTTAAAAGATTATTTAGAACTATTTTTACCATTTAATATAATTTTCAATTATTATTGATAAAGATAATATGCAATATTTGTCTTATTTTGGACATATGGATGACATCTTTTTAATGTATGATTTATTTTATATTTTGTTATGTACTTTTATTAATTTAATAAATAAAAAATACATAAGAAGTTAAAAAAAATGTAAAATTGGTATTAAATGAGGGGACATTAATGCAAATATTTCTTGAGTTGAGCCTCCTAGGAGGGTTCCTGTTCATTTGGGTTGAGTGATGAATGGTAAAGCACCTGATGCCAGTGAACTGTACCTTGAATTTGTGTTCATTCGTGATGAGTACTGGCCAGCATTCCATGTGAGAGCATCCTAGGAGGCGGTTCTGTTCACTTGCGTTGAGTGATGAATGGTAAAGCACCTGATGCTAGTGAACTGTTGTAATGCGCTTCTAAGCAAACTCGGTTCTCTATATGTTCAAAGAAAAGCAGCTATACCTATAATCAATTAATCATACTTAATCACCAATAAAAAACAATGCCTTTTTCAGAGGTAGACCTAGAAAAATTTCGAATCCCACTAGTGGAGATCACTCGGGCCACAAAAAACTTCAGTTCAGAAACTCTAATCGGAGATGGTGGATTTGGTCTGGTCTACAGAGGACAACTCTCTAACCGCTGGAGAAACCAGCTAGTAGCCATCAAACGCCTTGATCCTCAAGGTTATCAAGGAACCAACGAGTTCCATAATGAAGTCAAGTTGGTTTCAAGTTTCAACCATCCAAACATCATCCCTTTCGTTGGCTACTGTGATGATGCAAATGAGAAAATTATAGTTTGCAAGTATGCTACAAACAGAAGCCTTGAGTATCACCTCCAAGACCCAGATAGGAGGCGTCGCCTAACATGGGAACAGCGCCTGAAGATATGCTTAGGGGCAGCAACAGGAGTAAAGTACCTTCACTCTGGTCTTGGGGAGCATAGCAGAGTAATTCATAGAGATTTGAAGAGTGCAAATATTTTGTTAGATGAAAATATGGAAGCCAAAATATGTGATTTTGGTTTGTCAAGATTAAGTCCAAGAAATCAGCAAGATACCCTCGTCCGTACAAGGCCTTCTGGTACTAGGTTTTACATGGATCCGGTTTACAACGAAAGAGGTAGGCTCTCTAAAGAGTCTGACATATACTCATTTGGAGTCGTAATGTTTGAAGTGTCGAGTGGGATGATGGCTTATAAGGAAAGGCCCTTAGAAGATACCAATGAACTGTTTCTGATCGACATAGTCCGAAGCTATTATGACGATCATGGACTTGTTGACGGACTTGACAAGTTAAAAGATCCGACTATCAAAGATCGGACTGATATGAGGTCTTTTCATAAATTTAACGAAATTGCACATGAGTGCATTAACATGGACATAAAGAAACGCCCCACGATGGATAGGATCATCAAGGCGATTGAGGAAGCGTTGAATTTCCAAGTAAGTCTTTTTGTTTGATATTTTTAAGGAAACATATTTGCATATAATATATTATAAATTATTCCATGCATATTTTAATCTTGACTATAATCTTTATTTTTTTTTATTATTATAACAATACAGTCAACCAAAACACTTATCTTTCCTCCATAAACACATTCTGGAAACAGATTTTCAGGTAAAATTAATTTCCAATTTGTTTATGAACATCTGAGAGAGACTCTAGCCTGGATCCATGAATCAGAAAGAACCCAAAAAGTTTGTCATGGATTAGGCAATGTAAAGATATCGGAAAGTGAAAGTGAGTCATTATTTTGATGTTGCAAGCACCAGTCCTTGAATTGTTATGAGGGCACTACGATCTCTTGGAGCAATATTTGATTAAATCAATGTTGGGGATCGACTAATTAAGATCACATCCAATGTGCATAATGCAGCAGTAACATTTTTTTTAATCTTAAAAAGCAGTATATATGTAATGATAAAAATGACTAAAATTTGCTTTTCAAAAAAGTCTGTATAATTTGTATTTATGTTAAATCATAAATGTATATTAAAAAAAGTAAAAAAAAAATATCTAAATAAAAAAAATAAAAAACTGATATTTTAAAATAAAATAGAAAACCTTTAAAAAAAACTTTAAAAAAAATTGGATATTAAAACTAGAAAAAATAAAGTACGCAAAACAAAAAAATGTAAGAAAAATGAAAAAAAAAAAAAAAAACCTAGTTTGTTAAATATTTTTCAAACTGTACTAAATTGCTAAATATTTTTCTCAATAACTTCACCGTGAAAAACTTAACAAAAAAAATTACTATATTTACTTTTTTTCCGTGAAATTAATAGTGAGCGTTAGGTTGTTGACGAAGATAGCTAGCTATTCGATTTTGTAAATTCTAAAACATTCATTGTAATCAATATTTTTTTTTATCATTTACCATTATAGCTTAATAAATATAGTTAATCAATATAAAACAAATCACATTACCCAACATATTATAAAAGGAGGTTACGCCCTAACTATTTGTAGTAAAACACACTTACACATGATGAACGAAACAGCAAGTATCTCGAGATACTACCACTAAGTTCACTTAGAGATGCGTGCAGATGTCTGGCATCTCCGAAGGAATCAACTCAGTGGAATATTACGATGACTTTTGGGAGCCACTTCTGCCACAGGGTTACCAAGAAATCGTTGCGAGGGCGGTTCCACCGCTGGATTTTGACTCTAAAAAGCAACTCTACTTTTGCTTATCGGACTCACCTATTTTCCTCGATGATGGCTACCTGGTAAATCGATCATCCTTGTGATACCCTCTTTTTGCTTCTTCCTTTTTAAATATGTATATATAACCTCTTCCATCTTTGTGCGTGACTGTTGTAATAAAGAAGACTTCTCAAAATTCTAACTCATTGGCCATTGGAAATTTTTAATACCATGCAACATAAGGGGTTTTTTTTCGATATAATTGTTAAAAAAACACTTATAGTAACTATGATTTGGTCTCACATAATCCCAATATAAACAGAGCTTCCAGCTAGATATGGAGAGTGGGAAAAAGTGTTATATGTTGGGCGCAAAGCAGCTATCAATTGAATGGCAAGATAACCCAAACTACTGGGAATGGGGACATACACTTAAATCAAGGTCTCTCTTGTCCTTTTAGTGCCATTTTCTATAGAATAACAAACATACAATACATGTTATAATGTTACAAGTTATAACGTGTTTGGCATGCATTGCACCCTTGTCCAAAATAGCTTTAACAAGTTACACATGGTCCCATCTCCTCTGTATTATTGGAGTATAATCTAGAAGAACATATGCTTTCATTCGTGTAGGTTTCCACAGGTTTGTATACTTAAAGATGTATGTTGGCTTGCTATCCATGGCAAAATAGCATCTATGATGTTGTCAGGATACACTACATATGTAGCATACCTTGTCTTTCGAACTACTAGCAATTCACGAGGACTTTCTGTGCCCGCTAAAACAACGGTGAATTTTCATGGGGTAAAAATCGAGACCGAAAATGTGTATCTTCAAAGACCAGAGGCTAGGGAAATATGGCAAGAAAATGATAGGTTTCCTCATAGGAGAAAGGATGGGTGGATGGAGATCAAATTGGGAGAATTTATTAATTACAATGACGAAGATGCTGGTGAGATTGAGATGGCTTTTGACGAGGTTAAGCATTTAAACTGGAAGCGTGGTCTTATCGTGGAGGGCATTGAGCTTCGACCTAAATCTACATCTACTGATCAATATTCACCATTTGTAAATCACACATACACACACAAACAGAGGGAGAACGAGATGATCAACGAAGGAGCCAGTCGATCGGAATTGCCAAAATCTCGTCAGCCATTGGAATTGCAAGAACGTCATCAGCCAGGCATACTTTCACTAAGTTTTCTACAGAAAATATTATGGAAGTGTACGAAAACAAACAAAATAAGAAATTGATAAGACTTGTGTTTAACACAATGTCCTTAAAACAAATTTGTCCGCTATCAGATGCTTGTTTCTCACGATACAACAGTTGGAAGGAGTTTTCTAGACCAGCCAATCTAGCAAAGCCCACATTATACCTCCAACGAATTAAGAAAACAAAAAAAAGAAGTAGAAGATGTATGGTTTCTGTAACATTTGTCTCTCAATCTCACATAGAGTGCAATATGTATACTAAGACAAATCTATAACCGACATGTTGTCATAAACTATGTAACAGAAAAAACTGATGACTGTCGTTAACCATTAAATCATAACCGACAATATGTGATGAATCTTATGTTTTATTCAAGTTTGGTAATGAGAAATATAAAAAAATTCAGCTATAAAAAAGGAATGTTTGCTTAAAAGCCCTTGAACTGGTCGACCGGTGACATTTTGTGGCCATATGGAGGACACCCGTATGCAGTTTTAGTGAACCCAACCCAATTTGGTTTGCATTTGCACCCCTCTATGCACACAAGAGACATAATTTAATCGATATGTCTTACATGTCTTGAAATACTTTCTACTTATAAACATATTTCCTTTTCCTTTTTGTCCCTATGTTGCGTGGCTAAAAACTCACTTAACCTCTTTTCACAATTCACCCGACAACCTCATTTTAATGATTAATTTATCATTCATTCTAAGTCCCTTTTGGATGTGTGATATACCAAAATGGACGTATCAGAGAGAAATAATATATATATATATATATATATATATATATATATATATATATATATATATATATATATATATATATAACTTCTTAATAATTTTAATAATGTGTAGGGTTCGAAGTTCGTGTTCAAAGATAGAAATAAACTATTTTTCAAAATTAGTTAAACCAACTTTAAGAACAATCTCCTGAATGAATGAAAATTGATAAGACATTTTCAAACTACCTAAAGAAAATCCATTTGAACCGTACATAAGATATGTTGAAGTCCTTAATGTTTTGTCTTTTATGTAAACAATCAATGACTCTCACATAATTATCCATGATCTAGTAAAGTTGTAATTGATGTGTTTGTTATAGTCATATATAACGGACACATGTCAGGTTCTACAAGAGCTCGTAGGAATTAAGCCCCCTTTAATTCTTTTTAAAAAGACCTCAATTTTCTCTTACATAAGTGATTCTAACAAATCACTAAAAACCAACTCTTCATATTGCACCCATTTCTTTGACTTCTGGAGCTTTGTATAATTGCATTTTTTTCTCAAGAATGAGTTGCAATTCTTTGTTAACTTGTTCGTCGTCTTGTTCATTTCTTTCGGGAACCGAGTCGTCACTAGGCTTGTAAGATTATACTTACTGAGCATCACGAAACCAGAAAGCCTCAGGACGAGAAGATAGGAGTTGGGTTTCTGAAAAAACTTTGAGAATATTGCATAAATGGATTATCACCTGTATTTTCCCCTAAAAGACTAAATACGTTGTAAGATTGTTACATCGGGTAATAATGTGGATAGTTTTGGTTTTGTTGCTAGTTTTGGTCTTGTAGATAGTTTGAGTTTTAAAATATTGGAAATGAACATGGAATAATTTTACTTGAACCGTCTTGTACGGATTTATGTCTTTGGCTATAACTGACTTGTTTAGCTTTGCCTCAAAAATTCATTGAATTGAGTGATAGAATGAATTCCAATGACTAACTACTTTGGATATCTATATGTAACGACTGAAAAATTCCAACCAATTTAAAATTTTCAAAAACAACCCGATTTCATTAAATTATTACAAAAAGGTTTCCAATACAATTTATTTAGATTATTCCCAAAATCACATCACAACATAAACATGAGGAGCGGTACGATCACGCCTTCGCCTTGTCACGGTCTCCTGAAGAACCTGAAAGACATTAAACCACAACTGTAAGCCCGAAAGCTTAGTGAGATATCCCCAAAATACCAACCACATATACCATACACGCATAACAGGCCATATCATATCCAAACACAAAACAGCCATGCACATCGGGTCTACTGTGTGACTGGTCCGCCGCACCGGCCCACAGTCCACCTGGTCCACCCTCCGAGTCTAGCCATATACATCGAGTCTGCAGTGTGATTGGTCCGCCCGCACCGGGCCTTCAATCCACCTGGTCCACTCTTTGAGTCTACAGTATGACTGGTCTGCCCGCACCGGGCCTTCAGTCGGCCTGGTCCACTCTCCAAGACTCGGCACGTCTGGTCCGCCCTCTTGGGGCCTACAGCCTATCCAGACCGCTCGCTGGGCCTTTGGGACAACCAGTCCGCCCAGGGTATCTTGGCCTACAGCACAAAGCAGGACCCGCCTCAACCCAACTCCGGTCCAAACAACCATGTGCACATAAACATACAATCATATAACAATTCATAGTCAACAAACCGATCAAACAGACCACATAGCATATCATCATCCTAACCAAGATTCCGACCTAAACGGTCACTAGCATAGCATCACCCTATATCTCAGGATACCGACCTCAACCAGGTCTCTAACATATACCATCCTAACTACCAGGATGCAAACATATCAAAGCAGTAACATAACAACAAATACCCAGATCTCAATCCGATAAAGGGCCGACCTTGGTGCCTTAGACCCTGTTGGTATAGTGAGGATAACTCACCTCGAAACTGCCGACTGAACAGATAACCCAAGCTGCTCCGATCACTGATACGATCTCCACCACTGGCCAACCACCAAAACACTGAACTCAAAACAATATCCAACAATTACCAAAATGCCCCTGGAAGTCAACTGGTCAACCCTTGGTTGACTCTACTCGCCGAGTCCCCATGTTCAGAACTTTCCCCAATCCGCGACTCAACTCGCCGATTCCAACAACTCTGAGTCCTTTCACACTCGACTCACCGAGTCATCCCTTGACTCACTGATTCACAGCTCAACCAGAAGAAATGATAGGACCTCACGACCAGACTCGCTGAGTCCAAGGCTATCTTCAACCTACTCGCCGAGTTGTTCTTCCAACTCGCCGAGTTCTAGACCATCTTCAAGCAACTCGCCGAGTACACCCTTGTGACTCGCCGAGTGCCTCTAGATCTCATTCCAAACAGAACCTTCCAGGCCATGCAATTGATCCAAAACGTAGATCTAGCCTCCTACAACCCATCCATCACGTAAAGTGGCGAACTTTACGTGAATCCAAAGAGATCTAGGCATTTTACACTTTAGGGTTTGGTTTGGGACAAGATAGCTTCACCAATCACTTATCAACAAAGACTTTATGCATTTTTGGATCATCACTACTCGAGATCTGAGGTAGCATCCTCAGATCCGTCTTCCAATCCCGAAATAACTCATGAAATACTCCAAAACCCCCAAAACAACCACCATTGATGACAATAAGGGAAAAAGGGCTCAAGACAGAGGATTCTTACCCCAAAGATGAGCCTAAAGTGACGTAGACTTCAGATCCACAAGCCCTCTTGGTGCTATCCTCTAATTCCTCCAACTTCTCTTCACAAATTCCTTCTTCCAAGCTTTAATCCTCTTAATAGTGGAGTTTCTCACGATTAGGGTTTTCTCTGGAACACTCAAGGAAAATAGAGGCTGAAGAGAAGGCATAACATCCTTTAAATAAGGGGCAAACCCCGAAGATTAGGGTTTTTTTCACCCAACACCAACTCGCCGAGTCCAGCCTCCGACTCGCCGAGTTGGCCACTTAACACGCGACCAGAATCGCGACTCTACTCGCCGAGTCCACCCATGGACTCGCCAAGTTGCCCTTATACATTTTCACTTTGAACCCTAAACTTGCACTCCTGAACTCAAGATGTTACACTATATATAAAAAGTTACATAGAAAACAAAAAAAATTCACGGGTCGCGTTCATGTAAATAGAGAAACACATGACACACAGTAGACAAAATTAACCACTGGCTCTAAAAGTAGCTCACATGCATTATTAGAGATAAAGGGTAATATATTTTCGATTTGTACACATTTGGTCACTGAGTTTTTTTCGTCCACATTTACCCCTTCAACTTGTTAAACTATACACATTCAGTCATTATGTAACACCCCATTTATTAAATAAATTAATTAATTAATTAATTAATGTATAGTAGCCCTAAAATCAATAATTATATATAGTAAGGTGTTGATCTCGAGGAGCTAATTGTCATAATTTTAGAGATTGGCGTTAAAAGTGTAAGTTTCGGATTGGTTTCGTAAATAATTATGAAGGCATGAACTCCTTGGTAAATTATTGGGACTTAATTTAAAGAGATTTTGGAGGCTTAGGGGTTGAATGGTAACATATGGAGCTGAATTGTAAAGATTTCAGAGGACAGGGGCTGTTTGGTAAATTAATGGACTTAATTTGAAGGGAATTTAGTGGGCAGGGGTTAAAAAGGAAAAATATGGATTTATTTTGAATGAAATGGGGGAAGGAGGGACCATTTTGGTCATTATGGAAACAAGTTGTGGGGATCGGGGTATTTAATCCCGTCACCCCCGTCCCAACCATAACCCTAATCCATGTTACAGTCATCACCTCCCCCTTATGCTTCCGACAACGGGCCGCCACCCTATTCTCACTTGCTTTTCCGTCCACTGAGCCACCATTGTGCCTTTCCATCGTTGCTAAAGACGGAGACCATCATGTGATGTCATCGTTCAGCCGGAAACGAAGGGAAGCAGATTGTAGCCGCCATCTCCGGCCAATAGAGCGACTGTCGCCGCCGTGTCGCTGCTGTTGCCGCCCCTCCGTGTCTTCTTCTTCTTGTTCTGCCTACTGTTGCTGTAGCTCCGCCATCGAAACACCGCCTTGGTGAGGTGATCGCCACCACAGTCGCATCTTCTCTCCGCCGCCG
The DNA here is from genome assembly GCF_002870075.4 of Lactuca sativa. NCBI lineage: Eukaryota > Viridiplantae > Streptophyta > Magnoliopsida > Asterales > Asteraceae > Lactuca > Lactuca sativa. The sequence continues at coordinate 114,067,695 of NC_056624.2, forward strand.
CCTGTTTTCAGTGAAGACAAGGTCGTCGGTGGTTCGTGTGTGTCCCATATGTCCGTGTGTCGACTTGTTGATGGGTAAAAGATCAAGAGGATCCTTCGCCACCACCGTAAGGTGGTGGCTGTCATTGCAAAACCACCGCCCGCCACCATTTTTTTCTACTTTCTGTCATCGCTGCCTTATCTCGTCACCACCAGCCACCATGGGAGGTGGCTGTAAGTTTGTGTAGGTGTGTGATTCTGCTTCAAGTTCGTGTGGTGTGTGTGTTATTTCTTGTATGTGGTGTTGGTTTGGCCGGAATCCACGAGAACAACCACCACCACCACCGTGAGGTGGTGGCTGCCACCATGTACCACCATAAGGTGGCTGTGTGTGTATTTATCTTTTAGTGTGTGTTTATTTTAGAGATTAAAGCTTTGTAAAATGTAATTAGAAAGTAGAATAATGAAAATAAACTCAAAACCACCACTATAGGGTGGTGGCTGTGCCACTGGCCACCGTGTTGGGTGGCAGTGTGCTTAGTTGGTGTTTGGATTGCTTTTAGAGTGCTTGGACTTGATTGGACTAGAACCCTAACCGCCGCCGTGACCCGTTGTTGACCACCACTACCCGAGGTGGTAGTGGGTGGTGCCTGACTAGCGAAACCCTAATGGGTCTAGTGAAACCCTAAGGGGCCTAATGAACCCTAATGGATCAAAAGACCTACCTATTAGGCCTATTGGGTTATGATTGGGTTGGAAACCCTAATTAGGGTTTAGAAAACCCTAATTTCGGATATATGGGCCTTGGACATATCGGGACCCACATTTGGGCCATTGGAATGGAATTGTGAATTACACCTAATCACACCATATGACTTATTTACTAGAGTGAATGGCTTAATGGATTAATTACTTAATGGGTTAAGTGAGAAACACTTAACCCTAATCGTCATTTTATGTGAAAACCCTAATTTCACTTGGGCTTTGTGTTGGGCCTTTCTATTTGGCTTTGGTGTTTGGGCCACTAATGGGCCATCTAAGAACAATCATATGGACTAGAATAATTGAATGGGTTTAGGGTAAGGCCCATATGAGGTTTTGAGCCCAATTTGGAAAATTGGGCCATTGATGGGCCATAATTTGGCCTTGATGATTATGAGATATTGGGCCATTTTAATGCCAAATGTTTGGACTGGACTAAATAGTTAAGCCTTAGAATAAGACCATGTAAAGGTTTGGGCCCAATTTAGAAAATTAGGCCACATGTTGGGCTTTGACTCATAGTTTAGTTTTGGGCATTTGGATTGGGCCTTGGTTTTGAATAAAACTAACTTAGGGTAAAGTAGTTTTTACCCCAAGTATGTACTTATGGTTATGTGTTGGAACCCAATTATTAATTGGGTTTTGTTTTGATATTGACAGTTCACGAAGCTGTCATCCTGCTTCCAGGGTTTCGTCTGCGGGACTTCAGAAGTGTGAGGGGAGTTACCTTCCATTAGAAGTCGGTCTAAGGCCACAATGTCGGCCCACTAGTAGGAGTTGTTTGTTAGATAATTGTCTTTGTGATAATTGTCTAGTTAGCCACTATCTGATATGTTTTATGTGCTGGCATGATATGATGTTATGTGATAGTGGTAGTAGGGGGAATAGTCCCTGGTTACCAGTCGATAGGGCTGAAGGGGTAGTTTAGTACCCAGCTATGCTAGACAGATTATGATATATGTGATATGATATTGTGTGGTAGCAGTAAGGGGTGAAATAGTCCCCGATTACCAGTCGACAAGACTGAAGGCGTAGGTTAGGCACCCAAATATGCCTGACAGGGGTAGGTTAGGCACCCCGATATGCCTAACAGGGGTAGGTTGAGCACCTCGGTATGCTCAGCGGGGTAGGTCAAGCTCCTAGATATGCCTGACATGGGGTAGGTCGGGCACCCCGGTATGCCTGACAGTATGTGATTTGTATGGTATGTTGTAGGATGGGGGAGCTCACTAAACTTCGTGCTTACGATTTATAGTTTTGGTTTCAGGTACTTCGTTTTCAAAGGAAAGGAGCAGGCTCGATCGCAACACATCACACTATGATTTTCTGCTCATGAGATCTTTGGGATTTCACTCTGATATTATTTTGTGATAACTTGTTTTGATTATTGACACTTTGGAGCTGACATGAGATAGTATTATGAATGTTTTTATACTGTTGGTTTATGAATTGTTAAACTAAAAACAAAATTGTTGGTATTGAATTTTGGGATGTTACAAGTTGGTATCAGAGCCTTGGTTTGAGGGATTCGGACATACTTTCGGGTGTGTCTGGACTCAAACTAAGGACATGGTATGAAAAAATTTCAAAAATAAAATCATTTTATAAAAAGAAGTTTGAACTTTGAAACGAACAAGGTGTGTGATGCGTGCAATCAACCGAGCTCGATCGCAACACATCACACTATGATTTTCTGCACATGAGATCTTTGGGATTTCACTCTGATATTATTTTATGATAACTTGTTTTGATTATTGACACTTTGGACCTGACATGAGATAGTATTATGAATGTTTTTATACTGTTGGTTTATGAATTGTTAAACTAAAAACAAAATTTTTGGCATTGAATTTTGGGATGTTACAAGTTGGTATCAGAGCCTTGGTTTGAGGGATTCGGACATACTTTCGGGTGTGTCTGGACTCAAACTAAGGTCATGGTATGAAAAATTTTCAAAAGCAAAATAATTTTATAAAAAGAAGTTTGAACTTTGAAAAGAACAAGGTGTGTGATGCGTGCAATCAACCGAGCTCAAGTTAGTTTTCCCCAAGATACCCATATATGTTATTGATGGGTTTTATGCATAAGAACTTTCCTATGTGCTCATACAAAACCTGATGCTTGGATCTAGGTTTCTCTTTTGTACATGCAATTCATCCAAGTCTCTCAAACCCTAGATCTATCATAATATGAACTGAATTAGGGTTTAGAAATTACCTTTGATTGTTATGTAGCAATAACAATCAATTCCTTCCTTTGATTGACTTCAGAAAGCTTAGTGCCTCAAATGTTGCACCTCTAATGGAGTCACAAACACCATGAGCAACAAAGATGAAGAGGGAGGAGAGAGGAGGCAGCCAAAAACGTCTAGAAACCCTAAAGGAAGTCTTAGCCACGTTTTTGGGGCCATAGGGGTCCTTTATATATGTAGGCTATTAGGGTTTGCAACTAGGAAACCCTAATCTGACTGCTTAAGCCCTAAGCAGCCCATGGACTCCTTTAGAATAACTCTTGGACGAATTCCTTCTGGGCTTCCCATAGAATTCATCCAACCTATATTCCAAGGAGATCCATAGCTCAATTGTAATTATCTTATAATTACAAATCCAGTCCCCTAAGTTTAATTAATCTCTTTTAGCCACAAAATTAATTCTTAATTAATTCTTGACTAATATTAACTAAACAATATGATTTCTCCATTAATATATTATTCTTATAATATATTAATAAATCATAATTAAACCTTTCTCTTTCCATAACTCATCCTACAAGTTGCTATGGTGAAGGAAACCCAAAAGGACCATGATCATAATCGAGTCAAGTATATACCAAAATAGTTATGGACTTAGACACTAATCCAACAGTCTCCCACTTGGATAAGTCTAATAATTATTTTGCATAACTTCAGAACCTGATCAGCAATCATAGCTTTCAAAAGCCACTATCAACTCTGATCTTATCAGATACACGTGTCCTTTAGATAAGGGATCATATATTCCCCCATTCTACAAGATATTGTACATAGACACGAGACATGGATTTAAATCATTCTCTCTGTCCATGTATTGTTTCCCGACTTCTGATTTATGATGACTGACAACAGACTACAATTGAACACATCAACTTAGTCCCGGCTTGGCCAAGAGCTTAGGGTGTCATCACTAAATCATCGAGGGGCCCATAGATATCGCTTTTATCCCACTTTGGGTAAAAGGAATGGATAAACTTCGACTCCAATGCTCGCTTGCTCTTACTCATCAAATCACACACAACAATAAGTTTTATAACACCAAGTTACTGGTGCGTTTACTTATTATCAATGTGCAACCAAATCATAATTAACACTCACACGTCTTGGTTTCAAGAATATACAATATTATCGTCTCACAATCACTCGTGATAAAAGCCATGAAGTGATTCAAGTGAGCGTAGGTTTAATCCAATACTCTAATCTTATTAAAGCACTCATGAACTCTGCAACAAATTTGTGCTATGTCTAAACACTTTAGACAATCTACAGACAGATTCATGACAGTCTTCCTTCATACCTACTTCCAACGTATGACTGACTGTGGAGGTTCGAATAACCCAGTTATTCTGGAGGTCAAAACATGCAAATCGAAACACAATAATAATACTTAATCCTATATGGCCTCAAAACTTTTGAGTATAAATAAAAGACCTCTTATTTAGTCACCATATTGATTACTCATTATTGATTGCATAATGTTTTAGATAATCAACTTAACACTTCAATTATAACAATAGTTGTCCCATGCACCAAGCATTCAAACTATGTTTCCTATGGTCCTTACTTTGTGAAATAGATCAATTGAAAACTTTTACAATGATGCTTATTTCAGAATTCCTAATCCGTATCATAAGCGTAAGAATATCAAATTTCGACCACTATCAAAATATGCTAGATTCTAACATTTTACGCAACGATCCTTTCGTAAAGTCAATACACAAAGTCACCATGACTCGGCCAATGAAATCACAAGGTTCTCTATTAGAAATTGTTACAAGACAATTCCATAGTCGTGAAGTCTCTCATTCAAAGTACATTCCTTTGAACATCCTTCTTGCATAAAAGTTTCTAATCTAGAAATAGATTCTTAATATCCAACTCCCATTATGGAAACATTTCCATATTTATCATATGACAGCTCATTCTAAATAGAATCTTATCTATTCATAATAATGTCGATATGGTCCATCCAGTACTATAATTCCAACTACTCACAAGCGACCAATCCTCAGCAAACTTTGGATCGTCCTTTGATAGTTGTTAAATTATTTTAGTAAAAACTGATTCTAGTCCCTTTTCCCTCTTAATGCAATAGGCATTTGGAAAATTTTAGAATGGTCAAATATTATAGCATATGCAATCGATCCTATACCCGAAGCGTATGGGACACAATGCATAATGTCTTATATAAGGATATGATACTTTATCAATCTTCTGCCATAACATTTTATGTGCCACGTTCTCACAATTCGAACTATGAAGAGGGATGTTGTAATCATAATCGAATTTTGAGAATGCACTGTGTATCCTTGACTAAATTTATTAACATTTCTCGATCTAAGCTTTAGATTTTGAAACGAAGTATAATATTCTTTCCCTTAATTATAGCAAAACAACTTTTCAACTCCTACAACTTTGCAAAGTGAATCTTTGTTTTCTATAATTAATATTGATAACTTGCAATACTTACCATAATAATCATTCTCCCACTAACATGATGATTATTTTCTTACCAGCATAACACTTATGCTCCCACTAGCTTTGACATGTATTCAGAAAACAGTTGAACTTCCAGAAAACAATACTTATTGAATTCCACAGAATTCATATTTCTAATACTAGATGCTTCGATAATCCTTTAGCTAAGCTTCTTAAACTCATACACCTTTCCCTAGATAGCTTATATGTGCAATTAAACAATTTTAGAACAAGGTCCCAAAATGTTCAGACTAATTGCTAAATCTCACAATTTGAACCATGAAAAGGGATGTCGTAATCATAATCGAATTTGAGAATACAATTTTCACAATTTCTATCTTCTTAAAATCTCTCTTAGTGAAAGTATTTCCTCATAATCATTTTCATGAAGGAGGGAAAACTTATGACACTTAGAGTTTATGGTGTATGTGCTCCTATCCATGTGAATTCGTCAAAACCAAGGTTTGCGACAAATCCAAACTCATATGGACTCAACTTGTTCAATCTTGATTTCTCGCCTCATGGTAGCACGAATGCCCACCATTGCTTCCAGGTTGTCAAGAAGCTCACCCTTACCTATCAATGTACTTTCATTGATCAGGATGCCTTGCCTCTATGCAATCCAATTGAGAACTCATAGAACTCATATGAAAAGATGAATTAAAGTGGAATGGTACAGAGAACAAACTTGTCAACACGATAGGTTGTAAACCTCAAGTCGCGTGCTAGTGATGATTGATAAGGTTTATTCTCGATTTATTCTCGAAACTTTTTCAAGTTCATTAAAACTCCCACTAACCTCTTGAAATATATGATTCTTTTGCCAAGAAACATTCCTTGATAAAACAAATATTCAAGAGTTAGTGTACTTCTTATAAAGACAAAACACTTCACATAATTGGTCTTAGTTGGTCTTTGTCTTATCCAAGACATCACAACTTACCAAATTCAAATGTGCAAGAATAAGAAAACTTTTCCCCAAACTCCACATTTGATGAGTGTTATAAACCTACTTAAGACGTGTCACTCAAGTCACAATCTTGGAGTATGACTCTAAGACTTGATTTTAGAATGCAATATGATTGACTTATTGATTTAACTATTTCCACAATTCTCGATTCCTCTTCTTAAACATACAAATGCATTAAGACTCAATTAGAGGATTAATTGAGAAATGGTTCTTAATAATTAAGACTTATCATAAAACACAATAAAAGGTACTCTCCCTTCTTCTTTGAATGGAGAAACTTTTATCTTTCTGCCAAATTGATTCTTCTTATTCGTTCTGTCATTCATTGAAACCTTTTCAATCAACTCAGAATTACACTTAGTTTTATAAGTAAAACCATATTTACTAAATATTAGTAAATCATGACGAATTATTTTTATCTTTCTTTGTGGTGGACTTGACTAATGCACAACCAAGGGTACCTGATCTCCTACTCCTTCACTTGACTCTTAGTCAAGGAATTAGTCTCAATTTGCCAAATGTGAAAGTTTTTCATTCATCATACAATACAGGTTGCATGATTCCAAGTTACTGTCCAATTGAAACTTGGGCGATGAGAAACTCTCCCTATTTGGTAAACTTTTGACTTTACCACAAATAGCAAAAAACCTAGAATCATATCCAATTCAACATTGATAAAATTAGAAATACACAAACATCCATTTTCACTCATGCCATTGCAAGGATAAATAAATAAGATAAAACTCAAGATTTATTTTATTGCAGAAAAACTTGTCCTTATAATGCAATTCAAATGAAATTATGCTATTACATATTTCTAAGCAATTTATTCTAACTCCAAGTAGTAGCTCAAGAATTCAATCTTCAAGCAATGCGATCGAAATCCATTTCTTCATGATCAGATTCAGCTCGCTCCTTCCCTTAAGCTCCCTCTCTTTTCTTCGATCCTACAAAACATCAAAATGTAATCTTATCAGATCATGTATTAAGAATCAAAAATAGGAACTTAAAAGAGTTTGATAGTGGGTTTTACCTGAAATAGAGCCATACATCTTGACTCTCCCATCTCTTAGATCTCTCAGGTAGATTGGGCAGCTTCGTCTCTAATGCCCCTTCTCTTGGCAATAGAAGCAAATGGACTCCCTTGGCACAACACATCATACAATCACAGACTTAGTCCTTTCTGGACTTCCAATGTTGCCAATTTCCATTGAAGTTTGGGAGTTTGATTCACCAGACAAATTTGCTTGACCAGCACGCCAAATCATTTCTGATTCAACAACTATAAGCAAATAGGTGAGATCAATAAGGGTCACGTCGTGTTCCATCATATAGTACTCTCTTACAAACTCACTGTATGATTCAGGAAGCGACTGAAGAGCCCAGTCAACAGTCAACTCACCTAAAATCTCGACACCCAACATCCTTAAACTGTCAATGTGTGACTTTGTGACATCCCCAAAATCTCGGCCAGAAAAGACCGATTTTCATTTATGCTTTTAAATATTTTCAGAGTAAATCCTTTTGATTTGAAAGAGTTGCGGAATTTGTTCCCAAAAACAAAACATGATAAAACATTGT